>NW_025423515.1:5802504-6416852 GCF_020740685.1 Jaculus jaculus | reverse complement strand
AAAATTTTAAAAATAAAAAAAAATAAAAAAAAATCAATATAAATAAATAAATAAATGTTTTGTGCAATTAATAGATTTGCACCATTCATATGTCTGTATTGTCACTGGTAACACTAACTGCAACTGGGTTGAAGTAAATATGTTAACATGAATTTCAGGGAGCTGGACAGATGGCTTAGCAGATAAACTCTAGTACCCTCTATCTAAAGCTCCAAATGAGAATAGAGTGAAGGAGGATAAAATGAAACATATATAGGAGAAATATTTCAAATTTGTGTTTGCTCAATCACATCATGTCACTCCAGGTTTCCATCAGGAGATGAGATTCATGAGCACAGAAAAAGTAATGGTAAACAGAGATCTAGCAGAGTTAGCACTATGAGGAGCTGACAGGGGAGGGATGCTGACAGCCAGCTGAGGAGGCACTGCTAGGACCAATAGCCTGAAGGATGGGCCTCTACAGAGCCAGGCTAGCGAATGGAATAAAATGCACCCACTGCATGCCACCAATGAACATGAATTAGCTCATATTTTCCTAGGTTAGAAACGTTCTTGCACTCTGACAAACTGAAGTGTAGTTGGAATTGCTCTCAAACAGTTCAATATTTCTTTAAATAAAATAGTATGGGCTGGAGAGATGGCTTAGCGGTTAAGCACTTGCCTGTGAAGCCTAAGGACCCCGGTCCGAGGCTCGATTCCCCAGGACCCACGTTAGCCAGATGCACAAGGGGGCGCACATGTCTGGAGTTCATTTGCAGTGGCTGGAGGCCCTGGCGTGCCCATTCTCTCTCCCTCTCTCTCTCTTTCTCTCTCTCTCTATCTATCTGTCTGCCTCTCTCTCTGTCTCTGTCATTCTAAAATAAATAAATAAAAATGAACAAAAAAATTTTAAAAAGTAAATAAAATAGTATGTAAGCAAGGCTTGGTGGCACACATATGCAAGCCCAACATTCAGGAGGTAGAGATGGGAAGACTATAATTTGAAGATCATCTTTGCATATATAGTAAGTTCCAGACCAGGAAAAGGAAAATTCAAATAAATGATTGGGGGATAAGTGGGATTATTGGATCAGTGATTAATGGTGGGAACCCCTATTTTGTGGTTGTTATTTCTCACCTTTAATATAGTAATTGAAAGTAGGAATTCAGGAAATCACAAGTGCATGACCACACATACATGGGGAAAATGTGAAAACAGTTAATCATTATAGGGGCCTGATGACTTTACTTGAGGTGAATAATTATGCAATTGTTAGATGAAAATGAATAACAAAAAGTTTCTATGAATTCTGTGAAACTATACCTTTCTTGAAGTTTGCTCTTGCATGACATGATCAGAAAATAAAAGACTGAGGCTAAGAGCTGTGGCAGCAGAAAAGCAGGGAGAAGTAGAGAAAAAGAAAGAAAAGAGAGAAACAGAGAAGTAGAGACAGGGAGAGAGAGAGAGCAAGAGCAGAGAAGCAGAGAGAGAAAGATGGAAAAACTCAGCTGCCTTCAGCATTAGCCTGTATCTTGCACCAGAATTTGACTTTGAGTCATTATTGCACCGCTCCCTTTCACACCTCTCTTCAAGGAGCCTCCTTCAGGCCAGGGCTGGAGCCTGGCAAGAGGTAGAAAGGAAGGTAGAGTAGGAGGCATAAAGGGAAGGATGGAGAGAGATGAAGGAAGGAGAAAGGAAAAGAAAAATAATGCATATAATCATAGAAAGCACAAGAGTGATAAAGCAAGTAGGAATAATTGATGATGTAGCAAGGTGGTCCCACACTATTTTTGGAAACTTTAGGTTTATGCATTTGAAAGTATGACAAAATTTATAGTAATCAAATCCACAAATGATGGGTAATATATGGTAGACAGATACATTAATAGATAAATAGAAGATTGATTGATAATGCATATCTCCAAGATTGGCACGAGAGTTGACAAACTATAGCCACAGTCCTAACATGGCTTGACACCTGTTTCTTTATGTCTGTGGGATATGAACTTTTTCAACATAATGAGGAAAAAAGAATAGTATTTCATGAATGTGGATATTAGATAAAATTCAGATTTTGATGTTTAAAAGAAGTGCCTTGGGAACACAGCCAGATTATTAATTTACACACTATGTATGGTCGCTTTCAATCCACAACAGCAGAGGTAGGTAGCAGCAACAGACAACACTTGGCCCACACAGCCTGAAGGGTTGATCTGAACCTTCCCAGCCTCTGTTGTAATGATTAAGAAAATTTCACTATGGAGTCTTCACTTCATATACCGTTGTATGGAGAGTATTTGGATGAGCTGAGTCACTACAAGCCCATCAACCACAAGGAATTTATTACCCTTGACTAGATTTATTTCTCACTGTTGAGTCAATTAAGCATTGGCAAAATGAAGTGTTTCATAAATTCTCTATGTAACTACATCCTAAAGCTATTTTATAGTACAGAGGTATTAAGTCATTTACTTAGCACAGTTTATATTTGACCATATTTTATAGAAGTCCTAGTATTTTCAGGAGTTGAACTTATAACCATGGTGGTGGAACTCTGTGATAATTGAATCCTACAGGGAGGTTTCCTCAACTACTGGCTTCCAAATTATTACAAAACTCCCAGCCAAGTGGCAGAATTTATATCCAGATGAATTCCCCCACATTAACAAAGAAACTTTCTCCTAACAAGGAAGTCCTTTGTTTTTGGCTTTTGTTCCTTGACATAGAGTCACATGTAGCCTTTAACTCATGTACCTCCTGCATCCCTTCACCTCCCATGCACCGAAAGCACAGGCATGCACCACCACACCTGGGGTAATAATGCTTTATCAAGAATGGAGCTAGCTGGGTGTGGTGGCACACGCCTTTAATCCCAGCACTTGGGAGGCAGAGGTAGGAGGATTGCCATGAGTTCAAGGCCACCCTGAGATGACAGAGTTAGTTCCAGGTCAGCCTGGACCAGAGGGAGACCCTACCTCGAAAACCAAAATGAAGAAGAAGAAGAAGAAGAAGAAGAAGAGGAAGAAGAAGAAGAGGAAGAAGAAGAGGAAGAAGAGGAAGAGGAAGAGGAAGAGGAAGAAGAGGAAGAGGAAGAGGAAGAAGAAGAAGAAGAAGAAGAAGAAGAAGAAGAAGAAGAAGAAGAAGAAGAAGAAGAAGAAGAGGAAGAAGAAGAAGAGGAAGAGGAAGAAGAAGAAGAGGAAGAGGAAGAGGAAGAAGAAGAAGAAGAAGAAGAGGAAGAAGAAGAAGAAGAGGAAGAAGAAGAGGAAGAAGAAGAAGAAGAAGAAGAAGAAGAAGAAGAAGAAGAAGAAGAAGAAGAAGAAGAAGAAGAAGAAGGAGGAGGAGAGGAAGAAAAAGAATGGAGAGATGCTCATCTGGTAAGAGCACTTCCCAGACAGGCGTGAAGATCTGAGTGGGACTGAAACCATCTGAGCATACTTCTGTAGAGCCCACATAAACAGCTGAACATGACCACACATGCCCGTGACCCTAGTCCTATGGGGAAGAGAAACTTGGAAATTTGGAGCTCATAAAAATGGTAACTGTGTGTACAAAAACAAACTCCATCTCAAGAAAACACACAGCTGAGTGATGGAGGGGGAACATTTCATACATGTTATACACAGCTCACCATGTGTATATAGAATATATGTATTTTTTCATTCCCAAATGCTGTTAAACTCAGGAAGCTATGTAAAGGAGGAACAGTGCTCAAACAACTCACAAACCTGCAAATTTAAATCACTTTCCATAACTACCATTTTTCTTTATGAAATTGCAGCATTCAAAATAACTTAACTCTGTCAGATTTTATTAAAATAATAGAATTTTAGTTTCATAACAACATTGTTGTCATAATGACTGAGCACTTGCTGAAATTGCCAACTTAAGGTAATCATCCTAAGCTATATGTGCAAATGTGCCATGACCTCAACAAGCCAGTCATAAAGTTCTTTGCAATATATAGTATGGCTGCACTGTACCTGATTAGGAACAATGAGATGGAATTTGTAAAATCATCAGAACAACTGTTCTTCATACAATCTCACTAAGGATAAACAATGTGGGCTGAAGATGCTGCTTAGGTGCCAGCAAAGGCAAGAGACGCACATTCAATTCCCCAGTATCCACATAAAGCTACATGGCAGTACATGCATCTGGAGTTACTTTGCTGTGGCTAGACCCTAGTGTTTCAATTTTCTCTTTCTCTGTCCCTCTTTCTCTATTTGCTTCTCTCACATAAATAAATAAATAAATAAATAAATAAATAAATAAATAAATAAATAAATAATTTTTAAAGTGAAATTAAGCAATCCAGTTCATCAAGAATCTATTACTAATTCTTGCTTCCTTTTTGTAGGGTCTTGCTCTAGCCCAGGCTTGAATGGAATGCACTATGTAGTCTCAGGGACCCTCAAATTTAGGAAGATTCTCCACATCTGCCTCCAAAAAGCTGGGATTAAAGGTGTGTACCATGGCACTTGGCTTTAATTTCTTGATTCCATTAAGACACACACACACACACAATTGCTAGAAAAATTGAAAAGAATCGAAATTTTAAATCAGTAATAAACAATTTCAACTCCTAATATTAAGTTAAAATCTTATTTATTTTTCCATCATGGGAAAGCATGCTACAAATATTCTGAGGACAGGGAAGCACACAGGAGCATGCGTGTCATAAAAAAAAAATGTTACTCCTCTCTTTGCCTGATCATTTGTTCTTTAAATGTCATAATAATAAACTGTAAAATGTATAGGTTACTCTCTTACTTCATTGACATAAAAATCATCCTTTCTTGAGATTCTATGATTTTAGATAATATCAAAATTTATTAAGAAACTTTAAAATAAATATTTCACTTTGTGTTTTTCCTTGAGACAAGATCTCTCATGGAAACTAGAGCTTGCTGGGTTTTGGCTAGGGCTGACCATGAATGCTCAGTGATGTTCCTGTCAATGTTCACTTCAGTTCTGGAGTTACAAAGCCATACCTGGCACTTATCTTGGGTCTGTTGTCTGAACTGAAGTCCTTATGTTTATACAGCAAACACTCTTAGCCACTGAACCATCTCCACAACCTTACAGCCTTTTTTCTCCATAATATTTTATTTATCAAATCTGCATTTAGAACAAGTATCCCTGTATTTGGTTTCACAAGTTTTATTGAAATAGAGCCGCACCCATTATTGTACCTGTTGTGCATAGCCATCTTCATTTAATAAGAGCATAGTGGAATAGCTTTAACTAGGATCATCTGGCCTCTTAAGGTGTAATTTTTAGTAATTGACCCTCAACAAAATGTTTACTCTGTCCCCACTAAAATGTATTTGAGTTACAGCCATGGTTACATATCCACAGTGCAATGTAGAGATATTGGAAATATGACTATCATATCTATCTAGATATCACTAGGCAGCACTAACTTAAAACTTCAATGTTAAATAATCTACAGTGTTGGAAAACAATAACTTGGCATGATATAGAATCTGATTGTCAAGATGATTTTGAATAGAATTGGTAATTATTATGGAATCTTGAGAAAAGTAACTAATTTATAAATATAGGTTAAATCTATGCACTCTATGTTAGCATTGTCCAGTGGAGTGGTTCCTTAGCCACACTTTGTATGCTTATCTTCAAGATTATTCTAATGGTCTTTTTGATGTTGTTATCTTCACAATAGGGTTTCTTTCTAAACCAGGGTGACATGGAATTTACTATTTTGTCTCAGGGTAGCCTTGAACTCACGGGTATCCTAGTTCCTCTGACTCCCAAGTGCTTGGATTAAAGGTGTACACCACTACACCTGGCTCTAATGGTCTTTTTGAAAAGAGAATACTTTCAATTAGACAAAAATAATTTAAAGCCGGGCATGGTGGCGCACACCTTTAATCCCAGCACTTGGGAGGCAGAGGTAGGAGGATCGCCGTGAGTTCGAGGCCACCCTGAGACTCCATAGTGAATTCCATGTCAGCCTGGGCTAGAGTGAAACCTTACCTCGAAAAACCAAAAGAAAATAATAATAATAATAATAATAATTTAAAATATTATATACGCATGCTAAGATCTGCCTGGTAGTATTTCTCCAACCCTCAGAATAATTCCTGGAGAGAATAAATATTTCCAGAATAACCCATCATTCCTCTTCACTTTGTTGTCTCTCGCCCCTGAAAAGACTATTTGGTAGAAAAACAGTTTTTCCAAAACTCAAAGTAGGAAGAAAATAGAAAATTTCCATGTATTGAATGATACTGAAATGAGTACCATACCGTCCTTAGCAGTAAAAAGTGTTTATGAAACAGAATATACAAATGGCCCTCCTTTTTATTTCTTAAGCTCCGTTTTTTCTACCATGCACACACATTTCACTGCAGTCAAATTCAATGTTTGACGTCTCTGTGCACTTAAAAATTGGCCCAAGCTGAGCACGTGAGCATGGCTGGTGTACACCTTTAGTCACAGCACTCAAGGGGCAGAGAGAGAGGACTGCTGTGAATTTGAGGCCTGTCTGGGACTACAGAGTCAATTCCAGGTAAGCGTGAGCTAGTGAGCCCCTACCTTGGAAACCACCCCCTCCCCCCAAAAGCTTTCAGCACTTAGAGTTAAGAACATATGCTAGCAAAGCAAAGACTGCATCTATCTCCTTCCTAGGTTTCTTTTTCTTTTTCCTTTTAGCATTTAGTAACTAACAGTGTTTGCTTTTACTTTCTGTCCCCATCCACAGAACAGTGAGGGCAATGTCTGTCAGCACAACACACTGTGATTAGAAAATCAGCATGGGGAGTTGCTGATGCTTGTGGGCAGCACCCTGGAGCTGGCTGTGGGTCTTGGCAGGGCCAGTAGCTAGGTGTCATCTCAGTGATGACCAGGGACCTCCTGCAGCCCCTCAGCCCTTTCTGATCCCCCTACCTGCTGCTGAGAGGTCTCACCCACAAGCAGATTAACAAGGTTGCCTCCTCTGCCATCCTGCTGGATACAGGCACAGGAAAATGAACTCCACTGCTCCTTCCTCACCACTAGCGCCTCCCACCCAAGAAGTTCACAATTTCCCTAGTGACTCTCTGGTTGAACTGCAGCATTGTGATGTCATGGGCCATTCCATCTGCATATAGTGCAGGGGAGGCCAGAGCAGTCCATGATTCCATAGGGGAGGGTGCAGAGTGGAGAAGGGCTCAATGGAACTGACCAGGGTGGTTGTCCAGTCATTGGTTGAATACCTAGTATTGGCTGAAAGCTGCTCAACAACCACCTCCTTCCTACCACACCTTTTTTCCCCTCCCCTACCCCAGCACTGAGATATTTTAGTAATGATCTCTGGCTTTGGGGTATAATATTATCATTTCCACAGGGTAATTCTGCCCAAACATTCTCTGTCTCTGTCTCTCATATGCGTTATTACCTAGTGAAGAAATAGGTTTCCACATGGCTTATTCATAACATCTTAAACTTTACTTAACCCTCCTCCCACCTCTCCTCTCCTCCATCCCATACCCAGACCCCACTTGGACCATTTCACCCCCAGTATTCTGTCTCTCTGCTGTATTTCTACCATACCCTACATGTCTACCACATGCTTGAAGAGCTTACAATCTGAAGAGGGAGATAATTATAAACTTAAGACAAGACAAGAGTTGAAACACACCATTGTGCTCTAGAAAGTCCAAAGGCTATTCTTTTGCATTGTGTTTAGCATTTTTTCTTGTTCTTTTTCTAACTTCTATTTCCAATGACTGAGTTCTTAAGAAGCTGCCTTAGGAAAAAGAATGACCAAAGACTTGGAAAACACATTTGATCATGTATTCAAACCTTTATTTATCTGAAGAGAAAAATGATTCTAAATGAATTCTGTTCCAAAATATGTTTTGTTTGTCTTTGTCTTCAATATGTATCACACGAAAGTGCTAGCAGGCCCCTTATAACTACTGCTATTTGATGATAACTTTAGAGCAACAAGAATTATTTCTTATGGGACTATCGAATGAGATCCAGATCAAACTGGTCTATAATAAGACCCTACCGCAAATACACCACACACACACACACACACACACACACACACAAAACTTTTCCCTCTACAAACAATATAACTTATTTTAAAAGTTCTGATTATTCAAAGAAGTCCCATAGTGCACCTTTAGTAAAGAGATCCAATATGTTTCATCAACTGAAAGAAACCCAAGGTGCAAAATTGCAAGCACAGAATGATCAGATTTCACATTTGCCTATGATACTTATATGCCTGCATATGCATGCATGATCTCTGGTGGGATATACTTAGTTTTTCTGCAAAAGTCTGAGATAATAGATCTTTCACTAGATGCTATTTATAATCATAAACTTTACTATGCAAATATGATAAAGTTCTAACTTAAAGAAAACAACCTAGGGCCAGGGATGCTGACTCATGCATTTATTCCCATTACTTGTGAGGCAAAGGTAGCTAGGATCGCCACCCTGAGACTATGTACTGAATTTGGCCTAGAGAGCTGGCTCCATGGTCAAAGTGCTTCTTTATTACATAATGGATTCCAGGACAGCCTGGGCTAGAGTGAGACAATACCTCAACAACAACAAAAACAACAACAAGGAAACCACCTAGGTAAGGGATGTGGAGATGGCTCTGTGGTTAAAGGCATTTGCTTGCAAAGCCTGCTGGTCCAGGGCTTTATTCTCTGATGCCCACAGAAAACCAGATATACAAAGTGGTGCATCTATCTGGAGTTCATATGCAGATGCAAGAGGCCCTGGCACTCCCATACTCACTCTCGCTCCTTCTCTGTACTCATAAATAGATAAAAATACTTTAAAAATTAATTAAATTAGAATCTAAGTAATGGCTTTGAAGAGTAAATAAAAATAAGCCTGCTCATTTAAGACCTGGTTAGCCAGCTGTGAATTAGTGTAGACTACATTTTGGCCTGTTTGGAGTATTTGTTGACATCCTATGACACTATTACCATTGGGAAGTGCTAGTACCTTTAAGGCAAACCAACTTATGAAATGGAAAGATCTGGGGCCTAGTTGGGGAGGAATTGAGGAGACTGGGAGTATACTCTTGAAGAGAATACTGGTGCTTTAGTTTCCTCTCTCTGTTTCTCCCTTTCTCTCAATGATTCTTTCTTTACCCTTCCCTTCCCTTTCCTCTCCTCTCCTTTTACTCTTCTTCTTCTTCTATTTCTCCTCCTCCTCCTCCTCCTTCTTCTTCTTCTTCTTCTTCTTCTTCTTCTTCTTCTCTTTCCCTCTCTCTCTCTCTCTCTCTCTTCTCTCCCTCACCATGAAGTTAGTGCTTTCTCCATTGATTACTTCCATTTTACTGCAGGCCCAAAGCAACCATGGACTAAAACCTCCCAAACTATGAGTCTAAATAATTTCTCTTTATAACTTGAATTACTTCAGATGTTGGTTAAAGGGAAGGCTAATGTGTAATATAATAATATTTTTCTCTAGTCTGTATCATTTTCATCTGCTCTGATTAAGTCTAAATGCGAGTGTTTAGCTTATTAATGTGAGCAATCATTACACATATTAGCTGAGGGGAAGGAGCCTATGAAGAGGCAGATGCCACATGTGATAATTCAAAGTCTCAGGAGATGAGAGGGATTTCAGGAGAAGGAGTGGTTGCCTTTTCACAGGAAGAGACCTCACACTGATTTCTATCACTCTATTTACTTACCCATTTGTGCTTGTGCCTACATACCTGTCTTTCAGATTGCAAGTAGATCAACTTTGAAGATCTTTCCATGTGTGTAGAGATCCAGTCTCTTCCTTTACTACTACTATGCCTGGCACCATCATTTTCACCTGCTCTAACAAACAGTCTGATACACATTATTATCATCATCTATCATTATCCTTGTAGCTATTGTGAACTTAAAATATCTAAGCCAAGTTTGTGGGTGTTTTATGTAATGTGACAAAATACTGAACAGAAACAACTTATTGGAAGAAAGATTTATTTTTACTCACATTTTCAGAATGACTTGGTACATCATGGGGTAAGTCTGTGTGCTGCAGAGGCTCCTCACATCACAACAGACCAGGAAGCAGAGAGTGAGGCTGGAACCCATCTGTCAGCCAGTTCCACTTCATAGAGGTTCCACAAGCTCCCCAAAGCAGTGCCCCTGGTCAGGTAAAAACATTCAAAACATGAACCCCTGAGGCACATTTCAGATTCACTGTACAGCAACAGGCTTCTCAAAACCTGCATGCACAGGTGTTTTCAGCCTATTGGTTGTTGGCAAGTCCCCTCTTCCAGTTATCCAGGCTGCAAACTGGTGTCATGATGGGCAACAGCTCAGCCTCTCTTTTCACTCAGAGGACCCACTTTAGGTGTCATTTGTCACCTTCCACCTCATTTGAGAAAAGATCTCTCATTGGTCACTGCTGCATTCACAGGGCTCATTGGCTCACAAACTCAAGGTTTCATTCCAGGTTTATATTAACATACCTGAGAATTATCTTAAGGCTGTAGAGGATATTACAGACTGGCCATTTCTCTCAATTTATGCTAAATATCTGGTGCAGTATAGACCATTTTTTTAACACTCCTTTGTCCCCACTGCCAGTGCATTATAAAAAAATTGAATGATATTTGTGATATTTGGTCAGTCTGTGCTACAGCAAGACCCTACCTTGAAAAAAAGTAATCTTTTAAAAGTTAAATCAGGTCATGTCACTTTCAGGACACTCAGTGTCATCTCTCATGTTTCACAACAGACTTCTTTCAGTATAAAACCCAAATTCTAGTTTGATGAAACTGCTCAGTAGACAATGTGCTTACGACATGTGAGTATATGAGTTCAGGGCCCCAGCAGCATGTGATAGTCACAGGCTACAGCGCCAGTGTCTGTAATTCCAGTGTGTTCCTATATTGAGAAGGGAGCAAGAAGAGAAGTAGAGATAAGTTAATCCCCTGGATGTTCGTGGGCCAGCTCTTGTGAACATAGTATTGAGCAAGCAACTCTGTCTCACGCAATGTACATGGTGAGTATTGACATCTGAAGTTATCCTTTGACATGCACAATAGCATATGCACCCTGCATTCACACATGAGCACATACACACACATTATACACATGTATGCCAAAGAGAAAGAGAAAAAAAAAATAAACCCAACACACAGAAAACAACAAAAAATCAAAACATAAAGTAAGCAAAAAAAAAAAAAAGAAAAAGAAAAAAGAAAAAAAAAAACAAATTGGGGGATGGAGAGATGGCTCAGCAGGTAAGACACTTTCTGGGAAATCCTAATACCTAGGGTCTAATTCCCAACACCAGAACAAAGCCAAATGCAAAAGATGGCACATGCATCTGAAGTTCATCTGCAATAAATAAACAAATATATAAGTAGAATATTTTAAAATCCTAAAAGGGCTAGGGAGATGTCTCAGTGTTTAAAGACACTTGCATGTACACTGTACTAACATGAACTTGACCCTCCAAACACCCATATAAAACCCTAAAAGTGGTGCATGCATCTGTGATCCCTGGACTCCTATGAGAATGGGAGGCAGAGCCGAGGAAATCCAAAGCTCATGGCTGTACCACTGAGACATTCTCACAGCTGCCTTATTTTCCATGTGATCTTACCTCCTACCACTCTCCCTTTTGGTCTATCCACTCCAGGTATATGGGACTCTGGAAGATTCTTGAATCCTACAATAGTTCCCTTTCAAAGTCTGCACACTGGTTGGTCTTTCTGGCAGGAAGGTATTCTCACCCAGACACTCCTGGTTCCCTGTGTCCCCTGATTCTGGCCTTTGCTCAGATATGACCTTCTCAGTGCTCCCTTCCTCTCCATGAAATAACCTGTTAATTCTGATTCTGTGTTCTTGTTTTCAAACATGCTTATAACCTCTCACTCATCTACAGAACCTAACCTGACTCTACCCAAGATACCTTACATACCCAGCAAGCATCTCATGGACTAGACACTAGGATAGATGGGGAGGGAGGGGAGGACATTCAAGGGGTGGGAAACACTAATCTAGACCCAAATGGCAATGGTACCATAAAATTATACTTCCTAAAAGGCAGACCAAATGGCTGAACCTTCACCAGACCCTTACAGGAAACACATTAACCACAAGGCACTGGAGAGAGTAGGATCAAGTCTAACCTAAATCTTCTACATCTCCCCTCCCTCCCTTTCCCTCTCCCTTACCCTCTCCCTCTTTCTCCTCCCCTTTCTCTCCTCTCTAACTCTTATATATTAGTTATCTTTTCCCTCATTTTCTTAGTAGGCACTGACCTGTAACTCTCAGTACCAGCATGGGGCTACCATCAACAATGAGCTTTTGATCAGAGAAACCTACAAGGTTTCCTAAAAAAACAGACAGATTTCTGTCAGAGTACTTGATGACTCACCAAAGGTTAGTGGTAAGACCCTATTGCTGAAGATACCATATGCATCTGACAAGTAAAATGGAACGGCATGGCTGGAAGCCAGGAGAGAGTCAGTCCCAAGACAGTCAGCGTGTCTAGCGCCAGAAGGTGCTACATGTGTGACTGGGGGAAATGACCAATATCTGTCCAAGAAACTCATGGTCTAACCTGCTTAGCAACAAATAACCTGTTGTGATGCCCACACAAGTGCAATACTGGCACACAGCCATGGTGGGGAACCAACTGCTCTTGATTTGGCTAACTGATCCCCTCAGTGGTTATGGGACCCATAGCTGGAGCTGGGAAACCAGTCAGAACCATATCCAAACATAAGCCCACTCTCCAATATCAAGATAGCATCAATCATGGGCTACAAGAGGGCCTACACCTATTAAATTCTCTATATAAAAATGTAAGGGTTATCTCATTTGTATTGGAGCTAACTTACTCTCCATTGGAGAATCTGCTTCTGTTTTTCAGATAGATGCAGATTCTAAGGAGAGAGCCACACCATCATACCTCAAAAGGGCCCTGGCTGAAACTAAGGAAAATTGGTGAAACAAGCAAGGGTGCTGTTTTCCTGATGAACCTGATACCAGCACAAGGGGGAAGGAGACCAACACAGACAAAAATCAACTTCTATCAAATCAGAGAGCCAGAGCCTCAGAGGCCCCCAACACCTCATCACTGAAGCAGACCAAAAATGAACCCAACATGGCTCAGGAAAACTTTGTGGAAGAGGGGGCAGAAAGAATGTCACAGCCACATGTTGGGTCATGATATGCAGAGGCATTTATCTTACCCATAACTGTGGGCTAAGTCCACAATGCACAACCCATATACCTCAACAAGGAGGGGCCAATGGGAAGGAGGTAGGTCATGGATGAGCCTAATAATGGTACCAAACTGCCTGTATTTGCTGAATAGAAAACTAATAAAAATATAAATAAGTACAAAATAGTTCATGTTCTTAAACAGAAGTTCTTTCACTAGAATATTAACTTAATAAGGTTAGTCAAGTCCTTATTCCCTGTGCATAGAAAGGTACTTGGCTTAAATGCTTCAACACTAAATTTAAGGAACTGCCTGGGCTGGAATGATAGCTTATTGGTTAAGATGTTTTCCTGTAAAACCTAAGAAACTAAGTTTGATTCTCCAGTACTCATATAAGCCAGTGGCACATGTGTCTGGATTTTGTTTGCAGTGGCCTGAGGCCCTGGCATGCCCATTCAATTCCTCCCTCTCTGCCTTTTTCTGTCTCTCTCAAATAAATATATAAAATATTTCAAAAAATAGAAAAGAAGTTTCTTATTCAATTACTCAATAAATATCCACATAACTTTTGGAATGATACATGCATGATATATACCTTTGTTTGAAGGAGATGAAAAAAGTCATAGAATTTCCCTTACATCATATAGACTTTCATAATTATCAGTATTTGGTCATGTGAATATTAGTTTCTCACAAGCTAATGCTATTATTTAACTGATGAAAATAATAGCATATACAGGGCTGTAGAAATGGCTCAGTGATTAGAAGTACTTTCTTAAAAAAGTCTGACAACCTGAGTTTGATTCCCCAGTATTCACATAAAGTGACATGCATCTGGAGTGTAGTGGCAAGAAGCCCTGGAGTGCCCATTCTCTCTCTCATACAGAAATAAATAAATAATATTTGTAAAAATAGCATATACACATATGCACCAGAGTTTACTCGCTGATGATTAAATTGGTTGTTTCTGAGCTTTTATGAACTACTTTTTTTCACGGCTAAACTGTAAAGAGCTGAATTATTTATAAAAATAGAAGGTGTTTCTATAGTCAGCTTTTTCAGGAGTCTCCATATTGCTTTCCAAAGTGGTTGTACCATCCTGCATTCCCACCAACAGTGAATGAGTGTCCCTGCTTCTCCACATCCTCGCCAGCATTTATTTTCATTTGACCTTTTGATGTTGGCCATCCTTATTGGGGTAAGGTGGAATCTCATAGTTGTTTTAATTTGCATTTCTCTGAATTTAGTATTCTTCCTGTAAGGTTCTTCCTGCAGTTACATTTAAACAGCTGCTTACGCTCTTCATTTGCATTTTTTCTTCAGTCTGGGCAGAGACACAGGGGTCCTGATTGACTTAAGTCAATTATCATAGTAGGTCCTTATAGTGATTGGCTCTGAGATGAGCACCTGGTCACGAGGCAGAGTCCAGCTAGGGTTTACTGTTGGGGAAGAGAAGATTTCTCACACAATAGTGAGGCAGGCTAGAGACAGTCCCCCACCTCACAAAAGCAGAAGCAAGGAATGTCTATGATCCTATGGAGGTAGGGTGTCCCCTCTTTACAGTCTTCTCTTTGCTGGAGATCGGAAATGTCAGAAGGGTCTAGATGTCCCTTATCTCTTCTTCCCTAAAGGAGTTCTACTTTCCTTGGAGATATAATTACTGTATTCCGAGAAGTTACACCCTTCCTGGAGAGTGAGATTCCTGGGAAGATTGCACTTTCCAGAAAACTGGACCCCAGACACATGGCATCAGGACTGAATTGATCAGTCCAGTCCCATTCCCATAAAAGACCCCATCCTGTGTCTTGGAGAGGGCTTTCCTTTTTCTAAGACTCTCACCCCTGCCATGTCACCTGGAGCCCGATACTCTTTCCTTCTCTTAAGAAATACCAACAGACCCAGTTATACCATTACTGGGCATGTACCCTAAAACCTTCAAACCAAAAGCCAGAGAGATTTGCTCAACCACGTTTGTAGCAGCTCAATTCGTAATAGCTAAAAGCTGGAATCAACCCAGATGTCCATCATTAGAAGAATGGATAACAAAGATGTGGTATATCTACACAATGGAATTCTATACAGCAGTAAGAAAAAACGACATAAAGAAATTTGAGGAAAAATGGTTGAACCTGGAACAGATCATTCTCAGCGAACTTACCCAATCACAGAAAAAAAATCGACACATAGTCTCACTCATCTGCAACACCTAAACTGAATCTGCCCAAGATGCCTTACATACCCAGCAAGCACCTCATGGACTAGACAATAAGATGGATGGGAGGGCGAGGAGGGAATAGAAGGGTAGAAAACAGTAATCCGGACCCAAACAGCAATGGTACCATAAAATTCTACTTCCTAAAAGACAGACCAAATGGCTGAACCTTCACTAGACCCTTACAGGTAACACCTGAACCACAAGACACTGGAGAGGGTAGGATCAAGACTGACCTAAATCTCCTACATCTTCCCTCCCTCCCTCTCCCCCTCTCCCCTCTATCTCTCTCCTCTCTAACTCTTGTATATTAGTTATCTTTTTCCTCAATTTCTTAGTGGACACTGACCTGTAACCCCCATTTCCAGCTTGGGCCTACCATCCACAATGAGCTTTTGATCAGAGAAATCTACAAGGTTTCCCAAAACAATGACAGACTTCTGTCAGAGTACTTGATGACCCACCAAAGGCCAGTGATAAGACCCTATTGCTGAAGACTCCATACACAGCTGACGCATAAAATGGAATGACATGGCTGGAAGCCAGAGAGAGTCAGTCCCCAGACAGTCAGCGTGTCTAGTGCCAGAAGGCGCTACATAGGCGACTGGGGGAAATGACCAAGATCTGTCCAAGCAACACATTGTTTAACCTAATTAGCAACAAAAAACTGGATGTGATGCCCACACAAGTGCAATAGTGGTACACAGCCATGGTGAGGAATCAATTGCTCTTGATTTGGCTAACTGATCCACTCAGTGGTACTAGACCCTTAGCTGGAGCTGGGAAACAAGTCAGAACCATACCCAAACACAAGCCCACTCTACAATATCAAGCTACCATCAATCACGGGGTATAAGAGGGCCTACACCTATCAAACTGTCTATCAAAAAAGTAAGTGTTATCTCAATTTTCCGGGTGCTAACTTACTCTCCGTTGGAGAATCTGCTTCTCTTTTCCAAATAGATGCAGATCCTAAGAAGAAAGCTGCCCCAACATACCTCAAAAGGGGCCCAACTGAAACTAAGGACAACTGGTGAAATAAGCAAGGGTGATGTTTTCCTGTGAACCTGGATACCAGCACAAAGGGGAAGGAGATCAACGCAGAGAAAAATCAACTCCTACCAAATCAGAGAGCCAAAGCCTCAGAGGCCCCCAACACCTCAGCATTGAAGCAGACCAAAAATGAACCCAACATGACTCAGGGAAATCTTGCGGAAGAGGGGGCAGAAAGAATGTCAGAGTTACATGTTGGGTCATGATTTGCAGAGACATTTATCATACTAATAACTGGGGGCTAACTCCACAATGCACGACCCATTTTCATTAACAAGGAGGGTCTAATGGGAGGTGGTAGATCACAGATGAGCCTAAATAATGGTACCAAACTGCCTGTATTCACTGAAATGAAAACTAATAAATTAAATTAAAAAAATAAATAAAAATAAATAAAAAAAAATAGAAGGTGTTTGCTAGTTAAAATGATCAGGAAGACACAAAGATTAAATACTTATGTGAAGTTTTGAGATTTCTAGAGATGCTTAAAATATGGATGCATGACATTTTTAAATAGGTAATTAAACTTTTATTAATTTTTTTCTTGCTAATAGATTAATGCATGTATATGATGAAATTTCAGACAGAAGAACATTCATAGTATAAAATAATGTTAAATATGTCTCCATTTTCTAAGTATTTGTCTATAGATATTCACATATATGTATTTTATTTTACATGGCATAAATTTACATATATAGGTGTGTGTATGATTACAGTGATGCTTAAAATGTGATCTTATGTAGGTATTTTCATTATTTTCAAGAAGAAAAAGAACATTTTGGATAGTTGCTGATGTTTTTCTTCTGAAGTGTCTTCCTTATACTGACACTGGAGAGGGCACTGTGATCCTTCCAACAAATAGCATAGCTGCAGACATTTGCTCAATTATTTTATATAAATTTTATCACAGCATGTACTTATACCATGAATTACCTTCAGTCAGAGTAACTTGGATTAATATGTATAATGCTAACTTTCCAAAGCATAATTTTAGTTTTCAAAAAATATTTTTATTTATTTTCAAGGAAAGAGAATGAGAATGGGCTTGCCAGGGCAAACGAACTCCAGACACATGCACCACTTTATACATATGGCTTTTGTTAATTATACACTTATTCTTTCTTTAAAGACAAATTATTTTCTTTGATACATTTAGACTTACAACATGGGCTGCAGCTTAACATATACCTGACACTGAAATCCCTGAACTTTTTACATTCTTTTCCTTCATTCTATTTTTGAGAAGAGTATCAAAAGCCTTCACTATATATATATATATATATATATATATATATATATATATATATATATATATATATATATATATATGTGTGTGTGTGTGTGTGTGTGTGTGTGTGTGTGTGTGTGTGTGTGTGTACGTGTGTGTACGTGTGTATGTATGTATGTATTTGTGTGTTTCTGGCACCCAGAATGGTAAATTTCATTTTCCTGAGCTTTGAAAAGCCAGTGTCCTCACAGAACTCTTTGAAAGGCCTGATCCCCCTCCAGCACCACCAGGTAGCCTGCTGTCCTGTGTTCCTTGCTGCCCAGAACCCTCCACCCTGGCTGTGCTGCGGTGCTTCTCTGCCTCACTGTGGGCTTGTCTTCACCTTCGTCTATTTCCCTTGCAGCCATTGCTTCGTGGTTTGGGATACGGTAGAGGTGCTGCCCCAGTCTGGCAGTGACCCCCCTGTCCAAGACCAAGGTGGCTGTCTGCAGGAAGAGGCAAAGGGCTGTAAAGCCCTGTCTTCCAGGCTGCAATGGCACAGAGCTAACATGCTTGAAACTAGAACTTCAGGGATGAGAGAAACCACAAAAATAACACTCCTTTCAGAACATCTTTTTTTAAAATTTTTATTTATTTTTATTTGAGAGCGACAGATACAGAGAGAAAGACAGATAGAGGGAGAGAGAGAGAATGGGTGCGCCAGGGCTTCCAGCCTCTGCAAACGAACTCCAGACGCGTGCGCCCCCTTGTGCATCTGGCTAACGTGGGACCTGGGGAACCGAGCCTCGAACCGGGGTCCTTAAGCTTCACAGGCAAGTGCTTAACCGCTAAGCCATCTCTCCAGCCCCCCTTTCAGAACATCTTAAGTTATTTATTGGCTAAAAAATATCAGTTCTGAGAACCTGGAATTTTGACATCTCAGCAATTCATTCTATATGCATGCATACAGCCTGGGTGTAGAGTTTTGTAGATGAACATGTGTACTGTGCACAATATAATCCAATTCTGCCAGGCAGGCTCTGAAATTTATCATCACTGCTCTAGAATGTGGGAAGAGGAGAAGCTAGATCATATTTCATACTTGAGCAGTTAGTGTAATGGTGGAACACAGTCCTGGTAGGTAACCCATGGCTTTCTGATTGGCTAAGAGATCTGCTCAGTGGGAAGAAATAAACAGCTGGAACTGGGATCCAGGTCAAAATCTAATGGAGACAATATTATGCTCTCCGAGCCTGGCATGGTGGTGCATGCCTTTAATCCCAGCACTTGGGAGGCAGAGGAAGGAGGATTATCATGAGTTCGAGACCAACCTGTGACTACACAGTTAATTCCAGGTCAGCCTGGGCCAGAGTGAGACCCTACCTTGGAAAAAAAAAAAAGTTTTGGGCTGGAGAGATGGCTTAGCAGTTAAGCGCTTGCCTGTGAAGCCTAAGGACCCTGGATCCGGGTTCAATTCCCCAGGACCCACGTTAGCCAGATGCACAAGGGGGCACATGTGTCTGGAGTTCATTTGCAGTGGCTGGAAGCCCTGGCGCGCCCATTCTCACACTCTTTCTCTCCCTCTTTCTCTCTCTCTCTCTCTCTCTCTCTCTCTCTCTCTGTCACTCTCAAATAAATAAATAAAAATAAACAAAAAAATTTAAAAAATTATGCTCTCCGACAAGCCCTTGACAGTCTTTGAGTAAAAGAGGGGACACATCCATCACAATCTCCCTAAATTAGTAATTCTAATCTCACTTAATCTACACTGACATAATTCTCCATTAAAGAATATGTTTGCCTATTTCAGAAGGTAATGAGAGGCAAAAAGATAAACAACCCCCACAGTCAAGCCCAGGTGAAACCACATAGGAACTGGGAAGATGAGCAATAATTCTGCTTTCATGGTGTGCTTGACAAGCATCACCTGGGTGAAGGACACAGATGCTGAGGATGTTCATCATATAACAAAGCAGAAATCCAGAGGCTTATGACAGCTTATCACTGATGCTGACTTACAACACACCCACCCACGCTCAGGGATTTTTATGGAAAAGGGAACAGAAAGATTATAAAAGCCAAAGGTTGGGATATCATATGCAGAAGCATTATCTCCCCAGTAACTGACTGCTGCTCTCACACTCAACCACACTGAGGTGGGTCTTCAGCAGAATGCCAGAATGGAGGAGGGAAAAGACGGTACCAACATATGATATATTCATACATAGTTTGCTCTCAATTAAAAAATAAAAATTTTTAAATACTTATAAAGGGCTAGAGAGATGGGTCTGCAGATAAGGTGCTTAAGGTGCTTGCCTATAACGTTTAAAGACCCAGGTTTATTTCCGCAGTAACCATGTAGAACCATATGCACAAAATGGCACATGAATCTGAAGTTCTTTTGTAATGTGCAGAGGCTCTGGCATGCCCAACCATTCTCTCTAATTATCTGCTTATAAATAAATAAAAATAAATAAATAAAACTGGCCTCTAGCCAGTACAAATCAGCTCCAGATGCATGCACCACCTTATGCAACTGACTTGCATGGGGACTGGAGACTCAAACCTGGGTTCTTTGGCTTTTGTAGGCAAAGTGCCTTAACTGTTAATCCATTACTCCAGCCCAGTAAAAATATTTTTCCTCAATTTTTATAGACATTTTCCATGAATATAAAAAACATCCCATGGTAATGCCCTCCCTCCTCCTCCTCCCACTTTCCCCTTTGAAATTCCATTCTCCATCATATCCCCTCCCCATCTCAACCAGTTTCTCTTTTATTTTGATGTCATGATCTTTTCCTCCTCTTATGATGGTCTTGTGTAGGTAGTGTCAGGCATGGTGAGGTCATGGATATCCAAGCCACTTTGTGTCTGGAGGAGCATGTTGTAAGGAGTCCTATCCTTCCTTTGGCTCTTACATTCTTTCTGCCACCACTTCCACATTAGACTCTGAGCCTTAGAAGGTGTGACCAAGATGTTATTCAGTACTCTGGTCACTTCTTTCCAGCACTATGATAACTTCTGAGTTATCCCAAGGTAACTGCCATCTGAAAAGAGAAGATTCTCTACCCAAAGTGAGAGTAGCATTAATATAAGGGTATAAATATTAAGAGAAGTGCTTACTGGGCAGTTTGATAAGCATAGTATATACATTTTTCCACACATCAGCAGATGTTACACCCCTAGGGCTCATGACTACCCCTGTTTTAAGTTGTAAGTATCAGGGATGTATTCCCTCCCCCCATGGAGCAGACCTCCAGTCCAATTAGAGGGCAGTTGGTTTCCACCATGACAGACGGGCCACTATGGCACCCTTTGGCTCATTTGGCCTGGTTGGCCAATTATAAAGCTTTCAGTGTCCACTGTTGAGTATCTTCATGGGTGGTTTCTTTTTCTCCCGTTGAACTACATGTAGAATGGTATCTTCCAGCTTTCTGTCAGCTGGTCTACATGGAGGAGGTTATCAGCTCAGTTCCAGCAGGATTTCTCATTGGCCTTGCACCCCAAGTATGTAAAGTCTTCAGAGTCTTACCATAGATTCCTGGTGGGAAATAAAGGGCCTTGGCAATGGCCTATATGTTTTGGGCATCATGGACCTCCCTGGCCAACAACTCACTGGAAGTCTCCCATTCCTGGACTGAAAATTTTCTAACAATGATCTATAGCTCCTGAGTGTTCCATTGTCCAAAACATGAGGATTCCATATGATTTATTTGTATCCTCTTAAATTTTGATTAGCCCTCCCTCCACCTTTCCTTCATTCAATCTGTACCCCTGACCTCACTTTGGGTCTTTTCACCCCCGTTAATATATTCTTCTACTTACATATATACAATACCAACCTATTAAGGACCCTCCTCCCTTCCTTTCTGTTCCCTTTATATCTCCTTTTTAACTTACTGGTCTCTGCTACTGAGGTTTTTCCTTCTCACACAGAAGCCCAATCATCTGTATCAAGGATCCACATATGACAGAGAAACTGTGACACTTGGCTTTCTGGGCCTGGGTTACCTCACTTAGTATAATCCTTTCCAGATCCATCCATTTTCCTGAAAATTTCAGAACTTCATTTTTCTTTACTGCTGAGTAGAACTCCATTGTATAAATGTGCCACATCTTCATTATCCACTCATCAGTTGAGGGACATCTAGGCTGGTACCATTTCCCTGCTATTATGAATTGAGCAGCCATAAACATGCTTGAGCATGAACTTCTAAGGAAATGGGATGAGTCCTAAGGATATATGCCTAGGAGTACTATAGCTGGGTCATATGGTAGATCAATTTTTAGCTGTTTTAGGAACCTCCACACTGATTTCCACAATGGCTGGACCAGATTGCATTCCCACTAGCAGTGTAGGAGGGTTCCTCTTCTTGCACATCCCTGCCAGCATTTATGATCATTTGTTTTCATAATGGTAGCCAATCAGACAGGATTGAGATGGAAGCTCAATGTAGTATTAATCTGCATTTCCCTGATGATTAGAGATGTAGAACATTTTTTTAGATGCTTATATTCCATCAGTATTTCTTCTTTTGAGAACTCTCTATTTAGCTCCATAGCCCATTTTTAATTGGTTTGTTTGACTTATTATTTAACTTGTTGAGTTCTTTGCATATCCTAGATATTAATCCTCTATCAAATACATAGCTGGCAAAGATTGTGTCCCATTCTGTACATTGCTTCTTTGTTTTATTAACAGTGTCCTTTGCAGTACAAAATCTTTGTAATTTCATGAGGTCCCAGTGGTTAATCTGTGGTTTTATTGCCTGAGCTATTGGAGGTATATTCAGAAAGTCTTTGGCATGACCAATATGTTCAAGGGTTTCCCCTACATTTTCCTCTAGCAATTTCAGAGTTTCAGGTCTGATGTTAAGGTCTTTAGTCCATTTGGATTTAATTCTTGTGCATGGAGAGAGAACAATCTTTTTTCATCCTTCTACAGACACATATCCAGTTTTCCCAGCACCATTTGCTGAAGAGGCTGTCTTTTCTCCCGTGAGTATTTTTGGCATTTTTATCGAGTATCAGGTGGCTATAGCTACCTGGACTTATATCCGTGTCCCCTATTCTGTTCCATTGATCTACATGTCTGCTTTTGTGCCAGTAGCATTCTGTTTTTGTTACTATGGCTCTGTAGTATAGGTTAAAATCAGGTATGGTGACACCTTCTGCCTTACTTTCTTGCTCAGTATTTGAGATATTCGAGGATTTTTGTGATTCCAAATGAATTTTTGGATTGTTTTTTCTATTTCCATGAAGAATGCCTTTGGAATTTTGATGAGGATTGCATTAAATGTGTAGATTGCTTTTTGTAAGATTTCCATTTTCACAATATTGATTCTTCTGATCCAGAAACAAGGCAAGTTTTTCCATTTTCTAGTGTCTTCTGCAATTTCTCCCTTGAGTGTTTTGTAGATTTCATTGAAGAGGTCCTTTACTTCCTTGGTTAGGTTTATTACAAGGTACTTTATTTTCTTTGATGCAATTGTGAATGGGAGTGAATCTCTGATTTCATCCTCTGGGTATTTGTTGTTAGCATATGGGAATGCTACTGATTTCTGTGTATTTATTTAGTATCCTGCTACATGGCTGTAGGTGTTTATCTGCTCTAACAGTTTGCTGGTAGAGTCTTTAGGGTCCTTTATATATAGAATCATGTCTTCTGCATATAATGATAACTTGTTTTCTTCCTTTCCAATTTGTATCCCTTTTATGTGGGTCTCTTGCCTTATTGCTATGGCTAACACTTCCAGTACGATATTAAATAAAACTGGAGACAGTGTAAACCCTTGTCTTGTTCCTGATTTTAGTTGAAAAGCTTACAGTTTGTCCCCATTTAGTAATATGTTGGCTGTAGATTTGTCATAAATAGCCTTTATTATATTGAGATATGTTCCTTCTATTCCCAGTCTCTGTAGGACTTTTATCATGAAGGTGTGTTGGATTAGTCAAACGCTTTCTCTGCATCTAATGAGATGATCATATGATTTTTGTCCTTCAGTTCATTTATATAATGTATTACATTTATCAATTTGCATATGTCGAACCATCCCTGCATCTCTGGGATAAAGCCTATTTGGTCAGGGTGAATGATCTTTCTGATATATTCTTGTATTCTGTTTGCCAATATTTTGTTGAGAGTTTTTGCATCTATGTTCATGAGGAAGATTGGTCTATAATTTTCTCTTTTTTGTTCTATCTTTGCCTGGTTTTGGTATCAGGGTGATGATGGCTTCATAGAAGGAATTTGGTATGATTCCTTCTTTTTTCTATTTAAAGAAAAAGCTTTAGAAGCAATGGTGTTAGTTCTTTCCTGAAGGTATGGTAAAATTCATCTGGGCCTGGATATTTTTTAGGTGGGACAGTTTTGATAACTGCTTCGATCTCCATGGTTGTTATAGGTCTATTTAAGTGATTAATCTCATCTTGATTTAATTTAGGTAGGTCATATAAATCAAGGAACTCATCAATTTATTTCATATTCTCATACTTGGTGGAATATATGCTTTTATAGTATGCCCCTATGATTTTTGAATTGCTCTGTCATCTGTTGTGATGTTACCTTTTTCATCGCTAATTTTATTAATTTGTGTCTCTTCTCTCTTTCTTTTGTTCAGATTTGTTAAGTGTTTATCAATCTTGTTTATCCTTTCAAAGAACCAACTCTTTGTTTCATTAATTTTTTGATTATTTTTTATTGTTATTGTTTCTATTTCATTAATTTCTGCCCTAATCTTTATTATTTCTTCCAATCATCTGATTTTTGGTTTGCCTTGTTCTTCTTTTTCCAAGGCCTTAAGGTGAAGCATTAGGTCATTTACTTGCAACCTTTATAATTTCTTAATATAGACTCTTAAAGCTATAAATTTTCCTATTAGGACTGCCTTCATTGTGTCCCAGAGCTTTTGTATCTTGTTTTCTGATTATCGTTTGACTATACATTTTTTGATTTCCTTATTGATTTCTTCATTAACCCATTCATCATTTAGTAGTGTGTTCTTTAATTTCCATGATTTTGTGTATGCTCAATAGCCTTTCTTGCTATTGATTTATAGTTTGATTCTATTGTGGTCAGATAGAATGCAAGGAATTATTTCATTTTTCCTGTATTTGTTAAGATTTGCTTTGTGTCCTAATATATGGTCTATTTTATTTTAGAGAATGTTCCATGTGCTGCTGAAAAGAATGTATATTCTGCAGCATTTGGATGAAATGTCCTGTATATATCTGTTAGGTCCATTCCTTCTATTACCTCATTTAGTCCAGATGCCTCTCTGTTTATTTTCTTCTGGGATGACCTGTCAATTGATGAGAACGGGGTGTTGAAGTCACCCACTACCACTGTGTTTGGTGTTATCTGTGACCTTTGTTCTAATAACATTTGTTTGATGAATTTGGGGGCCCCTGTGTTTGGTGCATATATGTTTAGGATTGTAATGTCCTCCTGTTGGAGTGTGCTCTTAATCAATATAAAGTGACCTTCCTCGTGTTTCTTAGATAATGTTGGACTGAAGTCTACCTTGTCAGATATTAGGATATCAACCCCTACTTGTTTTATAGGTCCATTTGCTTGAAACACCGTTTTCCAACCTTTCACCCTAAGATAGTGTCCATCCTTTGTAGAAAGTTGCATTTCTTGGAGGCAAAAAATTGAAGAATCCTGCTTTTTAACCCATTCTGCAAACTTATGACTTTTGGCTGAGTCATTGAGGCCATGATATTAAGCGATAATATTGAAAGGTGTGTATGTATTTTTGCCCTTTTTTGTAGTTCTTCCGTTTTTACCTTTGCTCTCTTTTGTTAACTAGTATTTGAGTATTGTTTGTTTTTTCCCAGTTCCTTATATGTGTGCTTTTCTTTTTCTTTAGTATGGAGGATTCTTTCAAGTACTTTCTGTAGAGCTGGTTTTGTCTTTAAATACTCCTTTAGCTTGCTTTTGTTGTGGAATGTCCTTATTTCTCAGTCTATTTGAATGGATAGTTTTGCAGGACAAAATAACCTTGGTTGACACTTGTTATCTTTCAGAACTTGGAATACATCACTCCACACCCTTCTGGTTTTTAAAGTTTGTGTTGAGTAATCTGCTGTAATCCTTATAGCCTTGCCTTTGTAGGTAACTTGATTTTTCTCTCTGACTGCTTTCAATATTTTTTTCTTTGGTTTGTATGTTTGATCGTTTGATTATAATATGGCGAGGAGAAGTTCTTTCCACGTTTTGTCTGGCTGGTGTTTGAAAGGATTCCTGTATCTGCATTGGTACCTCTTTCCCAATTTGGGAGAAGTTTTCTTGTATGATTTTGTTGAAGACACCTACTATGCCTTTGGAGTGAAATTCTTCTCCTTCTACTATGCCCTGGATTCTTATGTTTGATCTTTTCATAGTGTCCCAAGTATCTTGAAATTCCCACTCACACTTTTCTATTAGTTTGTCTTTCTCTTTGTTGGACTGTATTAGATCTGCCACCTGGTCTTCTAGCTTAGATATTCTGTCCTCTCCTTCATCCAGTCTACTGGTGAGATTTTCTATAGAGCTTTTTTTATTTCATTAACTGTGTTGCTTATTGCTAGTAATTCTGACTGTTTTTTCTTTATTATTTCTATTTCCTTATTTATATCTAGTATTGACCTGTTTATTTAATTAAATTGGTGTCCTGTGTTTTCTTTGATTCCTTTGATTTCCTCTTTCATTCCTTTGATTTCTTCTTGGACTTCTTTGAACATATTGATAGTCATTCTTTTGAAATCTTTCTCAGGCATTTCCTCTAACTTGTTCTCACTAGAGGGCATTTCTGATGCATTAATACTTTTTGGCAGATTTATGTTGTCTTGATTTTTGGTGTTTCTTGTGTTATAATGTATATATTTTTGCATCCTGGATTATTTAATGATTGGATATTCTAGTTAGCTGGGCATTATTAGATGTATCAGACAATCTGATGTTATATAACTTCAGGGTAGGAGCTTAAGGTGTTAGGTGTGGCTGTCAAGATTCTTAGAGTAGCTACAAAAGTGACCCTAGGTGTTGGGTTTGCCTGCTATGAGAGTATTCAAGTAGGCTGAGTGGAACAAAATACAGGCAGATTCTAAAATTTAACTAAACAATGTACACTTCCAAGGAAAAACTGCTCAGAGTATTTATCCAAGGGTAGGTATTATGACAACCAGATCCTCTAACTGTCCATTAGGGTGTGTGGTGCTCCACCCACACCCTTAATCCTGACAACAAGGAGGTTAATATTTCTCATCTGTTGAGGGTTCCAAGTCAGTATATGACCAGGTGACACCCTTCCCTGGTGTAATCCCAGTTGCCTCTGCTCCTGTTTGGGTCCTATTGTTGGTTCAAGTAGGTGTGGCCAGGTCCCTGGACCACTGCTCTGTTCACTGGAGCTGGGCACTGGCAGTGGAGGAGGGGAGGCTGCTGATGCTGCTGTACTTCTCTTGCTGATCCACGTGTTCTTCTACCCTGTGATCTGCTCCTCCATTGTTCACTGCTGTTCTCCCTTCACGTTTCTTGAGTTTGCGGAGTCTCACCTGGCTTTTCCTACAGCTCAAGCTGAGCCTAGTGGCTTTCTGGCAAGCAACCACTGCAGCTGCAGTTGGTGGACCTGCCCGAGCTGCTTCTGCAGGCCCATGCAGGCTCTGGATGCTCTGGACCTCTCCTACTTCTCCGCTGCTGCTTCAATTTCCTATACACCTCACTTTTTAGTAAAAGTGTGCATTTTGCTTAGGTTTTTTTTGGTGTTTGTTTGTTTGTTTGTTTGTTTGTTTGTTTTGGCTTGTTTCCCCCCTAGGCTGCTTTGGCATGGTACCTATGCCACCATCTTAACTGGAAGTCCCCAATAAAAATATTTTTAATAGCTGGGAAAAAAATCAGCAATCACATTATAGGAAAAAAAGTTTAGGGGCTGGAGAGATGGCTTAAGAGTTAAGTCACTTGCTTGCAAAGCTGAGGGAACCAGGTTTGAATCCCCAGTACCAACATAAAGCCAAATGCACAAGGTGGTACATGCATATGAAGTTTGTTTTTAGTGGCTAGAGGGCTCATATTCTTTCTCTCTCCCTCCCTCCCTTTCTCTCCCCCCCCCCCCCCGTCTCTCTCTGCCTCTTCATTTCTTTTTCTCAAATAAATAAAATAAATTGTAAAAGTGTAAGTTCTAGAAAATGCATGGAAAGTTCTGGATTCCTCAAACACAGAAAACAGGAGAATACTATCCCAATGGGGGATGGAGAGATGGCTCAGCAGTTAAAGGTGCTTGCTTGCAAAGTCTGCCAGTCTGGTTTCAATTCCCCAGTGCACACATAAAACTAGATCCACAAAATATTACTTGCGGCTAGAGTGTGTTTGCAGGTATAAGAGGCCCTGGTGCCTGTCTGCCTTTGTCTGCCTCTCTCTCTCTCTCTCTCTCTCTCTCTCTCTCTCTCTCTGTCTTACACACACATAAAAAAAAATAAAAACAATGTCTCTAAGCAGTCTAAATTGGCTATAATGCTTTTGTCCTGGGTACCAGTAGTTTTAAGAGAAGCTTAGGTTTGAAATGACAGGCCTATTTGCTTCCCTCCAATATGTTATTGTTGAGATTCTTTCTTGATACTAGAAGAGCACCTGTTTTGTGTTGTAGATAAATATGCAACTTTCCACCATTTATATTTCAAAGATATGCAAGTGTGCATGAATAAACCTGGTTCCCTTTACTTTCCCTTTTAAGCATCAAGAACTTCAGCTGGTGATTCCTTTGCATTTTATTATATAAGGGAGAGTGATACTTATTGTAGGAAGAGAACTGAAATCAGAAATTCATTGAGATGTAAATATAAATATTAATAATTTTAAAGTAATTTTTCTAATTGAAGTAAATTAAAGTAATTTTACATATAAGTAAAAATTTTTCTTTCACTAGTCATCAGGGAAATGCAGATTAAAACTACATTGAGATTCCTTCTCACTCCTGTCAGATTGGCCACCATCATGAAAACAAATGATCATAAATGTTGGCGGGGATGTAGAAAAAAAGGAACCCTTCTACACTGCTGGTGGGAATACAATCTGGTCCAGCCATTGTGGAAAACAGTGTGGAGGTTCCTAAAACAGCTAATGATTGATCTACCATAGGACCCAGCTATAGCACTCCTAGGCATATATCCAAAGGACTCATCTCATTTCCTTAGAAGTACATGCTCAACCATGTCTATTGCTGCTCAATTTATAATAGCTGGGAAATGGAACCAGCCTAGATGTCCCTCAACAGATGAGTGGATAATGAAGATGTGGCACATTTATACAATGGAGTTCTACTCAGCAGTAAAGAAAAATGAAGTTATGAAATTTGCAGAAAAATGGATGGACCTGGAAAGGATTATACTAAGTGAGGTAACCCAGGCCCAGAAAGCCAAGCGCCACATGTTCTCTCTCATATGTGGATCCTAGCTACAGATGATTGGGCTTCTGCATGAGAATGAAAATACTTAGTAGCAGAGGCCAGTAAGGTGAAAAGGAGACATAAAGGGTAGAGAAAGGAAGGGAGGAGGATACTTAATAGGTTGATATTGTATATATGTAATTACAATGATTGTAATGGGGAGGTAATATGATGGAGAATGGAATTTCAAATGGGAAAGTGTGGGGGTGGGGAGGGAGGGAATTACCATGGGATATATTTTATAATCATGGAAAATGTTAATAAAAATTAAAATTAAAAAAAAACAGAGCCAGGGGCTGGAGAGATGGCTTAGGGTTGAGAAACTTGCCTGCTAAGCCAAAGGACCTAGGTTTGATTACCCAGGACCCACATAAGCCAGTTGTACTAGGTGGTGCATGCAACTGGTTTGTTTGCAGTGGCTGAAGGCCCTGGTGCTCCTATTCTCTCTCTCAAATAAATATATAAAATACAATTTAAAATTAAAAAATTTCTTAGTGAAGCCCACAACAATGCATAAGGTTACCATTAGGTGGATTTAACTTGTACTTCCAGAAGAAACCCCACACGATAAAAGGGCAGACAAGCGCTGCTTGTTGTGTAATTTTTATAGCCTAACTTACTTTCTGGTATATAAATCAAAAGAACTCACCACAACTATTCATCTTTGAAATAATTTAACTATGTTTCGAATGATATGCTGGTCCTTGAGATATTACTTTATTTAAAAAATTTAGAATGGTTGTCAGAGCAAGAAACCATCCTGGAACTGCTTTATTCACTTTTGTAATTTAAGCTTGATATATATTTTCAAGTAGAGAGACAAGGATGAAGAGAGAGAGAGAGAATATGGGAACCCAAAGCCCTCTTGCCCCTGTAAACCAAAGCCAGATGCATCTACTACTTGGTACATCTGGATTTATATGGTTACTGGCAAATGTAACCTGAACCCACAGGCTTTGTAAGCAAGTGCCTTTAACCACTGAGTCATTGCTCCAGTCCACAGCTTTTGATATTTCTTAGACAATTTTTTGTTATTTGATCACATTAAAAATTTTACAGATTCATAAGCAAAAGATATGACTTGTCTCTATTTTATTTTGAAGATTTTAATTTTATATTCAAAACTATGACAAAAACTGCCATCAACTCTCTTGTCTGACTGACCACTAGTGAATCTCCAAGTTCTGGTGAGTTTCCTAAGTTAAGGAGAGAACCTAATAAGCCCTAATTCTTTCTTCTTTTCTTTTTTAAGGCAAGGCCAACAGATGGACCTTCTATGAAAGAGAATTGGCATGCCAGGGCCTCCAGCCACTGTAATTCAATTCCAGATACTTGTGCCACCTTATGTGTCTGGCTTACATGGGATCTGGGATCACAAACATGGGTCCTTAGACTTTTCAGTGCCTTAACTGGTAAGCCATCTCTCCAGCCCATAACCCCTACTTCTCACATGGGCTCTTTATTCCATCCTGTCTTCTTCCACATGGCAGGAGCTCTTTGTACTTTCTTTTCTTTTTGCTCTGTACAATATTTCTAGGCCCACTACATGGGCTCTCTGCCACTTGGGTGTATCCATTTTCCTTCCCTTGGTTTTGTACTTCCCTAAATAAATATAATAACTGAATTATTTTACCCAAGTATTTGTTTAGAAATAGACACAAACCTAGGGTTTGGAGTTCAACAAATTCCTGAACTCCTAACACCTCATTTTATATTGGCAACTCTGGTGGAAGAGGAGGAAAGTTATGATATTTATCACATATATATGGGAATATATTATATTATAGCATATATACATATACACATACATATACATATAGCATGTTTTCCAGCTGTGAGCATGACTCGTGGTATTGGCACTACTTCTTTCCAGTCAAGAAATTGCCAATACAGCCTGAGATTATGGGAAACTAGCTTGCTTTCTCTTCCTGCTGGAGGTTAAGATCACTATCTCTGACTAAACTGAAGGGAACAGCTACAGCTGTCAGGCAGGCAGGCAGAACCTGTCTTCTGTCTAGAGACTGTGCTATACACCCCTCCTCCACATGCACACACTGAAACAGTGCTGGGCAGGGTTCTGTGGTGCTGGTCCACAGGGCAGGCACCTTGAGTGGGCTGCACTCAGTCTGCATTGTTGAAACCCTTAATTGGACAGGATAAGCTTCTTTCTGTCCCCAGATCCAACTGCTGCACCAGCAGCTGATGTTTGGCAGAATGGGCCAGGTAATATAACTCGCATGTTTCCACAGGGGACACCAGAGATGACTCAGTGAAGGTTGAGGACCAGGACTGTCCAATGTCCCTGGGGGCTCCAGTCTTCAGTTCTTCTGGCTCTTGCATCAGGTGCTGTGCTTGGCTTCTCTGAGCCCTAGCACCTTTGCCTGCAGGCATGGTCTTGTGGCTATTGAAAAAACTTGCATTTTTTATTCTTTTTTCTTTCCTGCTGATTTAGGTTATTGCGTTCTCAGTACTAAGGGAACCTAAACTAGGGACATATGACCAGACCCCAGCAAGGAGGTGCAGAGGTGTAGCAGGGAAGGCTCCAACATGGCACCTAGGCACCACATTTAAAAAGAAAAAAAAAAACATGGCTTTTAAATTGAGAATTTATTCTCTTGAATATAACAAGAGAGAAGACCACATTCAATTTGAAATACTGTATTGTTGCCTAAGATTCTTGTTTTCCTGTTGAGAATAGATGTAAAACGAATAAGGATAGTGAACAAGTAGGCTTAGTTTAATCACACAGAGCTGAGGGGTCATGCGAAGTCAATTCAATGAGAAGGAAATAAAGTCAACCCTCACCGGTGAAGGTCCTCACTCTCAGACTCAGAGCTCTGCTGAACAGCACTCGACCTCCTGCTGAACCTTCAAGCAGCACACCCAGGAACATGCTGCGTCCTTCATGTGTGTCAGCCACACAACCTCGGGGGTTAAGATAACACCTAACACGGGTTTTTAAGTTTTATTTATTTATTTATTTTTGCAGTTAGGTGTGTCCATGTAACTAAATTTAAGTCAATGATATGTGAGACCCTGAGGTGTCTAAAACTTGTAAACGTCCTTCACCTGTCCTGCCCCATTCTTTCCTAACTGTCACCAAGGCACATGTTCACGATGATGGAAACAAAAGAAAGAAAGGGTTATGTTTCTCAGTGACTTGGTATAGGAGACCACCTGCCAAGCGCGAGTATCAAACCTGGGATATATGTGAGCATGGAAAACAATATGGCTCTCTAGCAGGCAGTGTTTTTCCTTTGAAATATCCAAACATGCTCTTTTGAGAACAGCAGATAGCATCACCTTGACTACTACACCTGCTGCAGGTCCCTTGACATCTTCACAATAGACTTCATACAATCCTCAAGAAGGCCAGGTCCAGAGTGGAGCTCCTTTCTTGATCCCACTGCTAGTATATTCCATTCCCTTTATTCCATGACCTTGAGGTGCGGCTGAGGTCATCATCACTCCTAGAGGAATCCATCTTTATAATGTGCACATTATGTGTTCCAGCACCTCATGATGTCCACTTTCTAAACCACTGTTCTGTTACCTTCTCATTGATGGAACAAAACACCCAACCACAGTTAATGGGAGGAGAGAGTTTATTTCAGCTTACAGTTTTGAGGGGAAGTTTCATTGCAGAGAAAGCATGGCAAAGTAGAGGTTGGCATCACATCTTGTCACATCAGCTGGGAGGTAGCACCAAGAATGAGCAACCTTGTAATCACCCAGTAGGGCTGGGCTAATATAAACCTCCAGGTCCACCCACCAATGGCAAACCCCCTTCAGCAATGATCTACTTCCAAAACTCTCCACTAGCTGGGGATTAAGTATCATTTCATCACAAATACACAAGGTTATGGGATACATTTCACATTCATACAATCAAAATGATTGACTACATCCTGTGACCCTGCTGTACTTTTGGATTCCTGTACATGTCATCAAATTGTTTGTTCAGGGACCTGGTGCTTTACCTTTCTTGTGTGCTCTACTTAGCACACTTTAGGCCAATCTGTTACCATGATTTTTCACTAGGTGCTGTAGATTGAATAGTATCGTTCCAAAATCTACGAGTTAAAGCCCTGGCCTCCAAAGTGACATATTTCAAGCTGAGGCCATTTGGAAGTAATTCAGGTGACAGAAGGATATGAGACCTTAGTGGGATTAGTACCTTTATAAATAAATAAGTAAATTGGGACATTAGAGCTCACTCTTTCCATTATGTGAAAGCAGTCAGGAGGCTGCATTTGTAAGCCACAAACCTGTCACTACTAACCTACCATGCAAGTACATTAACCTTGGACTTCCAATCCCAGGTTGAAAATAAGTCTCTGATGTTTACGTGAACCATTCATGATCGGTTATTACAGCATCCCTAGTCAAGATACTTACAGTCATAATTCTATAGCCTAACATAGTGCTCAAACTATGTTGAATTATTGATAACATCTCAATTTTATCCCTATTTAACACTTGTAATTTATATTGTACTACCCTTTCATGCTAAAATTAAGCACACTATAAAATAAAAGGAGATATATACAATATTAAGTAATAATGTTATCATTACTAACTTGGAGGAAGTGCTCTTCATTTGATTACTGTTCTTGAACACTTCCTTTTCTTAGAGAGGCTGTAGTGCTGGCATTTGGCACAGCTTGCCTGACTACTGGGAACTCTAAGTTAATGGACCTTGAATGTGACTTTAACCACAAATTACTTTCCACTCTGGAACAAGATGAGTGACATGTTAGTAGCACATTTGAAGTTGAGGATTTGATTGAGTTAAACTAATTGCTTGAAAAAAAAATGTAGCCATTCATCCTATAGCAAAATAACATCACTGGTGACAACAGCCACAAATTTTGTGCATTTTAAGCATTTTGGTATCATCTTATTACAAGTGAAAACATCACAAATACAAGATTAGACATCAGCAAAAAAAATCAAAATAGTGATAATCAGTTAAATCACTCTCAGAAGGGAAACCAGTTTATAGTCTCATTGAGACTGAAAGACAGTCTATAAATAATGCAATGAATTTGAGGCATAGTCAATGTTGAATCCACCCTTGAATAGTTACAACCAGAAACTCAGCCACAGCAGAGTGGAGATGCTGTTTCTATGCCAACCACAAGGAAGGGCAGAAAACCTCAAGGGCCACAAGACCCTTGGAAAGGTGCCCAAGGTGGACTTCCTGGCCTGGAAGACTGCAGGAATCAATACTTAGCTTTTTCATAGACACACAAGACAAAATCTGCCATGGGCTATTTAAGCCAGGGATTCAAAACACACCCCACCTCTAGAATCCAGCATTATAAAAGACAGAACTTTATAAGGTCACTTTCTTCTACAACAAAATTATGAGCCTATAGAGAGAAGTTAAGGAAAAGCTCTTCATGCAGCAATCCCCATGGCTGAGCAAGTGTCACTGCCATAGAGTGTCCATAGATATACACTCAGCAGAGGAATACCTGGATCTATTTTCAGCTTTTCTGAGATGGAGAGAGGGAATTTGCATACATTGATGATTACATCTCCCCAGGCCTCAATTGTAACAAAATCATAATTATGCCTCTCCAGACCTCATCTATAACATGATGATGATCATGTCTCCCCAAGCCTAATGTTTAACACCATGATGTCATATCTCCTCCTGTCTCATCCCTAACACAGTGATGATCATGCCTCCCCAAGCCACATCTCTAACACAATGGCAATGAAGTCATAAAGCCAGGCCTAATGTGTGTGACAATAATGATCATGTTTCCCCAGGGTTCATCTGTAACACAACATGGATCATATCTCCCCAGGACTCACCTGTGAAACAATGATTATCATGTCTCCCCAAGCCACATCTGTAACAAAATGTTGATCATGTCTCCCCATGCCTCATCTGTAACACACGGGTGATTATATCTTCACAGGCCACATCTGTAAGACACAGAAGATTATGTTTCACCAGGCCTCATTGATAAAAATGATGATCATGTCTCCCCAGGCCTCAGCTGTAACACAATGTCGATCAATTTGTCTTCCAAGGCTTCAGCTGTAACACAATGATGACCATGCCTCCTCAGGCTTCATCTGTAACAAAATGATGATAAGGTCTCCCAGGGCTTCATCTGTAACAACAAAAGGAAGATTATGTCTCCCCAGGAAACATAACAAAATTATGATCATGACAACCTTGGCCTCATCTGCAACACAATGATGATCAAGTCTCTCCAGGCCTCATCTGTAACAAAATGATGATTATGACACCCCAGGCCTCATTTGTCAGTCAGTGACGATCATGTCTCCTCAGGCCTTATCTGTAATGCAGGGATGATCAAGTCTCCCAGTTCTTTCTGTAACACAGTGATGATCATGTTTCCTCAGAACTCATCTATAACACATTAATGGTTATGTCTATGCAGGCCTCATCTGTAATACAATGATGAACATATCTCCCCAGACTTCATCAGCAACCTAATGATGATGACATCATTTCCACAGGCTTCATCTGTAGCACAATGATCATCATGTCTCCCCAGGCTTCTACTGTAACAGAAAGATAATCAATTCTCCTTGGGCCTCATCTACACCACATTCATGATCAGATCCCCACAGGCCACATCTGTAAGACATTGAAGATCATTGCTCACCAGGCCTCATCTGCAACACAGTGATTATCATATCTCTACAAGCCCCGTCTTTAATATGGTGATGATCATGCCTCCTCAGGCCTCATCTGTAACACCATTAAGATCATTCTCACCAAGCCTCATCTGTAACAGAGTGATGATCATGTCTTCCCAGATACTTTCTGTAACACAGTGACGACCATGTCTCCCCATACCTCGTTTGTAACATCACAAACATCATGTCTCCCCAGGTTTAATTTTTTTAAATACAGTATTGATCATATCTCTTCAGGCCTCATCTGTAACAAAATGATAATCAAGTCTCCCCAGGTCTGAACTCTAACATAATGATGATCATATCTCCCAGGCCTCATTTGTAACATGATGATGGTCATGTCTCCTCAATCCTCATCTCTAACACAGTTATGATCATGTCTCTCTAGCCATCAGATCTGAAATAAAAGATAATCATATCATATTCCCAAACCTAATCTGTAACCCAATAGTGATATCTCCCCAGGCTTCTTCTGTAACCCAATCATGTTTCCCTGAACCACATCAGTAACACTGTGATGATCATGTCCCCCAGGACACATCTATAAAATAATGATGATAAAGTTGTTGCACAATACCACTTCTGTAGCCCAAAGATGATGATGTATCCTCAGGCCTCATTTGTTACATAGGGAAGATTATATCTCCTCTGGCCTCATTTGTAATATACTCATAATCATGTCTCCCCAGACCTCACCTGTAACACAATGATGATCATGTTTTCCCTAGCCCCATCTCTAACACAAAGAAGATCAAGTCATCTTCACAGACCACAACTGTAAAGCAATAATGATCATGTCTAACCAGGCCACATCTCTAATACAATGATATTCATGACTCCCCAAGACTCATCTGTAAAACAATGATGGCCATGTCTACTCAGGCCTCACTTGTAATACAATGATGATTAAAGTCTCCCTAAACTTCATCTCATCTACAACATAATGATGATCAAGACATCTCCACAGGTATAATCTGTAAGAAAATTATGATCAGGTCTCCCCAGGCCTCACCTCTAACACAATAATGTTGATGTCTACCCTTATCTCTTCTCTAAAACATTGATGATTGTGTCTCCTCCAGCTTCATCTGTAACACAATCAAGATCATGACTCCCCAGGTCTCATCTGTAATACAATGATAATCATGTCTCCCCAGACCTCATCTATTACCATAAATTCAGTGTATCCCCAGGTCTCAACTGTAACACAGTGATGATCATATCTCTTCAGGCCTCATTTGTAACAAAATGATAATTAAGTCTCCCTAGACCTGAACTCTAACAAAATGATGATCATGTCTCCCCAGGAAACATCTCTAAAACTTGATTACCATGTCTCCCCAGACCTCATCTGTAACACAATGACGATCATGTATCCCCTGGCCCCATCTTTATGACAATGATGATCATGTCTCCCCAGGCCTCAACTGTAAAACAATGATGTTTATGAGCCTCCAGGCCTCAATGATGACACAATGATGATAATGCCTCCATAGAGCTCATCTGTAACACAATGATGATCAAGTCTCCCCAGGCTTGTCTAGTACAATGAAGGTCATGGTACCCAGGACTCATTTGTGTTGATCATATTGTTTCAGAACTCATCTGTAATAAAATAATGATCATATCTGCCCAGAATCGAACTCTAACATAATGATGATCATAAGTTCCCAGGCCTCTTCTCTGAAACATTGATGATCATCTTTCCTCAGTCTTCATCTTTAGATTAATGGTGCTCATATCTGCCCAGATCCCATTTGTAACACAATGATGATCATGTCTCCCCAGGCCTCATTTGTAACATAGTGAAGGTCATGTCTCCCCAGGCCTCATCTGTAACACAATGATGAACATTCTACCCATGTCTCAAACTGACCCTGACCTCACATGTAATACAATGATTGTAAAGTCTCCCCAGACCTCATCTGTAACTCAGTGATGATTAAATCTCCACAGACCTTTTCTATAGCACAATGATGATCATGTTACCACATCTGCAACCCTATGCTGATCAAGTCAACTCCATAGGACCCATCTGTAAGAAAATGATGATCAAGTCACCCTAGGCCTTATCTGAACACAATGATAGTCAGCCCCTCACCAAGCCTCATCTCTAATTCAATGATTATCAAGTCTCTCTAGACCTTAACTGTAAAACATTGATGAGCATGTCTCCCAAGGCCTCATTTGTAACCCAATGATGACCAAGTCTCCCCAGGCCTCATCTGTAACACTATGATGATCATGTCTGCTCATGCCTCATCTCTAACAAAATGATGACCAGATCTCCCCATAACTCAACCCTAAAACAATAATGATCATGTCTCCCCAGGCCTCATCTGTAATGCAATGATGATCAAGTCTCCCCAGGCATAATCTGTAACAGTGATGATCATGACTTCTCTAGCCTCATCTATAACACAATGATGAACAATCTCCCCAGGTCTCAACCTTAACTTGCTCATAATCAAGTGTCTCCTGGCCTCACCTCTAATATAATGATGATAAAGTATCCCCAGACCTAATATGTAACACAATGATGATCAAGTCTTCATAAACCTTGTCTGTAGCATAATGATGATAATGTTACCCAGACCTCATCTGCAACACAGTGATGATCAAATAACCTCCACAGGCCTCATTTGTAAGAAAATGATGAGCAAGTCTCCCCAGACCTCATCTGTAATACAATTATATTCATGTCTCCCCCTGTCTGTTCTCTAAAACACTGATGATGATCATGGATTCTCAGACCTCATCTGTAACACAGTAATGATCATAATCTCTTCAGGCCTCATTTGTAACAAAATGATGAGCAAGTTACCCCAGGCCTGAATTCTAACATAATGATGATCATGTCTCCCCAGGCCCCATCTCTAGCACAATTATGATCAAGTCTCCCCAGACCTCATCTCTAACACATTTAAGATCATGTCTCCCCAGGTCTCATCTGAAACAAAGTGATGATTATGTCTACCATGGCCTCAACTCTAACACAATGATGATCAAGTGATCTCCACAGGCCTCATTTGTAAAACAATGATGATCCTGTCTGACCAGGCCACATCTCTTAACACAATGATGTTCATGACTCCCAAGGCCTCCTCTGTAAAGCAATGATAGTCACGTCTTCCTGGGGTCTCATCTGTAATATAATGATGATCATGTCTCCCCCAACCACATCTGTAACACAATCATGATCAAGTCTCCCCAGACCTCTTATGTGACACATTGATGTTCATTTCTCCCCTGGCCTATTCTTAAAGCATTGATGATCATGTCTCCTCAGGAAGCATCTGAAACACAATCATAATCATGACTCTCCAGGTCTTATCTATAACATAATTATGATCATGTCTCTGCAGGTCTCATCTATAACACCATAAAGATCACTCACCAAGGCCTTATGTATTACACAATGATGATTATGCCACCCCAGGCCTCATTTGTAATATAATGATGATCATGTCTCCTCATGCCTCATCTGTAACACAATAATCAATCTCCCCATGTCTCAACCTTAACATAGTGATGTTCATACCACCACTGGCCTCACCTGTAATACAATGATGAAAAAGTGTCAACAAACCTCATCTATAACACAATGATGATTAACTCAACCCATGCCTTGTCTGTAACACAAGGATGAACATGTAACCCAGACTGCATCTGCAATTCAGTGATGAATGAAACATCTCCACAAGGCTCCTCTGTAACAACATAATGATCAAGTCTCCCCAGGCCTCATCTCTAACACATTGATGTTCATTTATCCCTGGCCTCTTATCTAAAACATTGATGATTATATGTCCTCAAGCCTCATCTGTAGTACAATGATCAAGTATCCTCAGGACTCATCTGTGATACAATGATGTTCATATGTCTCTTGGCCTCTTCTCTAAGACATTGATGATCATGTCTCCTCAGGCCTCATCTGTAGTACAATGATGATCATGTCTCCCCAGGCATCATCTGTAACACAATCATAATCATGACTACTGAAGTCTCATCTGTAAAACAATGATGATCAAGTCTCCTCAGGCCTCATCTGTATTACCCTAATGACCATGTATTCTCTGGCTTCATCTGTAAAGACATGATGGTCATGTCTTCTCAGGCCTCATTTGTAACACGATGATGATCATGGCTTCTGAGGCCTATGTGAAACACAAACGTGGTCATTTCATCTGAAGAGGCCTCATCAATAACCCAAGGATGATCGGGTCTCCCCATGCCTCAACTGTACCACAGTGATGATCATGTCACACAGGCCACATCAGTAAAATAATGATGACAAAGTTATCTCAACATACCAATTCTATAACAAAATGATCACCATGTCTCTCCAAGCCAGAAGTGTAACATTGTGAAAATCATGTCTCCTTGGGCCTCATCTGTAACACAATGGTGATAAATACTCCACCAACCTCACCTGTAACACAACAGTGATCAAGTCTTCCCAGGACTTGTCTGTAAGGCAATGATGATCATGTTAACCAGACCTTGTCATCAACACAATGACAATGAAGTAATCTCCACATGACTCATCTGTAAGAAAATGATGATCATATTACCCAAGCCTCATCTGCAACACAATGATCATCAAGTCATTTTCCCAGCCTCACCTGTAATGCAATGATGTTGATGTCTCCACTGGCCTCTTCTTTAAAATATTGATAATAATGTCTCCGCAGGTCTCATCTGTACTACAGTGATGATCATGTCTCCCCAGGCCTCCTATGTAACAAAATGATGATTATGTCCCAGTAGGCCTCATCTGAAACACAAAGATGACCATGTCATCTCCCATGTCCTCATCCGTAACCCAATGAATATAATGTCTCCACATGACTCATATGTAACATAGTGATGACTATGTCCCCCAAGCCACATCTGTAAATAATAATAAAGTCATCTCACCATACCACTTTTATAGCACAATGATGATCAAATCTCACCAGGCCTCATCTCTAACACAATAAAGATCATGTCTCCTCAAACTCATTTGTAACCTAATGATGATCAGGAATTCCCAGGTCTCATCTGTAACACAATGATGATCAAGTCACCCCATGCTTCATCAGTAACACAATGATAACCATGTCTGCAGAGCCCTCATTTGGAACCCAATGATGGTCATGCCTCCCTAATGCTAAATATAACACAGTGATGATCATGTCCCCCAGGCAACATCTATAAAATATTGATGATAAATTTGTGTTACCATACCGCTTCTGTAGCAAAATGATGGTCATGTCTCTCTAGTCTTCAGCTGTAATATAGTGAAGATTATGTCTCCCCAGGCCTCATCTGTCATACAGTGATGATACCCCTGCCCTTGTCTGTAGCACAGTGATGATCATGTTACACAGGCCTCATCTGTAACAAAATTATGATCATGTCTCCCCAGGCCTCATCTGTAACACATTGCTGTTCATATCTCCACAGGCCTCTTCTCTAAACTAATGATGACCACAGGGCATGGTGGTGCACTCCTCTAATCCCAATATTCAGGAGGCAAAGGTAGGAGGACTGCTGTGAGTTTGAGGACACCCTGAGGCTACATAGTTAATTCCAGGTCAGCCTGAACCAAATTGAAACCCTAACTCAAAAAAACTGAAAACAGGGCTGAAGAGATGGCTTAGCAGTTAAGCGTTTGCCTGTGAAGGCTAAGGACCCTGGTTCGAGGCTCGGTTCCCCAGGTCCCACGTTAGCCAGATGCATAAGGGGGTGCACGCATCTGGAGTTCGTTTGCAGAGGCTGGAAGCCCTGGCGCGCCCATTCTCTCTCTCTCTCTCTCTCTCTATCTGTCTTTCTCTCTGTGTCTGTCGCTCTCAAATAAATAAATAAATAAATTTTAAAAAAAAACTGAAAACAAAACAAAACACTGATGACCATGTCTCCCCAGACCTTATGTGTTACACAGTCAAGATAATGACTATCAGGTTCTTATCAATGACACAATGATGATCATGTCTCCCCAGTCATCATCTGAGCCCAGTGATCATTATGTCTTCCTCACCCTCATCTTTAACACAGTGATGATAGTGTCCCCCTGGCCACATCTGTAAAGTAATGATGATAAAGTCAACTCACCCTACCATTTTTATGATGATCCTGTCTTCCCAGACCTCATTTCTTACATAGTAAAGATCATGTCTTCCTAGACCTCATTTGTAACACAATTATGATCATGTCTCCCAGGCCTCATCTGTAATACAATGAAGATAAATTCTCCTCAGAACCTCATCTGTAACACAATCATAATCAAGTCTCCCCAGCCCTTGTCTGTATCACAATGATCACAGTACCATGCCTGATCTGCAACACAATGGTGATCAATTCATCTCCACAGGCCTCATCTGTAACATATTCATATCTCTCCTGACCTCTACTGTAAAACAGTGATGATGACAGGTATGGTGCACACTCCTTTAATCCCAACTCTCTGGAAGCAGAGGTAGGACTGCTGTGAGTTTGAGGAAACCCTGAGACTACTTAGTTAATTCCAGGTCAGCCTGAACCAGATTGATACTGTACCTAGGGGAAAAAAAAATGAAAAGAAAAAACAAACAAAATGAAACATCTATGATTATGTTTCCTAAGACCTCATCTATAACACCATGATGATCATGTCTCCCCAGGCCTCATCTATAACACAGTAATGATCTTCTCTCCCTAGGCCTAATCTGAAACATAAAGATGATTCTATAATCTCCCCATGCCTCGTTGGTAACCCAATGATGATCAAGTCTCCCTAACCCTTGTCTATGACACAATGATGATCATATTGCCCAAGCCTCATCTGCAACACAATGATCATCAAGTCATTTTCCCAGCCTCATCTGTAATAAAATGATGATTATGTCTACCCAGACCTCATCTGTAGCACATTGCTGTTGATGTCTCCCACAGGCCTCTTCTCTAAAACATCGATGATCACAGAGCATGGTGGCAACTCTTTTATTACTAGCACTCAGGAGGCAATGGTAGGAGGATTGTGAGTTCTAGTACATCATTAGACTACATAAGTAATTCCAGATCAGCCTGAACCAGATTGAGACCCTACCTCAAAAAAAAAAAAGAAAGAAAGAAAGAAAAGAGAAGAAGAAAAAGAAGAAGAAGAAGAAGAGGAGGAGGAGGAAGAGGAGGAGGAGGAAGAAGAAGAAGAGGAAGAAGAAGAAAAAAGAAAAGAAAGCAAGCTAGGTGTGGTGGCAGACACCTTTAGTCCCAGCACTTGGGAGGCAGAGGTAGGAGGATGGCCATGAGTTTAAGGCCATGCTGAGCCTACATAGTGAATTCCAGGTCAGCCTATACTAGAGTGAAATCCTACCCTAAAAAGCAAAAGCAAATAAAACAGAACACTGATGACCATGTCTCCTCAGGCCTAATAGGTAATACAGTGATGATCTTGTCCCCACCACCAGATCTGTAAAACAATGATGATAAATTTGTGTCACCAATACTATTTCTGTAGCAAAATGATCATGTCTCCCTAGGCCTCATCTGTAACCCAATGATGATCATTTCTCCCCAGGTGTCACCTGTCACACAGTGATGATCATATCCCTCAAGCCACATCTGAAAAATAATAATGATAAATTCGTCTCATCATACCACTTCTGTAACACAATGATGATACTGTCACCCCAGGCCTCATCTGTATACAATGATGATGAAGTCTCCCCAGACTTCATCTATAACACAATAATGATCAAGTCTCCCCAGCCCTTGTCTATAGCATAATGATGATCATGTTACCCAGGCCTTAGCTGCAACACAATGGTGATCAAGTCATCTCCCCAGGCCTCATCTGTAACAAAATGATGATCATGTCTCCATAGGCCTCTTCTCTAAAACACTGATGATCTTGGGATGTGGTGGTGCACTCTTTTAATCCCAGCACTTGAGAGGCAGCAGTAGGAGGATTGCTGTGAGTTGGAGGACACCCTGAGACTGCACAGTTAAAAGCAGGTCAGCCTGAACCAGATTGAGGAACTACCTCAAAAAAAGCAAAATAAATAAATAAAACACTAATGATCATTTCTCCTCAGGCTTCATGTGTAGAACAATGATGATCATGTTACCAAGACCTCATCTGCAATACAATGATGATCAAGTCATGTCCACAGGTCTTACCTGTAACAAAATAATGATCAAGTTCCTCCAGCCATCATCTGTAACACAGTGATGTTCATGTCTCCCTTGGCCACTTCTCTAAAACACTGGTGATCCTATCTCCTCATGTATCAGTAAGACAATCATTATCATGACTACCTAGGTGTCATCTGTAACCCAATGATGATCATGTCTCCTCAGGCCATGTCTGTAAAATAAAGTCTTCTCACCATACCACTTTTGTAGCACAATGATCATGTCTCCCCAGGCCTCATCTGTAACACAGTGATGATCATGTCCCAAAGGCCACATCTGGAAAATAATGATGATAAAGTCACTCACCATACTACTTCTGTAGCAAAATGATGATCATGTCTCTCCAGGCCTCATCTGTAACATAGTGTAGATCATGTCTTCTCAGGCCTCATTTGTAACACAATTATGATCATGTCTCCCCAGCTTTCATATATAATATAACTGGGTTTAATGTCTCTCCAGATCTCATCTGTGACACAATGATGTTCATGACTCCCAAGGCCTCATCTGTGAAAAACATAATGATCATGTCTCTCAGGCCACATCTATAAAATAATGTTGATGAAGTCGTTCCACCCTACCACTTTTGTAGCACAGTGATGATCAGGCCTCCCCAGGCCTCATCTCTAACACAGTGAAGTCATGTCTCCCTAGACTTCATTTATAACACAATGATGATCAAGACTCCCCAGATGTCAAATATTAAATATTAAAATATTAAATATTAAAATATTAAAGTCTTCTCACCATACCATTTCTGTAGCACAATGATGATCATGTCTCCCTAGACCTTATCTGTTGCAAAATGCTGAACACATCTCCCCAGGCCACATCTGTAACAATGTCAAGGTCTTGTCTCCCGAGGTCTCATCTGTAACACAAAGATGATCATGTCCCCCAGGCCACATTTGTAAAATAATGATGAAAAGTTCATCTCAACATATCACTTCTGTAGCAAAATGATGACCATGTCTCCCCAGTCCTCGTTTGTAACACAGGGATGATCATGTCTCCCCAGGCCACATCTGTGGAATTCTTTATGAAAACAGTTCTGAGATTTTTTTATGTTTCTACTATAGATAGACACAATCCCATGGATTCTGATTTTAATCTGTAGAAGTCCAACTCTTGTTCTCATGAGCCTTTTCTGGATGTTATATTAACACAATGTTTATCATGATTCCCCAAGCCTCATCTGTAGAAACATAATGTTCATGTCTCCCTGGCCTCATCCATAACACAATAATGATCATATCCCTTAGGCCACATCTGTAAAATAATATTTATAAAGTCATCTCACACTACCACTTCTGTAGCACAGTGATAATTACACCTTCCCAGGCCTCATCTCTAACACAACAAAGATAATGTCACATAAGACCTCATTTATAACACAGTGATGATCAAGACTCCCCAGCCCTTATCAGCAATTCAATGATGCTCATGTCTCCCCAGGCCACATCTGTAAAATAATGATATTAACATCTTTTCATCATACCACTTCAGTAGCACAAAGATGATCATGTCTCTATAGGCCTTATATGTTACAAACTGATGAACAAGTCTCCTCAGACCACTTCTGTAACAATGTCAAGGTCTTGTCTCCCCAGGCCTCATCTGTAACACAATGATAATCATGTCCCCCAGGCCACGTTTGTAAAATAATGATAAAAAAAATTCACCTTACCACATCACTTCTATAGCAAAATAATGACCATGTATCCCCAGGCTTCATTTGTAACACAGTGATGATCATGTCTCCCCAAGCCTCATCTGTAACAAGATGACAATCATGTCTCCCTAGGCTTTACCTGAAACAAAAAGATTGAAGAGCTAATAGCTTTCCCTGACAACTAAAGGGCACTAAAGAGTTAATAGCTACCCCCATAAAGCTTGTGATCAATAAAGAAGATGGGCACCCTTCCCAGATTGATGTTACTCCCCTTAGCCTAGATGGCCTTGAAGGACCTGAGACCATTTGAGTATCTTCCCATACATTCCTAGCTGAAGAATCCTATTCTGAACAAGGACACAAACAGCTACAATTTTCTTATCAACTGCACCTAGTACAGTCTGTTTTCCTTAGGGACCTCCTTATAAGCTTCCACCCAAACCTGGCACAGTGCTTCAGTCTTCATCCTGCAGGAAAGCTGAGGGTCTTTGCTGTTTTCTTTCAATAAGGTGTCTTGTCTGTAGAGATCAAGTCCAGTGTTCTCTTTTGCTTTTTTCTTACACTTTCCTTATGTTTCTGGTGCTGTGACTCGGATACACTCAGATACACCTCCAGGGCTTTTGAGCTGCATGCCCCACCCCATCTCTTTACCTCCCTGCCAATGTTTGTCTACCTCAGAAGTAGAAAAACTCACTGTGCTCATGCTACTGAACGAAACAGCCACCTGTGACTTGAAAACTTCAGTCTTTCCAGCAGCAGCAGTGGCAGATCCAGCAGCAGCAGACCCAGGAGCAGCAGCAGTGGCAGACCCAGCAGCAGCAGCTTCAGTGGCAGCAGCTGCAGACCCAGTAGCAGCAGCTTCAGAAGCAGCAGTGGCTCCAGAAGTGGCAGCTACAGCAGCAGCAGCAGCAGCAGAGGCAGCAGCAGTGGTGGGCCCAGCAGCAGCAGCTTCAGCTGCTGACAGACCCAGCAGAGGCAGCTTTAGCAGCAGCAATTCCAGCAGTGGGGGTGCTGATCTGCAGGGCCACAGTTGCCAGGCTCGGTTTGCCCCACAGAAAAGCCAGTGCCCAGCTCTAGAAACCAGAACAGAATCCCAACGACCAGGCAGCAACTGGACTGAAACCAAAATCATCCAAGGTAACTGGGATTGCACCAGGGAAGGGTCTCATATAGTCACAAGCTGACTTGGATCTCTCAACACACCAGAAATCTTAACCTCTTGGTTGATAGAGGATCTGGTTGTTATAATAACTACTCTGACATACATACTTGGGGCTGTTTTTGATTGAATGGGTACAGTGTATAGTTAACTTTTAGAAACTACCTGTATTTTATTCCACTCAGCCTTCAGCACTCAGCAGGAAATCTCAACCCCTAGGAGCACCTTTGTAGATACTCTCAGAGTCTTAAGAGCCACACCTAACACCTTAAGCTCCTACCCTGAAAATATATAACATCAAATCAATTGAGATAGCTAAGAGTACCCAACTAGCTAGAAAAATCCAAGCATTAACTTAATCCAAGATGCAAAACTATATACATTATAACACAAGAAACACTAAAAAGCAAGACGATATAGATCCACCTAAAAGTATTAATGCATCAGAAATGTCCTCCAGTGAGGAAGAGTTAGAGGAAATGCCTGAGAAAGAGTTCAAAAGAATGATTATAAATATGCTCAAAGAGGTCAAAGAACACATCAAAACAATCAAAGAAGAAATCAAAGAGGAAATCAAAGGAATCAAAGAAGAGGCAGGACACCAATTTAATGAAATAAAGAAGGCAATACAAGACATAAATAAGGAAATAGAAACAATAAAGAAAAACCAGTCAGAATTACTAGCAATGAAGAACACAGTTAAAGAATAAAAAACTCTGTAGAAAATCTCACCAGTAGAATGGATGAAGGAGAGGACAGAATATCTAAGCTAGAAGACCAGGTGGCATATCTAATACAGGCCAACAAAGAGAAAGACAAACTTACAGAAAAGTATGAGTGGGAATTTCAAGATATTCAGGACACTATGAAAAGATCAAATATTAGAATTCAGGGCATAGTAGGATAAGAATTTCACTCAAAAGGGATAGTAGGTGTCTTCAACAAAATCATAGAAGAAAATTTCCCCCAAATTGGGAAAGAGGTGCCAATGCAGACACAGGAAGCCTTTAGAAACCAGCCACACAAAACCTGGAAAGAAACTCCTCACCAACTTCCAAACACACACATCAAAGAAAAAAATATTGAAAGCAGTTAGAGGGAAAAATCAAGTTACCTACAAAAGCAAGCCCATCAGGATTACAGCAGATTATTCAACACAAACTTTTAAAGCCAGAAGGGCTTGGAGTGATATATTCCAAGTTCTGAAAGATAACAACTGTTAACCAAGGTTACTTTATCCTACAAAGTTATCCATTCAAATAGACAGAGAATTAAGGACATTCCACAACAAAAGCAGGCTAAAGGAGTATTTGAAGACAAAACCAGCTCTACAGAAAATACTTGATATAACCCTCCATGCTGAAGAAAAGGAAAAGCACACATATAAGGAACCTAGAAAAAACAAGCAATACTCAAATACTAGTTAACACAAGAGAGCACAGGTAGAACCGGAAGCACACACACACAAAAAAAATGGCAAACATAAACACATACCTTTCAATAATATCTCTTAATATCAAAGGCCTCAATGCCCCAACAAAAAGACATAAGTTTGCAGACTGAGTTAAAAAGCAAGATCCTACAATTTGTTGTCTCCAAGAAACTCACCTTTCTACAAAGGATAGACATTATCTTAGGGTGAAAAGTTGGAAGATGGTGTTTCAAGCAAATGGGCCTAGAAAGCAAGCAGGGATGCTATCCTAATATCTGACAAGGTCGACTATAGTCCAACGTTAGTCAAGAAAGATAAAGATGGTCACTTTATATTGATTAAGGGCACACTCCAACAGGAGGACATTACAATCCTAAACATATATGCACCTAACATGGGGGCTCCCAAATTCATCAAAAAATCACTATTAGAAATAAGGTCACAGACAACACCAAACACGGTGGTGGTGGGTGACTTTAACACCCCACTCTCATCAATTGACAGGTCATCCAGGGAAAAAATAAACAGAGAGGCATCTGGACTAAATGAGGTCATAGAAGGAATGGACCTAACAGGTGACATTTCATCCAAAGGATGAAGAATATACATTCTTTTCAGCAGCACATTGAACATTCTCTAAAATAGACCATATATTAGGACATAAAGCAAATCTTAACAAATTCAGGAAAATTGAAATGATTCCTTGCATTCTATCTGACCACAATGGAATTAAACTACAAATCAGTAGCAAGAAAGGCTATACAGCATACACAAAATCATGGAAACTAAACAATACACTACTAAGTGATGAATGGGTCTATGAAGAAATCAAGAAGGAAATCAAAAAATTTATAGAGTCAAACAATAATGAGAATACAACATATCAAAATTTCTGGGACACAATGAAGGCAGTTCTAAGAGGTAAATGTATAGCCTTAAGTGCCTATATTAAGAAATTAGAGACTTCCAGTTAAGATGGCAGCATAGGTACCACACCAAAGCAGCCTAGGGGGGATAAAGACAAAAAAAAACTCAGCAAAATACACACTTTTATAAAAAGTGAGGTGTATAGGAAATTGAAGAAGCAGCGGAGAAGTAGAAGAGTTCCAGAGCCCGCAGAGGCGGGAAAAGCGGCTCCGGCAGCTCGGCCAACCGTCGCGGCCACGGCGCACGAGAAAGCCGCCAGACTTGGCTCGAGCCACAGGAAAAGCCAGGAGCCGGAGCTTTCCCTCACACCGTGCTCTCTGCAACTTGGGAAACATGAGGGGAGAGCGGAAGTGAGCAACAGAGGAGCAGACCCAATGAGGTAGAAGAACGCTTGGAGCAGCGAGAGAACCAGAGCAGCTGCGGCTCCCTCCCCTCCCCCACTGCCTGAGCCCACTCCGGCGAACAGAGCAGCAGCCCGGGACCCGGCCGCCAACTTGGGCTGACAACGGGACCCAAGCAGGAGCAGCGTTCAGCAGCAACATCAGCAGCTCCAGCACCAGTAACAGCGGCCGCAGCAGCAGCAGAGCCAGGAGTGGCAGCAGCGGCAGACTCAGCAGCAGCAGCTTCAGGGGGAGCAGCAGCAGTGGACACAGCAGCAGCAGCTTCAGCAGCAGTGGTGGCTCCAGCAGTGGCAGCTACAGCAGCAGCAGAGGCAGCAGCGGCTCAGTTTGCCCCGCAGGAAAAGCAAGTGCCCAGCTCCAGAAATCAGAACAGCAGCCCAACAACCCAGGCAGCAACTTGACTGAGACCAAAATCATCCAAGGTAACTGGGATTGCACCAGGGAAGGGTCTCATATAGTCACAAGCTGACTTGGATCTCTCAACACACCAGAAATCTTAACCTCTTGGTTGATAGAGGATCTGGTTGTTATAATAACTACTCTGACATACATACTTGGGGCTGTTTTTGATTGAATGGGTACAGTGTATAGTTAACTTTTAGAAACTACCTGTATTTTATTCCACTCAGCCTTCTTGAATACTCCCATAGGAGGAAATCTCAACCCCTAGGAGCACCTTTGTAGATACTCTCAGAGTCTTAAGAGCCACACCTAACACCTTAAGCTCCTACCCTGAAAATATATAACATCAAATCAATTGAGATAGCTAAGAGTACCCAACTAGCTAGAAAATCCAAGCATTAACTTAATCCAAGATGCAAAACTATATACATTATAACACAAGAAACACTAAAAAGCAAAACGATATAAATCCACCTAAAAGTATTAATGCATCAGAAATGTCCTCCAGTGAGAAAGAGTTAGAGGAAATGCCTGAGAAAGAGTTCAAAAGAATGATTATAAATATGCTCAAAGAGGTCAAAGAACACATCAAAACAATCAAAGAAGAAATCAAAGAGGAAATCAAAGGAATCAAAGAAGAGGCAGGACACCAATTTAATGAAATAAAGAAGGCAATACAAGACATAAATAAGGAAATAGAAACAATAAAGAAAAACCAGTCAGAATTACTAGCAATGAAGAACACAGTTAATGAAATAAAAAACTCTGTAGAAAATCTCACCAGTAGGATGGATGAGGGAGAGGACAGAATATCTAAGCTAGAAGACCAGGTGGCAGACCTAATGCAGTCCAACAAAGAGAAAGACAAACAGCATGGTACTGGCACAAAAACAGACATGTAGATGAGTGGAGCAGACAAGAGGACCCAGATATAAGTCCAAGTAGCTATAGCCACCTGATATTCGATAAAAATGCCCAAAATACTCATTGGAGAAAAGACAGCCTCTTCTGCAAATGGTGTTGGGAAAACTGGATATATATCTGCAGAAGGATGAAAATAGATTCTTCTCTCTCGCCATGCACAAGAATTAAGTCCAAATGGATTAAAGACCTTAACAGCAGACCTGAAACTCTGAAACTGGTAGAGGAAAAAGTAGGGCAAACCTTCCAACATATTGGTCTTGGCCAAAACTTTCTGAATACAACGCCAATTGCTCAGGCAATAAAACTACAGATTAATCACTGGGACCTCATGAAATTACAAAGATTTTGCACTGCAAAGGACACAGTGAAAAAAGCAAAGAGGCAACATACAGAATGGGAAAAAATCTTCACCAGCTATATATCTGATAGAGGATTAATATCTAGGATATACAAAGAACTCAAAAAGTTAAATAATAAGGAATCAAACAAGCCAATCAAAAAATGGACTATGGAGCTAAATAGAGCATTCTCATTGAAGAAATACAAATGGCATATAAGCATCTAAAAAAATGTTCTACGTCACTAGTCATCAGGAAAATGTAGATTAAAACTACATTGAGATTCCATCTCACTCCTGTCAGATTGGCCACCATCATGAAAACAAATGACCATAAATGTTGGTGGGGATGTGGAAAAAGAGGAACCCTTCTACACTGCTAGTGGGAATGCAATCTGGTCTGGCCATTGTGGAAATCAGTGTGGAGGTTCCTAAAACAGCTAAAGATTGATCTACCATATGCCCCAGCTATAGCACTCCTAGGCATATATCCAAAGGACTCATCTCATTTCCTTAGAAGTACATGCTCAACCATGTTTATTGCTGCTCAATTTATAATAGCTGGGAAATGGAGCCAGCCTAGATGTCCCTCAACTTATGAGTGGATAATGAAGATGTGGCACATTTATACAATGGAGTTCTACTCAGTGGTAAAGAAAAATGAAGTTATGAAATTTGCAGAAAAATGGATGGACCTGGAAAGGATTATACTAAGTGAAGTAACCCAGGCCCAGAAAGTGAAGCGCCACATGTTCTCTCTCATATGTGGATGCTAGCTACAGATGATTGGGCTTCTGTATGAGAATGAACATACTTAGTAGCAGAGGCCAGTAAGTTAAAAAGGCGACTTATAAGAGAAAGGAAGGGAGGAGGGTACTTAATAGGTTGATATTATATATATGTAAGTACAATGATTGTGATGGGGAGGTAATATGATGGAGAATGGGATTTCAAAGGCGAAAGTGTGGGGGGAAGGAGGGAATTAACATGAGGTTTTCTTTTATAATCATGGAAAATGCTAATAAAAATTTTAAAAAATGTTATGAGACTTAAACTGAATGAGTTTTTGGTTGCCTATGATAAAAAGGGTTAACTTAAACATTTTCATTCTTCTTTTTTTTCTCGCCTTAATTGCACATATAGTTCAGACTTTACTCTTTGTAACAACTTGATGAGTTTATTTAATTTTTCATTCTCAAATCAAAATTAAATTAAACTATACCTATATTTCCTGCTGTTAAACCTCTAAATACTAAAAATATCTAAATTTTTACAAAATCAAGATTCATTTTAACGAGTTTATTTGTTTATTTAAACCTCATCTAAATATAACATAAAAATAAAAAATATAAAATCAGTATAACTAACCTTCTAAGTATTAATCAAGCTACCATCAATCACGGGGTATAAGAGGGCCTACACCTATCAATCTGTCTACCAAAAAAGTTAGTGTTATTTCAATTTTCTGGGTGCTAACTTACTCTCCATTGGAGAATCTGCTTCTCTTTTTCAGATAGATGCAGATCCTATGGAGAGAGCTACCCCAACATACCTCAAAAGGGGCCCAACTGAAACTAAGGACAATTGGTGAAACAAGCAAGGGTGATATTTTCCTGTGAACTGGATACCAGCACAAAGGGGAAGGAGACCAACGCAGAGAAAAATCAACTCCTACCAAATCAGAGAGCCAAAGCCTCAGAGGCCCCCAACACCTCAGCACTGAAGCAGACCAAAAATGAACCCAACATGGCTCAGGGAAATTCTGCGGAAGAGGGGGCGGAAAGTATGTCAGAGTGACATGTTGGGTCATGATTTGCAGAGACATTTATCATACCAAAAACTGTGGACTAACTCCACAATGCACGACCCATTTACATCAACAAGGAGGGTCCAATGGGAGGGGGTAGATCACAGATGAGCCTAAACAATGGTACCAAACTGCCTGTATTTACTGAAAAGAAAACTAATAAATTAAATTAAAAAAAAAAAGAGGTGAGCCTAGGGGTCTACTGAACCAGGAAATGTGAAGACAGACAATCAGAACACAGTCTAATTATAATTAACCATTAAAAAGATAAAACATACAAGCAGAAGTTAGAAAAAAACTGAAATGGTAATATCAAAAGTCTTATGGTAAAAAGGTTTTTGTTGATAGTTATAAGAGTAACTGACTAAGGAAGATAAGCTGGATAGAAAACTTTAAATGTTAGTAAATATTTGATGAAAAAGATTTTTACAAAGTGGTTACATAGATTGTAAGGTAGAAATATGTAGATGAGTAAAAATTATGTAGCTAAAAATATGAGTAAACTCAAACAGAAAGTATAAAAACAAAGTTGATTAAATCTTAAAGTACTTGATCAGATTACAAACTCCTTGATATTAAGATGACCATTAACCTAAGGCTTATATCAGAATAACAAAGGATGGCCCCAGCTGGTAACAGGATGCTATGGTGTTCAGGTGGTAAACTTAAAAACTAGCTAATTCATATTAATCTGGTCATGATAATGGTTGAAAAAGAGTGGCTTTAAAGTTCTCAACCAAATTTAATATGTTCTGTTTATCATCCTCCTTCTATTTGATAAGATTATTATATCTGGGCTAGAGAGATGGCTTAGTGGTTAAGCACTTCCCTTTGAAGCCTAAGGGCCCCAGGACTCCCATTAGCCAGATGCACAAGGGGCTTATGTGTCTGGGGTTCATTTGCAATGGCTGGAGGCCCCAGCATGCCCATTCTCTCCCTCTCTCTCTCTCTCTCTCTCTCTCTCTCTCTCTCTCTCTCTCTTTCTCTCTCTCTCTCTCTCTCTGTCTCTCTCTCCCTCCCTCTCTCCCTTACTTCCTCCCTCCTTCCCTCTTTCTCTCTGTGTCTGTCACTCATAAAAAAAACAAATACATAAATGATCAAAAACATTTTAAAATATTTTAAGATTATAACTAAAAGAACAAACAAACAAAAAACCTGAGCCTTAAAATGGTTCCTGTCTTGTTCATGTTGTTTTACTGGGTGATTTATCACTGAAACTATTGTCTAAGTCTTATAAAAGGTGATCTAATCATTGTAACTTTACTTGTAGGGAAACAAAAAGTAAATAAATAAATAAATAAAATAAAAACTCCTCCTGCCCTAGGAAAGCCTGCAATATACAAATAATATTAATATAGTTTATCTAGGCTTCATATATTCTACCATTCATAAATATTACCTTATATTAAACTTAAAAAATGGTTCTGTGATAAAATGCAATTGATGAAAAAAATCATTTTATGTCTATCTAATGTCTCTAATGTATGTTAAATGCACAATGATTTACCTCAACGACGAACAAGTTTGGCTTGATTCTTAAGCTATGTATACTCAGTCTCAGTCAAAGTTTTACTTAAATAATGGTCTAATTTCTTGTTTTTAAGTTCATTGCTTATAGATATATTAATACTTAAGACATGTTACTTGCTCTAGACAAATGATCTTAAATGCTGTGTTCTGCTTCCAGTGTAGGGGATTATTGGTAGCCACACAGGTATCTTAACTAATCAAAGATATTACCAAATACAAATGCCAAACTTTATGCTGCCTTACTTGACATGTTAGACCTGTACTTTTAATTATTACATATTTTGAAAATAAGATGTGTCTACCTTCTAAAAACTGTATTTCCTTTGCCTTAATTATTTACATAGTTCAATCAATTCTCTATAATAAGTTGATAAATTTATTTATAATACCATACCTCATATTATAATAAAAAAGTTAAAGGCCTCTGGCACAAAGTTATGTCTTGTACCGTAATAAACCTTCATGCTCATCCTGTCCCACACTGAATAGCATTTTGTATGGACACTGTAGTTTTTGTACTGTTTCAAGGCCATCGTTAGTATTACAGCTTCTGACCAGTACCAAAATTTTCTTATGTTTCTTCTTAACTCCACAACACACCTAGAGATATCTCTCTACTAATTAACCATTTTCTCAGGCTTTGGAAGAGATTCCCCCGTACTCACACTGACGTAAAAATAGACTGATTCTCCACCCCATCTCTGGTGAAATTTGAGTTTCCCATATCAATATCAAACTTAACAAGATCAAGATATTTTAACTAGTTTTGTTTATTTTTCTAAACTTAATCTGAATGTGACATAAAAATCAAAACTAAGTCTTTATTTTGTTACATAGTACACTGTTTACAACAATAGGTTTCTTAAATGTTACAATCATGTTTTCCTATTGGGTAAGACCTTTACTTATTTGCTATAAGTAATACTGAGTCTAACTATATAAAATATATTTCATTTTATTATATAACCAGTATAATTCTACAAAACACATTTTCATTATGTTTATAAAATAAACAACTAATAATAACAAATTATCAAGACTAATCAAAGTTTTATCCTTTCAGCTTAACATACTTTCATTAGTTCTCCTAAATATAAGTCTTTTTAGTCTTTGAACCAACCAAGTAAAGACCATAAACCTTCTCCAGTAAAGGCTTAACACACACACACACACACACACACACACACACGCACACAACTTTAAACCAAAATTTCAAAATTAGTTAATTTCTTAATCTTTATCATATCTAAATTCAAAATAATTTAAGAAATTTCAAATATTGCTTCATTAATAATCTCTTATACTTCCTACCTTACCTAAACTGAATTTTTATATTTCCACAAATTTCAATTAACCTCCCACCCAAATTACCAATTCTTTCTTCCTTATCCAACTCCTAATTATTATTATTTTTCTACCTTGAATATAATTTCCATGTCACCTGTAAATGTCATGTCACATGCAAGAAAACTCATACATGAATAACCAGATCATAATGGCTAATAGATTTGACATGATCTAGACTTTTTTTTCTAATGGCTCTAATGACTATCACTCTCCTGAAGCACCATCTCCTTGCCTGTTCATAAGACTGATGAGGGATAACAGCCTACTATATACACAAAATTACAAGATAAAGTTTGACAAATAAAAAATTAAAACTCCCAAAAGTCACACCTGTGGGACTAAGACTTCAATGTGGACTACAATGATTATGGAGAGGTTAATGTTACCAATTCAGAGCCAATGATATTTTGGGCTATATTAGCCTTTTTAATGGCCAATATTATTTCTTTACATGTGACCTGACATTTATCTGTGACCAACTAAGACAGATATCTATTGCTATAAGTTAATAAATCTCACAACTCTACTCCCTTCAAGTTAAACCTATCCTGTCTCTGGAATGTACTTTATTCATCCTCTCTTTTTGTCCTTGCATATTCAGATGCCTCACAGAATTCCTCCTGGACAGAATACATGCCTTCAGTGCTCAGCAAGTCACTAAATTCTTCATGGCACCTGAATATCAGCCCCTGAACATCCAACTGCCACAGGACTGAGAGATCTACTGCCCACCCCAGCTTAAAACAGTTGGAACACGAGTCTTCATCCCCAATCCCCGCCCCCCATGTAGTCCTCACCAAAATGTCCCACTCACTCCCTGTTCTCCCCATTTTATTTTTATTTATTTGAGAAAGGCAGGCAGACAGAAAGAGAAAGACGCAGATAGAGAGAAAGAGAGAATTCGTACAACCGAGCCTCCAGCCACTGCAAACAAACTCCAGATGCACGCACCAACTTGTGCATCTGGCTTAAATGATCCTGGGGAATTGAGCCTTGAACAAGGATCCTTGGGATTCACAGGCAAACACTTAACTGTTAAGCCATCTCTCCAGCCCCCCAATTTCTTTTATCCTTCCACAGTCTGGACTCAGTGTTTAATAACCTTCCCTGAAAACTAAAGGGAACTAAAGAGTTAATAGCTACCCCTAAAGCCTGTGGGCAAGAGAGAAGTTTGGCACCCTTCCCTGACTAATGTACTCCCCTTAGCCTAAATGGCCTTGAAGGACCAGAGACCATCTGAGTACCCTCACTTAGACATGGCTGAAGAAGCCTATTCTGAACAAGGACACAAACAGCTACAATTTTCTTATCAACTGCACCTAGTACAGTCTGTTTTTCTTAGGATCCTCCTTATAAGCTTACACCCCAGCCTGGCCCAGTGCTTCAGCCTTCATCACATGGGAAAGCTAAGGACCCTCATTGTTTTTTCTCAATAAACAGTCTTGCCTGTAGAGATCAAGTCTGATGTTCTCTTTTGCTTTTCTCTTACACATTCCTTTCAAAGATGATCATGTCATACCCCAGCCCTATGTGTTACCCAGTGAGGATTATGTATCCCCAGGCCTCATATCTAATGCATTGTTGATCATGTCTCCCCAGTTCTTCTCTGTAACATCATGATGGTCAAAATTCTCCAGACCATATCTGTAACACAATGATTATCATGTCTCCCCAGGCTTCTTCCATGAGAACATGATGATCAAGTCTCTCCAAGCCACATCTGAAACATATTGATATTCATGTCTCCCATGTCCTCTTCTCTAAAACATTGATGACCAAATCTTCTCAGGCCTCATTTGTAACCCAGTGATAATCATGTTTCCCCAGGCCTTATCTGTAACAATATGCTGGTTATGTCTCCCTAGACCTCATCTGTAACACAGTGATGATCATGTCTCCCTAGCCCTCAGCTTAAACACTAAATGGATAATTTCTTACCCCAGGCCTCATCTGTAACCAAATGCTGATCATGTCTCCCCAGGCCTCATCTGTAACACAATGATGGTCATTTCTGCCAAGGCCACATATGTATCATTGTTCCAATCATGTTCCCAGGCCATACCTGTAAAATGATGATAAAGTCATCTCACCATACCACTTCTGCAGCACAATGATTATCATGCCTCTCTAGGCCTCATCTGGAATACAGCAAAGATCATGTCTTCCCAGGCCTCATTTGTAACACAAGGAAAATCAAGTCTCCCCAGATCTCATCTGCAACCTAATGATGATCATGTTTCCACAGGTCTCATCTGTAACACAGTGATGTTTATGTACCCTAGGTCAAATCTGTAAAATAATGATATTAAATTCATCTCACCATACCACTTATGCAGCACAATGATGATCCGGTTTCCCTAGGCTTCATCTGTTACACAGTGAAGATCATGTCTCCTCAGGCCTCATTTGTAACACAGTGATAATCACATCTTCTCAGGCTTCATTTATAGCAAATGATGATCAAATCTCCCCTGGCCTCATCTGTAACACAGTGATGATCTTGTCTCCCTAATCCTTATCTGTAACACAATGATGATCAGACCATATCTGTAAAATAATGATGGTAAATTGGTCTCACCATACCACGTTTGCAGCACAATGAGCATCATGTTTCCCCAGGCCCCTTATATAACAAGATTTGGGGCATGTATCCACAGGCCTCATTTGTAATATGATGATCATCATGTCTCCCTAGGCCTCATCTGTCAAAACATGTTGGTCATGTCACCACAGGCCTCATCTGTAACACAGTGATGATAATGTCCCTAGCCTCATCTGAAACACAAAGATGATCAAAACCTACACCAAGACTCACCGGTAACCCAATGATAATCATGTCTTCCCAGGCCTCAACTTTAACATGATAATGATCATGTATCCCCAGGCCTTTTCTGTAACATAATGATGGTTGACTCCCCAGGCCTCATCTGTAAAATGATGATTATCATGTCTCCCCAGGCCTCTTCTGTAACACATTGATATTCATGTCTCCCTGGCCTCTTCCCTGAAACATTGATGACCATGTCTTCTCAGGCCTCATTTTTAACACAATAATCATCATGCCTTTAACACAATGATAATCAAGTCTTCCCAGGCCTTGTCTGTAGCACAATGAAGATCATGTCTCTCAAGGTGTCATCTGTAACGCAATCATGATCATGACTCTCCAGGTCTTGCCTGCAGCACAATTATGATCATATTTCTTTAGGCCTTATCTGTATCACAATAAACATCATTTGTCCTAGGTGTCATCTGTAACACAGTGATGATCATGTCTTCCCAGGCTTCTTCTGTAAGACACTGATGACCATGTCTCCCCAGGCCTTATCTGCAACATCTTGATTGTCATCTTTCCCTAAGCCTCATTCGTAACACAGTGATGATCATATCCCTTCAGGCCTCATCTGTAATAAAATGACGATCAAGTCTTTCCAGGCCTGAATACTAATATAATGATAATCTTGTCTCCTCAGGTTGCTTCTCTAAAACAAGGATGTTCATATCTCCCCAGGCCTACTCTATAACACAATGATGATAATGTCTCCCCATTCATCATATCTAACACAATGATGATCATGTCTCCCCATTCATCACATCTAACATAATGATGATCATGTCTCCCCAGGCCTCATCTGTAACAACATGATGACCATGTCTCCCTAGGACTCATCTGGAAAAACATATTGGTCATGTCTCCTCAATCCTAATCTATAACACGATGATGATCATGTCTCCCCAGGCCTCTTCTGTAACAACATGATGGTGATGTCTCCCTAGGCCTCATCTAAAACACAAAAGTGAACATTTTTTACCCCAGGCCTCATCTGTACCACAATGCTTATCATGTTTACCCAGGCCTTATCTTTAACACAGTGATGATGCAACTGTAAGCCGAAAGAAACCTTTTCCTTCCATAAGATGCCTTCTAGTCAAATGTTTTGTGCTAGTAATGAGAAGATAACTGCTTCACTAAGGTCCAAGAAATGTGTTCTTTACATTATAGCAATTTGAAAAAATGATGATTTCCCACAAAATGACATTTCCTGGACTTAGTGCCACCTAACACTGAAACACAATGTTCAACAGATGTAAGGTGTCTCCATTTTATTCAAAACTTGTCATATGATTATTTATGAGTTTGCTTTGAAAACTCTTTCCCAGAGCACATGTATGCATCATCAATGAACAGAAAAAAAGATTAGAGGATAGAGTCCCTAAATACATTTAAATCATTAGGACTCTTCAGAACTACAATTAAGTTTTAAAAAATCCAGCTCTCAAAAAGATGTTGAGGGCTGGAGAGATGGCTTAGCAGTGAAGACACTTGTCTGCGAAGCCTAAAGACCCAGGTTTGGTTTCACACTACCCACATAAGCCAGATGCCCAGGGTGGCACATGCATCTGGAGTTCATTTTCAGGGGCTGGAGGCCCTGGTACACTCATTCTACCTGCTTGCCTCTCTCTAATAAGTAAATTTAAAACTATAGTTTCTTTTTTTTTAATTTTATTTATTTATTTATTTGAGAGCGACAGACACAGAGAGAGACAGATAGAGGGAGAGAGAGAGAATGGGCGCGCCAGGGCTTCCAGCCTCTGCAAATGAACTCCAGACACATGTGCCCCCTTATGCATCTGGCCAACGTGGGTCCTGGGAAATAGAGCCTCGAACCTGGGTCCTTAGGCTTCACAGGCAAGCACACAACCACTAAGCCATCTTTCCAGCCCTATAGTTTATTTTAAAGCCTATTAATTCTTCTTGGACACTCCAGAGAAGGTCCTGAGGAATATATTGAAACCCATTAGCAGCTATAATGGCAGTACTTATCAACTCACTGGTGAGTGAGCTATGTGCTGGCATGTAAGCTCCAAGAGACCAGGAAATTCAGTACTCTATATGGCTTGAGAGTGCCTTAGATATAAGACTCTGATGAATTAATGCAGGAATGAAACGTGGACTGTTTGCCATTTTGAACTCTTGGTGGTTTTAATACAGTGGCCTGAGTTTTATCCATTCCTCTGAATGTCCTTGACTTGGTCAGTGTCCTTCTAAATGAAACACTGTGTGGCTAGAAATAATATATGTGTAAAGATGTCTGCCACACAGATGTACTGATACATGACACTTTTGCCTTTTGTTTTTGAGGAGGATGGCAGACATAATACAGGTTTTGAAGAAGGACTAATCTTGAGTTTTAAGTGACTCATCAATTCTTTGGGTTGCATTTATTTTTACAGTAGGGGATCAAAGACAGGGCCTCCAGCATGCAAGGAAACCACACTACCACTGAACTACATCCCCAGTCTCTCAATTTTTTTCATATGTAATAGAATAAACATCGTAGTATTGGAAGGGTTATATGAGAAAATGTATGTAAAAGAACTTAGTACAATTTATTACTGTAATAAATAATTTTACTTTACTTTCTGAAGGTGAGTTTCAAGGCACATGTACAGAAGTATACATTATATTCATCAGGAACCTTTGCATGGATAGACATCCATTTTCTTCTCATACAGTTTTGTTCATTTTTTTTTTTTACCTTCTCAGTAAGGCCCACATGTCATTCCCTGTGTATAAGTGAACACTTTAATACCCTCTTCATTCTTTTGAAGTTATTCTTCACACTTACAGCTTATAATTCCCTATCATACTGTACAGGATGGCCCTGTGTAGTGGCAGTTATGATTACATTTACAGTGGAATTCAGGACCTTCCTAGCCTGCCTTGCATTCCCACTGCTTTTTTTTCTGGGGTGTTCTCCTCCTTGAACCAACTTGTTTTTCATTCCTTACCTCTTACACACCAAATCTGAAGCTCTTGGCATGGCCTCTTCAGCTCCAATTCTTTTTTCTCCACAGTATTTATAAAGCATTTACCATGGAGTCCAAATGGCTTCCCAAAGCTCAGGGCAACACCCTGACCAGACAGGCCAAACTAAAGCTTTCATGTTTGAACAGTGCACTGGTTCTGAGAAAAATTCTCATGCAGTAAAGGAAAATTTCCTCACAATTATCTCTATACAGTCCTAATGCAGAACTATTTATCACATAACTTACTCTATTTTATATTAAGCTTTCTTTTTTTCTTCCAAATGTGGCCTTCTTAACATTTTGTGCTTGCTCTGTTCTAAAGAAAGATTAATTACAGGAGTTGGGAAGATAGCTCAGTGGTTAAAGGTGCTTGCTTGCAAAGCCAGAGGGCCTGATATTGATTCTCCACTACACATGTAAAGTAAGATACATAAAGTGACTCATTTAACTGGAGTTCCTTTGCATCAGCAAGAGGCCCTGGCATACCCATGTTCTGTCTCTCTCTGTTTAATAAATGAAGTATTTTGTTGAAAAAGAAAGACTAATTCCATATCATATACACTTTTTTTTTTCAATAGAGCTATTCTAGATGTTTCCTCATGCAGACATGCTTTCTGAGCTTCACTTCTAGCCAGAGTGGAAGGGCCATGCTGTCTTATCTCTAGCTGCAATGGAAGGAAGGGCAGATGTGGGAAGCCAGTTTCTCCCTTTTCCATGCCCTTTCCATTCCTTTATTTTCTTTCATCATTACTGTTTTTTTTTTTTTCTGTATTCTGTCTCCAGCTCCAAAGAAGGTATTGATTTCCAAAGCTCAGTAATTTGAGGACCTCCTTCATGTTATTACTTACTTACCTCCACCTTCCCCATCCGAATTCCACCTGTAATACTTGGGATCACTTTTCCATCTAAAAAAAAAATTAAGTCTCCCTATTAATAAATCGCACTGCTTTAAATTATAAAAGAAATCCTTGACAAAACTAGAAGTCTCCTTATACACCGAAAAAGTATAGTAAGTGAATTTTAGTTGGGTGTGGCTGCTTGCTTCAGGGCTTGTGCTCAGCTGAGTCTGTTGATAGGTTAAGAATGCTGGAGAGGTGTTGAGGATTTATAGGCCTTAACCTGAAACCTGATCCTTGAAACAAAGGTGGAAAATGAATCCAGAAGAAAGCAGCTCCCTCATTTATTTGTTGATCCTATGGCTACATGTACATGTTGGGAAACACTGCTTAGAATTTTAGATTCATAAAAATATGTTTGTGAGGGTTTTTTTGTTTATTTTTATTTATTTATTTGAGAGTGACAGACAGAGAAAGAGGCAGTTAGAGAGAGAGTGGGCGCGCCAGGGCCTCCAGCCACTGCATACAAACTCCAGACGCGTGCGCCCCCTTGTGCATCTGGCTAACGTGGGTCCTGGGGAATTGAGCCTTGAACCGGGGTTCTTAGGCTTCACAGGCAAGCGCTTAACCGCTAAGCCTTCTCTCCAGCCCATTTGTATTTTTAATATTCTGATTGGTTTAATCCTGTTTCTTTCAATAACTTAAAACTGCTCACTTTTCTCCTTATTGGATCAGCCACCAGAGAATGCTTCTGGTGTAGGATTCATTTCTGTGCATGGCAGAATGGGATTAGCTATAGGATTTAAGACTGTATTGGGTTCAAACGTTGCCTCGTTTCCATTTTCCCAAAGAGACTCAGGAATTGGCTGACTGACCATGGTCATGGGGAAGTGGTCCTTCCAGCTCAGGTAAGAGCTACTCCGTCCCCAAGAGGCTTCTGAAAGCTTGACGGCGGGTCTCCAGCCAGACATCTCTGGGGCAGTGTGTTGACCAAGGTTGCCATGGCCATTGCGCATTGTCCACGCCTACCTCTGTGACGTCAGTGTTTAATGACCAATGGGAACGCAGCCTGGCTCCACGCTCCGCCTCAGCAACCCAGAGAGGTTCTTGCAGCATTGGAGGCCCAGTCATGCCCAGGGGCAGGTGCGCTGATGGACTGCCACCTTCCAGCCAAGATGTTCCAGATGCTGAGCAGCGGCCCTTGAGGATGACCCTTTCTTCTTGTGAGTGCCAAGCTGGAGGATTGTGGGGGCGGAGTGTGGGAGTTAGGCCTGGGAGGAGGAGAGGAGGATTTGAGGAGCACGGGGTGAGGAGATGAGGCATTGAGGTGAAGAGAGGAGGACTTGGGAGCATGGAATGAGGAGAGGAAGACCTGGGAGCATCGCGTCAGTGGGGAAGGACTTGGGAGCAGCACGTGAGGAGAGGAGCACTTGGGAGGAAAGGTGAGGGAGGAGGATTTAGGAGCACCAGGTGAGGGAAGGAGTACTTGTAGCCCCAGGTGAGGAGAGGAGGTGAACATGGAGTTCGAGGTGGGCACTTGGGCTCCCTGCGGGCAGCAGCCTGGCATCTGTGTCCCTAGTCCCTGTGGCCGCCACAGGCTTTGCAGGTGGTGGTCACTGCTGTTCTCGTGGCACCAGAGAGAAATAGGTTCTGCAGATCCCATCCATGGCCGCTTTGATTACAAGCTAGCAGGAGCTTTAAAGAGTGACCATCAGTGTGGCAGCGTTCCTCTCCACGGTTTTCTAGGGTGGCCATTGTTGCAGAGAGATGGAGCACCACTGATCTGCATAGTTGCCATGGTGAAATGTTTGTCCCTTTTCCCTTGTGAATAAGTCTGGTCTTGTTTGAATAACCCTGGTTCTAGCTACACACAAGAGAAACAGGGATACAGAGGCAGGTGGCAGATTGACATCTCAGACAACAAGTGCCATCACCCTGTAAATGGTTCTCATGAAAAAAGGACTTTCAAGAAACCAATTTCACCATTGTCTAGTTTTCTGGGAGTGTCTGTTTGCTATGTAGCCCTGGCTAGCCTAGACTCGCTCCAGCCTCAGCCTCCTGAGTGCTGGGGTAACAGGTGTGAGCCATTGGGCGTTGTAGAATTATATAAACTGATAGCATATTTCATCAAATCTGTATGATGGATATGTTAGGATTCCTTTTTTTGTACAATTGTTTTAGTCAGTTTGAAGCTTGAATTGGTGTCAAAATTTACTTTCATCACTTAAGTTTTCTATATTGCATGGAGACAATTTTGTATAAGGATGAAAAGTTACATTTTAGTACTCAAATTCCTTTAATATTTTGTTTTTAAAGAATGATGTTGCATATGCTTACATGTATTGGTACTAATTTAAAACAAAAATCACAGAAATGATAATGAATACAAAGATAAGATAATATTTCCCCTAAAGGTTATTCATTATATGTAACAGGTATATGGACTTGAGAAAATTTTATCAACACATTTTCTTCTTTAGAATTTTGAGAATATTTGCGCTTGATATTATCTCAGCATATTTAAATGTTTAAATAAAAAATATTATTTGTACCAGGCATGGTGGTTCATGCCTTTAATCTCAGCATTTGAGAGGCAGAGGTAGGAGGATTACCCTGAGTTCAAGGTCGCCCTGAGACTCCACAGTGAATTCCAGGTCAGCCTGGGCTAGAGAGAGACCCTACCTCAAAAAATCAAAAAAAAAAAAAAAGTATTTGTGTTTCCTTTGTTTAAAAGCCTCAGAATGGAGATTACATATACTCACAGCTGTCACACTGGTTTGTGTGTGTGTGTGACATCAGTAGAGTGGGTAACCACTAGGATTATTATGTAATATTTTTGAGTTGTATTCTTGCCTGGTTATGGCAAGAGAAGCAACATCATACATAAACATACAATTTAATCTATAATTGGTATCTTCTGGTCGTTATCTATCTAGCAGAAGTGTAATTTAAGCCATTGGTCAACACATTCTGAGCAAAGGCAAGAACTCAGAATTTAGGTACAGAAATATTAATAGACTGGAGCAGGAAGCACACACACTAAAGCACTTTTCCCCATGTGTAGGATGGAAGAGAGCACGGGTTACACTTAGTCTTTTCTACAGTCATTTTTGTAGCTTTAAGATACAAGCAGTGATTACAATAAAAATAAAATAAAATTAAGCTACGTATATAAAACTGATTCATGTTTGTAGTTTCTTTTTCCCCACAATTTATTATACATAGAGTAACCCACTTGGAGGCAAATGAGGAAGAAAATGTGAATAGTGGTGAGCTAGGATCCATGGTCTGTCTTGTAGTTGACTAACAAATGACAACGTATGTTGATTTTAGAATTGTCTAAGTAGAACACCACTATTTTCTAAAAATCTCATTGTTTCATAATCAAAGACAGTAGGAGTATATAGTACTTACTAATTATCCAAAGGTAGGCAGAAAAAAAAAATATATAGATATACACACATACACGCACACACAAACTTCTTGGATATAAAATTAGCATCATTATTTTGAGACTAGTAAAAATTTGCTGTTACATTGTTAAATGCTGAAAAGGTTTGAATTAGAGTAAAATTAAAATCTAAGCTTTTGGATTAAATTTTCAGTTTCAAGGTTTACCTACTCACCTACTCATACAGTGTATCTTAAAAGTGATATTTTAAAGTTTGAACTTTTATATTGTATATATTAGATTTAAAATTTATGTCTCAGAGCTGAATTTTCAGTGAACAGTATATTCAGGTATATTTTCTTAATCATTTTGTATCTTGACTGAAATAAAAAAATTAAACCTGGCACTTCCTCCCATTTAATTTTCTCTTAAGAAGATTAATTTTCTCTCCAACTTGTACTTGATTAAGAATAAGATTATAGATTGTCAACAAAAATTTTTAAATGGGAAATAAAGAATAAACACAGGATTTTTATGGTGAAGGAGATTTTGACAGGTAAATTAATGAGGTGAAATATTTTGGGCATCTATTTATACCCTAAAATAATGATTATTTACAAAAAGTTTAGGTATACTGGGCATAATTTAGAATATTCTGCTTGGCACTGAAACATGACCTGTGAGTTTTCTGAGGCACTAAAATGAAATTGAGATCATGCAAATCTATAAAGAAGAGCTGTGTTGTATAACTTACCAGCTAATAGAAACAAGGGCTCAGAACCAGGCTGGAAAATCTAACAGCCTTTTTTTTTTTTCATTATATATATTTGGGGACAAGGTCTTATTCTGTAGATGACTTGCCTGGAAGTTGTGTTTCTACTGTTTCAGCCTCCTAAGTTCTTAGATTATACATGGGCACAATCATGGTCAGATTTAGCTTTCTTTATAAAAATTTATTACTATTATATTTTCCTTAAGCCATGCAATGCTTCATGTGTTATATGCTTTTAGTCAGTGGACCCTGTAAATAATCTTATCTTCTTGTAACTAGCAAGAACTAAAACTTACTTATCTATAATCTCTGTTTTAAAAATGTGGGATCCTGGAGAGAAGGATGAGTTGATGAAGCACATTTTGTGTAAGCAGAAGTACCTGAGTTCAGATCCTCAGGCCCATGTAAAATCATGCTGTAGTGTGAGCATTTGCACTCCCAGTGTGTAGTAGGGAGAAAGAGACAGGAGAACCAACTAGAAGCTTGTGCGCCAGCTAACCTTGTAAATGCAGTGGCAAACAACAAGAGCAATGCTCAATAGCATGTGGAGAATGAGAACCCAGAAAGTGAAGTTGTCCTCTGACCTCCACACCTGCACCATGAAACACACACACACACACACACACACACACACACACACACACATCTTTTTATTTGCAAAATTTTATTTATTTTTCACTTTAAAAGTTTTTGCAGTTACTCATGGATGTTGACCTACCCACTTACTGACTTGGAAATGAGTGTATTCCATGTGCAATGCGTGAATTGACTGGTTTCATGATTGAGCATTGTCTCATGGCAGGAAAGAAACAAAAATCACTCTGTTAGAAAGCCCTGTAAACAGTGTTGAAGGCTTTTTTAGCGTTTGTTCTGGGTATGCATTGTGTTGCAGGTCTTTACCAAGAAAACATAGTATCTTTCTGAGTAGTACACCATACACAACTCACATTCTAATTCAAAAAAACTGTAAAAATAAAAACAAAGATTCAAAATTCTAGGTTTTTGATTTTAAAGGTCTCATTTTATGTTAAAGAATCTCAATAGCTAATGTGCATTTTAGTGCCTATTACAATTTTATCAGAAACATTTTAATATAGAAGTTTGTTGTAAGTGAACTTTGCAGATTTCAACATAATATTAAATGGAATAAGGTTCTATACATCTTTTTAAAGTAATTTATTTGTTTTGTTTATTTATTTCACAGAGAAAGGGGGAGGTAGAGATGGAGAGAAAAGAGAGGGGGTGGGCATGCCAGGGCCTCCCGCCACTGCAAAGGAACTCCAGATGCACGTGCCCCCTTGTGCATCTGGATAACGTGGGTCCTGGGGAATTGATCCTCAGTTCTTTGGCTTTGCAGGCAAATGCCTTAACCACTAAGCCATCCCTCCAGCCTTATGGATCTTATATTAAAAGAATTTCTCAAGTACACCCTTCATTTGAAGCATTACTTGGTTCTTTCTTGGATAAACTTACAAGGCAAGGGACACAAACTTACTATGGCAGAACTGTTGGTCAATTGGTATCATTTAACTTCATGAATGTTCCTAGTTCCATCAACAGTATTATCACTGTCTATGAGAAAGGAGGGCATTGCTCATGTGATAGTGGGCATGGGCATTGTACAATTATGCTGGCATCAAGAGATTCTTCTGCTCCATTGTAAGTGGTTGTTTTTAGATGACAGAAAAGGGGAATTCTTTTTTTGTAAATATTTTTGTTCATTTTTTATTTTTTATTTGAGAGTGAGAGACACAGAGAGAAAGACAGATAGAGGGAGAGAGAGAGAATGGGCACGCCAGGGCTTCCAGCCTCTGCAAACGAACTCCAGACGTGTGCGCCCCCTTGTGCATCTGGCTAACGTGGGACCTGGGGAACCGAGCCTCGAACCAGGGTCCTTAGGCTTTACAGGCAAGCACTTAACTGCTAAGCCATCTCTCCAGCCTGTGAAAAGGGGAATTCTTTACGGAAACAGTTGCAAGATTTTTTTATGTTTCTACTATAGATAGACACAACCCCATGGATTCTGTTTCTAATTTGTAGAAGCCCTGACTTCTATTCTCATGATCCTTTTCTGCATGTTATATTAATTTGCTTGTGCATTGAAACTTGGATTACTCAATTCTTTGGAGGTACTGGAATCAAGCCCAAGGCCTCAACCATACTAAACCTCTACCACTGAACCTTATCTTCATCCCCTTATGTACTTTGTTAATGGAGCAGTCATTGAAGTGAGGGACCTTTCTTTATGTTAATGAGAACTTCTGGCAGAACTTTTAGCATGTCTGCATATAGTAGAAAGAGGAATTCTGTGGGGAATGAGACTGTCATGTCAGTGATCATAAGCTTGATGTAGTAAAGAATAAAGTATTTTTTTACTTAGAGTCACGAATGTTTATGTTTATACAAACTAATGAAAGTTATAACATGCAAAATATGTTTATACATTGAGTCTTAAAACAGGAAGATATTCTCTGAAAGGAGAGAATTAAAGTTACAAGTTTTAAAAGTAAAAAAAAAAAACATACACTTTGTGTTTAAAAATTAAGTGTTGGGGGCTGGAGAGATGGCTTAGCGGTTAAGCGCTTGCCTGTGAAGCCTAAGGACCCCGGTTCGAGGCTCGGTTCCCCAGGTCCCACGTTAGCCAGATGCACAAGGGGGCGCACACGTCTGGAGTTCGTTTGCAGAGGCTGGAAGCCCTGGCGCGCCCATTCTCTCTCTCTCCCTCTACCTGTCTTTCTCTCTGTCGCTCTCAAATAAATAAATAAATAAAAGAAAAAAAATATATATATATAAAAAATTAAGTGTTGGTATTTACATCTATACACACACACACACACACACACACACACACTTACTTTCTCTGGAAAGAAGGCAATGATGTTTATCTTGTGATAAACTCTGTAGGTAAATTATATGGAGTTGAAAGTACAGTTGAGACAAAACTTCATTCAGTTTGGTTGTGATTTGGTTCATGAATTTTTGAGAGAAGATGAAGTAGCCACTAAAATAGTAAGTAAAAGTAACATCTTCCTGACATAATTGAATATGCACCCTCATAAAATCAACCTGAAAGTTACAGAATGTTTTATTAAAAAATAATGCAATGTAATATTTGGTGTATTTTTTTCTAATTTCCATGTATTAAAACTTTCCTCAAGGGACTACAGGAACTTAAGAGCCACAGACGGAGAGGCACTGCCCTCCCCTTACAATCACTGACTGATGCTGCCGCATCTCATAACCTGCAAACCTAGGTGGGACACCAGAAATCCCACTGAGGAGGGCCCTCAGCAGAATGGGGACAGGGAGGAGGGAAATGATGGTACTGACATGTAATATGTCCATAAAACATTGTACTAAATTTTTTTTAATTTTTATTTATTTATTTGAGAGCGACAGACACAGAGAGAAAGACAGATAGAGGGAGAGAGAGAGAATGGGTGCGCCAGGGCTTCCAGCCTCTGCAAACAAACTCCAGATGCGTGCGCCCCCTTGTGCATCTGGCTAATGTGAGACCTGGGGAACCGAGCCTCGAACCGGGGTCCTTAGGCTTCACAGGCAAGCGCTTAACTGCTAAGCCATCTCTCCAGCCCTGTATTAAAAAAAAAATTAAAAACTTCCACAGCCAGGTGTGGTGGTACATGCCTTTAATCCCAGCACTTGGGAGACAGAGGTAGGTACACCCCCATGGGTTCAAGGCCATCCTGAGACTACATAGTGAATTCTGGGTCAGGCTGGGCCAGAACAAGACCCCTAAAAAAAAACAACAAAAATCCCAAATAAATCTTATGTTTAAATATTCCATATTTTTTCTCAGTGTCTTTAGATAGTCTTAGCATTACTCAGGCTTTTAAAAATACTGTGGATAGGGGGCTAGAAAGATAGCTCAGCAGCTAAGGCATTTGCTTGCAAAACCTAATGACCCGGGTTCAGTTCCCCACTACCCACATAAAGCCAGATGCACAGGGTGGCACATACATCTGGAGTTTTGATTATACTTGCTGGGGGCCCTGGCATGCTAATTAATTCTCTCTCTCTCTCTCTCTCTCTCCCCCTCCCTCTCTCTCTCTCTCTCTCTCTGCTTGCAAATAAATAAAAATACTGTGGCTATACAGAATACTTTCACATAAATCTTTAACATTTCAAATAATTACCTTATACTAGTGTATGTGCCTAAAACAACAAGTTTGTAAGGCTTGACTTGAACTTGTTAAAGCTTTATACTTCCATTTTTCTAAAATAATAAATTTTTTTTTTTTTTGGTTTTTCGAGGTAGGGTCTTACTCCAGCCCAGGCTGACCTGGAATTCACTATGGAGTCTCAGGGTGGCCTCAAACTCACGGCAATCCTCCTACCTCTGCCTCCCGAGTGCTGGGATTAAAGGCGTGCGCCACCACGCCCGGCTAATAAAATATTTTTGCAGAAAAAAATTGGATGAGTCAAAATATACAAGACTAGTAACAATTCCTTGCTAATAAAAGAGGTTTTTATTGACAAAAGTGAATTGAAGTTTGAACAGAGAAATCATAAAGGTGCCTAAAAGAGGGCTTAGCAGTTAAAGGTGCTTGCTTGTAAAGCTTAATGTCTTTGGTTCAGTTCCCCCATGCCCACATAAAGCCAGAAGTACAAGTGGCATGTACATCTGGAGTTCAGTTTAAGGGGCAGGAGACTCTTGCCTGCCCGTTCCTTCCCTCCCCTCCCCATCTCTCTCTGATTGCAAATAAATAAAGTATTTTAATATATACATATTACATCACCTGGTGGTATATAATGAATATATTTGTTCTACTTAAACACAAACCTGACTGAATTTTTTCTCACCTTCAGGTGATGAATTTGTAGCACAATTATAGCTGAATAAGAAACATCTACTAATATCTTATGTTTCTGTGGGAAATAGCTATTTAATTCCCACTTGTTTACAGAGGAGAATGTTCCTGGAAGTTTTCTTTCTTTCTTTTTTTTTTTCTTGTTTATTGCAAGCACAGTCTCACTTTAGCTCAGCCTGACTTGAAAGTTGCTCTGTAGCCCAGGCTGATCTTGAACACATGGTGATCAAACTACCCCGTTCCTCCTGACAGAGACTGACAGACAAGCAAGTATTTGTTTTCTTCATTATGATTAAATCTCATTCACATGTCTGAGAGAGAAGTTGACTAGTGTTCTTAAGTAGCCATATATATACACACATACACATAAGAACCAGCATTTCCCCCACTTACCTTGGAATATTCCAGAACTGTGGGGCCATAAGCAGGCTCTTTTTGAATTGTCCGTTTTCAAGCATCAGAGGGTATGAAGTCCTTTAGTCCCTTTACTTCAATGCTAGGACAAATATTTTGCTTTGTTCTTTTCTTTTCTTTCTTCCTTTCTTTCCTTCCTTCCTTCCTTCTTCTTTGCTTTCTTCCTTTCTTTTTCCTTGGTTCTTCAAGGTAGGGTCTCACTCTACCTCAGGGAGAAGTAGGAAGAGAGTATTCTTCAGAAAACTTGAGTCTTAGAACTATTTAAAATGCTTCCTTTAAATAAAAGGAGAGATCCATTTGATTACTTAACTTTTTCTTACTTCGGATTAAGCCTTGATTTCAAAGATCCATTTTGCCCTCTGCTGTGCTAAACATGTCCTATACAACAACATGAAAACTTTGCAAATTTGCCTGGCATGTGGGGAGTGCAGTGCCCAGCACCCCATCCCAGCAAGAAGTTAAAAACTAAACAAAGCACAAAAACGTCACATTTCCTATAATCTGTCAAAGCAGTGATATCAAAGGAAAACACCTGTCCATCAGATAAGGCAGGCAGGCTATGAAAGCACAGCTGTCCGAAGCAAAGACCCCAGCAGAAGCCTCCTTAAAAGTGAACCCATGCCAGAACGGAGAACTGCAGCACTAGTGACACATTACTGGAGGGCGAGTGTGAACTGGTGTGAGCTGACAACTGTAGAGGGGTCCAGTCATGCTGTGCATATGCAGGGCCAGGGTGCTTCATAGGTTTTCATGCAGGAGCTCTAAGAGGGATTCACCATGGCCATTGGAGAAACTTTCCTCTTGCTTGTGGTGATGGGTGAGAGGGCTGATGTACTGTCTGAGCTTCTGTTCTCAAAGTCCTATAGCTATAAAACCTGACTTCCTCAGAGGAAGGATGATGCTCACTCAGCACTGCAGCCATTATGTCCCACTGGGAAAGTTCACCATCTTGGGCACCCCAAAGCATGGTGACCTAGCACTAAGTAACAAAGCACTGTCCCTCCCATAAACCTTCCCAAGACAGTCTAGATACTTTTGCCACAGTTCCTTCCTTTTCTCCAGTATATCCTATCCAACCACCACTGAAATGTACAAGGCCTGTTAAAAGGCAGAAAATGGAAGGAATTGGATAAGCATCCATGAAAAAAAAACTCACACACAGCAGGAATGTTGAAATTATAAGATTACAAAATGCAAAACAGTGTTGGAAAGGTTTAATGGAAAACACAGACAACAAGCAAGTGCATGCATAGAAATTTTAAGGAAAAATACTAAAGAATAAAAAACAATGGATTAATTGAGGAATGCCTGTGCAACTATATAATGTGTAAGTTACAGGAAATGGGAATCCATAGTGGAAGAAAAAGAGAAAGTAATGGGAGCAATGTTTGAAGCAATGATGACTCAAGAAATCTCCTCAATTAAAGTCACTAAAATGTAGCTCCAGGAACATGAAGAATGCCAAACTGTAAGTACTGAAAAATAATGAACAATACTTTTAAACCCAAACCTGACACATTATATTTGAACTTCAAACTTGCAGGTAGAGAGAAATAATCTCAAAAGAATCTACAGGATGAGGAATTGGGCACCTTACCAACAGAAGAACACAGATGACTGTATTCTGACTTCTATTTAGAAGTCATGAAATGGAGCAAAAGATGGAAAGAAGTATTGTAAGTTTTTTAATTAGATATGGACATATTTTATATGTAAACAACACATGTTGTTACCATCCTTTCCCTCCTCCCTGCCACTTTCCTGAAGAGTCCTTCCTCATTGGGATGCAAGTCAACCCCATGAGATTGTGGGTTATGCATTATGGGGGTGGAGGGAAAAGTAATTCCTTTGTGCAGAATGTCCCAACTTATGGCTCTAACAATCTTTCAGCCCCCTCTTCCATAAATTTCCCTGAACCATGCTGGAACATTTACATCTACTTCAGTGATGGGCACTTAGAGCCTCTGGATCTCTAGTTTGGTAAGTGTTGAGTGTCCTCTCCATCATCCTGGCACTGATACCAGGTTCACTAAGAAAGCTGCATTCTTTCTTATTTCACCAGTTCCTCTGTGGTTTCATCTGCAGCCGGGGTGGAGTTCACTGGGTCATTTATCTCCTCAGGTCCAGCTCCCATCTTAAAAAGAGAAGCAGATTCTGCAACAGAGAATGAAGTCATGTCATCATTGGCTAAGTGGGATAACCATTATTAATTTAGAGAAAATTAAAAGGGTGTAGACTCTATCGTCTAAGGTTAGTTGGAGCTTGACAGTGGAAATCACTATCTGGATATGATTCTCACTAGTTTTCCCATTCCAGATATTGATTCCATTCCACTGAGCAGATCTGTTAGCCAACCCAAGATCAGTTGGTTACCCAACATGGTTGTGTGCCACTAATGTACTTGTGTGAGCATCACATCATGTTTTTTGGTTACTGAGAAGACTTCCTGAACAAAACCCCAGTAGCCAAGGAAATTAAACACGCACTCAGCAAATGGGTTCTCATAAAGCTAAAAAGATTTTGCACAGACAAACTTACCATAAGCATAGCCAATAGATTACCCACTGAACAGGAGAAAATATTTGCCAGCCATGCCACTGACAGAAACCTAATATCTAGACTCTACAAAGAACTAAAAAAAAAAAAAAAAAAAAAAAAACTAAACAATAAGAAACCAAACAAGCCACTCAAAAAGTGGGGCAGACAACTAAATGGGGCTTTCTCTGAAGAAGAATTACAAATGGCTAACACACAATTAAGAAAATGTTTAACATTTCTAACCATTAGAGAAATGCAAATTAAAACAACTGAAATTCCACCTCACCTCAGTAAGGATAGCAAACATTAAAAAAATCAAATGAAAACAAATGTTGGTGAGGCTGTGAAGAAATTGGAACACTCATTCTTTGTTTGTGGGAATGTAAGCTGGTACAACCACTGTGGAAATCAATATGGAGACTCCAGAGTAGTATGAAAATAGAGTTGCCAAGAGATCTTGTTATTTCCTTACTCAGCATTTACTATAAAGCCTTTATATCACAGTTCAGAAATATTTGCTCAACCATGTTTATAAGCTGCTCAGTTCATAATAGCTAGAAGTTAAAATTAACCCAGGTACCCATCATGGGATGTATGGATAACCAAAGTGTGACATATCTATTCTATGAAATTCTACTCAGCAGAAAGTAAAACTGTCACATTGAAATTTATAGACAAATGGCCAGATATGGAATAGATCATTCTAAGTGAATTCACACAATTACAGAAAGACAACCATTGCATGATTTCACTCATCTGCAGTTCCTAACCTGGATCAGCCCAAGTTGACGACATATCTGAATAACATCTTGAGGCTTGGACAATAGGAGGGGTAGGACTTGGGGAAAGGGAAAGGGTGGTGGAGGGGGAACACAAAATTGAACTCAAATTGAACTGGTACCATAGAATCCTGTATCCTGGAGGGAATACTAAAAGGTGGAATCCTCAAGGGGACCTTAGGAGTAGCACCTGTATCAAAGGGCCCTGGAGAGGGTGAGACAAAACCTAACGTCACATTTCTCCTGTTTCTCTTTCTTCTCTGTCTTTTTATTTATTTTTTTCTTTTCCCTTGGTGCTGGCCTGTAATTCCCTGTATCAGGATGTGGTGTACATCCACAATGAGCTGCTGATCAGAGAGACCCACTAGATCTCCCAAAACAAACAAGACAGACTCTGTCAGAGAATTTTTTTACCCACCAGAGAGTAATGGTAAGATCCTACTGCTGAGGACACCAAACACTATTGGCGCAGACCATGGAGAGAACTAGTTGGAATCTGGAGGAGAGCCAGTCCCCAGACAATTAGCCCATCTAGTGCTGGAAGGTACTAAATGAGCTTCCAGGGGAAAGTGGCCAACATCTGTCCAAAAAACTCAAAGTCTAAGTGACTCAGAAGCAAACAACCTGATATGATGCTATCAATTCAAGTGCATTAGTGGCAGACAGCCATGGTGGGTAACCAAGTGCTCTTGGATTGGCTAATAGATCTGCTCAGTGGAAAGTGGTCCATATCTGGAACTGGGAAACAAGTCAGAATCATATCCAGATAATGATTCTGCTTTCCACTACCAAGCTCCCACCAACTTTAGATGTTAAGAGCATCTAGACCCTTTTAATTCTCTCTAAACTAATAATGGTTATACCATTTAACCAGTGCTTACTTCATTCTCCACTAGAAAATCTGCTTCTGTTTTACAATGTGAGTTGGGCCTCAGAAAATAAACTACCCAGTGCGCTCCATCATGGCCCCAGCTGAAACCATAGAGGAATTGGCAAATAAAGCAGGAGAGCTGCTTTCATAGGGAATCTGGTAGCATCGCAAGGGTGATGGAGATAGATACTGAGGATACTCAAAACCTACCAAACCAGGGATCGAGAGGCTACTAAGTGCCCATTACTGAAGTAGACTTAAATGCTCCCAGCATGGCTCAGAGAAATTTGCAGTACAGGGGGCTGAAAGATTGTTAGAGCCACAAATTTGGAAATTCTGCAGAGACACATTGCCTCCCCTGCCCCCATAATAAATGACCTACAACCCCCATGGGGTGGACTTGCATCCCCAATGAGGAAGACCTCTTCAGTAAAGTGAAGGGAGGAGGGAAAGGATGGTAGCAACATGTGTTGTTTGAATACAAAATGTGTCCATATTTAATAAAAGAAAAAAAAGAAATAAATAGTTAAACGTGCTTGCTTGCAAAGGTGATGACACAGGTTTGATTCCCCAGTACTCAGGTAAGTAGATGCACAAAGTGGCACCTAGTGTCTGGAGTTCCTATATCCTGGAGGGAATACTAAAAGGTGGAATCCTCAAAGGGACCTTAGGAGTAGCACCTGTATCAAAGGGCCCTGGAGAGGTTGAGACAGTAGCAGTAGCAGAAGGTCCTGGTGTCTATTCGCTCTCTGTCTGCCTCTCTCCCTCCCTCCCTCCCTCCCTCCCTCCCTCTCTCTCTCTCTCTCTCCTTCTCTCCCTCCCTCTCTCTCTCTCTCTCCCTCTCTCTCTCTCTCTCTCCTTCTCTGTCTCTCACTCACACACATAAATAATTTTTTTTTTATTTTCTGGTGTTTTTTTTTTTAAATTTTATTTATTTATTTGTTTATTTGAGAGCGACAGACACAGAGAGAAAGACAGATAGTGGGAGAGAGAGAATGGGCATGCCAGGGCTTCGAGCCTCTGCAAACGAACTCCAGACACGTGTGCCCCCTTGTGCATCTGGCTAACGTGGGACCTGGGGAACCGAGCCTCGAACCGGGGTCCTTAGGCTTCACAGGCAAGCACTTAACCGCTAAGCCATCTCTCCAGCCCTAAAAATATTTTTTTACAAAATAAACCTTGGTATGTTGGCCCATGCTTTTAATTCCAGCACTCAGGAGGCTGAGATATGAAGATCACTGTGAGTTGGAGGCCAACCTGAACTGAATGAATAAGTTGAAGGTTATTTTGAGCTACAGTGAAACTACCTTGAAAAAGGAAAAAAAAATCAAACATAAATAAATAAATGAAAAGAAGGTTTGCATAGAAATTCTACACATCTTTTATTGGTGAAGGCAAGGTCACATGGCTGAGTCTACTCTCTATGGGAAGAGGATATATAACCCTTCTTAGAGATGATCAGTGAATATCATCAGTGAATATCTCCTTTTGCAGTATGAGTATCTGTTATATAACAGAGTTTATGAAGTGTTTCCTGTGATCACTAATGAATGCTGTTAATGATAGTCTACTGAGGAAATGATAACATTGTGCAAGAACAAAAGAGCAGAATGATATGAGTGGTGTGAGCTATGCAGAGGAGGGGAAGTCACAGTCATAACATGAGATTTGTGGTCAGACATCTCTCTGAAGTGGTGAAATTTGAGTCTATTTATTCTTCTATCCATTTGCCTCCCCCACACCAGCATATTCTGATCTTCCAGTCTGCCAATTCAGTGACTGCTAGTATGATTCAAAGAAGAGAAAAGGAGGCATGGGTTGAGAGTGGAAATAACTTGGGAGAGGGGACTCTATGTAGGGTTAGGAGTGGAGTCTTAACTGCTGGCTTAGTGGAACAGATTCATCCTCTCAGTCTTCAAAGTCATGCCAAGTAGCAGAGATTTCTCTGGGTAGGTGATCAGTTATGCAGAAGGATTTTTATGTTACTTTTTTAAAAAATGTTTTATTCATTTATTTGAGGGAGAAAAAAGCAGAGAGAGAGAGAGGCCTCCAGCCCTGCAAACAAACTCCAGACCCATGTGCCACAATGTACGTCTGGCTTACTTGGGTCCTTTGGCTTTTCAGGCAAACGCCTTAATTGCTAAGCCATCTCTCCAGCCCTAAATTTAAAATTTAAATTGCAGGCATGAGAAGCCTTCTCAGTTTATGGTACAAAACACAATTCAATTATTTTCTCAAGGCAGGTTCTTTTTGACACGCTGTTGGCATAGATGCTCATCTCTGTCTTCAGTAGTATGTGTGTTTGTCTTTACAGAGAGGGGACTAGGACACGTGCTCAGGAGGGAAGAGGTAAGGCACAATTGGACATTACTCAGGCGAAACAAAGCATTTTACAAACTGTATGTTGTACTTTCTGGCTTCTCCTAATTTGAAATTCATTACTCAAGTGTTTGGTGATACTAATTTTAATACTTTTAAAAGTATACCATAATGATATATAAACTTTTAGGCCAAGAAATACTGGCAAATACTATTTGTATCACAGAATAAAATAATGAGTAATGTAACTGTAACTTTACAGTTCTTAAATGACAATTCACAAATGAAATTTTTTTTGGTGAAATAAAGAATTAGGTGGTACTGTCAACAACTGTACAAAAGTCAAATGCAGTAATATCTGAATATTAAAATAATTACCACAAATAGGTTATATTTGTGAGGATTATTAATTAAGACTATTTCTGATTAACATAGGTGGGAATTCCTTGACCTGAAAGAAGTGAAGGAGTAGTATGACATTTTCAAAATCTGTGCATCCTTTTACTTCCTTTCTCCGGTTGTTGCTAAAGTAGATGGCTGTAAAGGAAACTAGTTCATCTTCCCTTCGGATCTTGTGTATGTCAAGGGAGGCATTATGCTCTTTCGGATGTAATTCTCAAAATCTCACTAAAGGGTGGTGTTGGTTCTAAAACCAGAGGTTGCTGCTCATCTCCAGTACATCCATTTCTGGGCTGCATTTACATTTAAAGAAAAGGTGAAGTCAAGCCCTGTCAGTCTTCCCTAGAAGATGGTAAATGTCAAGTCTGAGTCCTGCCCAGGCCTCATCCAAATCAGGCTGATGTAGCCTCAGAAGAGCTAGATGCAAAAGTGAAGAAATATGGAAAGAGTTCGGTGGCACGTTCTAATTCCAGCGCTTGAATTGACTTGTAGACAAGGCTCCCTGTGCCTTCATCTCATCTGTGAAATAAAGGCAAACCTAGACGATCACTAAATGTCCAGTGCTTGTTAAAATTTTGGACTTCTAACACAATTTTGGGTCTAAAAAGCTGAGGAATTTCTTGTGCTTTTAGCCAGTTTAAGGAAGAAGCAAAATCTTATTAAATTGCTAATAATTAAATTTAACATTATAAACCCCAGTACCCTAAATCGTTTAAAGTGTCAAGTCTTCTATCCATCAGGGAACGTAGAGCCATTATATGCATCTGAGCATTTTGTGTTTAATTTCATTGAGTTGGTGCTCCTTTCAAAGAGTTCTCTTCTTAGTTGGTCTTTTGATTGAAATGAGCAAAATGTATTTGTATAGAATTACATGAAGAGGTGGAGCCTTGCCACATAGGAATACTTTCAGGGTAGAGTAGAACCCATTCCATGGTATTCATCCGACTCACAACATACTGTGGTAGGCTTCATCTCAGGTGGATTTAATCGATCAATTTAGGCATATCTCACCTTTAAGCACTCTTCCTTGTCAAGTTTTTCAAACTCCATCCATAGAGCCTGAAATATAGAACTCCAGGGAGCCAGTAAACCCTACTTCATCGCTGATGGACTGGACTTTTAAGGATTGTCCTTCATTAGATTTGAAATTAATCCCTCCCTGACCTTTCAAGCATCAAGGGAGCCCAAGCACTTTGGTATTAAGACCCTGCACCTCCATTCTTCCAGATTGCTTTGTTTTGCAGACAGTTTGCGTTCCTTCCCTCTGCTCCTTGCACTGTTAGGTATTCAGACTGGTTTTGCTCACCTGAACTCAACTGTTTGCGGAGCGCCTGTGCGTGCTCACACCCTCGTGAGCAAGGGGGTGGGCCAGGCCGCGCCACCGGTGGCTTCTGAAAGCCCTCTCTTCCTCCCCGGCCACAGCCCCCCGCGCCCGGCATTGGTCGGCGGAGCCCTCTCCTCCAGGCTAGGCTTTTGAGCAGCATAATCATCAAGGTATATGAAGCCTCTCTTCACCAGAGCGGGAGCGTGAGTGGGTCGTCAGGGACCCCAGGCAGGATGCACTGGGTCCAAAGGGTTCGCATTTTTCCTCCCCTCTCCTTCCTTCCCAGACTCAGCTCTTTGGCCACTGGAGAAGCAGAAGTCACATGCCCCTTGACAGCCCAGGAAAAATGCCACTCTGCGTCTTTGTGGTCCATTTGATGAATGGTTCCCCTCTTTTCTCTGGTAGACTCAGTCAACCATCGGCGAAAGGAGGAAGGGCAGGAGCACTCAGGATCACTGCAGACTCAACAGGATGGCTGTGCTCTGTTCTCCAGTGAAGGGTTAGTTTTATGGTTTTTGTTTTGTTTTGTTTTGTTTTCCAAAACTAAAGGGAAGGAGCAGCTTACTCTTCATGGGGGGGTGGGGGGGGGGAATCCCCTCCACACACACATGGTCTGGAATGGTGAGATGTGTAAAGTTTCCAAATATTAAATGAATAAATGTAAAAGGGGAACTGGAGAGATGGCTCAGAAGTTAAGGCACTTGCTTGCAGGGTCTGATGGCCTGTGTTTGCTTCCCATGTACCCACATAAGCCAGATGCACATGGTGACACGTGTGTCTGAATATGTTTGCAGTGGCAAGAGGCCCTGCATGACCATTCTATCTCTCTTTCTCTCTCCCTGCATCACTTTCAAATAAATATATAATTTTTTTTTAAAGTGAAAGGGAAGGGTGTTTTGGCAAAAGAAGGGGATGATCATTATGATGAGGTCAAAAGGTGTGTGTGTGTGTGTGTGTGTGTGTGTGTGTGAATATGATCACAGTACATTATATATATGCATGAGAATGCCATAACAACATATAATATTTGTACAGTAATGTGAACTAATAAGAAAACAAGTGCCATGTTTATGAATTTGTTTCTCATATACGCTGTTTGTGCTGTACATATAAAATAAGTTCTGGCATTCCACAGTATCCTTTATGATACAGAAGTTTTACATTATTTAAGCCGTTAACATGTACTTTTAATTTTTCATTATGAAATTTAGTCAACAAATTTAATTTTTCCTTTCTGTAGTTTATTTTTCTTTTTTTTTTCATCTTATTCCTTCACTGTCTTCTGTTCCCTTGAACCCCATTTTCAGATTCTCTTCCTCTACCCAACTATTCCTTTCTGTTTTCATGTCACACATATTCCCTTGTCTTCTTTTTCCCCATTCTACGTTAATTAACTACACACACACACACACACACACACACACACACACACACACACACAACTAGAATCCAATTATGAGAGAAAACACAAAGTGATTTTCGTTTTCCTGTGCCTGTGTGGTGGTGTGTACGTATGTGGTGTATGCATGTGGAGGTGCCCTTGTGGTGTCTTATTTGTTCACCTGTGGTGGAGTGCACTTGCCTGCAGATGCTATAAAATGTTGGGTGTCCTTCTCCATGTGCTTGTTCTAATTTGAACCAGAGTCTCTTACACCATTTTTCCTGTGCTCTGGTGAGTTTGAATCTGTGTCCCTGCTAGACTAGGCTTTAGTTGTGTGTGTCCCAGTCCTAGCTGTTTATATGGATCATGGGATTCAAACACGAGTGGTCTCTCAGGTCTTCTCCAACCCCCATGCTTACGTGGAAAGTGCTCTTAAGCATTGACCCATCACTTTCTCCCTTAGTTTGGAATACAGGGCCTCATGTAGCCCAGGCTGGCCTTAAACTTTCTATGTCATCAAGAATGATGCTGAACTCCTGATCCTCCACTTTCCAAGGGACCTCACATTCAAAAAGTATGGTATTTGTGACTTTAAAACTGTTGAAGAACATGTAGGTTCTGCTGTTTTCTTTTTCTTTTTTGGTCATAAAACTAGATTGTTTTAATATTGTTTTTGAGACAAGGTCTTAGTATATATAGCCCAGGCTGGCCCCAAACACAATGATCCTCCTCTCACAGGTTCTTTCTTTTGATTTTTTTTTTATTAATTAGTTTTTTACTCAGTGAATACAGTCAAGTGGGTACCATTGTTAGGCTCATTCATGTCCTACCCCCTCTCCCTAGCCCCTCCTGGTTGAGGTATATGGGTTATGCATTGTGGAGTTAGCCCACAGTTATGGGTAGGAGAAATGTTTCTGTGTATCATGACCCAACGTGTGGCTCTGACATTCTTTCCGCCCCTCTTCTGCAAAGTTTCCTTGAGCCATGTTGGGTTTCCTTTTGGTCTGCTTCAGTGATTTAAGCAATGTTCATTATTGTAGCCAATTGTTTTTGTTTGCTGCCTAATTGATAATGACTTCCCTTTTTTGGGTGATGATTGAGGTAGTGTCTCACTCTACCCCAGGAAGACTTAAAATTCACTATGTAGACTCAGGCTGACCTTGAACTGACAGTGATTCTCCTACCTCTGCCCTTCAAGTGTTGGGATTAAGTGTGTACTACCAAACCCTGCCATAGGGACTTACTTCCAGTCTTCTTCTGAAGACTGCATCACTGCTCTGAGAAAGAACATGCTTTAGAGCTGCACATGGCACTGCTTGTTTCCTTGGCCTGGGAAGCCTTAGATACACCTGTTTTAGCTATCAGCCATCCAGGACTTTGCATGCTGTGGAATATAGATTTTTCATAAGAGACAGTATCTCCCTTTAATAACTCGGTGTTCATTAGTAATTAGTAGGCAGGCATTACATGTGTAAGAAATATCATAATAATGATCTGCATTCCTTCATTTATAAATACAAATGCATAAAATTCTAACAGTTACAACAAATTTCATTATAGAGAGGAAAAACTCTCACACTTCATTGGTTTAAAAATGATTTTGTGGCAGAGAGATGGATTAGCAGTTAACGTACTTGTCTGCAAAGTCATAGAACCCAGGCTTGATTCTCCAGGATCTGCATAAGCCAGATGCAGAAGGTGGTACTTGCCCCTGGAGTTTGTTTGTGGTGGCTGAATGCCCTGGTATGTCCAATGTCTGTCTGTCTGTCTGTCTATCTCAAATAATTAAATAAATAAATAATAAATTAAGCTGCTTTAAAAATTATCTCAAGCCAGGTTTGGTGATGCATTCCTTTAATTCCAGCACTGGAGAGGCAGACATAGGAGAATTACTGTGAGTTCAAGGCCTCCTGGGTCTTCATAGTGAATTCCAGGTGCCTACGCTAATGCCAGTCTTACCTCAACAAACCAAAAAATAAAAATAAAAATTATCTTAAGAATGGTGAAATGGCTTAGAATTTTAAAAACACATTTCCATCTACTCTGCTCTAGTAGCACTATCCTTCACAGAGACAACCAGTAAGAGTACACATTTAGAACACTCATGAATACAGAAGGCTTTGGTTAAATTGTAGAAAAACAGATTAAAGGAACGATTTATAAATATTATAAGAGCTTATTGACTAATTAATTAATTTAACTAAACACAATATCACAATATTGGACGATATAAATAAATGTATTGATCACTCTTAAGTGTGTTTTTTTTTTTTTTTTTCCCTCCCAACACAGAGTTTTGTTGTGTAGCTTAGGCTAACCTTGAACTCAAATATTTCTAACTCAACCTGTTGAGTGTTGTGATTAAGGATGGGTGCAACTCCACCTGGTAGTCATTTTTATTGTTTTATTTGATTGTTATTGTTTGTTTTGAGAAAAGGTCTCATGCATTCCAGGCTGGCCTTCAATTATGTAGCTGAAGATGATCTTAAATTCTGTATCTTCAAGTGTTGAGTTTTCAGCTGTGTCTCACCATTTCCTGTGGAGGGATTTCTTTAATTTACCTTTTTATGTAAGACAAAACTCTGTAAGAGTCTAATGAATTCGTGTGTGTGTGTGTGTGTGTGTGTGTGTGCGTGCGCTGCTTGTACAGTGTGCATGTGGGCACAGACCAGAGCAGAACATCAGGTATCCTCTTCTATCACACTCCCAGTTTATTTCATTGAAATGGAGTGTTTCACTGAGCTTAGAGGTTCCCTTTTTAGGTCAGTCTGGCTGACCACAAAGTCCTAGAAATTCTCCTCTCTCTGCCTCCCTGAAGTTACAGACACTTGTGGTCACATCTGACTTTTGTGGGCACTTGGGATCAAACCTAGGTCCTCATGTTTATGTAGCAAATTCTCTTGGTTACTCAGCCAGGTCCTCAACCTTGAAATCCTTTTAAAATATATATTTTAAATATTGAACTGAGGAGGGGAGAAGAAGGGAAAGAGAAAATAATTCTAAGTGTATGCACCACTTTGTACATCTGGCTTTATGTGAGTACTGGGGAATCAAACCCAAGCCACAATGCTTTGTAAATAAACATATTTAACTGGTGAGCCATCTTCCTGGTTCCAGCCTTAAATTCTTAATGAATGGCATAAAATTACCCATATAATGTTAATTAATTTTTATTCTATTTTTTTACAATGGTACATTTTTTAAACATTTTTATTATCATTTTAGTCTGGAACATTGCTTGATTTCCCATTATGGCAGTCATATAACTGAAATGACTACTGTGATTTAAAACTTAAAATTATAGAATTTGTAAGAAACAAGTTAAATATGCAGCCTTAAAGGTCATTTAACAATTATGATAAAATATACATAACACAAAATTTTACATTTAAAAATTTTAAGTATATTATTCACTGACATTAATTGTGTTAACATTGTTTGTAACCATTGCTACTATACATCTCAAGCACATTTTTTTCATTCTGAACTGAACATCTGTGCTTATTAAATAGCTCCTTGTGTGCACCCTTCCTTCCTATTCTTAGCAACCACTGTTCTACTTTCCATTTCTATTTTTTTTGTTTGTGTTTTTTTGAGGTAGCCTTTCACTCTAGCTTAGGCGTACATGGAATTCACAATGTAGTCTCAGGGTAGCCTCAAACTAATGTCAATGCTCCTAGTTCTGCATCCCAAGTGCTGAGATTAAAAGCGCATGCTACAATTGTGTTGATTTATGAAGGGCACTTAAGATCATGTCAGATTTGATGCCTGAAATATGTTTACTTTTTAAATTATATATATATATATATATATATATATATAATTATTTATATATATATATATAATTAAACTATATATAAAAATATATAATTAAAGTATATGTAATTAAACCATATATATATATGGCAGCTTTTAAATAAAACAACTATTTTATCCCCTTTTCGCTGTTTTGATTATCCTGGGGACACTCCTCAGTGGGATTATGGTATTCATTGTGGATCATGAAGGCATCAGTCAGTCCCTGTGGGGTGAGATGGGAGGGGTCATGCATCAAGATATTTCTACCCACTCTGTGGATTTTTCTTTTTTGTTTAATTTTTTTGGTTGTTTGTTTATTTGAGAGTGACAGACACAGAGAGAAAGATGGGGGAGAGAGAGAGAGAGGGAGAGAGAATGGGCACGCCAGGGCTTCCAGCCACTGCAAACGAACTCCAGATACGTGCGCCCCCTTGTGCATCTGGCTAACGTGGGTCCTGGGAAGTCGAGCCTCAAACCAGTGTCCTTAGGCTTCACAGGCAAGCACTTAAATGGTAAGCCATCTCTCCAGCCCAAACATTCTGTGGATTTTTCAATCTTTCCTCCCCCTCATCTACAATATTCCTTGAGGTATGGAAGTCCTGTTGGCAGTTCAATTTAGGACTGAATTTTCTGTAGCCTCTGGATTAATGCTTTGATATGATCACCTTGACTGTCACCATCACCCTGTAGGTCGTTGTCAGGCTAGCAGTAAGAGCAGTTTCTTTTTTATCATTTTATTTATTTATTTTTATTAATTAGTCTTGTACTCAGCAATTACAGTCAATATGGTACCATTGTTAGGCTCATCCATGACCTACCCCCTCCCATCATGGCATTGGCCATCCTGAGAGTAAATGAGGCAAGAAAGGGAAGAAGACATCACTGCTCCTATTCCCTTGCCTTTTCAATTACCTTGTATAATTTTGGCTATTGTTTCTGTTTTTCAAGAAAGGGTCACTCACTCTAACCCAGGCTGGCCTCAAACTTTTAATGTTCCTGCTTCTCTCCATCCAAGTGCTCATCTTGGACTCAATTCTATTGCCTCCCTATTCTGGAGACACAACCATCCATCTCTTTCTCCCTTTCCACTTCCTCTCTCTAACTCTTTCTCTTATTGGACATCTCTTTCCCTCAACCATGCTCTCTGTTTATGATGTCACATTTAATTTTAATTAATTAATTAATTTATTTATTTTAGTATTTCCAGGTAGTGTCTCGCTCTATCTCAGGCTGACTTGAAATTCATTATGTAGTCTCATGGTTGCCTTGAATTCATTGTGATCCTTCTACCTCTGCCTCCCCAGTGCTGTGATTAAATGCATGTGCCACCACAGCTGCCATGATGTCTTGTTTTATAATACCCTGGCTATGACCTTCACACTCTCATAACTTCTACTTAAAAAATTGGATTCCTATTCATGGTGTGATGGGTTAGTATATTGATTTGAGCTGGAGCCCCAGTCCAGAATCAGCATCTAGCATCCATTCCCCACTCTGGTCCCTTGCCCTGATTCACAGGCAAAATTAAGTCATCATTCTGTTCCTCTGAATACTTTGTGTCTGGTCCAAAGTGAGGGAAGCCCAATATATGCCCTGATTTCCATATCACTTTCTCCTTAGCCTTAATCCAGAGGGCATTTTTTCCTATTCATTTTTTTTTTTTTCTCTATAGGGCCTCACTGCCTGGAATTCATAGAGTCTCATGCTGGCCACAAACACTGACTCCTGAAGGTGCCACCATGCATGACCAGAACATATTTATAAATATTATTTATTTATTTGAGAGAGTGAGAGAGAAAGAGAGAGAGAATGACCATACCAGGGCCTTCAACCACTGCAAATGAACTCCAGATGCACGTGCCACCTTGGGCATCTGGCTTCATATGGGTCCTGGGGAATCAAACTGGGTCTTTAGGCTTTGCAAGCAAGCACATTCACCACTGAGAAATCTCTCTAGGCTCAGAACTTTATATATTTCTTTATTTATTTGAGACACACAGAAAGTGATAATGGATGTGCCACAGCCTCCAGCTCCTGCAAAAGAACTCCAGACATATGTGCCACCTTGTGAATCTGGCTTTATGTGGGTACTGGGGAACTGAATCTGGTCTTTAAGGCTTCACAGGCAAGTGCCTTAACCACTGAGCAATCTCTTAAGCCCCATAAATATTTCATGGTATTTTTTTTTTGAGTTATGGTCTCACTCTAGCCCAGGCTGACCTGGAATTCACTATGTAGTCTCAAGCTGGCCTCAAACTCACAGTGAACCTCCTACCCATTCTTCCTCTAGCCTGAGATTTAAGGAGTAGGCCACCATGCCTGGCAGAAATGAGAACTTCTAGATGTACAAGGCTATTTCTAAAAATCATTATTTCACTTAGGTGTGCATCCATTCAGTGTGCATGTGAAACTAGTCCAGTGTTCTATCTGCAATATCTCTGCTAAGACTTTTGCTTAATTTTTCATGATATAATTCGTCAGAAGGCCTCATTAGAAGTTTGTGGCTTTGACAGTTAGGAGTGGCATTGCATGTATGATGTATTTTCTATGTTAGAAATAGAGAAACAGAGAGAATTGGTGCACCAGGGCCTCAGCGGCTGCAAGTGAACTCCAAACGCTTGCAGCATCTATAGGCATGTGTGATCATGCATTTGCCTCACCTTTGTACCTTTGGTTCAAGTAGGATCTGGAGAGCCAAACATGGCTCCTTAGGCTTTGCAAGCAAGCACCTTAACTGTTAACTCATCTCTTCAGTCCTGAAAGATGTTTAGTTGAAACTTTGTGTATGTGTGTGTGTGTGTGTACACACACACACACACACATGTACCATGGATGGCTGGGTTCCCTTAAAGAAGAGAAAAACAAAAACTTGGGAAAAAAGGGTATTTTCTTTTCCATCTTTGAGGAGACCCCTCCAGCAACAAAGAGATGCAGTAGTTAGCAGTGAGGAGTGGGCTGCCATTATGAGAGGAAAGAAAGTTTAAAGATATCTCATTAGGATGTAGGTTACCTCCCTCTGATGTATTTTTTTTTTAAAGAACAGCAGAGGCTGGAGGGATGGCTTAGCAGTTAAGGTGTTTGCCTGCATGGCAAAAGGACCCAGATTTGATTTCCCAAAACTAATGTTAGCCAGATGCACAAGGGGATACATGCATTTGGAGTTCATTTGCAGTGCCTGGAGGCCCTAGAGACCCCATTCTCTCTCTGTGTCAAATAAATAAATTTTAAAAAGAAAATTATTCCAGACATGGTGGCACATGCCTTAATCCCACCACTTGAGAAGCAGAGGTTGGAGGATGGGCTAGAGTTTGAAACCATCCTGAAATTAAATACTGAATTCCAGGTCAGCCTGGGCTAGAGCAAGACTCTATCTTAAAAAAAAAAAAAACAAAAACATTAAGAACAACAACAAATAGAAAAGCTTTGCGATTACAAATTAAGAAAAAAAAAAACCATTCAAGCACTGAAATAATTGATTCAATCCATGACTAATGGAGTATTTCATCTTATACTAAGTTCTGTTTGTTTGTTTGTTTCTTTTCAAGGGAGGGTCTCACTCTAGCCCAAGCTGACTTGGAATTCATTATCTTGTCTCAGGCTGCCCTCAAACTCTTGGCCACAGTCCTCTGACTTCTGCCTCCCAAGTTTTGCAATTAAGGACATGCACAACCATGTCTGGCCTATCTCCAGTTTCTTTATTGGCAGTGGACTAAATGCTTCATAACCTGGGTTAAGGCAACACTTTGATACAGGCTTTTATGGTTTTGGTGAGTTATTGTAGAAGTTATTTTACTGCAAAGAAGACTTGGGGATTACAGAATAGATGGTGTGGAAATATACCTTTCAGGGGTTTCACATTCACTCATGAATCCATGGAGGAAAGAACAAAGTTGTTAACAATTGAGTGTGGTATGCCACAGGTCTTACTCATGGGATTGAAGGTTCTGATAATAAAGATAATTTTTGTTGGGGGGAGCCATTGTAACATTGATGCTTTTTATTGGACTTAGTTCTGATTTAAAGTGACATCTTTAATAATATTGATTTGTTTATTATTTATTTGAGAGAGAAATATAGGGAGAATGTGTGAGAGCAAGTGAGCGCTAGAGCCTCCAGCCACTTCAAGTGAGCTTCAGAAGCATGCAGCCACCTTGTGGATCTGGCTTTACGAGGGTACTGGGGAATTTAACCTGGGTATTTTGGCTTTCAGACAAGATCCTTAAACACTGAGCCATATTGCAAGCCCTGATTTTTTTTTTTTTTTTGAGAGAGAGAGAAAGTGTCACTATATCCCAGGCTAGCCTAAAGCTCCCTCTGAGGCTCAGGCTGGGCTGAAACTCATGACCATCCATCTACCTCAGCCTCCCCATTGTTGGAATTATAGACATGAGTTACCACCCATGACATCCATGCCATTCTTTAAATTGAAAACAAAAGTCCAACTATCTTACATTTTGTTACTTGTGCTTTAAGTTAAACATTATTTAATATCAATGGAAGGTCATAGTTCTGCTTAACAAGTTTTACCCTTAGGTCTGTTAAAATCCCGCAAGATTGGATGGAGAGATGGATCAGTGGTTAAGGCACTTGACTGCAAAGCCTAAGGACCTAGGTTGGATTGCCTGGGACCCATGTAAAGCCAGATGAACAGGTGGAGCATGTGTCTGGAGTTTGCTTCTACTGAGTATAGGCCCTGGCATGCCCATCTTCTCTCTCTCTCTCTCTCTCTCTCTCTCTCAAATAAATTAATGAGTTAAATGATTAATTAAAATATTTTTTTAAATTGATAGAAGGGATTCTCTCACTCAAACACTGATCCATGAGGTAGAACCGATGGTGCAGTCAAGTCAGAAAGAAGGGCAGCAAAATTCCAGAAGTGAGGCTAGTATCCTGCCCCCACAACACACACACATCTCAGAAGCTCCTGGAAGTGAGACTCAAACTCCACTGCTTTGTGAGGTCACTTCCTGCCTCACTGTCTCGCCTCCACCTCGCCCAGGATCTTACTTCCTTCAGTTTGAACTTCTAGGATGGGGGCTCCTCCTTGGGGTGTCCACGTATGTGTTCTCACAGGGGCAAGCTTACTGATGATAGTTCCTGTATATTCTTATGAGGGAGACATTTACTTGTTCCCAGGAAATACACACACACACACACACACACACACACACACATATATATCGTGTTTTATTAGTTTATAGTTGACATCTGCAGCCACCTGGCTGAAGGCATTGTCACTGGGTGGATCTTAGGGTCAAGCCCTAAGGTTTGGTGGTGAGTATGAAATTCCATTCTAAATATATGCAACACTGGGCCAGCCAGGGAGGCAGGTTACATGCAGAGCTGGCAGAGGTGCAAAGGCAGACTGGAGGCCAGGAACCCCGGGATGTCCAGAAAGTCAGAGGGCAGCGCCCACTCACAGTGGGGACATGTGATGTCTGTCTTCACTGGTGACAGGACAGCTGCAGTGTCAGAAATCTGGCAAGTGTGCAAGAGCACTTGTTAAAGGGTCTGCAAGTCTAGAACTGAGCAAAAGCGGAGCTGTTGATCCAGCAAGTCTCCTTTCTCCAAGAATGGCATGCCTTGTCAAGACCCAACACAAAGACTTAGATATCTGTGCCTTTTTATAACAGCATCTATTATTTAAAAAAAAAAGTTACTTACAGTTTTCGCCACTTTTATAGCCCTATGAACAGCCCAAATTTATAGCTGTGGCTTCACGGTGCATGACATATGGCCTGGGTACCTGTCATGAAATCCTGTAATGATGACTTGCCAAGCTTCTGTGGATGTCTGAAGACTTTATTTTTGCAGTCATGACCTTAGGCTGGACCTAAGTTTATGTAAACCGAATCATGCTGTCTGTCTTGTTTGTAGATGGTGACAAAACAAAACTAGACCTTCAGTTTTTTGTTTAGCTTTTGTTTGATGCTGGCTGTAGATTGTTGCAAGTAGAAGTCGGCCTGGCATACTCTCCAACAATACTGCTTTAGCTTGAGTATTCTAAAATACACTTTTTATAGAGTATGACATGCAAAGTCATTATATATAAAGTTTGTGGTAAACGTGTGAACATTTTGCTAATAAAATGATAATTTAAAAAATATATATATATATATGCAAAGTGTAAGTTCCACCTTCAGTTTCTGAAGTGTGCTATGTGAGTTTTGAGCTTGTGGCTTCTTTCTCTGTGTTTGGAACTGTGAATTCAGGCTAGCTTCTTCTGCCATTATGGATATTATTCTGGGTCTGTAAGTTTCAATAACTATGTTAATGTTTTAAGTCACTTTTCTGAAGGGAAGGAACAAGGGAGAGAGGGAAGGAGGTGAGAACAGAAGGAATAAATCAGATATTTTTAATTTCTAATGAAGAAGAAAACCTCCTGCTTCCTTACAGAAGGGGGAAAGATATTGTTAAGGGTGACCCAGCTACTTAAAACCTAATGAAGACATTTTCCCCTAAGATTTAATTAGCTGCTAAGCCCACTGCAAATATTAATATGTTCTCCAATGTTTTTATTAAAACAATCTATTCTGAGTTCTGAACAGTATAGCTGATGAGAATGACTTGTGACTGTGTATTTATAGTTTCATGGTGCTAGAGTAAAATGCAGCAAATTTTAAAAGACTTTGCGGTCCCAAATTAATTGGACATAGATATTTGTATAGGGGAGGCACCACCATACTTCAACATTCATATATTTCTAAAATTCCTGTTTACCTTGAATGCCAATATATTGAATTTTCTCCACTGTATTCATGCTTTTATCATGTTGGTTGCATATACTATGATGGGGATGTATCTTCCCCAGGCATCACCTTCCTATGATTGCTTGTTATCTATGCATAAACTAACTTTTTTTGAAACCCTGGGCAACAAAAATTAATTTCAATCTTGATTAAATGGCAATATCATACATGTGCTCAAGCTTACAGAAAGGTAGTTTAGACCAGTAAGCTAGCAAATCCATTTTTGATAACAAAATGGTTTAAGAAACAACCACACCCTGTCATTCCCATGTATTAAACTATTTATTTATTTAAGACAGATTGAGTAAGAGACAAATGGAATAGCCACAACAGGGCCTCCACCTACTGCAAACAAGCTCCAGACACATGAGCAAATTTGTGCATCTAGCCTTACGTGGGCCCTGGGAAATCAAATCCTGGACCTGAGGTTTTGCACACAGCATCTTCAGTTCCAAGCCATCTCTTCAGCCAACATTTCCATTATTAATTATGGTTCTTTTATAATGCGAGGGTTCACTGCTTGCTCCAGAGAAATGAATGATCAGTTGAACCTGAATTATTTATTAGTTGAGTCCTTGCAAGGATGTTTGGCAATCCATCCTTTTACCTATGGTCTGATTTTTAAAAAAAATAAATACTATTAATTTATTCACAAGCAGAAAGGCATAGAGAAAAGAGAGTCAAGGAATGGTTATGCCTGGGCCTCCAGCCACATTGTGCATCTGGCTGTTCATGGGTACTGGGGAATCAAGTCCAGATCATTAGGCTTTTGCAAGCACATGCTTTAACCTCTGAGCAATCTCTCCAGTACCTATTTTATTTTATTTTATTTGTTCATTGTTTATTTTTAGAGTGAGTGCATATCCAAGAAAGAGAATTGTTGTGCCAGGGCCTCAGCCACTGAAATTGAACACCAGGCACTTATGCCACCTAGTGGGCATGTGCAACCTTGCCCTGGCCTCACCTTTGTGCATCTGGCTTACATAGGATCTGGAGATTCAAACATGGGTTCTTGGGCTTCACAGGCAAGTATCATATCCACCAAGCCATCTCTCCAGCCCCCTTATTTTATTTTTTAAAATATTTATATTTATTTGCTAGAGAAAGACAGTGAATGAATGAATACAACAAGCCTTCTTAAACTCTCACTGCAAACTTTGTCCATCTGGCTTTATGTCAGTACTGGGGAATCAAGCGTGGATCATTAAATTTTGCAATCAGGGCCCTTCAAGCACTGAGTCACCTCCCCAGAGCAGGCTTGATCCTGTTTTGAGCCTGGGTGTGTAGTTTGTGATGAACATGTTGAGTTCATAAAGACAGTGCATCAATACATACCTACTGAAGGGAATCTTAGTATATTATTGTGTCATAGTTCCATGTTGATGGGACGAACATCCAACCAGATACAGTATATAGGAGGAAGAGATTAATTTCATGCTTATAGAGCCCAGGGGAACAGCATCAATAGTACAAGAAGCTGGCTTCCTTTCATAGATCCAAGAAGAGAGACATCACCAAAAGCCACTACCACAAGCAAGCTTGAACCACCAGAGCTCAAACAGCTCTACACACACCTAGTAAGTCTTTTTTTTGGGGGGGGGAGGAGGGGAGTCCTAGTAAGTCTTAACTGGAGGTCCACCCCCCCTCAAAACACCTGAGGGCTGGACTCAGTTCAACCCCAGTGACATGACCCCTTTAGCAGGACTCTGCCTGCTAGGGGCTTGAGCAGCATGTTTAATAAAAAAAAAAAAATGCCTGAGTTGGGGTGGAGAGATGGCTCAGTACTTAAGGCATTTGGCTGTAAATACCAAGGACCATGCTCTATTCCCCAGGACCCACATAAAACTAGATGCACAAGGAGGCACATGCATCTGGAGTTTGTTTACAGTGGCCAGAGGTCCTGGCATGTTCATTCTCTGCCCCCCTCTCTCTCTGTCTCTCTTCTCTCCATCTTTCTCTCCTTGAAAATAAATAACTAAAAATATCTACATCTAAGGGACCAAACATTGAAACTACCACAAATGCATTAATTGAAGGTCCACCATCCTTTCACATTAGAAATTATAATCATGACCTGGAGAGATGTCTTAATGGTTAAGGCACTTCCCTGCAATTTCTAAAGACCAAGGTTCACTTCCCCAGTATCCATGTAAGCCAGAGGCAAAAAGTGGCTTGTGAATCTGGAGTTTGTTTGCAATGGCTAGAGGTCCTGAATCTCTCTCTCTCTCTCTCTCTCAAATAAATTAAATTAAATATTGAAACAAATTCTAAGCATGTATCCATTGTAGCTCTGATTTATTTATTATTAGAAAAAGAGAGAGAGAGAATATTGGTGCACTAGGGCCTCAGCCACTGTAAACAAACTCCAGATGCATGCACCATCTAGTGGGCATGTGCAACCTTGTGCTTGTATCACCTTTGTGTGTCCAGCTTACATGGTATCTGGAGAGCTGAACATGGGTCCGTAGACTTTTCAGGCAATCTCCTTCACCACTATCTCTCAATGCCTAGTACTCTTTTCTAAAATATTATATTTATTTATATGTAAGCAGAGAGAGGAGAGAGAGACAGAGAAAATGGGCATGCAAGGACCTCCAGCCACTGCAAACAAACTCCAGATGTATGTGCCACATTGTGCACCTGGCTTACATGGATCCTGGGGATTCAAACCTGGCTCTTTATGCTTCACAGGAAAGCACCTTAACTGCTGAGTAATCTCTCCAGCCCTAGTTCTCTTTTTGATTGTTTGGAATGCTCACATATGAGTGTGGTATACATGCTTGGATGTGTGGTGCACACATACATGTGCGATATGCATATGAGTGAAGGCTGGAGATTGACATTCTCTTGTAAAATAATTTTTAAATATTTATTTATGTATGTGAAAGAGAGGGAGGGAGGTAAGGAGAGCGAGAGAGAGAAGTGCTGTTCTTGAAATAGACTTGGTGTTGGAGTTCAGCTCTAGAGACAGGTTCCAGCTCCTAATGTGACAGCTGTTCCCACAAATCCTATAGGAAATAGGATATCAAGTGCATAGTTAGGTGAAGGAAAAATGAGAACTTATTTATTTGAAAGAGAGAGAGGGAGAGAGAGAACGGGTACGCCAAGGCCTTCAGCCATTGCAAAGAACTCCAGACACATGTGTCTCCTTGTGCATCTGGCGTACATAGGTACTGGGAAGTCAAACCTTGAGCCAGGGGCCTTAGGCTTCTCAGCCAAGTGCTTAACTGATAGGCCATCTCTCCAACATTCTTTTCCTTTTTAATTTTTTTGTTTATCTTTATTTATTTATTTGAGAGCAACAGAGAGAGAAAGAGGGAGAGAGGGAGAGAGAATGGGCACACCAGGGGTTCCAGCCATTGTAAAAGAACTCCAGATGCATGCACCCCCTTGTGCATCTGGCTAACGTGGGTCCTGGGGAATTGAGCCTTGAACTGGGGTCCTTAGGCTTCACAGGCAAGCGCTTAACCACTAAGTCATCTCTCCATCACTCTCTCCAACATTCTTATTCAGCCTGAGCTAGAGCCAGAACCTACCTCAAAAGAAAAAATGTGCTGTATGGACCATGGAAAAAGAAAGTCAGGAAATATCCTTGAATTTTAAAATCTTATTTACAAGAAAGAGAGATAGAGAGATTGGGCGTGCCAGGGCTTCCAGCCGCTGTAAACGAAGTCCACCGATTTTACTACCTTGTGCCTCTACCTTAATGTGGATCCTGAAGAATTGAACCTGAGTCCATAGGCATTGTGGGCAAGTGCCTTTACCACTAAACCATTTCTCCAGCCCTTATTTTTTTTTTAATTATTTGAGACAGTGCTCCCAGGCAGCCTAAAACTCTCCATCCTCCTCCCTCAGCCTTATGGTTGTCTTGATTACAAGCTTGAGCCTCCATGCCATGGAACTTGTCCATATAGGATGTAGAAATGAGAGATCTAAAATGATGTCCAGTGACATAATGACTGAGTGTTTTTACAATGTTCTCCCCCCGCCCCCGCACCAAGACACAAATGGCCTGGATATCCATGACCTCACAGTGCCTGACACTACGTAAACAAGAACATCATAATAAGAGGAAAAGATAATGACATAAAAATAAAAGACTGATTTAGAGGAGGAAGGGATATGATGGAGAGTGGAGTTTCAAGGGGGCAAGTAGGAGAAGGGAGGGAATTACCATAGGTTATTGTCTAAAATTGTTGAAACTGAGGCAGCCTGGGATCCATGTCTCAAATAATTTTAAAAATTCAGGGCTGGAGAGATGGGTTAGTGGTAAAGGCCCTTGCCCACAATCCCTATGGACTGAGGGTCCTACCTTTCCTTTGGCTCTTACATTCTCTCTTTCACCTCTTCTGCAATGGATCCTAACCCTTGGAAGATGTAATCAAGATATTTCAGTGCTGAGCACTCCTCTGTCACTTCTTCACAGCATCGTGGTGCCATCTGAGTAAACCCAAGGTCAATGTCATCTGGATAGATGAGTTTCCCTAACCAAATTGAGAGTAGCATTAATATATGGGTATGAACAGTAAAAAAAGTCCTTACTTGGCAGTTTTGTGAGCATACTATACACATTTATCCAGACAGCAGCAGATGTTACACCCCTTGGTCTCATGACTACCCCTGCTGTTTTTTTCAGTATCAGGGATGTATTCTCTCCCATGGAGCAGGCATCTAGTCTAACTAGAGGGCAGTTGTTTTCTCCCATAACAGACATGCCAGTATTGCACCCTATGGTGGTTTGATGCAGCTGTCCCCCATAAATTTAGGTGCTCTAAATGCTAGGTTCCCAGCTGATGGAGATTTGGGGATTAACACCTCTTGAAGGCAGTGTATTGTTGGGGGTGGGCTTATGGGCATTATAGCCAGTTTCCCCTTGCCACTGTTTGGCACACTCTCCTGTTTCTGTAGTCCACCTGATGTTGGCCAGGCTCATGGCATCATTTTTCCTGCCATCATGAAGCATCCTCTTGAGTTCTTGAGTCGGTAAGCCAGAATAAACCATTTTCCCCAGAAGATGCTCTTGGTTGGGTGATTTCTACCAGCAATGTGAACCTGACTGCAGCAATAAAGTGGTACCGAGGAGTGGGATTGCTGCTAGACATCTGCCTGTATAGGTTTCCCTTTTGGAGCTGATTATTTTTTTTAATTTTTATTTATTTATTTATTTGAGAGTGACAGACACAGAGAGAAAGACAGATAGAGGGAGAGAGAGAGAATGGGCGCGTCAGGGCTTCCAGCCTCTGCAAACGAACTCCAGACGCATGTGCCCCCTTGTGCATCTGGCTAACGTGGGACCTGGGGAACCGAGCCTCAAACCGGGGTCCTTAGGCTTCACAGGCAAGCACTTAACTGCTAAGCCATCTCTCCAGCCCATGGAGCTGATTTTTAAAAGGAATGTGGGAGGATTTGAAACCTTGGTCTAAGAGATTCCTTGTAGTGCTGTAAGTACAGCTTGATATGGACTATTCTGGTCAATGTTTAAAGACCTGAATGCATTAAAAACTGTGGACTGTGAGGTTTGGCTTACGAGGGTGAGAAAGAGCTTTGCCTGGACTGTGCTAGCAGTTTGTGTGAGAAGCTTGCTGTTGTTCTTGTGTCCTCAGAAGTTGTGCAGGGCTGCACTGTGGAGCATGAGAACCTTAGGGAAGAGAGGGACATTGAGTTTGCAGCATGGTCTTGTGTTTTGGAAATGGCCCTGGGCAGTGTGAAGCAGGTTTGCTGGATGCCTGCGTGGAGACCTCCATGGGGCCATGAGGATGAACCATGGGTTGCAGTGTAGACCCAATGGAGATTCTGGTACAATGAGATGGCTACCAAGGAGAGCTGCTGGTGCCAGATGAAGTTTTCCAGGACAGTGAGTAGCCTAGCTGGAGGGATTGAATAGTAGCTCCAATGACTGGTTGGCTAGAATTATTGGACATGGTTATTTGTCACTTAGCAGAGTTGTTGAACGTGGAGCTACCAAATTTGATATTTTCCCTGTCTAAATGTTTTATTGGTTGAATATTTCTTTGCTATTCCCATTGCTATGTTTTGCAGTGCGAAGGTTTACTCTGTGCCATTGTTATTGGGGATTTCTGAGGATTTTTTGGTGTTATGACTCAGTTAAAAGACTTGGGGATGTATGAACACTGTTGGAACTGATTTAAAAAAAAAAAACTTGGGGACTTTAGAGTTGGGTGAATACTGTGCATTTTACATCATGTATGGTTACCAGCATATGAGGGCCAGGGGTGGAATGTGTTGGTTTGTTTCAGGTGATCCCCATAAATTTAGATGTACTGAATGCTAGTTTCCCAGCTGATGGAGATTTGGGGATTAATGCTTCTTGGAAGCAGTGTATTGCTGGAGGCAGGCTTATGGGCATTACAGAGAGTTTCTCCTTCCAAGTATTTGGCACGCTCTCTTCCTGTTGTCCACCTGATGTACATCCTCTGTTCCTGCCATAATTTTCCCTGCCATCTTGGAGAGTTTCCTAAACTCTGTAAGCCAAAATAAACCTCTTGTTTCCCCACAATCTTACTCTGGGTTGGCTGATTTCTTCCACCAATGTGAACCTGATTTCAATACACCTGTTGGCTCATTTGGCTTGGCTGGCAAATGTAAGGCTTGCAGTTGCGTATCTCCACTGGTGATTTCTTCCCAATTAAATTCCATGCAATATAGATTTTTCCAGATTTTTGGCAGCTGCTCCTAATGGAGGAAGTTTTCGTGTCAGCTGCAGCAGGATTTCTCAGTGATCTTGCAGCCCAAGTATGTGGAGTCTTCAGCAATAGGGTCTTACCATCGATTCCTGCTGGGAAACCAAGAGCCTCTGAGATTTTAATTAGCCCTCCCTCCACCTTTACTTTAATATATCTCTTCCCCTGACCCCACTTAGGCTTCTTATACCCATTAAACTCTTGTTATACTTGCATATGTACAATTTCATCCTATTAGGCACCTATCCCTCCCATTCTATTCCATTTATATCCCCTTTGGAGCTTACTGGCCTCTACTACTGAGTTTTATTCCTACTCACATAGAAGCCCAATCATTTGTAGCTAGAATCCACATATGTCTGGAGTGTGTTTGCAGTGGCTAGAGGACCTAGAATGTCCATTCTCCATATGTATGCACCACCTTGTGCATCCATGCTTACATGGGTCCTGGGGAATTGAACTTGGGTTGTTCGGCTTTGCAGGCAAGTGTCCTGATGAGAGCATCTCTCAAACCTTCTCTAGCTCTCATTATCTCAGAACATGTGTTCATCAGGCTGGTAGAAATCTGTCTTTTCAGTGCTAACACACAATACCACGGACAGATGTAACAGAAACACAAATCATTCGGCTTTGCTTGCATGTACACTAACCAATGATCAATCTCTGCAGTTCTTCAGATAATTTTAAATAAGGAAGGGCTTTTTCAATGTCCTACCTGGAAATACAGCTTTATTAATTTCAAATAGTCCCAAGGGTTCAACTATCCAAAAAACTCATTTTCAGATGAGATGATGTCGCACATCTAAGTTATTAAGAGTTGATGGCTGAGCGGGGTGTGGTGGTGCACACCTTTAATCCCAGCACTTAGGAGGTAGAGGTAGGAGGATCACCATGAATTGGAGGCCACCATTAGACTACATAGTGAATTTCAGGTCAGCCTGGGCCAGAGTGAGACCCTACCTCAAAAAACCAAAATAATTTATCTTCGAACTTCTGGCCAAGATGGCGACCGCCTAGCTGCACTCCAGATACCAGGGAGAAAAAGGCAAGAAATTGGGCTGGAGAGATGGCTTAGCGGTTAAGCGCTCGCATATGAAGCCTATGGACCCTGGTTCGAGGCTCGGTTCCCCAGGTCCCACGTTAGCCAGATGCACAAGGGGGCGCACGTGTCTGGAGTTCGTTTGCAGAGGCTGGAAGCCCTGGTGCGCCCATTCTCTCCCTCTCCCTCTATCTGTCTTTCTCTCTGTGTCTGTTGCTCTCAAATAAATAAATAAAAAATGAACAAAAAAAATTTTTAAAAAAAGGCAAGAAATTAAGGGCTAACAGGGTCTTTTTGCCAGTGGGAGGGCACAGAGTGGGGAAAAACAGAGAAGCACACATCCCGCACCCTCCGGCGCGACCCGGCACTCCCCAGCCCGTGCGTCCCAGCCCTGGCGCTCCCTGCGCCGCTCGCACACCCCACACCCCCACACTCCCCGGGCAAAGAAAGGCAAGAAATTAAGGGTTATCAGGGTCTTCTTGCCAGTGGCAGGGCACAGAGTGGAGAAAACCAGGGAAGCACGCATCCCCCCTCAAGTGGGTAGTCTACCCCCACACATACAGCTGCCACACCCCACACCCTGTGCCCTATGCCCCGCATCGCGCTGCTGTGCTCTGTTCGCGCAACCGCCAGCCCATCGCTCGCCTGCCAGCCCACTGTGCTGACGCGCGGGGATCTCCGCCTTTGTGCTCTGATCGTGCGTGTTGGCCAGCCACACTGTGCTTGGTTCCTATGCCCGCGGGGGCCACCTCTGCCTTGATTAAGCTGCTGCCAGACCCCCTGCTGCTGTGCTCCGATCGCTTGCCTGCCAGCCAGCCTCTGCTGTGTACTGATACCGTGCCTGCATCAGCTGCCTCTGCACTACAATTGCACGTGCAGCGGGCCCAGTCCCATAGCAAGGGCCACACAAGTCCACACTGAGTCACTAGCGCCAGCTCAGGTGCCATCCCCTACCTGTCCATCGCTACCCATCCCCCACTCCCCTGAGGTGGGAGAGCTCAGTCAGTTTGCATGTCCCAGTATTCCCAGCCAGAATTTGGGCACCTTCAGGGCTTGCTGCCTCAGTCTGCTTCCAAACTAGAAGGCAGGCAGCTTTGGTGCATTACTGGGTGAGAATTCAGGCAACTTTGGTGCCCCTGTCAGGCTATAGCAAGGCGGCTTTGGAAAGAGAGAGCAAAAACCCAGCCTACTTGTAACTGCCCCAGGCTGCCTTGGATTCTCATTAAGCTAGATCCCAGGCTGCTCCACCCACCTACTTGCCCATACACTGACATGGGTAGACCACAGCGCAAAAGAAATAACATGAAAAATAAAATGCAAGAAAATCCAGACAGATGACCCAGTCCAAAACATGGAAGAGCGTTTAGGATCAGAACATCAAGTGGAAGCTATGAACAATGCAACCCTGACCAACCTACTGCTAGAACTGGCAGGAAAGCTACAAAGGACAGATAATCGTGTGGATGCTACCATCACTAAGCTAGAAAATATGATAAGACACTGGAAGGAATTCAAAGAGAGCTAAGAGAGCTGAGGGAGAGTGAAAAAAAAAGAGGACCTTAAAAATCAGCTGGCCACACTAAATGAAAACATAAAGAAATGCAAGGATGATTTCCAAGAATCATCAAGAAAATCAGAAAATGAGGCGAAAAGGGAGCTGGACAGAGCAATGGAAGTGATACATAGGAAAGTAGTAGAAAATGCAAACTTAATTGAACAAGTCCAAAACTCACTAGAGGCCCTCAAGAATAGAGTCAGTGAAGTGGAAGATAGAAACTCTGATCTGGAAGACAGGATAGAAGAAACAGTTCGAGAGTCCAAAAATTTCAGTAAATTCAAAAGTTCCTGTGAACAGAACATGAGAGAATTATGGGATACGCTTAAACGTCCTAATATCAGAATCATTGGAATACCAGAAGGAGAAGAATTTCAGACCAAAGGCATGGAGAACTTATTTAACACAATAATTGAAGAAAACTTCCCCTGTCTCTTAAAAGAAAGGCCAATCAAGATACAAGAAGCAAACCGAACTCCTAACAGACTAGACCCAAAGAGAAACTCACCAAGACATATTATCATTAAGACGTTAAACACTGACACCAAAGAGAAAATCCTAAAGGCAGCTAGGGAAAAACAGCACATCACTTTCAAAGGAAACCCCATCAGAATTACTTCAGACTTCTCAATGGAAACCCTGAAACTAGAAGGGCCTGGAATGATACTCTCCAAACTCTAAAAAACTATGGTTTCCAACCCAAACTACTCTACCCAGCAAAAGTCTCCCTTATAATAGATGGTGAAAGGAAAACTTTCCATGACAAAACTCAGCTTTACAATTATATGAACACAAAACCAAACCTACATAAAGTATTCCAGGAAATTCTCCACAGAGAAGAAACAAATAACCAAACATGAATGCCTACAAGAAGCAGATCACAACAACCAAACCCAGAGTAGACAGAAAAATTCCATGGAAATTCCAACACACCTCTACCACCACAACATGGCAAGGATCAAATCAAATCTCACAGTCATCACCCTAAATATTAATGGCCTTAATTCACCCATCAAGAGACACAAGCTAACAGGGTGGATCAAAAAATTAGACCCCACAATCTGCTGCCTTCAAGAAACCCACCTTCCTACTAAAGACAGAAACCTCCTCAGGGTGAAAGGGTGGAAAACAATATTCCAAGCAAATAGGAATAAGAAACAAGCAGGTGTAGCTATGTTAATATCAGATAAAATTGACTTCAAACCGAAAACAATCAAAAAAGACAAAGAAGGCTACTTCCTACTTATAAAGGGAACAATCCATCAAGAGGATATTACAATCATAAATCTGTATGCACCAAACACAGGGCCGCCACAGTTCATAAAACAAAACCTACTTGACAATAAAACAGAAATAACCACCAACACCATCATAGCTGGGGACTTTAATACACCATTATCAATAGTAGACAGATCATCTAAACAGAAGCTCAACAGGGAAGTAAGAGAGCTCAACAAAACCATAGAGCAGTTAGACCTAAGAGACATCTACAGAACTTTCCACCCCAAATCCACAGACTACATATTCTTCTCAGCGGCCCATGGAACATTCTCTAAAATAAACCATATACTGGGTCACAAAGACTGCCTACACATATTTAGGAAAATCGACATAATTCCCTGCATGATATCAGATCATAATGCTATATTCCTAGAAATCAACAACAACAACAACAAAAACAACCAAGAACCCCAATGGCAACTGGAAACTGAATAGCACACTCTTAAACAATAAATGGATAGTGGATGAAATAAAAAAGGAAATTGCAAAATTCCTGGAATTGAATGACAATGAGAACACATCATACCAAAACTTATGGGACACAATGAAGGCAGTCCTCAGGGGAAAATGCATAGCACTCAATGCCTTCATAAAAAAGACAGAAAGATACCAAATCAATAGCCTAACCATTCACCTAAAGGCACTGGAAAAACAAGACAAATCCAACACAAAGAGCTCCAGAATGAAAGAAATAATTAAAATCAGAGCAGAAATTAATGAAATGGAAACCAAGGAAACAATTAAGGCAATTGACAAAACAAAGAGATGGTTCTTTGAAAAACAAACAAGATTGACAAACCTTGGCCAATTTGATCAAGCAAAAAAAGGAGAGACTCCAAATTAACAAAATTCAGAATGAAAAAGAAGAAATCACAACAGACATCAGTGAAATCAGCAGAATCATCCGGACTTATTTCAAAAACCTCTACTCCACAAAACTGGAAAATGTGGAGGAGATGGATAAATTCCTGGATGCATATCATCTACCAAAGCTAAACTCAGAGCAGATTAATCAACTCAATGAACCCATCACACTCACGGAGATTGAAAAATTAATAAAAAACCTCCCAAAAAAGAAGAGTCCAGGACCAGATGGATTCCCAGCCGAATTTTATCAAACCTTCATGGAAGAACTCAAACCAATCTTTCTAAAACTGTGCCACACCATTGAAGAACAGGGAAAGCTACCCAACTCCTTCTATGAAGCCAGTATCACCCTAATCCCAAAACCAGGCAGAGATGCCACAAGAAAAGAAAACTACCGGCCTATTTCCCTAATAAACATAGATGCAAAGATCTTCAACAAAATACTCGCAAACAAAATCCAACAACACATCAAAAGCATTATCCACCTTGACAAAGTGGGATTTATCCCAGGAACACAAGGGTGGTTCAACATACGAAAATCTGTCAGTGTTATTCACCACATAAACAAGCTTAAACATAAAAACCACGTGATCATTTCAATAGATGCAGAAAAGGCCTTTGACAAGATACAACATCACTTCATGATCAAAACATTGGAGAGAATCGGCATGGCCGGTCCACATCTTAACATAATAAAGGCAATATACAAAGCTCCAAAGGCCCAAATAATACTTAATGGAGAGAGACTGGAGGAATTCCCATTGAGATCAGGAACAAGACAGGGATGTCCTCTCTCACCTCTGCTTTTCAATATAGTTCTGGAAGTCCTAGCCCAAGCAATAAGACAGGAGAAGGAAACAAAAGGGATACAATTTGGAAAGGAAGAAGTTAAGTTAGCTCTATTCGCTGATGACATGATTGTATATGTAAGAGACCCGAGACATTCCATCTGAAAACTCCTGAAGGTGATTAACTCCTATAGCAAAGTAGCAGGATATGGGCTGGAGAGATGGCTGAGCAGTTAAGCGCTTGCCTGTGAATCCTAATGACCCCAGTTCGAGGCTCGGTTCCCCAGGTCCCACGTTAGCCAGATGCACAAGGGGGCGCACGCGTCTGGAGTTCGTTTACAGAGGCTGGAAGCCCTGGCACGCCCATTCTCTCTCTCTCCCTCTGTCTTTCTCTCTGTGTCTGTTGCTCTCAAATAAATAAATAAATAATTTTTTTTAAAAAAAGTAGCAGGATACAAAATCTATGCACAAAAATCGGTAGCATTTCCATATGCAAATGACAAAGACACAAAAAAAGAAATAAAGGACATAGTCCCATTTTCAATAGCAAAAAAAATATAAAATAAAATACTGTGGAATAACATTAACCAAGCAAGTAAAAGATCTATACAATGAAAATATAAAAACTCTCAAAAAAGAAATTGAGGAGGACTTGAGAAGATGGAAAGACCTCCCATGCTCCTGGATAGGCAGAATTAACATTGTGAAGATGGCAATCCTACCAAAGGCAATGTATATATTTAACGCAATTCCAATTAAAATCCCTACAGTGTTCTTCACAGAGATAGAAAAAATGATCTCAAATTTCATATGGAAAGGCAGAAGGCCTCTCATATCCAAACATCTCCTCAGCAAAAGAAATACCTTTGATGGCATCACCATATCTGATCTAAAGCTATATTACAAAACCATAGTAATAAAAACAGCATGGTACTGGCATAAAAACAGGAGTATAGACCAATGGAATAGACTTGAGGACCCGGATTTTGGGTCCAGCAACTATAGCTACTTGATATTCGACAAAGGCCCAAACAATATAGGCTGGAAAAAAGATAGCATCTTCAACAAATGGTGCTGGACAAACTGGATAACCACATGCAGGAAACTAAAACTTGATCCACACATTTCACCATGCACTACACTCAAATCCAAATGGATCAAAGACCTCAACATAAGACCAGAAACTCAAAGGCTACTGGAAGAAAATTTAGGAAGTACTTTCCATGATATAGGAATGGAAAATGACTTCCTGAACAAAACCCCAGTGGCTCAAGTTCTTAAACAGTCACTCAACCAATGGGCTCATATGAAACTGAAGAGTTTCTTACAGACAAGCATATAATAAGCAAAGCCAATAGAATACCCACAGAGTGGGAGAAAATATTTTCAGGTTATCCAACTGATAGAGGCCTTATCTCTAGAATTTACAAAGAACTCAAAAGTCTAAACAATAAGAAGACAAATACCCCACTCACAAAATGGGGCACAGAGTTAAACAGGCAATTCACAGAGGAAGAGATACAAATGGCAAACACACACCTAAGAAAATGTTCATCATCCCTAATCATCAGAGAAATGCAAATTAAAACCTAATAAATCAAATTTAAAAAATAATAATAATAATAAAAATAAATATGAAAACAAAAAAAATCTTATCTTCTGCATGCACCATTATTTATCTGGAAAATTCTTCCTGTTCTTTGATTATCAACTCAAATGTTTCCTTTGAAATATGTTTTATTTCCCCTTCAGGGAAACAACATTGTAGGTGATATTGTACAACTTAATTTTTCTGTTACGTACATGCATTTGTTGTTAGTAAAACTATTTTATTAAAAAAATAAATAAATAAAAAGGAGGTGATGTCTTTTTTATTTTTAATTTAGTTGAGAGAGAAATAAAAAGGGAGACAGAGAGAATTTAGGCATTCCAGGGCCTATTACTGCTGTAAACAAACTCCAGAAGCATATGACGACTGTGTATTTGGCTTTCTGTGGGTCCTGGGTCTTGAACCTCGATGCTTTGGCTTTATAAGTAGGCACCTTAACTATTTAGTCATCTCTCCATCTCCTGCTATTTTTCCTTATATGTGAGGGTTTATTTTGTGGGGAAATGTACTCAGATGTCTCTGGATCTGAAATATTTCCTCAGGGTGGTCAAGTCTTCTCACTGAATCTGAATTTGTAAGAGGAATCACATCTACTTACAGGCATCTCTGTGGCATCTGCAGGCTTCACAGTCTTGGAGGTGATGTCCAAATGACAAGATACCCGGGGTTCCCAATAGTAGCTTGTGTGCACTGCTGGGATGATCTCTTGCTCTATCCCAGTTCACTGGGAGAGGTATATGGAAATACCTCTCTCACATGAGAAAGTTGGCCAAGAAAAAGGGTCCCCCAAGTGGAGGTCAGGCTATGAATGAGCCAAAGTCTTGTATAACATATGCTATTAAAAGTGACTGGTGAGTGAGACATGGTGTTGCTCATTCATTGAATCCATCCTTGGGGAGGCAGATGTAGAAGGATCATGGCTGTGAGCTGGAGGCCTGCCTGAGAGTACAGAGTGAATTCTAGGTCAGCCTGGAATAGAGTGAGACCCTACTTCAGAAAGATAAAGTGACTAGCATATTGGGGCTGGAGAGATGGCTCACTGGAGAAAGCACTTGCTGTGCAAGCATGAGAATGTGAGTTCAGAGCCCCAGTACCCACATAAAAAGCCAGGCAGGGTGGTTTATCCTTGCCATCACAGTGCGGGGTAGGTGAAGGCAGGAGGATATCTGGTGCTCATGGCCAGATCATCTAGCTTAATTCATGACCTCCAGGTTCAATAAGAGGCCCCGACTCAAAGAATAGGTCAAAGAGACCCTGAAGCAAACACCTAACCTTGCCATCTGGTCACTGATAAGTGAAGTGATGAGCAGGTGCATGACACACGTATGTGTCCACACACATGCACACATCAGTGCATACACACACACACACAGTGCATGACATTAAGGAATGTGAGCATGTACAACCCAGAACCCATCCCACAATCTTTTAATTTCAAAGATCATGCTGGATGAGAACAAGTGCAAATGAATGTCTGATTTTCACACCGTTCAATTCTTTTTGAATTTTTTATTCATTTATTTGAGAAAGACAGAGAGAGAGAGAGAGAGAATGGGCGTGCCAGAGCCTAGAGCCACTGCAAATGAACACCAGACACATGCACCATTGTGTGCATCTGACTTCATATGGGTACTGGGGAAATGAACTTCGATCCTTAGGCTGGCAAGTGCCTTAACTGCTAAGTCATCTCATCCTGGGCTAGAGGGAGACTACCTCAAAAGAAAAAGTAAAATAAGTTGAAGAGTATGGCATTTGTGTTTGTGTGTGTGTATATGTGGTGCTGAGGGAGAAATGCACATGTCGCAGTGTGTACTTAGTGCTCAGAGGAGTCTTGGGATGTTGGGCCTACCATTTTCACCATGTTTGTGAGAGTAAGAATGTGATTTTTGGGGTACCCACCAGCTATCCACCCCTACAAGCTTCGGGTTTCTCCTGACTATCCCATTGCTGTAGGTACTTTTGGAAGACTGATGCAGGACTTATCACATCCAGCTTTATGTAGGTTCTTGGGCTTCCAAACTGCAATCCTTAGGATCTTACCCTATTTAGAAACTTGAAAATTGTCCCAGCATTTGTGGCTGCTAAGGCTAGAAGACTCTCTCTGTCTCTCTCTGTCTCCCTGTTTCTCTGTCTCTCCCTCTGTCTATATATACATATGTGTGTATATGTGTATGTATATATAATATTATATATACACATATATATTTTTTCACACACACATGCATAGGAAAGTATGTAAATGCATATATGTGTGTGTGTGTGTGTGTGTGTGTGTGTGTGTGTGTGTATTTTATTGTGATCCAAAAATGTTAAATGTAAACCACTAGAAATAGACTACTAAAATTGGAGCTAGTACCATGCCTTTATATGAACTGTAATTTTTCCTCTTCATTCATGTATCTGACAAAGTTTAATTAATTAATTTATTTTTTATTTTATGTTTTGACAGAGGGTCTCACTGTAGTCCAGACTGACTTGGAATTCATTACTGTGTAGTTGCTAGCTAACCTGGATCCTTTGGCTTTGCAGGCAAGTGCCTTAATCACTAAACCATCTCTCCATTGGTTCTGGGGATTACAATATGGGTCCTTTGGCTTCAAGGCAAGCATGTTAGCCACTAAGCAATCTCTAGCCCTAGAAATATTTTTATTTTTTATTTGCAAGCACAGAGAGACAAGCAGAAGAAAGATAAATAAAAGAATGGACATGCCAGGGCCCCCAGCCACTGCAAATGAACTCTGGACACATATGCCACCTTGTACATCTGGCTTCCATGGTCTGTGGGGAATCAAAGCAAATCCTCTGTCTTTGCAGACAAATGCCTTAATGGCTGAATCATCTTTCAACACCCCCCCCCCCAGTCTCTTTTTAAAGATCCAAACATATATCTTGATTGAATATTTTCTGTGCTGTTTCTCCTTTAAGTATGAGTTCTAGGCCATCCTGAAACTTCTGATCTTTCAAAAATATTTAAGCCAGGCATGATGGTGCATGCCTTTAAACCCAGCCCTTGGGATTACTAAGAGTTTGAGGCTACCCTGAGAATACATAGTGAATTCCAGATCATCCTGAGCTAGAGTGAGATCCTACCTCCAGAAAAACAAAAATAGAGAAAAAAAATATTTATTTACTTATTTGAGAAAGAGATAAATTAACTCCGGACACATTCACCACCTTGTGTATCTGATGATGTGGTTACTAGGGAATTGAACCCAGGTCCTTAGGCTTTGCAGGGAAGCACGTTAAATCCTAAGTCATCTCTCCAACCCTCAATATAACTGCTTTTTTGTTTGTTTGTTTTTCGAGGTACAATCTAACTCTAGCCCAGCTTGACCTGGAATTTACTATGTAGTCTCAGGCTGCTCTTGAACTCATGGTGATCCTCCTACCTCGGCCTCCTGAGTGCTGGAACTAAAGATGTACACCACCACTCCCAGCCACTAATAATCTTTTAATCCCTTCTCCCTTGCTTCTTCTTCCTTCCTCCCTCAGTCCCTCCTCTCCATTCATTCCTCCTTCCCTTTCTTTCCCCCTTCACCGCTTTTTTTTTCATTCATCCCTTCCCTTCCTTGTTCTCCCTCACTCTCCCACCCTCCTGTTGACATATGTATTTCAGGGATGCAAGAATGAAGCTATGAGGGGGTGGATAAATTGCTTAGCAGTTAAGGTTCTTGCTTACAAAACCAAAGGACCCAGGTTTCATTCCCCAGTACCCACATAAAGCCAGATACACATGGCATTGAATGCATTGGACTTTGTTTGCAGTGACTGGAGGCCCTTTCACGCAATTCTCTTTGTGTGTCAAATAAACTATATACATACATACACACACACACACACACACACACACACACACACACACACACACACATGTAGAATGAGGGCTGAGGGCTGGAGAGATGTTTTAGTAGTTAAAGTGCTTGCCTGAGAAGCCTAAGCACCCAAGTTTGATTCCCCAGATTCTACATAAATCATATTCACATGGCAGCTCATGTGTCTGGAGTTCATTTACAATGTCTGGAGGCCCTGATGCCTCCATTCTGTCTCTCTCCCTTTTCCCCTCTTCATATCAAATAAATAAATTAATAAAATATATTTTAAAAAATTATGAAGCAATGGGTAAGGGTCTGGGCCTCCTAGGATGTTGCATCCTACTTGTAGCTGGGTTTGCATTCAGGAGGATATCTCTCTAAGGGCTATTTGCAGGGGGAAAGTTTTGCTCCTGAACATGCTGGTCATCAGATCGCCATAACATTGGTCATCCTGAGAATAAATGAGGCAAGGAAGGGAAGAAGACATCTCTATGCTCCTACTCCACTGCCTTTTCAATTACCTTGTCTAATTTTGGCTGTTCATTCTGCTTTTTGAGAAAGGGTCATCCACTCTTTTCCAGGCTGGCTTCAAACTTGCAATGTTCCTGCTTCCCTCCATCCAAGTGTTCTTCTTGGACCTGATCCTATAGCTTCCCTGTTCTGGATACCCATCCATCCATCCCTTCCTCCCTTTCCACTTCCTCTCTTTAACTCTGTCTCTTCCTAGACATCCTTCTTTCCCTCAGACATTCTCTCTGTTTATGATGTCCTATTTAAATTTTGATTTATTATTATTATTATTATTATTATTATTATTATTATTATTAGGTTTTTCAAGGTAGGGTCTCACTCCAGCTGAGGCTGACCTGGAGTCCACTATGTAGTTTCATGGCAGCCTCGAACTCATTGTGATCCTCTGACTCCCCAGTGCTGTGATTACAGGTGTGCATCACATCTGGCCTGATGCAGCATCCATTTCCCACTCTGGTCCCTTGCCTTGATTCACAGGCAGAATTCAGTCATTACTCAGGTCCTCAGAGTGCTTTGTGTCCAGTACACAGTGAGGGAAGACAAAGATAAGCACTTATCCCTGGTTTCTGTATCAGTTTCTCTTTAGCTTTAATCCAGAAAGCATTTTATGCTATTTATTTATGTTTTTTTTTTTTCTAGGTAGTGTCTCACCGTAGCCCAGGCTGACCTGGAATTCATTCATCTCAAACTGGCCTTGAGTTCATGGCCATAAGCCTCCTACCTCTGCCTCCCACTTGCTGGGATTAAAGACATGTGCCACCATACACTACCAGAATGCATTTAAAAAAAAAACATATATATATATATATATATATATATATATATATATATATATATATATATTTAAGAGAGAGAGAGAGAGTGGGTGCAACAGGGCCTGCAGCCACTACAAATGAACTCCAGATGCATGTGCCCACCTTGTACATCTGGCTTTATATGTGTTCTATGGATTCAAACCTGGATCTTTAGGTTTTGCAGACAAGTTCCTTAACCAATGAACAATCTCTCTAGCCCCAGAACTTTATTTATTTATTAATGACAGGAGAGAATGAGTGCTCCAGGGCCTCCAGCCACTGCAAAAGAATGCCAGATACATATGCCACCTTGTGCATCTGGCTTTATGTGGGTACTGGGGAGTTGAACCTGACCTTTAGGTTTCACAGTCAAGTGCCTTAACCCCTGAGCAATCTCTTCAGCCCCATTAACATTTTATGATTTTATTTATCTATTTTTTTGTGGTATGCTCTCACTCTAGCCCAGGCTGACCTAGAATTCACTATATAGTCTCCAGGTGGCCTCAAACTCACAGCGATCCTCCCACCTATGCTTCCCATCTGCCGAGATTCAAGGAGTGGGCTACCATGCCTGGTGGAAATGAGAACCTCTAGATGTACAAGGCTATTTCTAAATATTATTATTTCACTTATATGTGCATCCATTCAGTGTGCATGTGAAACCAGTCCAGGGCATCTGCAATGGTTCTGCTATCACTTTGGCTTAATTTCTAATGATATAATTAGTCAGTAGTCTTCATTAGAAGGAGGTGGCTTGGGCTGGAGAGATGGCTTAGTGGTTAAGCGCTTGCCTGTGAAGCCTAAGGACCCCGGTTCGAGGCTTGATTCCCCAGGACCCACATTAGCCAGATGCACAAGGGGGCACATACATCTGGAGTTCGTTTGCAGTGGCTGGAGGCCCTGGCACTCCCATTCTCTCTGTCTCTGTCTCTCTCTGTCTCTGTCTCTCTCTCTCTCTCTCTTTCTTTCTCTGCCTCTTTCTCTCTCTGTCTGTCGCTCTCAAATAAATAAATAAACAAATGAACAAAAAAAAAAAGAAGAAGGTGGCTTTGACAGTTAGGAATGGCATTGGATATATGACGCATTTTGTTTTTATTTTAAAAAAGAGAAACAGAGAATTGTTACACCAGGGCCTCAGCTACTGCAATCATACTCCAGATGCTTGCACCACCAATAGACATGTGCAACCTTGCACTTTCCTCACCTTTGTGCCTGTGGTTTGTGTGTGATCTGGAGAGTCCAACATGGGTCCCTACGTTATGCAAGCAAGTACCTTGTTTGTAAAGCCATCTCTCCAGTCCTGGATGATGCAATGTTGTAACTTCTTCTCTCCCTCTCCCTCTCTCTCTCTCTCTCTCTCTCTCTCTCTCTCTCTCTCTCTCTCTCTCTGTGTGTGTGTGTGTGTGTGTGTGTGTGTGTGTGTGTGTGTGTGTATGGGTTCCCTTGAAGAAGAGAAGAACAAAAACTTGGAAACAAAGGGTAATTTCTTTTCCATTTTTGAGAAGACCCCTACAGCAACAAAGAGAGATGCTGTGGCCATTTAGATGTAGTAATTAGCAGTGAGGAATTGGCTGCCGTTATGGGGGTGGGGAGAGACTTCAAATAAAGACATCCATTACGACATAGGTCATCTCCCTCTGATCTAGCTTTTTTTTTCTTTTTAAAAAATATTTTATTTTAAATAAAATATTTATTTAAAAGAACAGCAAGGGCTGGAGGGATGGCTTAGTGGTTAAGGTGTTTGCCTGCAAAGCCAAAGGACCCAGTTTTGAACCCCAAGACCCACGATATGCAAAAGGGGTCACATGTGTCTCTTCCTCTCTTTTTTCTGTCTCTCTCTCTTCACTCTCCCTCTGTCTCTGTCAAATTAACAATTTTTTTTTCAAAAAGGACATTAAGCCAGGCATGGTGGCAATGCCTTAAATCCTAGCACTTTGAAGGCAATGGTCAGAGGATTGCCTAGAGTTGGAGGCCACCCTGAATTTAAATAGTAAATTCCAAGTCAGCCTGGGCTAGAGTGAGACTCTACCTCAAACAACAACAATGAAAAGCATGTGATTAAAAATTAAGAGAAAATTGAGCTGGAGAGATGGCTTAGCCGTTAAGCACTTGCCTGTGAAGCCTAAGGACCCCAGTTTGAGGCTTGATTCCCCAGGACCCACGTTAGCCAAAAGCACAAGGGGGAGCACACATCTGGAGTTCGTTTACAGTGGCTGGAGGCCCTGCCGCGCCCATTCCCTCCCTCCCTCCCTCTCTCTCTGTCTCTCTCTCTCTCTCTGTCTCTTTCTCTCTCTTTCTTCATCTTTCTCTCTCTGTCACTCTCAAATAAATAAATAAAAATATTTTAAAAATTAAGAAAAACTCACTCAGATACTGAAAATAATTGATTACACCCATGACTAATGGAGTGTTTTATCTTGTACTAATTTCTTTCTTACTTACATTTCTTTTTGTTGTTGTTGTTTTGTTTTGTTTTTATGGCAGGGTCTCATACTAGCCCAGGCTCATTTAGAATTCATTATGTTTTCTCAGGATGACCTCAAACTCATGGCTACAATCCTCTGACATCTACTTCCCAAGTGTTGGGATTAAGGATGTGCACTACCATTCCTAGACTATCTTCAATTCTTTCATTGGCAGAGAACTAAATGTTTGTAAACTGGAATAAGTCAACACTTTGATATGGGAATTTTACATATCTATGATCTTGGAGAGTTATTCTAGAAGTTATTTTACTGCAAAAATGTTTTGGGATTACAGAATAGATGGTGTGGAAATATCATTTTCAGGGGCTTAGTATTCACTCATAAATCCAAGGGGGAAAGGACAAAGATATTAAGAATTGAGTGTTGTATGCCACAGGACTTATGCATGGTTTTAAAAGTTCTGATAATAAAGATAATTTTGGGGCTGGAGACATAGCTTAGCAGTTAGGTGTTTGCCTGTGAAGCCTAATTACACTGGTTTGAGGCTCAATTCTCCAGAACCCACGTTAGCCAGATTCACAAGGGGTGCACACGTCTGGAGTTCATTTGCAGTGGCTGGAAGCCCTGACATGCCCATTCTCTCTCTCTCTCTCTCTCTCTCTCTCTCTCTCTCTCTCTCTCTCTTTCTCTCTCTCTCTCTCTCTCCCCTTCCTCCCTCCCTCCCTCCCTCCCACCCTCCCTCTTTCTCTCTCTGTCACTCTCAAATAAATAAATAAAAATGAACAAAAAAATATTTTAAGATAATTTTTGTGGGGGTGGGGGAAGGGAGCCATTGTAGCATTGATGTTCTTTTTATTGGATTAAGTTCTGACTAAAAGTGCCATATTTAATAATATTTATTTATTTGTTTATTATTTATTTGAGAGATAAACAGGCAGAGAGAGAACATGTGAGAGCAAGTGAGCACTAGGGCCTCCAGCCACTGGAAGTGAGCTTCAGAAGCATGCAGCCGCCTTGTGGATTTGGCTTTATGTGGGTACTTGGGAATTGAACCTGGACCTTTTGGCTCCATAGAACCTTAGATTATGAGCCCTGATTTATTTTTTTTAAAGAAAAGTTGTCAAGATATCCCAGGCTGACATGAAGCTCACTCTGAAGCCCAGGCTGGGCTGAAACTCATGATCATCCTCCTACCTCAGCCTCCCCATTGTTGGGATTATAGACATGAGTTAAAACACTGACATACAAAAAAAAAAAAAAATTGACATCCATGACATTTTTTGATTTACTGAAAACAAAAGTCCATCTATCATACATTTTGTTTCTCATGCTTGAAATTAAAGATTGTTTAATATCAATGAACAAATTTTACCCTTAGGTCTGTTTAAATCCCATAAGAATGGATAGAGATATTGTTCAGTGGTTTAGACACTCACTTGCAAATCCTACAGACCCTTGTTTGATTCCGTGGGACTTATGTAAAGCCAGATCAACAAGGTGAAACATGTATATGGAGGTTGCTTATAGAAGGTATAGGCCAAGACATACTCATATCATTTCTATCTCTCTCTCAAACAAATTAATGTATTAAATGATTAATTAAGATAAGACTATAAGACTCTCTCTCTCTCTCTCTCTCTCTTTCTCTGTGTGTGCATGTGTGTGTATATATATTCATATATATATATGTATATATATATACATATATATATATGCATGTACATCCTTTCCTATGCATATGTGTGTGAACATATATGTGTCACTTATACATATAGATGTGTGTGTGTATGTGTGTGTATATATATATATATATGTGTGTGTGTGTGTGTGTGTGTGTGTGTGTGTATGATCATGATCCAAAAATGTTAAATTTAAAACTCTAGAGATAAACTACTAAGATTTGATCTAGTACCATTCCCTTATACGAACTGTAATTTTTCATCTTCATACATATATCAGACAATTTAATTAATTTCTTTATTTTTTCTTATTTTTTGACATAAGGTCTCCCTCTAGCCCAAAGTGACCTGGAATTCAATACTGTGTAGTTGCCAGGTAACCTGGATCCTTTGGCTTTGCAGGCAAGTGGCTTGATCACTAAACCATCTTTCCATTGCTTCTAAGGACAAAAACCTGGGTCTTTAGGCGTCACAGCAAGCATGTTAACCAGTAAGCAAGCTCCATCCCTAAATATATTTTTAATTCTTTTATTTGGAAGCAGAGAGAGACAGGGAGAAGAAAGGCAGATAGAAAGAATGAGCATGTGAAGACCACCAGCCACTGCAAATAAACTTTGGACATATGTGCCACCTTGTGCATCTGGCTTACATGGGTCATGGGGAATCAAAGCAAATCCTCTGGCTTTGCAGGCAAGTTCCTTAATGGCTGAGCCATCTCTCGACAGCCCCCTCCCAGTCTCTTTTTAAAGATCCAAACATATATCTTGATTGAATACTTTCTGTGCCATTTCTACTTTAAGTATGAGTTCAAGGACATCCTGAAACTTCCTATCTTTGAAAAATATTTAAGCCAGGCTTGGTTGTGTATGCCTTTAATCTCAGCCCTTGGGAGGCAGAGGTAGGAGGATCACTGAGTTGGAGGCAACCCTGAGTATACATAGTGAATTCCAGGTCAGGGTGAGTTAGAGTGAGATCCTACCTCAAAAAAAAAAAGAATATTTTATTTATTTACTTATTTGCGAAAGAGAGAAAGAGACAAATTAACTCCAGACACACTTGCCACCTTGTGCATCTGGCTAATGTGGTTACTAGGGAATCAAACCTAGGTCCTTAGGCTTTACAGGCAAGCACCTTAACCCCTAAGTCATCTCTCCAACCCTCGATATAACTGTTTTTTGTTTGTTTGTTGAGATAGAACCTAACTCTAGCCCAGGCTAACCTGGAATTTACTATGTAGTCTCAGGCTGGCCATGAACTCATGATGATCCTCTTACCTCAGCCTCCTGAGTGCTGGGAGTAAACGTGTGCACCATCACACCCAGCCACTAACTATCTTTTAATCCCTTCCCCCTTCCTCCCTCAGTTCCCCCTTCTCTCCATTCATTCCTATCTCCCTTTCTTTCCCCCTTCATCTCTTTCTTTTTTCATTCATCCCTTCCATTTCTTGTTCTTCTCCCTCACTTTTCCACCCCCCTGTTGACATATGTATTTCAGGGGTGCAAGAATGAAACTATGTGGGGGGGATGGAGAAACTGCTTAGCAGTTAAGGTGCTTGATTGCAAAACCAAAGGACCCAGGTTCCATTTCCGAGTACCCACATAAAGCCAGATACACATGGCAATGAATGCATCTGTATATACATATGTGTGTGTGTTTGTGTGTGTGTGGAGAGAGAGAGAGAGATAGAATGAGGGCTGGAGATATGGCTTGCCAGCCAAGTTGCTTGCCTGCGAAGCCTCAGCCCCCAGGTTTGATTCCCCATATTCTACATAAGTCACATTCACATGGTAGCACATGGGTCTGGTGTTTGTTTACAATGGCTGGAGGCCCTGACACCTCCATTCTCTATGTGTGCGTGTGTACACACACACACACACACACACACACACACACACACAACTGTTTTTTGTTTGTTTGTTGAGGTAGAATCTAGCTCCAGCCCAGGCTAACCTGAAATTCACTATGTAGTCTCATGGTGGCCTTGAACTCATTGTGATCCTCATACCTCTGCCTCCCCAGTGCTGTGATTACAGGTGTGCACCAACACACCTGGTATGATGTCTGATTTTATAAGCATCCTGACCTTCATACTCTCATATCCTTTACTTAAAAAAAATGAATTCTGGGCTGGAGAGATGGCTTAGTGGTTAAGCACTTGCCTGTGAAGCCTAAGGACACCAGTTCAAGGCTCCATTCCCCACGTTAGCCAGATGCACAAGGGGGCGCATGCATCTGGAGTTCATTTGCAGTGGCTGGAAGCCCTTGTGTACCCATTCTCTCTGTTGATCTGCCTCTTTCTCTGTCACTCTCAACTAAATAAAAAAAGTGAACAAAAAATTATTTTTTTTTAATTTACAAAATGAATTCTTTTTCTTTTTTTTTTTTTTTTTTTGGAGGTGGGGTCTCACACTGGCCCAGGCTGACCTGTGATTCAGTATGTAGTCTCAGGGTGACCTCTAGCTCAATGTGATCCTCCTACCTCTGCCTCCCAAGTGCTGGGATTAAAGGTGTGTACCACCATCCCCAGCTAAACAATGCATTGTTATTCATGGTGTGATGGCGTTATATTGAGGTGAGCTGGGGCCCCCATCCAGAATCAGCATCTAGCATCCATTCCCCACTCTGGACCCTTGCCCTGATTCACAGGCAGAATTGAGTCATCACTCAGTTCCTCAAAGTACTTTGTGTCCAGTCCAAAGTGAGGGCAGACCAAGATATGCACTTGACCCTGGTTTCAATATTGCTTTCTACTTAGCCTTAATTCAAAAGGCATTTTATCCTATTTATTTATTTATGATTTTTTTTTCTAGGCAGGTTCTCACTGTGGTCCAGGGCGACCTGGAATTCATTCAGTCTTAAACTGGCCTTGAACTCATGGCCACAAGCCTCCTACCTCTGCCTCCCAAGTGCTGGGATTAAAGACGTGTGCTTCCATACACTACCAGAATGCATTAATATGTGTGTGTGTGTGCATTTCAGAAAGAAAGAGAGAGAATGGGTGTATCAGGGCCTCCAGCCAGTGAAAATGAATGCCAGATGCATGTGCCCACCTTGTGAATCTGGCTTTATATGGGAGCTAGGGAATCAAATCTGGGTCTTTAGGTTTTGCAGGCAAGTGCCTTAACCAATGAGCAATCTCTCCAGTCCTCGAACTTTATTTATTTATTTATTTATTTACTTACTTACTTATTATGACAGAGAGAGAGAGAATGGATTCTCCAGTACCTTCAGCCATTGCAAAAGAATGTCAGATACATGTGCCACCTTGTGTATCTGGCTTTATGTGGGTAGGAGGGAACTGAACCTGGTCTTTAGGCTTCACAGGCAAGTGTTTGAACCACTGAGCAATGTCTTCAGCCCCATAAGCATGATTTCAATGAATTAATTTATTTTTTGTGGATGGTCTCACTCTAGCCCAGGCTGACCTGGAATTCACTATGTAGTCTTAAGCTGGCCTCAAACTCACAGTGATCCTCCTACCTATGCTTCCCATCAGCTGAGATTCAAGGAGTGGGCCACCATGCCTGGTGGAAACGAGAACTTCTAGATGTTCAAGACTATTTCTAAAAATTATTTTTTCACTTATTTGTGCATCCATTCAGTGTGCACATGAAGCAATCCAGGGTATCCGTCTGCTATGTCTCTGCCATCAGTTTTGTTTAATTTCTCATAACATAATTAGTCAGAAGGCCTCAGTAGAAGTGTGTGGCTTTGACAGGAGTGACACTGGATGTATGTTGCACTTTTTAATTTAAAAAAGAAAAACAGAGAGATTTCCTTAGCAGTGGCTGGAGGCCCTGGTGTGCCCATTCTGTCTGTCTCTCTCTCCCTCTTTCTCTGTCAAATAAATAATTTTAAAACATTAAGCCAGACATGGTGTACATGCCTTAAATCCCAGCACTTGGGAGGCAAAGGTCAGAGCATCACCTAGAGTTGGAGGCCAGCCTGAAATTAAATAGTGAATTCCAGGTCAGTCTGGGTTAGAGCAAGTCTCTACCTCCAAATACAACAACAAAGAAAAGCATGTGATTAAAAATTAAGAAAAAAACCCACTCAGGTACTGAAAATAATTGATTAAGCTCATGACTAATGCAGTATTTCGTTTTATACTACTTACTTACTTTCTTATATTTGTTTTTTGTTTGTTTGGTTGGTTGGTTTGGTTTTATGGTATGGTCTCATTCTAGCCCAGGCTGACTTGGAATTCATAATGCTGTCTCAGGCTGGTCTCAAACTCATAGCCATGATCCTCTCACTTATACCTCCCATATGTTAGGATTAAGGTCATGCACCACCATGCCCAGCCTATCTGCAAGTCTTCTACTGTCAGTGGACTAAATGCTTTCATAAACTGGGTTAAGGCAACACTTTGATAGGGGATTTTTACATATTTATGGACTTGGTGAGTTATTCTAGAAGTTATTTTACTGCAAAAATGGCTTGGGGGTTACAGAATAGATGGTGTGGGAATATCCCTTTCAGGGGTTTAGTATTCCCTCATATATCCAAGGGGGAAAGGACAAGTACATTAAGACTTGAGTGTTGCTGGGTGTGGTGGTGCATGCCTTTAATCCCAGCACTCAGGAGGCAGAGGTAGGAGGATTGTTGTGAATTCAAGGCCGCACTGAGAAAGAGTAAATTCCAGGACAGCCTGGGCTAGAGTGAGACCGTACTTCAAAAAAAAAAAAAAAAAAAAAAAAAAAAAAATATATATATATATATATATATATATATATATATATATATATATATATATATATATATATATATATATGCTGGAAATGAGGCAGTTACTTTACACATAATAAAGCAGACTCTGGTCTTATTTGAGCCAAAGCAGCCAGCTAAATTGGAATATGACCTGTGTAAATCAGTTTTGAAAGAAAAAACACCATATGATTTTATGTACCATAGAAAATTTTATTAACATAAAACTATTTTGTTTTACCCATGACTTAAATTTGATAAAGTTTAAGCAAGCTACCAACATATTTTAGCCTGAAAATTTTTGTTTCTTAAAAGTTTGTAAACAGTTGAATAATCTTTGACTTCAGGCATGGTGTTTAGGTTTAGCCTGGAAATCCTTTCCTATACACATATATCTTTATCCACTTACCTTAACATTTTGATATAAGTACCACTCAAAAAGCATTTTTAGCTGAGTGTGGTGGCACATGCCTTTAATCCCAGCACTCAGGAGGCAGAGGTAGGAGGATCACCATGAGTTCAAGGCTACCCTGAGAATACTGAGTGAATTCCAGGTCAGCCTGGGCTACAGTGAGACCCTACCTCAAACAAAACCAAAAACAAAAAAGCATATTTAATGAGCATTCTATATCCAACATTGAAAAATTCCTTCCCAGGTCCTTCAGTCAACTCATCCGACCCCATAATTAACCATCTTTCTTATAAGACTGCTAAGAGAAACTAGAACAGATTGATTCATCCCATTACTCACTGACAAAGAAGCAAGTAGTATAGATTAAATACAACTTTATGTCATAAATACCTCTAACACACTTGGAAATGATTTTATTAGGAGTAACCAAGGCAAATTTTGTTTCTTGCTTGAGGCAGGCTGGCCTAGAAGTCAGATCAGTTGCCTCTTCCTTTTAAGTAACAAGACATTACAATCTTTTTTTTTTTATCTTAAACTACCTGAAAAATTGTAAGTCACCACTTCAGAGAGAATTTTGTTGCTTTCAGTAATCCTGTATTTAAGTTGAAGTTGACCTAGAACATAAACTCAGTAGTTATATTTATGATATCATGTAACAAAGTATAGCATTGTTTATGTAAAACTTCAGTTCACTATAGGCTTTAGTTTAAGGTGAGCCTTTCTCGTTTTCCTTTTTTTTATTTTTATATTATCGCTGCTTCATGGTGCTGGTGCTGCAGTGGCTGAGCCGGGATCAGCTCAGCCCTGCTCCTGCCCTGCCCTCTTCCCAGGCATTCACCCAGAGTTTTGTCCTACACATGGAGGTAATGGGCAAGATGACTGCTGGACCTACCCAAAGAGGAAAGAAAAGAGGGGGCTTCTGGGACCATTGGGGGCCACTGGGAAAGGAGGGGGAGCCATGGCACCTGCATGGGTCAAGGAGCCATTGTCTGGGCACGCATGAGCCCACTGCCTGACCCAAGCTGCTTTGGAGCAAAGTAGGCTTTCAGTTTCATTGCTGCCCAGTGGAGAAACTTGAAAGGAGATGAAAAAGGAATTGGGGGAAATTTACTTCCTGAACTTTTTATTTTCTAGTGAGGTAAGCTGTTTTCGTCCATGTGTCTGGGTCACGTGGATCCCCAGCAATCATCCAGGGGACAACCTGGAGGATTTCTTCCCAAAAGGAGCTGGCCTCCCACTGGGAGAACTTCATTCCCCTAACTTTCAGGAGAGCCTTGAATCTATGAATCTGTGATTCCTTTTGGTGGGAGTTAATATAATTCATGATAGAAAAAGAGTGTAAACGCTAACACTATAATGCAAACCTAAAGTAAAGGAGGAAAAATAAAAAAATACCTTCTCATTTTTGGAGGAAAGAGAAATGTGCATCTCTTATGGATAAAAAAGTAGAAACCTGCCTTCCTCTGATGGAGAAAGGAGAACCCAACTTTCCAGCCCTCAAAAATGTGGAGTCAAGGCCACATGGGCTGATATGTCTGAGCCCCTCTGGGAGAGCACTCACCTATCCTGTCCTGTCTCATAGGGTCCTTGTTCAGGTGCCAGATGTAGGTTCCTATGTCCTCTGGCCAGCCTCAGTCCCCCAAGGCATCCAGATAACCATGGATGTCAGCATGTGAGAATCACTCTCAGGAGGCGGTCTCTGTGAATGGCTCTCTTTAATCAATAAGGAAATGGGTTTATAAGCAGTTGAGGGTCCTAAGGGGATTGGATGTACAAGGCTGCTTGCTGATTCCTAATTAGCATGTGGTGACATACATTCCAGCACATAATCAATGGTGGGGGGGGGTATAGGGTAAAGAGGAATGGGCTGTGCAAAGATTCTGGTTGATACCATATAAGGAGTTTTCTAGGCAACTGATTAAAGTTCACAGGGTTATGAGCAAAGCCTAAGTCTTATCTGAATGTCCAGGTATCCATGCTTGGAGAGGGAGTTGTCTTACTTCCTGCTGATATCAGGGTCTGAGATTTTATTCTAGGGGTTCAGGCTCACTGCTACCCCTGGAAATGAGGGGAGCAGCTCCCCTGCCTGTCTGGTCCCTGAGATTTGACCTGCGGTTCAGGCTGCTGCGACCACTCCCTAGCCTGGGGCCTTCATGCCAGACAGCTTAGGTTTGCTTTAACCCAGGGCCCTGCCTATGTCTGACACTCAGGTACGTCAGCCACTCAGGCTGATCCAGGTTAGGAACTGCAGATGAGTGAGATCTTGTGACTTTATCTTTCTGTGATTGTGTTAGTTCGCTTAGAATGATCTGTTCCAAGTTTGACCATTTACCTACAAATTTCACTGTGTTACTTTTTTCTTACTGTTGTGTAGAATTTCATTATGTAGATATACCAGATCTTGGTTATACATTCATCCAATAATGGAAACTGGGTTGATTCCAGGTACTTGCTATTATAAATTGAGCAGCTATTTACTTGTTTGAGAAAATGTCTGAACTGAGATGTGGATCTTTCAGGGTAAATGCCCAGTAAGGGAATAATAGAGTCTGTTGGTATCTCTATATTCATCCTTTTCAGGACTCTCCATATTGATTTCCATAGTAGTTTTACCAGCTTATATTCCTACCAACAGTGAATGAGTATACCTATTTCTCTACATCCTCAACAACATTTGTTTTCATTTGATTTTTTGAATGTTTGCTATCCTTAACAGGGTAAGTTGGAACCTCTCATTTGTTTTAATTTGCATTTCCTTAATGGTTAGTGATGTTGAACATTTTATTAAGTGTGTGTTAGCCATCTGTAATTCTTCCTCTGAAAACTCCCTATTTAGTTCTCTGTCCCTCTTTTTAGTGGGAGGTTTGCTTATTTATTGTTTAGTTTTTTGAGTTCTTTGTAGGTTCTAAATATTAAGTTTCTGTCCATTGTATAGCTGGCAAGGATTTTCTCCCATTCATACTGGCTCTGATTATGTTATGTTTGTCTATGTAAAAGCTTTTTATCTTCATGAGTTCCCATTGAATGAGAGCTTGTTTAATTTCCTAGGCTACTGAGGTTTTGTTCAAGAAGTATTTTCCCAGTCCTATATGGTGGAGAGTGACACCAACTTTTTTCTTCCAGTAGTTGAAGTGTTTCAGTTCTTATACTGATGTCTTTACTCCATTTGGGCTTGATGTTTTGTATGGCAAAATGAGTTGGTCTAATTTCCTCTTTCTACATATGGTCATACAATTTGTCCAACATCATTGGTTGAAAATGCTGTGTTTCCTCAGTCTACATTAGTGACACTTTTGTCAAAGACCAAGCAGCTGTTGTTATTTGACCTAAGGTCTAGGTCTTAAATTGTGTTCCATTGATCTATGGACAAAAGGACAACTTAGGCATCCTCAGTGGACATCTTTCCATTTTCTGACTTTTGTTGTATTTTTTGCATTGTTGTCTACCATTTTAGGAAGACTATTTTATTGAGGAGGAAGCAAGTTGTTGTCCTTAGACCATAGACCACATACTGTTTTTGTCACCATGACTTTGTAATATAGCTTTAGATCACATATGGTGATACTGCCAGAGACATGCTTTTTTTGCTGAAGATATGTTTGAATATTTGAGGCCCTCTGCCATTCCATATGAATTTTGAGATCATTTATTTTCAATCTCTCTGAAGAACGGTCCTAGTGTTTACCGATGATGTGTTAAATCTGTATATTGCTTTTGGTAGAATTGTCATTTTCACAATATTAAGTCTACCTATCCAGGAGCATGGGGGACTTTCCATCTTCTCAACTCCTTGGGTATTACTTGCGTGTTTTTAAGTTTTAATTATACAGGCCTTTCACATTCTTGGTTTGTATTATTAAAGGTATTTAATTTTTTGTTGCTATTGAAAATAGGACAACCTTACTATTTTATTTCTCTGTATATTTGACCTTTGCAAATAAAAAACGCTACTGATTTGGGGCATTGATCTCTCATCCTGCCACTTTGCTGAAAGAATTTATCACCTGTAGAAATTTTGAGATGGAGACTTTCAGTATCTATCTATCTATCTATCTATCTATCTATCTATCTATCTATCCATCCATCCATCCATACACACACACACATATATATGTATGTATGTATATATGTATATGTGTATATGTATATATATGTGTGTATGTGTATATGTATATATGTATGTATGTATGTATGTATGTATGTACACACACATACACACACACACATATGGTCATGTCATCTGCAAATAGGGCTAACTTGATTTCTTCTGTTCCAATTTGAACACCTTTTATTTCTTTTTCCTGTCTCATTGCTTGGGCTAGTACTTCCAGTACCATGTTGAAGAGCACAGGTGAGAGTGAGAACCCCTGTCTTGTTCCCAATCTCAGTGGGAACTCCTGGAGCTTTTCCCCATTAAGAATTGTTTAGGTTTTAGGAGCTTTACATATAGATTTTTGTGTTGAGATTTAAACCACCATGCCTATTTTCCCAGTGTTTTGATCATGAAGTGGTGGTGGTGTATTTTGTCAAAGGTATTCTCTGCATCAATTGAGATGATCATGTGGTTCTTATAGTTATGTTCACTTATGTGGTGTATTTTGTTGACTGATTTCTGTATGTTAAACCATCCCTGTATCCCTCAGATGAAGCCTACTTGATCAAGGTGGATGATGTTTTTGATGTGTTGTCCTCCTTATCAATTCCTTCTGACTTGTGTTACAGGTCAGAGGTTCTGTCTTCCACATGAGTAACCCTGTTGGTGAGGTGTTCTAGAGAGGATTTTATAATTTCTATTTGATTTTTGCTTTCTGTTGTGTTATTTTGCATTATGTCCATGTCTTTTTTGAGGTACAATTTAAATTTGGGTTCTGATTTTCTTGATGCTTCCTGGACCTCTTTCTTGCATTTGATCAAGTCTTCATTAAGCTTAATGAACTGGTTGTTGAGAGTTTCTATTTCTTGACTTACCTTCAGTTTATTCATATCTCTTTGGAGGCCTACCCAAGCAAGGCACAGTGGGATCTACCAGGACCTGGGGACTGGGGGGAACCAGGGAACAAGGATCTTACTTCCTTACTCTGTGCCATACCCTCCAGCACACAGACCAACACAGGGTACCCAGATGTGACAGGAGACCAGAAACAAGGGTCTGGCCTACTCACTCCACACCACAGTGCCTGACTGGACACAGACTGGTGAAGGAAACCAAGCCATAGGAGTTTGAAGGAACCCAGAAACAGGCGTCTGGCCTACGAACTGCACACTGACATGCCCGCCCACATGGTGACAGGCACAGGGAACCCAGATCAGGGAGGTGGGAGAAGCCCAGAGACAGGGTTCTGGCCTCACTCCAGACTGCCACACCCACCACACACTGTCCATGCAGGGAACCCAGACTGCGGAGGTGGGAGGATCCTGGAATCAGGGTTCTGGCCTACTCCCTCCAGACCACTGTGTCCATCCACACACTGTCCACGCAGGGAACTCAGAATGGGGAGGTGGGAGGATTCTGGAAACAGGGATGTGGCCTGCTCACTCCAGACTGCTGCATCCACCCACACACTGTCAGTGCAAGGAACCCAGACTGGGGATGTATTTTTGTGGTTGTTGTTTGTTTGTTTTGAAGTAGGTTATATTTCTACCCTATGCTGACTTGGAATTCACCTCCCAAGTGCTGGTATTAGAGGGGTGTGATGGAATGACTGTGAGATGAAAATAGTTTTAAAAATTGGGTTTCCTTTTTAGTTGTTAGAAGGTGATTGTCATACTGAGAGACAGGCATACATTTTATGAAAGATGCAAGATGGCAGCTTCTTCTCAGGATCCAGATAGTGTATGGTATGGCCAAGCTGACAAGATTGTCCACCCAACATGTCTTATGAGATGACCATGCAAGATTTAGACATTTTCTCTATCATCTGCTGTCACCCACCCATGGGCCATATGACTTGGATTTTACTGAGTTCCCACACTAAGAAAAACAAGCAAACAAAAAATGTATTTGGGTCTGGAAAGATTGTCTAGTGGTTAAGGTGCTTGCATGTGAAGCCTAGGAACCAATTTTTGAATCCCAGATCCCACTTAAGTTAGACAAACAAAGGTGTGGCAAGTGCAAGGTTGCACATGCCCACTAGTTGTTGCAAGCATCTGGAGTCCTATTGCAGTGGCTGAGGCCTTAGTCTGACAATTCTCTCTCCCTCTTACTCTATCAAAAAAAATTGATAGATACTTTGACTGACTTTGGTTACTAAACTAATGAAGAAGAGGAACATGATTTAAGTAAAATTCTACTTTCATATTCAAAAATATGTGTGTGAATTAGGTACAAGGACATTTGTATGTTTGTGTGTGTGTGTGTGTGTGTGTGTGTGTAAATATCGGTGTATGAGGCTGTAAGAGTGGACCATGCTTCTGTGGTGTACTGTGTGTGTCTGTGTGCACATGCATGCATGTTTACATCCATATGTGAGGTCCACATATGGGTGTGTATCTATACATGTGTCAATCTCTATTTGCCTATGTGCATACAAGCGCATGCATTTATATATGTGTGTACATTCATATGTAAGTCTGTGGGTACTTATATGTGTATGTTGTGTATGTATATGTGTATTCCATGACATTCTATGTATATATCATCAATTCATACACGTGTGTGGGTATGCATACATATCCATGAATATGCATACATATTCATGGGTGTTATACATATTCATGTGTGTCATACATGTTCATTTGTGTCATACATGTTCATGTGTGTCATACATATGCACAAGTGTGCTTGAATGTGTATGTGTACCCCTGAAGAGGTATGGCTGTTTCCATATCGTGTGTGCCTCTGTGAATATCACACTCAGTTGACACAGATTCATTTGTTTATTTGTGTGTGTGTGTGTGTGTGTGTGTGTGTGTGTGTGTGTGTGTGTAATAAACTGTCCACGGAATTAAAGCTTTACTATAGAATGGGGACTGCTTTGGTTTTCTTCTGGTTGTTAATTTGAAGGCATTTAGCATTGTCATGCTCAAAATCCTTAAGTCATGCCTGTGATGGATTTCTAAACTAGGTGTGAAGATTTAGCCTAACTGTGGGTGATTTTATTTCATGGGTTGGAACCCTGTACTGCATAAACTGGAGAAAACAGGCCTAGTGAGATTGCTCAGTGTTTAAATTGCTTGCCTACAAAGCCTACTGATTTAGGTTCAATTCCCCAGTTCCCATGCAAGTCCAGATGCTCAAAGTATTGCATGTGTCTGGAATTTGTTTGCAGTGGTTAGAGGCCCCAACATACTCATTCTATCTCTGTTTATCTTTTTTTTTCTATTTCTCTGTGCTTGTAAAATAGATGAGTAAATAAATAAACAATAAGGGCTGGAGAGATGGCTTAGCGGTTAAGTGCTTGCCTGTGAAGCCTAAGGACCCCGGTTCGAGGCTCAGTTCCCCAGGTCCCACGTTAGCCAGATGCACAAGGGGGCGCACGCGTCTGGAGTTCGTTTGCAGAGGCTGGAAGCCCTGGCGTGCCCATTCTCTCTCTTCTTCTATCTGTCTTTCTCTCTGTGTCTGTCGCTCTCAAATAAATAAATAAAAATTAAAATTAAAAAAAAAAGAAAAAAAATAAACAATAAAAATTTAAGGGCTGAAGAAATGGTTCCGCAGTAAAGACACTTGCCTGCAAAGCCTAGGAACCTGGGTTCAATTCTCCAGTACTCATGTAAGCCAGATGTACTTAGGTGGTGCATTCATCTGGAGTTCATTTGAAGCAGCTAGAGGCCCTGGTCCAATCCCATTCACCCTCAAATGAATGAATGAATGAGTGAGTGAATGAATGAATGAATAAATAAATAAATAAATATAAGAGATTAATGGCATGGAGAGATGACTTAGCAGTTATCATGCTTGCCTGTGAAGCCTATGGACTGGGTTAGATTCCCTAGTACTCACATAAGCCAGATGTAGTAGTTGGCACATACATCTGGCATTCATTAGCAGTGGCTGGAGGTCCTGGCTTGACAATTCCTCCCCCCGCCCAGCTGACCGCCTCTTTCTCACTCTCTAATAAATCAGTAAACATAAAATAAGTAATTTTTATCATTAGAAATATGGCAACTGCCCTGGTTTTCATGGTACAATAAGAACACTGCCCTAAATCCAAGACTGAACCCACTGAAGGCTCAAGGTATGAAACATGTGAGCTAGATGAAGGAGCAGTGCTTGAAAGTGTTCTCTCTGCTCCCCACTGTCAGCATACACAAACCATACAGCTATGTTCCATGGGTGCCAGCTCTCATTCCAACCTTGCCACATTACTTGTGCGGTGCTGGGTTGTGGAGCATGAAATCTGACCCAAAATACACTATGTAGTCTCAGGGTGGCCTTGACCTCATGGCAATCCACCTACCTCTGCCTTCTGACTGCTGAATAGTGTGAAGCTTTGACTGTGAACCCCAAGTTGCAATGGAGACCATGGAATATTGCAGGTGTCATGACCATAGCTTATATACACACACCAAAATTTTTTTTAAAATGTAACAATAAAGGTTGGTATGGTGATATACACCTTTAACCCTAGCACTCAGGAGCCAGAGGTAAGAGGATCACTGTGTGCTCTTGGCCACCCTGAGACTACGTAGTGAATTCCAGGTCAGCCTCAGCCAAAACAAGACTGTACCTTGGAAAGCCAAAATGAAAAAAAGTTTAAAATGACGAAATTTGCCCTGTTGAGAAAATATTGTCTAAAATAGCTTCTTAGGTAATTTTTTTGTTTATCTTGGCTTACAGAAAATTTGTGAAAATTATATTTAGTTCATGCAATCCACAACAATTTCTCATTCTGTGAACTTTCTGCTCTGACGCTACACATTTGATTGAAAGGAGGTTATATTCACACATAAAAAATATTTTTATTTCATTTGTTAGCAGGGGGATGGAAAAAGCCTGTGCACAGGGCAACTAGCTGATGTAAATGAATTCCAGACACATGTGCCACTTTGTGCATCTGGCTTTACATGGGTACTGGGAAATAGAACATCCATTGTTAGTCTTCGCAAGCAAGTGCCTTAACCCCAAAACCACCTGCCCCGACACTATTTGTACATTTATTTCTTGACTAAACTCCATTTCTGCTTCAATTTTCTCAATTTTAATGAATCCCCTTTCTTCAATTCCAGATTCCCACAAGACAACATGTATTTCTTATTTTTTTATATCATATTTGGTTTGTATTGATTGATCAATGACTGTGAAAAGATACTTGGCCAGAACTAACTTAGGCAAGTAAATGTTTGATTTGTTTTACAGCATTACAGGGTTGAGTCCATCATGGTGTGGAAAATCTGTCAGAAGCAGAAAGCTGCTGTCTTCATACATCAGCAGGGAAGAAGTTGATGGGGGGTGGGGGAAGAAAGAGAGAGAGCTTGATGCATGTTTGTACTCAGCCAACTCTCTCCTTTCTGGTACAGTCTAAGACCCTTCCCACAGTTAAATTTGTTCTTTCCAACTCAATCTATCTACCCAGTTAATCAGGTTCATGTACAACTGGTGATTGTACATCCTTTGAAACATGACTTAGAACTTAACTTTCCTTGGGCTGGAGAGCTGGCTTAGCAATTAAGGTGCTTGTCTTCGAAGCATAAGGACCCATGTTTTACTCTCCAGACCCCTAGTAAGCATGATGCACAAAGGTGAGGCAGGAGCAAGGTTGCACAGGGCTACTAGGTGGCACAAGCATCTTGTGTTCTCTTGCAGTGGCTGAGGCCTTAGTGTGCCAATTCCCTCTCTCATGTACATGCTCTCTGTTTCTCTCTCTCAAAAAATAGAAAACACTAAAAAGAAAACAACAACTTTCCTTAGTCAGCTCTTACATGTGACTTCTTTCCTTTCTTCATTTTTCATCTATATTAGTTCATATTACTTATTAGTGTTATTATATATTAGTTATAGTTAATATACAATTAATTGTATATGATAGTTTCTTTGTGACTTTATTTTTATTTATTTATTAGAGAAAAGAAGCAGGTACAGAGAATGGGCATGCTCAGGACTCCAGCCACTGCAAATGAACTCCAGATGCAGGCCCCATCTTGTGCATCTGGCTTTATGTGGGTAGTGGGGAATTGAACCTGCGTCCTTAGGCTTCACAGGCAAGTGCCTTAACTGCTGAGCCTTCTCTCCAGGCCCCGCTTGAAATAATTTTGCACAAGCCACTTGCATCTTCTCCCTCTATTATTCTTTGCTTATAAGAATGGGCTATATTCCATCATTTCATAGGTATGGACTCTTGCATTTTAATTGTGCACTTTTGCCTATCATCCAAAATTCTGTTGTATATTTGCAATGGGTTTTATAATGTATTTTATTTGTCTTATTATTTTTATTTCTTTTTTAGAGAGTGCAAGAGAGACAGAGAGAGAAGAAGAGAGAGAATCAGTGTGCCAGGTCCTCAACTAGTGAAATTGAACTCCAGGTGCTTGTGCCACCTAGTGGTCATGTCTGACCTTCTGCTTGCCTCACCTTTGTGCATCTGACTTACATGGAATCTGGAGAGCCAAACATGGGTTCTTAGGCTTCGCAAGCAAACACCTTAACCATTAATCCATCTCTTCATCCTTAGAATGTACTTTAAAGACACTGATTTGTAAAGAAATATATTACTGATAGCCTAAGACACCTTTTGTCTCTACCTCTGTGTGGTATTTTTATCTTGTCTGGCATTTTCTGAGAAATACAGAATAGAGCAGAGATGTTGTGGGTTTGTGACCACAGCCCAATATTTGACAGAAGACATCTATGTGGTTTCTCTTTTACTGGGTCAGAAAAGTGTATTTCTTCAGGTTGACTGGCCAGTTTCAGGGCACATTTTTCCAGTTCAGCAATGCTGGAGTTTGCACCCAATATCCTAGATTACCTCACAAAGTCTTCCTTGAGGGAATTAATGCTCTGATTATCAGATTTAAGTGTGTAACATTGTTTGAACAATGGTTTATATTGAAAAACTCCAACAATGATTTGGGAAATGTGTAATAGTTATGATGTTTGTACAGTTCGCCTGTGAGTTATATGGTTTCCTTTCAAAATATTTAATGTTTTATTTATTTATTCAAGAGGGGGGGGATAGAATGGGCACACTAGGGCCTTCCATCACTGCAAAGGATCTACAGATGCACATGCCACCTTGTGCATCTGGCTTATGTGGGTGCTGGGGAATTGAATCTGGGTCCTTAGGCTTTGCAGTCAAATGCCTTAACCACCAAGCAATCTTGCCAGCCCTTTAAAAATGTACTGATTGCATATATTTGTGTGTATGGCATGTGTACAAATATTCATGCATGTGGTATGTTTTCAGGCTCATAAAGTGTGTGTACACAAATGAATATGCACATGTGTGGGCAACTGAGGTAGATGTTGGGTTTCTTCCTCAAATTCTTTCCTTCTTCCTCAGGCAGGGTTGACCCCAGACATAAATAAAATGCTTAACCACTAAGCAATTTCTCCAGCTCCAGAACAATACCTTTTAAAAAGGCCTTAATTCTTCCTTTTTCCCCTTTGGATTTTCAAGGTAGGGTCTCACTCTACCCCAGGCTGACCTGGAATTCACTATGGAGTCTCAGGGTGACCTCAAACTCATGGCAATCCTCCTACCTCTGCCTCCTGAGTGCTGGGATTAAAGGTGTGTGCCACAATGCCTGTAAAAAGGCCTTAATTCCTCATGTGACATATGATTTGATGCATAATATGTATATAATTCAAACTCAGAAATCCATAAAGTACTTAATGCTCACCAGAGAGCTAGCATTAAACAGAATGTGACTTTGTACAGACTTAGACTTTTTTTTTTTGGTTTGTTTGTTTGTTTGTTTTGTTTTGTTTTGTTTTTCAAGGTAGGGTCTCACTCTGGCCCATGCTAACCTGGAATTCATTATGGAGTCTCAGGGTGGCCCCGAACTGATGGCGATCCTATCTACCTCTGCCTCACCTCCTGAGTGCTGGGATTAAAGGCATGTGCCACCACGCCTGCTTCAGAGTTAGATATTTTTAACAAAGAATATACTTTTAAAAATATTTCTTTCAGGGCTGGGGAAATTGCTTAGTGGTTAAGGCACTTGCCTACAAAGTCTATGGATCCTGGTTCAATTACCCAGGACCCACATAAGCCAGATGCACAGGGGGCATGTGTGTCTGGAGTTTGTTTGCAGTGCCTGGAGGCCCTGGTGCACCCATTCTCTCTTCCTCTCTCTCTTTCTCTCAATAAATAAAGACATAAAATATCAAAAAATATTTCTTTCAGCTTAATAACATGACCTCTTGTCACATGTATTTAGACTCAACGCTATTAAGGTTTCATGTAAACATTGACATCTAGTAATGCACATTATATAAAAACTTTATTAATGAAAACAGTAAAGAGGAGAACATGCATAACAGTGCATGAAAGAGGCAAACTGTTGTACAATGCTTCTAATGATCATACAGGATAGAGAAACAACCACACTTGCTATCAATCTATGCTCTGCTTACCTAAATGAAAAAAAGAAAATAATTTTAGACATTTTAATGAAAGACAGTATTTAAATTTCATTACCATTACTTTAAATTCTTCTATTTCACTTCTTCCTTGTTGCCTTGAGAACAACCAAGAAGAATCTCCTACTATCCCGCACTGACTCTCAGTTAAATCTATGTAGTGATTTCTAACCTGTCTGCAATGTTACTCAAGGAACCCGCCATTCACTGCCCCTGCCTTGGCAACCTGCACTACTCTCAATGACAGATAAAATTCAGTTACCAACGTGTATAGATTTCCCTTTGCTCTTTGATTGAACCTTGAAATGTGTGTATAGATTTTGATTTCTACAGAAAATATTTTGTAGGTCACCAGATTATACTCTTACATAATTACTGACAAGAGATATTTATGGGTTTCCATGCAATCACATGAGCAATACGATTTAACTTCTGGGCTAGAGAGATGCCCTAGTGGTTAAGGCACTTTTCTGCGAAGTCTAAGGACCCAGGTTCCATTCCCAATTACCCACATAATCCAGATGCACAAAGAGTTACATGTGTCTGTAGCTTGTTTGCAGTAGCTAGAGGCCCTGGCATGCCCATTCTCTCTTTTTCTCTCTCTCCCTCTCTCTCTCTTTCTCTCTCTCTCTCTCTTTTGCTCCGTCTCTCTCAAATCAATAAGATATTTCCCAAAAAAGTGTTAGCTTCCTCACCACTAGAGTGTCTTGGAACTGTAAGCAAATAACAGGCATTTTAAAAAGAGAGCTGAACATTTTATTGAAAGAATAATGAAATAGCATTGTTTTAGAATTTTAATTAAAATGAAAAGGTATATTTTATTAACATGTTATAAAAATTCAAGAAAAATTAAAAATTTAACCAATTTCAGCTTTTCTACAAATGTAACCAGTGGCTGTTTTGCTCAAATTTCCCTATAGCTAAATTGGTGGAAACATGGACAACAGACAGTGAAGTATTCTCCTCACCACAATGGAGGGTCTTTCACTTTCCACACAGCATGGCACTACATGGGAACTCCCAGAACGATGAGCAATTCAGTCATGCTCTACACTTTTCTTAGTGAAAAGTGATGTATCACCTTGTTTTGCTTTTGACAAAATATGAGCTGAACACAAGACAAAATAACAGAAATCAAAGGGTAGCCCCCACACAAGCCAACTGTGTGTACGTTTTGATTACTTAAAGCCCACCACTCATCTTAGTCTAAAGATATGGTAACAAGCAGTTTTTTCTTTCTTTTTCACTAATGATACAGTTTAAGGGAGGATGGGTCCAAGAGAGTGGTTTACAATCCAGTCCAGCTACACAAATAGAAATACATCTATTTCTGAATATGCAACTTCTTGCCTCTCCCCTGATCGGATCAAACACTGATGCTGATATAATGCCATGGATGTTTTGGCATATGAGATATTATTACAGGAATGATCCAAGGAAGAGCCCCTGCCATGTCTTCATGGGTCACACTGGACCTGCTTAGCTCCACACTTATTAAGTCAGAGCCAGCACACACCAAGTGCTCCAGCTGGAGTCTGTGTGAACTCATCTCAGTTACAGCCATGTGACTGAGGTAAAGAGTGTGTGATTGCGTGGGAAAGAACAGTTTCAGGTGATGAGCATCCTTTCTACAGTACCTTTTCTAAGAAATCAACAAAATCAAAATGGAAATTTCTTTTTCATTCTGGCTAAAGAGGGCTTATTAAGATTCCTGCTGTCAGGACTGGTACCACTTCTTGTCTTTAATCTGACATCATCTAAAAAGGAAAAAAGAAGAAAATTATGGTTTTAAATGTCAAACTACTATTTATAATGGTATCTGTAAAATATATCATTCCAAAACATCCTGGAATATTCACTTTCAATCAATTTATTTAAAGCAGAAAGAATGATCCTATTTAGATTAAAAATGATTCTAACTATTAAGAACTAGCCTAGATCCTCAAATTACTCTGATATATGAAATAATTTCCTGATATATGACATAACTTAGTGACATAGCAAATGACATAAAAAATAAGATAATTTCCAGGTCTCCAATTTGAGCTAAAAGTTAGGCTTAAAAAATTATGGAATGAACAGTGAAAGAAAAAAAACAAACAAAAAAAAAAAAACTACTACCACCACAGATATACTGAGCTGCTGAGTCTGGTACTGAATGCTGCTTTCCCTACCTGATTCCATTTCAGTTGCTCTGCCCCATTTTATATGTAAATGAAAATCAAACACTTCTGGGTTTCATTAAAGCTTCATAGAATGGTGAACTTGGAACTTGAGTTAGTCAGCATTAGTCATGAAACCCTGAGTAACCTCTTTGTTCTCAACAGATTCTCAATGTGTTCAAAGAACTACATTTGCAGAAGGGAAGATCAACTGGTTAGCAGTTGAGTTCTTTGCTGTTGTAATGTGCAAGTACAGGGTCACTGATTTAAGTGTTACATGATCAGGAATCACACAGTGAAGTGCAGGTATGGCAACAAAAACCATGCTGTAGACTGGATCGGAGCTTCCATCTGAGGTGCCAGGACAAATAGGCACAAAGGACCTGTGAGCCTGTCTGAAGCTCTGAAAAAGCACCTCCCAGGTGAAGTTGCCTCCTTCATTCATTCTGAGGTAGACATGACTTGTTGAAAACTAACTGAAAGCCATTACTACAGGTTGGATATTCCAGGATAAAAGCATCCTTGATATTGCTTATTCAGGAAACTGAGCCAAAAGCCCCAAGTGTCAGCCAAGAACTAAATATGGGAAATATTCTAGTCCAAAGTATAGAGGAGTGGTAAATACTTTTAATCTCAATTACTAAAACAACCCTATTATTAGTCAATAAACTATAGCTGTCTGCGTGAGGGTTATTAGGGATACATATCTCATGACATCAGCTTCTGAGCTCCATCATGCCTACTGTGGGGCTCATGAATGCATTGCTAAAGCCACCCCACTACCTCTCCACACACATTAGTTTACAAGATAGGCTAAATGCTGTTTATGGGACTCAAAATGCTTACCAGCTTTAGTTGTTTACATCTAACTAGGAGAATTAAAGGAGATCAATTATTTCCTTTTCTTGGGCCAAGCAATAGCAGACTGAGGTCTTAAGGAAAGTTTGCACTTTTATCCTAGTCCAAGAAGATGTTGATGGTTGTGTATAAGGTGAGCAAGTTCTTCACAGTTTATGTTCTGCAGCAAGAGGTAAAAGGCCTAGATGTGCTTGTTCCTTCTGGTGGTGAAAATCAAGAATTTACAAATACACAAAAGACGTGTTCACAGAAATAAAAAAGATAAATAATGCCAGTTTAAATATCTGCTTAACCTTTGTTTGTGCTTAACACTGCATGACGGACATACCTCATGTGCTTGCTTGGAAAATAAGTCTTCCCTTGATATAGCTGCAGTTCTTTTCTCCAAGTCACCAAGCATCTGCTCTCTTTCATCCAGGGCCAACCTGGCTCATGCTAGCTCACCCACAGCTCCTGATGCTGCACCTTTCACACCTGTGATACCACCAGGACCTGGGATGTGCTGTGCAAAGCCCCAGGAAGCCTTTCCTCAGCTCCCACGAGCAGAGCAGCAGTCCAGAGACCCATCTACACCTACTTGATTCAACAGTGCACCAAAGAGGGACCCACGCAGGAGGGCACCTAACTGAGACCAAAATCATGCCAAAAGGTAACTGGGATTACACCAGGTCCTTGCTGGTGGTGTTGTTGGGGACAGGCTTATGGGTGTTATAGGTAGCTTGCCTTTGACAGTGTTTAGGTACACCCTCCAGCTGCTGTTGTCCATGTGATGTTGGACAGGAGGTGATATCCAGCCTCTGCTCATATCATGTTTACACCTGCCATCATGAACCTTTCACTGGCGTCCATAAAGTAAAGTAAACATCTTTCCTCCCATCACCTGGTATTTTTGGCTACATGCCAGCACTGAGAAGGTAACTGAAATCCTAGGTGTGCAACCTTCAGTCAGTAACTTTGTCTTCCTAACCTCAAATGTCATTATTTGTAAAATGATTGTAAATAATTGTGAAGGTTATGTAGGATTATGTAAAAACAATTGAGGATAATATCTTGCATAAAATTACTTAATCAATTTTAGTTATTTATTCTTTTTTTTAAATTTGATTTATTAGTTTTCTTTTCATCAAATACAGGCAGTTTGGTACCATTGTTTAGGCTCATCTATGATCTACCCCCTCCCATTAGACCCTCCTTGTTGATGTAAATGGGTCGTGCACTGTGGGGTTAGTTCCCAGTTATTGGTATGCTAAATGTCTCCGCAAATCATGACCTAACATGTGACTCTGACATTCTTTCCACCCCCTCTTCCGCAAAATTTCCCTGAGCCATGTTGGGTTCATTTTTGGTCTGCTTCAGTGCTAAGGTGTTGGGGCCATCTGAGGCTCTGGCTCTCTGATTTGGTAGGAGTTGATTTTTCTCTGCGTTGGTCTCCTTCCCCTTTGTGCTGGTATCTGGTTCACAGGAAAACATCACCCTTGGTTGTTTCACCAATTGTCCTTAGTTTCAGTTGGGCCCCTTTTGAGGTATGTTGGGGCAGCTCTCTCCATAGGATCTGCATCTATCTGAAAAAGAGAAGCAGATTCTCCAACGGAGAGTAAGTTAGGAAACCTACAAGGTTTCCCAAAACAATGACAGACCTGTCAGAGTACTTGATGACCCACCAAAGGCCAGTGGTAAGACCCTATTGCTGAAGACTCCATATGCAGCTGATACGCAAAATCGAACGGCATGGCTGGAAGCCAGGAGAGAGTCAGTCACCAGACAGTCAGCGTGTCTAGTGCCAGAAGGCGCTACATAGGCGACTGGGGGAAATGACCAATATCTGTCCAAGCAACTCATTGTCTAACCTAATTAGCAACAAATAACCTGACGTGATGCCCACACAAGTGCAATAGTGGCACACAGCCATGGTGAGGAACCAACTAGTTATTTATTCTTGATAAGAGCATGAATCTTCCCTTAAATTCACATTTATTTCAAAAAGTAAATTATTTGTTATGTAAAAATCTGAATATAGCTATCATCTTTTAAGCAGTCCTTAGATAACCTAATTTCAATTAATCATTAATGAAAAGCCTGTAAATATCATTTTTCTTACTTCCATAGGTTTTATTGTGTTCTCCTGAAATAAAGTGTGAATCCATCACCCAGTTGACAACTCAACCAGTCCTGAGCTGACCAGTGCTATGAGAACAACTGTGGATATGTCGCATGTCACCTGACCAGTACTCAGGGCTCTAGTGTGGATATGTCACTTAACGTGTCTTAGAGTCACTTCTTTTCTTGAAAAATAAATGGGTAGAACTTTAAAGTTATGTAACTTAATGGGTTAGTAATGTAGAATAAAATGCCAAAGAGTAGACTTTTACCTGTGTTAGGATGACTTAAAAAGGGAATCGTTGAGTCTTACATAAAGAACTAGTGAGGCCGGTTGGGGTGGCGCACACAAGTAGGATGTTGATGAAGCCAGATATTGCTGAAGTGGCAGAGGCAGGAGGATAAGGAGTTTGATGCCAGCCTGGAGGGGGGGAAAAAAAACAAAACAAAAAAAACTGATGAGAACACGACAGAAACTAATGAACAATATTAGCTTAATTGAAACTGACTTAAAAATTATTTTTCTGAGAAATTTATCATCGTCTGTGTATCAATCCTCACAGAACTAGGGGATAATAGGAACCTTAGAGGGGTAACCTGTCACCTGTTAACAAATACCACACACAATTAACACAGAATAGTTTGTACAACTTATGAGATGGCCATTAAAATTATGTTTCCATTTCCAACTCTCATTTAATTTGTTATAATTTTGAATCTTTCTTAATTTTATGTAATCAAGAAAGTTGGTAATCCTTTCTTGGGCCAGGCCATAGTAGAGCCAAGTTAAAAACCTACCATTATTATGAAACAGAATGATAATGGAGTACACCTAAGGATCTTCAGAAAAGTTAATTCTGATTTTCAAATTTACCAAATAGACTGTTTTTATTTATAAGGCTGTCAGAAAACTCATTCTTTTTTTTTCTTTTTTTTTTTTTTTGGTTTTTCGAGGTAGGGTCTCACTCTGGTCCAGGCTGACCTGGAATTAACTATGTAGTCTCAGGGTGGCCTTGAACTCTCGATGATCCTCCCACCTCTGCCTCCCAAGTGCTGGGATTAAAGATGTGTGCCACCACACCCAGCTCATTCTTTTTTTTTAACAAAGAATCTTTTAAATATTTTATATAAAGTTACATAAATAACGTATACAATAGAATTATATTCATGTAAACTTAAAACAGCAATAGCTTTCAAGGATCTCCTTTAACTTATAAAATGTGAAGAACATAAAAACTTGATGATACTTTCCAAGTGACTGCAGAAACTGCTAGCAGTACAAGAAAGGCTACTGAGTGGAGAATGACCCAGGACTTCAACAAGAAGGGGCTGGGGGAGGGGGTAGGACACAGACGAGCCTAGCAATGGTACCAACTTGACTGTGTTCACCGAGTACAAAACGAATTAATAAAAAATAAAATAAAAACAAGGAGTCTAAGGTTAATTGTTTTTCTGTGTTGCTTTTCTCACGTGGAGTAGGAAGTCACTATCAGAACCATTCACTTGATTAGGGCATCACTGAGAAAATAAGCTTTGGAGCTGGGCTGGGGTAGATGGGTCACTGCAGTTTGCTCTGGTTACATTTTTCTTGAGACTTGTCTTTGAGGAAGCTGGACTTTCATGAATTGTGTATCATGCATGCTTGGATAACAGGAATCAAGAAAGTATACAAGATCCAGTGATTTGACATCACTTTATATGAGTCATTTTCCCCCCAGGTTACCATGGATACCATACCAGCTTATTTCAGTTACAAGGTGAAGATATTTGACTTTGTAGTAAGAGGTAATACACACAGACCACGGTGCTAGGCCATCTGGATGTACACTCTGTCACTTAGCTGAATAATGAATACAAATAGAAATGATGTTCACTTTCCTCAGCTACTGGCTAGAAATAATAGCAATAATTTAATGAAATTATCAAATAGATTTTTTTTAATTATGAAGTTCTGGTACAATGATAGGAAAATTATAGGAGTTGTATGGTCAGAATTCTGAATGCATCCTAATCCTTTTATGAACACAGTAACATGCAGTAGACATAAGTCTCTCTGGAGAGGTCCTTAGAAGATCTGAGGGTTTTTTCAGAGTTTGTCTGATATTTTTTAATATTGTATAGCATATTTTGAGCTAGTTAATATTTTCGCTAAATTTTATTAGAAAATTATATATATACCAGAGAAACAAATTTGTAAATTTCAACCACAAAACCTTGACATTAAAAACTGGGCCAGTCCCCATTTTAAAAAGAGAAACATTTGATCAATATATCAAAATAGTTAGATTAGACATACATACAAGTATGGACATATGTGAAAACACACATGGGAAAGATATAAACAGGAAACCAATATTATTATTATAAAATTGAAGAAATTTTTCTTGAAAGTTAAAGACTTTACATAATTGCATACTGGCATAATTTAGAAAATATGAATAAGATAAACATTTCTCACAAATAATTAACTATAAAAAGAAGACAGATTTATGTCAGAGCGCTTGAGGACCCACCTTATATTAGTGGTAAGACCCTACTGCTGAAGACACCATACACTGTTGGTGTGTAGCAGGGAGACACATGGCTGGAAGCTGGAAGGGAGTCAGTCCCTATACAGTTAGCAGTCTAGTACTGGAAAGTGCTACATGAGCGCCTGGGGGATAAAAACCAATGTTTACTTAGCAGCAAACAACCTGACATGATGCTCATACAAGTGCAATAGTGGTGCATAGCCTACTGAAAAACCAACTGCTTTCTATTTGGCTAACTGATCTGCTCAGTGGAGCAGAACCCATAGCTGGAGCTGGGAAACAAGTCAGAACCATATCCCAAAATGAACCCCCTCTCCACTAAACTATCTCTAGAAAACAATGGTTAACACAGCTACTTGGTGCTAACTTGACTCTCCGTTGGAGAATCTGCTTCTCTTTTTCAGATAGGCGCAGATCCTAAGGAGAGAACCATCCCATCATACCTCAAAAGGGCCCCAACTGAAATAAAAATAATTGGGGAAGCATAGGGTTGTCTGGGCTAACCAGGAACCAGCACAATGGTGAAGGAGATAGACACAGAGCAAACAACCCCAACCAACACAGATATCCAGAGACACAGAGACACCCAAGATCTCAACACGGAAACAGACCTAATATGAACCCAACATGGCTCAGGGAAATTTGCGGAAGAGGGGGCAGAAAGAATGTCAGAGCCACACGTTGGGGTCATGATGCACAGAGACATTTCCTCCTACCAGAAACTAAAGACTAACCCCACAATGCATGACCTATATATCCAAACAAGGAGGGTTCTGATGGAGGGGAGAGGAGGCTAACAATGGTACCAACTTGAATGTATTCACTGACTATAAAAATAATAAATAAATAAATAAATCTGGCATGACAATAAGTAAAGCTCCCCAATGATGTGAAAAGAAACAAAGAACTTTAGCAAAGAACTTTCCTCCCAAAAGTGTTCTTTACTTTAACAAATTTGTTAGTAAAGTCTTTCACATAGTTGAACTGAAATATTTCAAGTTTTATACTTTACTTGAAACAGAAAAATTTGGAAGGAAATCAGTACATTAACAAGGCAAATAGACTGTAGAGATAGCTTAGTGGATAAGGTGCTTGTCTGCATGGCCATGGGACCCAGGTTTAATTCCCTAATACCCACATAAACCAGATGCAAAATCCCAAATGCATCTGTTGTTCGTTTGTAATGACTGGAAGCCCTGGTGCACTCATTCATATCCTCTCTCTCTCTCTCCCTCTCTCTTTCTCTCCTTCTTTCTCTAATAAATAAATAAATAGGTAAATGAATAAAATGTTTAAGTACTAAACAATGAAGCAAATATAACATCAGAGCTAAAAGTCAGATACCAATTATTTTAACAATTATGTTAAAAAAATCATTTTCATGTCAGGTAAAATCACTAAGTAATTCTAAATATTGTTTAGTAAAATGCATGTAGTAAAATATTTCTGACTTTTTACAGTGTATGACAATAAATGAACTTTTAATATACTCAGGACACAAACTACTAAAAAGGAAATTAGCTGTCAAATATTATGCTGTAATGGTGTAATGGTAGTACATAACTGAAGTGATTTAATTAATAATGTTTCACTGAAAAAATAAAACGCAAATGCAAGTAAAAAAAAAAAAAAAGTAACTGATGAAAAGCTCTTTGCACATAAATAAGCCAGCTTATTTAAAATATGACCAGAGGGGCAAACATAGTCATCCAGCATTATTATTAGTAAATAGGGTTCAATTTAAAACAGTCAACATAAATGTTACTCTAGGAAATATTGAAAGTTTATGCATTGATTATTGTGATTTAAGAAAGAGTAAGATGGTTCTAGTAGTGTAGAAATTCGTTTCTGATTTATATAATGAGTGTATTGAATAATAGACTGAGCCCTTTATTTCAAAAACTATGCACAAAACCAAGTGAATTAATATCCACATTTAGATGTGTGAGGTAGGATATAAAACTGTCATTTAACCCCAGACTGATGTAGGTTACAAACTAAAATATCTTCTTTTTTTAAATTTCTTTATTTTTATTTATTTATTTGGGTGTGACAAAGAGAGAAAAGGGTGAGAAAGCGAGAAAAAATGGGTGTGCCAGGGCCTCCAGCCACTGCAAGTGAACTCCAGATGCATGTGCCACCTTGTGCATCTGGCTTATGTTGGTCCTGAGGAATTGAGTCTAGAACTGGGGTCCCTAGCTTCACAGGCAAGGGCTTAACCACTAAGCCATCTCTCCAGCCCCAAAATGTCTTCTTATAGAAGTCCATTTCCTTAACACTTGGAATCATAAAAATATGAGAGAGAAGTTGAAGGTAGAGAAATATACAAATAAGTCCATAAAGTAACAAAAAAAAGTAAAAATTGCACAAAGTTTAAGACGAGTATAAAATTGTGCTACTTCCATAACTGCCATTTTAGGTTCTATCGTACTTCTATGCTACTTCTATCATAGGTTCCCTGAGCCCTGCTTTATTTCACCACAAAGCAAATATAAAAGTTAACAGAATAATAAACATGCTAAGTTGAAAGAAAGAGCTGCAACCCCAATTTAACTGACTTTATTCATTATTGCCCCAACTGAGTTTAGAAGAGAGAAATCCCAAAAGATTGTTGTTTAACATAAGAATAAAAATTGATATGCACAAGATGCAATATGTTGGATAATTTTCTGGTGTCGGGTTAGCATTGCATGGACCAAGGAAAAAAAATTCTATGTCTTACCTGTCTTGGAAAACTTTCTGCTTTTAGTCTTCACTGAAAATAATATTTTGATATAAAATGTCAAAATCTATTCAAAGTAAACTAAATGAAATAAACATAAACAAAATGCTTTAAAATAAAGATACTATGCCCTTTTCTATAAAATTATTGACTTTTTGTTCATCATCTGATGTGTGTGGTGGAGAAGAACCTATATGAATAAAGACAATGGAAGGAAGAGGCACAAGGTCAGTCACAGACACTAAGAGTGCTTCTCTCTCTCTGCTTGGACCTATGAAAGCAGGCCAGCTTCTTCTGCCATTTATGGAACTTCCCCTGGATCTGTAAGCTTCAAAAAATATCCCTTCCTCCATAACTGTGCCTGGTCTGAAAGTTCATCTCTGTGAACCTGAAGCTGAATGCTACATGTAGTAAATGTAGTGAGTCCCAGACTAGACATCAAATTCGAGGCCACCTGAATAATAATTTTAAAAGGAGAGTGTTTATTAGCTGGCCAGCAACTGTCCCCTCGCAACAGATGACTGAGGAAAAGAGCAGCCCTGTCCTACTTTTGCAGTGAGTTATAGGCAAAAACCACATTTCTGTACAAAGATCAGGAAACAAAAGTACATTCTTTAGCAATGATCAGGGACAGTCCCCAGCCCTCCCTATTATCCTGTTTTGCAATTCAAGCAAGCTCAAAAACAGGAACTTGTCAGTTACTGTGGGGTGTGCAGCAAATACCAGATATATTTACTAACACTACATCCTCGTTGTTTATATGGCTCTGTGTTGAACTTTAACTGGGGTTGGGATCTTCTTTTATTATGAAAATGGCTGGGTGTCTTAAGATGACTTCCTTCAGGTTAAGCTATCTGGGTGATTTTGAACAGGATGAAGTGATATATAGAAAACATAACTAAAAGAAGCAATACTAATGATATAAGAGGCTGATTTGCATGGCCAAAATAAAAGGTCTATACTAGGAGTATGGAGAAGGCTGGCTGTGTTCATGAAGCAGGGAACTGGGAGACAGTGCCTTGTTCAGAGTTAGGGTTAGGTTCAGAGTAAGTAATATTCTGGATTCTCTCCGATCATTCTTTGGTAAGTAGGATTGCTCTTGGTAGCTTAGGCTAGCCTTGAAATCCTGATCCTCTTGCCTCAACCTCCATAATGCTAAAATTGCCAGCTTGTACCACCAAACTTGGCTCTTCCACTACTACTGTTGCTTCTCCTCCATTATTGCTTTGGATTTCATTCATCACTTAAATTAACATGTGGAGCTGAGTTCTGTTTGTTTTGCAAAACAAATGGAAGACATAAAGGAGAAATGAGGAAATTCAATGGTCATAGATAAAAACTTCAGTTCTTATATAATGGACAGAACAGCTAGATAGGAGTCCAATAAGTTGTGCACTAAATCGAGCAGATGCCTGCAGAGCACCATGTCCACTATTAGCAGAATGCACACACTTCTCAAATTCACATGGAACAGTCCCACCTACAGGCTATGTGTTAGATAATAAGCCAAGCTTCCATTAATTTTAAAACACTGAAATTATAATGCATGCTCTCCAACTACATTAGAATGAAATTATGAATCAATAATGAGAGACTGGCAAATTCGTAAATATGTAGACACAAACAAAAACAAAAACAAACAACAACAACAACAAAAAACAGTCATTGGATGAAAAGCCAAAAGAAAAAGTAGAAAATGCTTCAAGGTAGACAAAAATATATAAAATTGGGTTGGAGAGACAGCTTAGCAGGTAAGCACATGCCTGTGAAGCCTAAGGACCCCAATTCAAGGCTGGATTCCCCAGTACCCATGTAAGCAAGATGCACAAGTTGGTCCATGTATCTGGAGTTCATTTGCTGTGTCTGGAGGCCCTGGAACACCAATTCTCTCTCTTCCTCTCTGCCTCTTCCTCTCTCTGTAGCTCTCAAATAAATAAAAATGAACAAAAAATATTGGAACTTGGGCTGGAGAGATGGCTTAGCAGTTAAGCACTTGCCTGTGAACCCTTAGGACCTTGGTTTGAGGCTCGATTCTCCAGGACCCACGTTAGCCAGATGCACAAGGGGGCACACGCATCTGGAGGCCTTGACATGCCCATATTCTCTCCCCCCCCTTCTCTCTCACTTTCAAATAAATAAATAAAAGTATACAAACAATGTTTTTTTAAAAAATATCAGAACTTATGGGAGTCAATTGACACCATGACATGCCACTTTTTGAAACTAGAAAATGACAAGGAAGGTAAATCCAATTAGATGATAATTTTAGATTCTGGTAATAGTAACAAGTTAGCATGAATGTAAGGTAATTGAGAGCTTCATATTCTGCTGGTGGCACTGCTTTGGAAAGCAAGGAGCTCTTCAAAATGCTAAATATATGTAGTGTCACTTGCTGTCACTGTGTGGGTGGATCATAGGGTACATTCCTAAAGTGTAGGGGCAGATTTGGAATTTCAGCCTAAGATATGCAGAGTGCTTCAGTTCTTCCTGGGTACCTCTAGTGTGCTTTCTTTTGGTGGTGGTTGCTTTTCTCTCTGTATGCATTTGTGAGAGGGACCAGCTCCTTCTTCAATTATACAAGTTGCCCATGATCAGTAGGCTTCAAATAAATCCCATTCCTCCCATAACTATGTCTAGATTGAAAGTTTGTCCCAGCAACTGAATCTAATACAGTATAGTTAACATGTCTCTCAACAGTTCTGCTTATACATATACAGTAAAGAAAATCAATAGAACGTGTTCACCCAAAAACTTGTACCAAAAGAAAACTTTCTCATAGCATAATACCCATGAAGTACTGTGGTGGTTTGAATGTAAAATGTCCCCCTTCTCCTCATGTGTGGAAGTTGTAAATAAAACAACAAAAAGAAAATACAAAAATTCCAGCGTGGCAGATCAGCACACATTGGTCATCCCAGCACTTGGAATGCACAGGCAGGAAGATCAAGAATTCAAGGGGCCATCCTCAGCTACATACTGAGGCCAACTGAGGTTATGTGAGATCTTGTCTCTAAAAACAAAGCCAACCAAACAATAATTCAGACTATTAAAAAAAATCTATAGTAGCACAGTATGATATCTGCATAGATACATACTGTGTCCATGGACCAATGGAAGAAAGTGGAGATACCAGAAGGAAATTCACTCATTCATTCCCAAATTATTATCAACCAAGTTGCCAAGGACACATGTCAGGAAAATGCTGCATTTTCAATGAATGGCTTTGCACACTGGGAATATCTACATGTAGAAGAATAAAAGTGGTCCTTAACTCATACTATATTAAAAAAAAACAACTTAAAATCAACTAGAGCAAGGTGTGGTGGTGCATATCTTTTATTCCAGCACTTGAGAGGCAGAGGTAGGAGGATGGTGAATTCCAGGTCAGCCTGTATGAGAGCAAGGCCTTATTTAAAAAAAAAAAAAAAAAAAAAAAAAAGAGGGCTGGAGAGATGGCTTAGCAGTTAAGTGCTTGCCTATGAAGCCTAAGGACCCCGGTTCGAGGCTTGATTCTCCATGACCCACGTTAGCCAGATGCACAAGGGGGCGCATGCATCTGGAGTTCGTTTGCAGTGGCTGGAGGTCCTGGCGTGCCCATTCTCTCCCTCTCTCTCTCTCAGCCTCTTCCTCTCTGTCACTATCAAATAAATAAATAAAAATAAACAAAATTTTAAAAAAGAAAAAAAAAGTTAGAGACTGAAACATAAGTAGTGAAACTGTACAATTACCACAAGAAAACATTTGTGAAGTTTCTGATATATGGACAATGATTGTTTTAGAGATTGGACAAAAGTAGAACCAAGAAAAGCATAAAAAGACTAATAGAATTTTGCTCCACTAAAGAGCTTCTGTAAAAATGGTCAAAAATTAGCATCAAAATTAAAAGGCAATATTTGTTTTTCTGTTTCTTTTAAGATTTAGAGACAGAAGTGTAGAGAGCTTTGGATATGTGGATGGGAGAAATGGGTAAAGAGCCCCAAAATACAATATTCTTAATGGAAGCAAAACTGCAAGTCATATACCCAATAAAGATAAATAGCTCAAGCTTATGAGGAACCAATACACTGAATAGCCAACAGCAAAAATCCAAATGGAAAATGGGCTTGGGATATGGCTCAGTGGTTAAAGGTATTGCTTGCAAAGCCTCCTGGCCCAGGTTCAGTTCTCCAGTCCCATGAAGCCATACAAGAATTCCCTTGCAGTTGCAAGTTACCTTGGCACATACACACAAATAGATAAATAAAATTTTTACCCCAGGGGAATATGACTATTATGCAATATACTTATACAGTAAAGTCTACAATTGGAAAAACCAAATGAAGAGCATTAGAAAGTGTAAAAATGAGGGCTGGAGAGATGGCTTAGTGGTTAAGCGCTTGCCTGTGAAGCCTAAGGACCCCGGTTCAAGGCTTGGTTACCCAGGTCCCACGTTAGCCAGATGCACAAGGGGGCACACGTGTCCGGAGTTCGTTTGCAGAGGCTGGAAGCCCTGGCACGCCCATTCTGTCTCTCTCCCTCTATCTGTCTTTCTCTCTGTGTCTGTCACTCTCAAATAAATAAATTAAAAAAAATTTTAAAAAGAAAGTGTAAAAATGAAGGTAAAAATATCTCTTGTACCACTTACTGTTCTTAAACTTATTTTTACCTACTGTGAGCGATGGTTGCATTCTGGTGCTGGGAACATGAGGTGTACTACGCTTGGTGTCTCAATCCAAGTGCAAACTTAAAGGGGTATGGAATATGTGGAACACCTGTGAGACCATTTAATAAGAGCAGTCAGGTCATGGAAAGAGCATAGAATGTAAGGTGACACCATTCCATCCTCCTCCCCACCCAGCATGCAGCCTCAACATGGGCACTTCAATCACACAAGAGAAAGGAGGAGTGGCACAGTGTGTAAATGGAACTTGTAATGGTCCAAGAATGTGAAGCTATCAACTAGCTTTTGTTTCCTATTTCTTTCTTATTCCATAGTCTGCAAGAAATACTATGGTGGTGATAGCAAAACCCAGAAAAGGTGGCTTGAACTCACTTTCTAAGAAAGAGAACCTTCTCCAAGCAATGAATTGATATGATGCCCACACAAGTGCAATAGTGGCACACAGCCATGGTGAGGAACCAACTACTCTTGATTTGGCTAACTGATCCACTCAGTGGTACTAGACCCATAGCTGGAGCTGGGAAACAAGTCAGAACCATATCCAAACATGAGCCCACTCTCCATTGTATGAAGTCCCATTTTGAGCGGGGACACTCACTCTGGGGAAGGGCTTACTTTGGGGGAAGGACTTCCTCCTTCAGTTAATCCTTCCTGGAAGCAACCTCAAGTATCCACCCAAAAGGGATTTCTGCGGATTACTAAACAGATCAACTTGACAACACCTTAACTATCACACCCACTGCGATATTACAATGCTCCATTGTGACGTCAAAATGACTCATGGTCTCATGATAATTTCCATCTGTGACATCACAAGTTTACCATATGACATGATAAAATCAACTTGTTCATCACAATTCCCCAATGTGATATCACAGTGTCCAGTTGTAACAAACCTCCACTGAGATAGCACAATACCCACTATCACAACTCAATGCTCAACTGTGACTTCAAATCTAACCTCTGTGATGTAACAATGCTCCACTGTGAAGATACAATATCCTAATGACATCACAAAGCCCCACTGTGATTTCACAATGCCACATCGTTCATCACAAGTCTCCAGTGACATCATAATTAACCACTGTGATATCACAGTGGTCTACTTTGACATCATAATGGCCCATTCTACCATCATAATATCCCGTTGTGACCTCAGCAAGCTGAAATTTAATATCATAATATTCCAGTGTAGAAGGATTGCTGTGAGTTCGAGGCCACCCTGAGACTACAGAGTAAATTCCAGGTCAGCCTGGGATACAGTGAGACCCTACTTCAGAAAACCAAAAAAAGAAAGGAAGGAAGGAAGGAAGGAAGGAAGGAAGGAAGGAAGGAAGGAAGGAAGGAAGGAAGAAAGAAAGGAAAGAGAGAGAGAGAGAGAGAGAGAGAGAGAGAGAGAAAGAAAGAAAGAAAGAAAGAAAGAAAGAAAGAAAGAAAGAAAGAAAGAAAAAAAGAAATTCCCACTTTAGGCGCACGCATCTGGAGTTCATTTGCAGTGGCTGGGGGCCATGGCACACACATTTTCTCTCTCTCTCTCTCTCTCTCTCTCTCTCTTCCTCTTTCTCTCTCTGTCACTCTCAAATAAATAAAAATAAACAAAACAATTTTTAAAAATCCCACTTTAATATAATGATGTCCCATGAAGAAATCACAGTAATCCATAATAATTTAAATAACCTCACTGTGACATCACAATACCCCACTGTGACATTATAGTATCCCAGTATTGTGTAACACACATCTGGCATTTGGTTATCTGGATTTTGCAAGACCCCTTTTCCCCCCAGATGCCTCACTATGATACCACAATGACTCACTGTCTCATGATAATGCCCAGCTATGACATCAAAATGCTCCCTTATGACATAAAAGCACAAATTTGTTCATCACAATGTCACATTTTGACATCACAATGCCCTGCTGTAACATCACAGCGTCCCATTTTGATATAACAATGCTCCACTCTGACAAAACAATACCCAATTTTTCTGGCACAGTTATGGGTCCCAGGCCACTGGAGGCTAAAGTAGGCCTGAGCTGTCAGGCATGGCTAAGGGCCCAGGCCGCCAGATGTTGCAGCAGACCTAGACCCTGATAATGTTGCCTGGAGACTGGCAAGCATGTAGACACACTCTCCCTTTGTCTGGGGCACTTGGACATCCTGATAAGACTTAGGTTTAGGTTTCTCTGTGGCCGAGTGATCTTTTACTGCTCACCCAGATGGTCTCTATAAGTTCATGAGCCAATTTACACTGCCAATACCCCTGTGACCCAAACCCTTACCTTTTCCTACTACATGAATGCTTATAAGTCCATTCCCCCAACAAATAAACAAGCTGTCCTCTGACACAGTCTCCCAGGTGTTTCTTCCTGTCCACTCACAGCCACTCAAGACCATGCTCCTCAGTTGCCTGGACATCCCTGGGAAATCAATATGCATTGGCCCCAGAATGGCAAGGAACCACAGCTGGCACCTGAACAGGGCACCTCTGAGATGTGCTGGGATAGGTGAGTTCTTCCTCTGAGGGACATCGGCCTGTGTGACCTTGTCTCTATGACTGAGGGCTGACAGGTTTCTCCCTTTCCTCCTTTACTTTCGGTTTGCACCATAACTAGGGACCAAATATGACAAAAGGGGAACTGATGTGCCTTGGCTGAGGCAACTCTTTGGCATTGACTGAAGGCCCCTAGCCCTCTGTCTGGATCCCAAGAGCTCACACAGGTATTGGCAACAACTCCCTATTTCTCTCCAACACAGAAACCAGTAATGCAATGACCTCTTAACCTGTAGGAAGGTCTCTTAAACTTGCAGACAGACTTATGTCTGGACATTTGGGGAATCCCCACTGGCGCTATCCAGCCCTTGGTAACATTTCTTTCTGGTCTTAGTGCCTCCTACCTTTCTTTCTATCATACTATCATTTCCCACCAAAAGGATTCACAAATTCAAGGTTTACCAGCACTTCCCAAGGCTAGAGGCATTAAGCTTTCCCAGAAGGAAGCCATCTCCTTTTGGGAAGAAGTCCTCCTGATTGCACCCTGGGTGATATCTGAGGATCCATATGACCCTGATGTGTGGACCCGCATAGCTTATCTAGTGAGGGTAAGGAAAGTTCAAGAAGGAAACCTCTCTCTTTCCTCCCCATTATAGTGACTAAGACTACTACCACTCCCAAATCAGATGATGACTCCAATAAGGAGGGCCCCAAGGACTGGCCAGTGGTGGACCTCAGTTCCCTTGAAAAGTCTATACAAGAAATTAGTAAGAAAATTACCCCAGACCTCCCTATGCCTATCACCTTTATCCATCCCTACCACCTTACACACATCTTGATCCAGGCTGCCCCCCTCTGGACTCACATTACACAGGCCAAAAGAATCCCATCATGATAAATTCTACTGACCAGGACCCTTCTCCATCTGCCCCCTCACTGGTAATCACACAACAACTATGCAAGCTCTAAATAACAATACGAATAAGTATAATCAGGGAGTGACATCTTTTCCAGTTAATGTGCAGCCAACTCAAGCTTAGCCCCTATAATGGTATCCAGATCAGGCTAATGACCTTAAAGAACTCACACAGGCAGTCAGGGAGGATGGGATCCATGTGCCATGGACTAAGTCCTTCCTCCAGAGCCTACGGGGCTCCCTTAACAGCCCCCAGGACTGGGGTGATATCTGTTGGTCTTTGATGCCCCTATTCCTTCAATGGGAAGCCCTCTATAGAAATGAATGCCTCCAACAAATAAGAAGGAATCAAAACTAACAATACATCCCCTGGGACTTTGATGAGCTGTTCGAACAGGGTTATTTTTTGCACAGGAGTCCAGCAGGCCCTGCAGCCCCCAGGGTACCATAACCAGGTTCACCACTGTGCTCTTCAAGCATGGAACAGGATTACACCCCTTTCTAGCACCCAAGATAATACCTCCTCCTTGCTGTTTCTCTGTCAAAAACCACAGGAAATCCTCTCTGACTTTATATTAAGAACAATAAACTAGAAAGAAAAAAAGAAAAAGGAAATAAATTAAAAACAAATACTAGATCCCTGGGATGTACACTACTGGGTATGGTTGACATGAAAACTTTAGGCTCATGGCCTCTCACTATCTCCCTCTGCCAGCTTCATATCTCTAGACAGCTTCTCCCCACTTCTCGCAGGATTCTTATTCACCACCACATTCTCTTGCAGATAAAACAAGCCATGGAAAAGATACAAGCCACCATAACCTGAGCACAAAACATCCAATATGGGGCCAACCTCCTCTTTACTAACCACCCCAATGTGTCTAACTGCTTATTTTGTGTATCCACCACCAGCCCTCTGCTAACCACAGTCCCTATTAATGCCACCCTTGAATATCCACATCTGCAATGAAGTATTCCCAACCATGCCTTACTGACATTCCCCTCTTTGATGCCGGTCAAGGTATGCTCCTTTGACTGTCCAGCTCCAAGCTGACCAGAGCTTAATGCCTCCTCAAACTCAATATTTCCATAACCAGGACCACTTGTGTGAAGACACCTGCTCTCCTATGGTGCAAAGGGCTAATTACCCCTTTCGTAAATATCTCCCATTTATTGTTCCCCAGTCTTAATTGTTCCACAGTTGTATCCCTACAAAGAAGAAAAAAGTGGCCCACAATCCCTGCCTGTGTCAACAGAGAGAGATTTTTATCCCCCTTCCTGTGGGCCTAGGTGTGACGCTATCCCTGGGTGTCTCTGATGCTGCAGGAACTGCTCTTGTTCAAACCAATGACCTCGCAGGTGACTTCTGAGACATGTTGACCAGGCCATGGTATCCACTACCAAAAGCCTCAAGTCTGTTCAAAGACAATTAAACTCTCTCATGGGTGTGGTACTCCAAAACTATAGAGCCTGAGACCTTATCACTTCTGAACATGGGGGTAGGGGAAAACATGTGTGGTTTTAGAAGAATTTTTTTTTTTTTGTCTATGAATCAAATGTTGTTAATGAAATGTTAAAATTCTCAAAAAACTCTGCAAGGAGCTACTCAGCTGCTGTAAATCTGATGACCCCACCACCTGGTTCTCTAACCCCTTAGTCACTTGGCTCCTCCCAGCTATAGGAACTCTGTTCCTTGTGGCCTCCTGCCTTATCAAATTTCTCAGACAACAAATAACTAACATAGCTAAGTTTGCTGCCAATCAGACTCTCATGCATAACCTACCTTTGTCTGAACCTGTGATAAACTACAAGGACCCCACTCAATGTGATGATATTGCTCCATTATAAAAACAAAGAGAGGGTTCTCAGGGACATGTATGGGCCCCAGCCCATTGGGAGCTAAATTTGGCTTGAACTTCCAGGCATGGATAAGGGCCCCAGACTGCAGGAGGTTGCAGAAGGTTTAGACCCCTATAATCTCATCTTGAGACTGGCAGGAGTGGGACTACACCCTACCTTTGCCTGGGGCACGTGGACATACTGGTAGACTTAGGTTTCGGTTTCCCTGTGATCATGTGACCTTTCACCTCTCATCTGGAAGGTCCATATATGTTAATGAGATATCAGTCTTCAGCCTTCACACAACCAATTCCCCTGTGATCTGTGCCCCGTACCTTTTCCCACCACTACATGAATGCTTATAAGCCTATCCCCCCAACAAATGAGCTGTCCTCAGATGCAGTCTCCTGATTGTTTCTTCTGGTTGCACTCAGCCACCCAAGACCCTGATCTGCAGTTACCTGGATGCCCCTGGGAAACCAATGTGCAGTGACACCAGGGCAACCAGGAACCACATCCAATGTCACATCAAAATGCTAAACTGTGACATCATAATGCCCTATTGTGACATCACAAAGTCGCACTCTAATTTCGCAGTTACGCGCCTTGATTCCACAAAGCCCCATTGTGACATCACAATGCTCCACTGGAATATTACAACACCCCCACTGTGATATAACAATATTATAATATGACATCACAAATCCACACTGTGATTTCACAATGCCCCATTCACTCATAATGTCCCACTGTGACAACACAGAGCTGAACTGTAACATCATAATATTCCCATGTGAAATCACAGTGCCCTATCATGACATCAAAAAGCCACACTGGATTTCGTAATTACCCACTATGATATTTCAATGTTGCACTGTGACACAACAATAACTCACTGTCTCATGATAATACCTAGCTATGATATCATAAGATTCATATATGACATAACAAAACCAACTGTTCATCACATTGTCCCACTGTGACATCACAGTGTTCCACTGTGATATAGCAGTAGTCTACTCTTATATCATAATACCCAATACCTCATCAATGTGATCAACTCTGATGTCACAATGCCATACTGTGACTTCACAAAGCCACACTATAATTTCACAGTGATGTACTATATCACAAACCCCATTGTGACATCACACAGCCCTGTTGTGACATTACAATGCCCTATTGTGTTATAAAAATGCTCCCCTGGGATATCACAATACTGCAATGTGACATTATAAATACTCACTGTGACTTACAATGCTCCACTGTGATATCACAGTGCTCCACTTTCATCACAAAACTCCTCTGTGACATAAAAATTCCCCAATATGATATCATAGTGGTCTACTGTAGCATCATAATTTCCCACTCTCTAATCAACATGTCCCACTGTGACATCACAGAGATGAACTGTAAGATCATGATGTCCCAGTGTGACCTCACAATGTGCAATTGTGACATCAAAAAGCCCCACTGAGATTTCACAATGCCCCACTGTGATATCACAATGCTCATATTTGACATCACAATCTCTCACTGTCTCAAGATAATGCCGAACTATGACCTCATAATGCTCTGATATGACATAATAAAACCAACTGGTTCATCACAATGCCCCACTGTGACATCCCATTTCACCACTGTGACATCTCAGTGTCCACTATGATATAACATTTCTCCATGATGAGATCACAAAACCCAATGTCACATCACAATGCTCAACTGTGACATCACGCTATTCTCTGACATCACAAATCCCCACACTGATTTCACAATGCCATACTAGGCCACCCCAAAGTCCTACTGTGACACAATGCCATACTGTGATATAACGATACTTCACTCTGAAATCACAATATGGTAATGTGACTTCACAAAGCCCCACTGTGATCTCACAATGCCCCACTCTACTATAACAATGCTCAACCATGAAATCACTAATGACTCACTGTCTCATGATAGTGCCCAGTTATGACATCAAAATGCTCCCATGTGACATGTGGGTTAATGGTGATATAAAAGGAAAGGTAAGACTTGCACATTCTCTGCATCCAAAGCAGCATTTATTAACTTCTCCTTTTGATAACAGACTCTTAACTGAGTAAAGGACCAGGTCGCTGCAGTTGGGAGGTTTTCTGGAGATTCATAATGCAGAGCAAATTTTCATGTGTGTTATATATCTTATTTTAAGAAATACTTATTTGGATCTTTTGATCACTTTTTAATCATGGCTTATTTTTCATGTTTTAGATAAAAGAATATTAATGAGAGGTCTGGAGAGACACTTAAGGGCACTTCCTTGCAAGCTTAACCGCCTTAATTCAATTTTCCACCTTCCACACAATGGCAAGTACAAGCAGCATACCCACTACAAGGCAATGCAAGTGGAACCAGGAGAACCCAGAAGCCTGCAGGCCAGTGAGAATGGTGCACATGAAGCAGCAAAAACAAACACACAGGACTTCCGGTTAAGATGGTGGCATAGGAACCATGCCAAAGCAGCTTAGGGGAGAAAAAGCCAAAAAGCTTAAAAAAAAGTAAAAAGCAAAATACACTCTTCTACTAAAAAGTGAGGTGTATAAGAAATTATCAACTGCAGCAGGGAAGTAGGAGAGATCCAGAGCATCTACAGCACATATAGGCAGGAAGAAGTGGCTACAGCAGCAGCAGCACACAGTTCTGCAAGATAACAGCTGCAAGGCTCAGCCTGAGCCACAGGAAAAACCAGGTGAAGGGAATCTCCACTCACACTAGAGCTCCTCATGAACTCAATAAAAGTGAGGGGGGATGGCAGTGAAGAACAGAGGAGCAGTTGATGAGGAAGGTGACAGTGAGGACCATCAGAAAAACATCAGCCACCATCCACAGCCTCCTCTCCTCCACTGCCAGTGCAAGAGAAAGCAAGCACCAGAGACCTGGGGAAGGGAGCTCACAGCACCGCAACCAGAGCAGTGATCCAGTGACCCAGCCAGCTTACTTGAACCCACAGTGCAGCAAAGAGGGGCCCAAGTAGGAGCACGACATAACTGAAACCAAAATCCTCTCAAAAGGTAAACTGGGATTACACTAGTTCAGTAACTGGTAAATAAGTCTGGTATATAGACTTGAATAGGAAGTAGTAATTGCACCTTCCATATCAGGATAAATTATATGTTAAATCTGATGGTCGGATTTGCCATACTTAAATAAGCTATATTTTGTGCTTATCATTTGTTGTTTACTGATTTATAGTGCCTTTGTTTACTCTTTTATTGTTCATTCAGGAAGGGACTCACTTGATCACAAGCTGACATGGAACCCTCAACAGACCAGAAATCTCAGCCTCCTAGTTGACAGGATTAAGGGTGTGGGGCAACACACACATGCTAACAGACTGTGACTTTGTTAGAGGATCTGGTTGTCATAATATATTCCCTTGAATAAAGACTCTGTGCTGTTTTTCATTGAATGTGTACATTGTTTAGTTAAATGTTAGAATTTTCCTGCATTTTGTTCTACTCAGCCTACTTGAATACTCTCATAGTAGGCAAGAACACAGTTAATGATATAAAAAACTCTATAGAAAATCTCACCAGTAGGCTGGATGAAGGAGAGGACAGAGTAAACTAGAAGACCAGGGGGCAGACCTAACACAGTCCAACAAAGAGAAAGAAAAACTAATAGGAAAGTACGAATGGGAATTTCAAGATAGTCAGGAAACTATGAAAAGATCAAACATAAGAATTCAGGATAGAGGCCTGGAGAGATGGCTTAGCAGTTAAGCACTTGCTTGTGAAGCCAAAGGACCCTGGTTCGAGGCTCGATTCTCCAGGACCCACGTTAGCCAGATGCACAAGGGGGCACATGCGTCTGAAGTTCGTTTGCAGTGGCTGGAAGCCCTGGCACGCCCATTCTCTCTCTTTCTCTCTCTATCTATCTGCATCTTTCTCTCTCTGCCACTCTCAAATAAATAAATAAAAATGAACAACAACAAAAAAAAAAAGAATTCAGTGTAGAGTCAAAGGAGAAAATTTAACTCCAAAGGCATAGTAGGTGTTTTCACCAAAATCACAGAAAACTTCCCACAAAATGGGAAAGAGATGCCAATTAAGATACAGGAATACTTTAAAATACTAAGCAGACAAAACATGGAAAGAACCTCTCCTTGCCATATTATAATTAAACTACCAAACACACAAACCAAAGAAAATATAGTGAAAGCAGTTAGAGAGAAATATCAAGTTACATACAAAGGCAAGCCCATCAGGATTACAGCAGATTATTCAACACAAACTTTAAAAGCCAGAAGGGCTTGGAGTGATGTATTCCAAGTCCTGAAAGATAACAACTGTCAACCCAGGTTACTTTATCCTGCAAAGCTATCCATTCAAATAGATGGAGAAACAAGGGCATTCCACAACAAAAGCAGGCTAAAGGAATATTTGAAGACAAAACTAGCTCTACAGAAAATATTTGAAATAATACTTCATGCTGAAGAGAAAGAAAAGCACACATAAGGGACCTGGGAAAAAACACATAATCAAATACTAGCTAACACAAGAGAGCAAAGGTAGAACTAGAAGAACTACAAAAAAAGGCAAACATAAATACACACCTTTCAATAATATCTCTTAATATCAACGGCCTCAATGCCCCAATGAAAAGACATGGGTTAAATAGCATGATCCTTCAATTGTTGCCTCCAAGAAACTCACCTTTCTACAAAGGATAGATATTATCTTAGGGTGAAAGGTTGGAAAACGGTGTTTCAAGCAAATGGGCCTAGAAAACAAGCAGGGGTTGCTATCCTAATAGCTTACAAGGTAGACTTCAGTCCAAAATTAGTTAGGAAAGATAACAAAGGTCACTTTATGTTGATTAAAGGCACACTCCAACAGGAGGACATTACAATCCTAAACATATATGCACCTAACATGGGGGCTCCCAAATTCACCAAAAAAACACTATTAGAACTAATGTCAGAGATAACACCAAACACAATTGTAGTGGGTGACTTCAACACCCCATTCTCATCAATTGACAGGTCATTCTGTCAAAAAATAAACAGAAAGGTGACTGGATTCAATGAGGTCATAGAGCAAATGGGACTAGCAGATATATACAGGACATTTCATAAAAATGCTACAGAATACACATTCTTTTCAGCAGCACATAGAAAATTCTCTAAAATAGACCATATATTAGGACACAAAGCAAACCTTAGCAAATATAGGAAAATTAAAATAATTCCTTGCATCCTGTCTGACCACAATGGAATCAAACTACAAATCAATAGCAAGAAAAGCTATAGAGCATACACAAAATCATGGAAACTAAACAATACACTACTAAATGAAGAATGGGTCAATGAAGAAATCAAAAAGAAAATCAAAAAATTCATAGCATCCAATGATAACGAGAACACAACATGCCAAAACCTTTGGGACACAATGAAAGCAGTCCTAAGAGGGAAATTTATAGCTTTAAGTGCCTATAGTAAGAAATTATAAAAGCCTTAAGTAAAAAACCTAATGCATCACCTTGAGGCCTTGGAAAAAGAAGAACAAGGCAAACCGAAAATTGGTAGACGGGAAGAAATAATAAAGATTAGGGCAGAAATTAATGAAATAGAAACAAAAAAATAATAATAATCCAAAGAATCAATGAAACAAAGAGTTGGTTCTTTGATAGGATAAACAAGATTAACAAACCCTTAGCAAATCTCACCAAAAGAAAGAGAGAGGAGACACAAATTAATAAAATTAGAGATGAAAAAGGCAGCATCACAACAGATACCAGAGAAATTCAAAAAATCATAGGGACATACTTTAAGAACATATACTCCACTAAGTTGGAAAATCTGAAAGAAATGGATGATTTCCTTGATTTATATGACCTACCTAAATTAAATCAAGATGAGACTAAACACTTCAATAGACAAGCATGGATATCCAAGCAGTTATCAAAAATCTCCCAACTAAAAAACCCAGGCCCAGATGGATTCACAGGTGAATTTTACCAGATTTTTAGGGAAGAACTAATACCAGTGCTTCTTAAGCTTTTCCATAAAATAGAAAAAAAAGGGGGCTGGAGAGATGGCTTAGCGGTTAAGCGCTTGCCTGTGAAGCCTAAGGACCCCGGTTCGAGGCTCGGTTCCCCAGGTCCCACGTTAGCCAGATGCACAAGGGGGCACACGCGTCTGGAGTTCGTTTGCAGAGGCTGGAAGCCCTGGCACGCCCATTCTCTCTCTCCCTCTATCTGTCTTTCTCTCTGTGTCTGTCGCTCTCAAATAAATAAATAAATAAATAAATAAAATTTTTTTAAAAAATAGAAAAAAAGGAATCCTACCAGACTCCTTCTATGAAGCCACCATCACCCTGATACCAAAACCAGGCAAAGATAGAACTAAAAACGAAAATTACAGAACAATCACCCTCATGAACATACATGCAAAAATTCTCAACAAAATATTGGCAAATAGAATACAAGAATATATCAGAAAGATCATTCACCCTGACCAAGTAGGTTTTATCCCAGAGATGCAGGAATGGTTCAACATATGTAAATCAATAAATAGACTGAAGGACAAAAATCACATGATCATCTCATTAGAAGCAGAGAAAGCATTTGACAAAATCCAACATACCTTCATGGTAAAAGTCCTATAGAGACTGGGAATAGAAGGAGCATATCTCAACATAATAAAGGCTATTTATGACAAGCCTAAAGCCAACATATTACTAAATGGGGAAAAACTTGAGGCTTTTCCACTAAAATCAGGAACAAGACAATGATGTCCACTGACCTCATTTTTATTTGATATAGTACTGGAGGGTCTTAGCCATAGCAATAAGGCAAGAGACACACATAAAAGGAATACAAATTGGAAAGGAACGGGGTCAGGTTATCATTATTTGCAGATGACATGATTCTATAAATTCAAAGAACCCTAAAGACTCTGCCAGCAAACTATTAGAGCTAATAAGCTCCTATAGCCATGCAGCAGGATACAAAAGAAACACACAGAAATCAGTAGCCTTCCTATATGCTAACAAGAAACACACAAAGGGTGAAATCAGAGAAGCACTCCAATTCACAACTGCATCCAAAAACGTACCTTGGAATAAACCTAACTAAGGGTGTGAAGGAACTCTACAATAAAAACTTTAAAATACTCAAGCTAGAAATTGCTGAAGACACTAGAAAATGGAAAAACATCCCTTGTTCTTTGATCAGAAGAATTGTAAAAATGGCAATCTTACCAAAAGCAATCAACACATTTAATGCAATTCCCATCAAAATTCAAATGGCATTCTTCAAGGAAATACAAAAAAAATAAAAATTCATTTGGAAACCCAAAATATCTCAACTATCTAAAACAATATTAAGCAACAAAAATAAGGCTGGTGGTATCACCGTACCTGATTTTTAACCTATACTACAGAGCCATAGTAACAAAAATAGCATGGTACTGGCACAAAAGCAGACATATAAATCAATGTAACAGAATAGAGGACCCAGATGTTAAGTCCAGGTAGCTATAGCCACCTGATATTCGATAAAAATGCCAAAAATACTCACTGGAGAAAAGACAGCCTCTTCAGCAAATGGTGTTGGGAAAACTGGATATATATCTGTAGAAGGAGGAAAATAGATTCTTCTCTCTCGCCATGCACAAGAATTAAGTCCAAATGGATCAAAGACCTTAACATCAGACCTGACACTCTGAAACTGCTAGAGGAAAAAGTAGGGGAAACCCTTCAACATATTGGTCTTGGCAAAGACTTTCTGAATACAACCCCAATTGCTCAGGCAATAAAACCACAGATTAATCACTGGGACCTCATGAAATTACAAAGATTTTGCACTGCAAAGGACACAGTGAAAAAAGCAAAGAGGCAATCTAGAGAATGGGAAATTTTTTTCACCAGCTATATTTCTGATAGAGGATTAATATCTAGGATATACAAAGAACTCAAAAAGTTAAATAATAAGGAAGCAAACAAGCCAATCATAAAATGGGCTATGGAGCTAAATACAGCATTCTCAAAGGAAGACATACAAATGGCATATAAGCATCTAAAAAAGTGTTCTACATCACTAGTCATCAGGTAAATGCAGATTAAAACTACATTGAGATTCCATCTCACTCCTGTCAGATTGGCTACCATCATGCAAACAAATAACTATAAATGCTGGCAAGGATGCAGAAAAAGAGGAACCATTTTACATTTTTGGTGGGAATACAATTTGTTTCAGCCATTGTGGAAATCAATGTTGATGTTCCTAATACAGCTAGTAATAGATCTATCATATGACCCAGATATAGCATATATCCTAAGGATCATCTCACTATCTTAGAGATACTTGCTCAACCATGTTTATTGCTACTCTGTTCACAATAGCTGGGAAATGGAAGCAGCCTAGATGTCCCTCAACGGATGAGTGGATAATGAAGATATGGTACATTTACACAATGGCATTCTACTTAGCAGTAAAGAAAAATGAAGTTATGACGTTTGCAGGAAAATGAATGGATCTGGAGAAGATTATACTGTCCGGTAACCGAGGCCCAGAGAGCCAAGCATCGCATGTTCTCTCTCATATGTGGATCCTAGCTATAGATGATTGGACTTCTGTGTGAGTAGGAAGAAATCTCAGTAGTAGAAGCCAGTAAGCAAGGAAGGAAATATAAAGCGACTAGAAATGAAGGGAGGGGAGTACTCAATAGGATGGCATTGTATATATGTAAGTATAAGAATAGGTTAATGGGTGTGAAAAGGCCTAAATGAGGTAAGGGGAAGAGAATGAGTAATGGCAAGGTGAAAGGACGGCTAATCAAGATATAAACAAATCATATGGAACTCTACTTTTTTTGGACAACGGAACACTCAGGAGCCATAGATTGTTACTAGAAAAATTTCAGTGGCAGGGATGGGACACCTTCCAGTGAGTTGTTAGCCAGAGAAGTCCCTGATGCCCCCAAAAGATTACAGGCCATTGCCAACGCCCTTTTTTCCCCACCAGGAATAGATGGCAAGACCCTACTGCTGAAGACTCCAAGTCTTTGGGCTCCAAGGCCACGGAGAAATCCTTCTGGAACTGAGCTGATAACGTCCTTCATGTAGACCAGCTGACAGAAAGCTGGAAGAAGCCATTCTGCATGCACTTTGATGGGAGAGAGAAATCACCAGTGAAGATAGTCAGCAGTGGACACTGCAAGCCTTATATTTGGCCAGCCAGGCTAAGTGAACCAACAGGTGCAACAGTGGCATGTCTGTCATGGTGATAATCCAACTGCCCTCTAATTGGACTGCTCCATGTATATCCCTGATACTGAAAACCTACAACAGGGGTAGACATAAGCCCTAGGAATGTAACCTCTGCTGCTGTCTGGATAAATGTATATACTATGCTCATAAAACTACCCAGTAATCACTTCTCTTAATGCTCATGCCCATATATTAATGCTACTTTCACTGTTGGTACCTGACCTTATCTTTTCAGATGGCAGTTACCTTGGGATGACTCAGAAGGCATCATGGTGCTGGGAAGAAGTGACAGAGGAGTACTCAGCACTACAATATCTCAATCACACCTTCCAAGGCTCAGGGTTCATGGCAAAAGAGGTGGTGGAAAGAATGTAAGAGCCAAAGGAAGGGTAGAATTCTGTGAGGCCTAGTGGAACTTCCTGAGCCTAACTGCCTCTGCCCAGCTATGACTCAGCAGGGGGCCAAATGGCTTCTGGCCTGCTATTTCCACACAGGAAATGAGAATTCCTGCCTGTGGGCACTTAGAACTCAGCAGGGGGCCAAATGGCCTCTGGCCTGCCACTTCCGCACAGGAAGTTAGAGTCTCCCACTCATGCTTACAAACAATCATCTCAAAGGTCACAGTGTGCTATTGGCCCTTACATCTCACCCGACCCTAAAGTCTCCACCTTCCTTCTGAACACCCGCCTCTAACAATAAAGTGAGTTCCTTCTTCGAAAGGACTCCCCACTCAGTGTGGTTTTTCTCCGGTGGGCAGGAGAGGTTTCTGGGTCTTCCTATGCTCATCATCCCCTCAACCCCTAGGGAGGAACCAGCAGGCCTGGTTCTTCCCTAGGCACTACATCTGCGGGAAGGAGCCCAACAGGACTCCTTAAAATGTGCTCCTCCAAACACAAAATGGCCTGGATACCCATGACACCACAATGCCTGAAAATATCTACACAAGACCATCATAGTAGGAAGAAAAGATTATGACATCAAAGTAAAAGAGAGACTGATTTAGAGGGGGAGGGGATGTAATGGAGAGTGGAGTTTCAAAGGGGAAAAGGGGGGAGGGAGTGCATTATCATGGGATTTTTTTTACAATCATGGAAGTTGTTAATAAAAAAAAAAATTAATTACTTAAAAATACACACACATCACACCCAGTAAAACAAGTGAGACCTTGTGTCAAGCAAAGTCGAAGTTGTCCTCAGACCTCCACATGTCCTCTGTGGCATCATGTGCTCATTCACATACAAGATACTTGAATCACATCACTTGTCTCCTTAATGTCCTCATCTTCTAAATTCCTATAGACACCCTAACTACCACATTAACCAATCAATCTAAACATCATTCAAACAAGAGACTAGGCACCTCTGTGCCTGTAATTCCCTGTTCTTCCTTTCCATTCAGTAACTAAACTCTTCTTCCATTCCTGAAGTGTCAGGATTTTCCCCACACCAGCCTGCCCCTCCCAACCCCTCATCTCTTCACAGGTCTAATGACGTCTCTAAAAAAGTCTCTACCTGCCTATCACCATGAAGACCTTAGATAGACAACTATTCTCAAATTAGAGTCAGTTTATTAAACTCAGGACACTCCCACTTTTGTTAATCACACTTAGTAATGCTCTATATCCACTTGTCACATCCTAAAAGCATTTAGTATTCTGAGTTATGGCCAGAGGCTAGGAAAGCCAAGACTTCATCTACTGTCCATCCTGCCTTTTCCTTGTAGCATTTAGTACCTAACAGTGTTGGTTTCTACCTTATCTTCCCATCCATAGGACAATGAAGGCAATGTCTGTCGAGAGAAGCTGACAATCTTGGGTGGTTCTGGAGCTGGGTATTGGCCTCAGCAGGGCCTGTCATCTGGGGTCCTCACAGCACTGTCCAGGGTGTCCCCTCAGCCCATCAGCTGGTCTGACTTTCCTACCTGCTGCTGAGTGGCTTCACTCTCACGTGGACAGTCAAGGCCCTGCTTGCTCCCCATCCTGTTGGACAGAGGAAAATGAACTCTGCTGCTACCACCACACATTTCCCCACACTCTTTGGTTGAGCCACAGCACTGTGATGTCACAGTCACGGGCCACTGCACCTACCAGTGGCATGGGGGAGGCTGGCAGAGAAGGGTGCTTTCATAAGGAGTATGGTGCAGTACTTTGGAGCAGAAATATTGTAGTTCATGGAGTTTGTGTGCCCCCCAACCACCCACCCAGAGAGCAGATTCCTGCTACCTGGGATGTAGCTGTACTGGAGCAGGGACTTTGCAGCTCACAGACCTTATGCACCCCCTTACTCAGCAGATGTGTAGACTCCTAGAGTCTGAGGAGGCCTCCTGGGACAGAGTGACTCCTGGCCAGAAGATCTCACAAGCCCACTGTATGTGAAAGACAACACTATGGTCAACCCACAGGGATTGGCTGCACTCAGGCCTGCATTCTGAGGCCCTGACCTGCTTTCCTTGCCTGCCCTTCTGTTTCAGTCAGGTTTGCATTGCTGGCAGAAATCACCCATCAAAGAGCAGTTTGGGGAGAAAGGTTTATTTTGGCTTACAGTCTCCAGGGGGTGCTCCACAATGACAGGGGGAAATGATGACATGAGCAGAGAGTGGGTATCACTTCCTTGCCAACATCAGGTGGATAACCGGAACAGGAGAGTGTGCCAAACACTGGGAAGGGAAAACTAGCTATAATCCACATGAGCCCACCCCCAACAATGCCCTGCCTCCAAGAGGTGTTAATTCCCAAATCTCCATCAGCTGTGAACCCCTCATTTAGGACAGCTAAGTCTGTGGGGGACATATGAATCAAACCACCATATCTTCCTTCTTTCTTTCCTTTCTTCCATTCTACCCTTCCTCCTCTTTTTTCTCCCTTTCTTTCCTTCCTTCCATTGTTCCTTTTTGTTTCATTCCTTCATTCTCCCCTTCCTTCCTATCTTCCTTATTTCCATTCTTCTTTCTTTCTTACTCTTTTCCCTCTTTACTTCTATTCTTCTCCCTTCCCCCTCTTTTTTTCTCCTTTCCTGCCTTTTTTACATACTTTCTTCCTTCTTTCCTTCCATTTTCCTATTCTACTCCCTTCCCACCTCTTTTTCCTTCATTCCATTCTTCATCTTTTCCCCTTCTTCTCCCTTCCTTCATTTCTTCTTCCCATTATTCTCTTTCCTTTCCCCTCTGTTTCCTGCTTTCCTTTCTTTTCCTCCTCTTTCCCCTATTTTTCTCCCTTCCTTCCTTCCCACTTTGTTGGAGACCACTGTTTTCTTTCCATGTTACTTACAGCATAATTGTATAAAAGTAAATGTGCGTGCCAATGCAGTTTGAGGAATGCAGCTGCTCCTACCTCAAGTTATATAAAAAATTAGTGAAATCCTAACCACAGGTTCCCATGCTCTGTTTATGATAGCCAAATATCTTCCTAGAAAATTGACCTGCTACCTTTTTCTATTGAATGGCCCAACAAAATTAAATATTTTTCTTTAATGATTAAATATTTTCACCCTAATAACATGCTAATATATTTACATATGGTATGTTAATATTTCATTAAAAACAAATCAAAATTAAGAACATTAAAAACATTGAAGAAGGGCTGGAGAGATGGCTTAGCGGTTAAGCGCTTGCCTGTGAAGCCTAAGGACCCCGGTTCGAGGCTCGGTTCCCCAGGTCCCACGTTAGCCAGATGCACAAGGGGGCGCACGCGTCTGGAGTTCGTTTGCAGAGGCTGGAAGCCCTGGCGCGCCCATTCTCTCTCTCTCTCCCTCTACCTGTCTTTCTCTCTGTGTCTATCACTCTCAAATAAATAAATAAATAATTAAAAAAAAAACATTGAAGAAGGAATTCATGGTAACATGATACTTTCAATATACAGGGGAAAAGTAGAGTTTACGGCAATCTAATTAGTAATATCTGTAAACTTTAAAGACCATCACCAATTTCAATCATGCTTGTTTTGGACAAGAGAACAGTTGAATGAAAGTCAAATTTATTATCCCCTTGTAACAAACAAGTTCAATGGATTTTCACCTGGTTTCCCAGTCTTAACCTGAGATTTAGTTAAAAGTTTGTCTTTCTCTGCTCTATCAGTAGTTCCTTTTAAAACATTTTTTAATTAGAGATATTTTTATTAATTAGTTTTGTACTCAGCGAATACAGTCAATTTGGTACCATTATTAGGCTCATCCATGACCTAACCCCTCCCCTTGGCTCCTCCTTGTTGAGGTATATGGGTCATGCATTCTGGAGTTAGCCCACAGTTATGGGTGGGATAAATGTCTATGTAGACCTATCATCTTTTAACCACATGCCATAAAATCAAGTTTTCTCAAGACAGTTTGTATTATGTCAAAGTCATTATTCATGATGCATACATAAGCTATTTGTGATACATGCATAAACCTAAGATTTAAAACACCGTAGGTCAGAATTCAGTGCCTCTCATCCCAGTTGTGACAGAGAGCCCATCGGTTTCCCCTCTTCTGCATGTCTAATGGGTGTTGTGAGTTTGTCTATGCATTGCAGTCCCACTTCTAGTACATGAACCCAATACCACTGGCCACAGAACCACTTTCCTTCCCTTCCTTTATTTCTCCCTTCCCTCTCCTTTTTGCTCTTGTATTTGAGACAGAATCTCTATATAGTCTGGACTTGCCTCGAATTCTTGACCCTCCCACCTCAGCCTACCATTGAGGTAACATGGATGTATAACACTCAGTTTATAGGGGGAAGGTTTGTGTGTGTGTGTGTGTGTGTGTGTGTGTGTGTGTGTGTGTGTGTGTGTGGTTTGTGTGCATGGATATGCACATTTATGTGTAGTTTTACACTTTTTGTGCACACACGTATGTGTAGGCCAGAGGACCTGCCAGGTTCCTTCTTCAATTGCTTTGTACTTTACTATCTTTTTTGAGACAAGCTCTTTCACTGAGACCTGAAGCCCACCAATTCAACTAGATTATCTAACTCACAGCAAGCCCCAGGAATCCTCCTGTCTCCACCTTATCTGTTCTGGGATTATGGGTACAAGCCAGCACCCCTAGTTTTTACCTGGGTGTTGGGGATCTGAACTCAAGTCCTCAAGCTTGTATGGCAAACACTTTATCCACTGAGCCATCTCCCCAGCCCACCCAAAAGCCTTATTTCTGCACAGAAATGTCCTAACACGTTGGTTGGAGGCTGGCAATGTGGTGAGATGGAGCGAGACCATGAATCCTCAGTGTCACTGTCAGGATTATTCAGTCGAGGTTGACACAGCCGCCTACAGGATAACGAAGGGCCAGGGTAACTGCTTTCCCAGAGTGGCCCAGGGAATAGTGTTCACTCTCATGACACTCACCTCTGCTAGGAACTTGGACAAAGGATTTCTTTTCATGACAATCATGCTGAATAGCGAACAAGATCCTGTTGCATGACTTGGTGGTTTGCTGGTATTGACTGAATTTTCCAGAAAATAAAGCCACATCTCTGACAAATATTCTATATGTCTGACTGACTGATTAGAATGTCAGTGATTGTTGGAAGTTGAACGTTGCACGTTCAGTGCCAAGTGATCTTGAGTTGTCTTTATTTCCTAAATAGCCACTTATTGCCAGCCTCTGTGTGTGACCTAACATTCTATGCTACTATGTAAATCCACATGTATCATCAAACACCTTGCTTCCACCAACCCAGGCTAAGAACATCATCTCAAATGTCTCTCAAATACAAAGATGAAAATCAAATACAATATTAAAAAAATTGAAAAGTATCAACTCACATACATGACTGTAGCTCATATGGTAGCCGTCTTGAGTTGCTGTTCAAGTCAGAAGTAGTGACTTGTAGGTTGTGGTGCTCTTTTTCATTGTCTCTTACTTGTGTGTATAAGACATGAGACAGGAAGAAATAAAAGAAAGGAAGAGACAGGGGTAAGAAAGCAACACTTATGACATGCCTTCTCTTTAAAAAAACATGTATTTGTTCATTTGAGAGGAAGTGAGAGACAGAAAGAGTCAAATAAAGAGAGTAGATGTTCCACGGCCTCCAGGCACTACCATGTGCCTCTGGCTTTATGTGGGTACTGGGGAATTGAACCTGGGTCCTTAGGGTTCATAGGGAAGCACCTTAACTGCTGAACCATCTCTTCAGCCCATAATATCCCTTCTTATAAACACATTTTTTGTTGTAACAATGATCTAGAATAGTCATAATTTCAGTTTTGAATGTGGGAGTTTAGTAGGCACACAGCATGGAATAGTCACAGAAGAAATACCAAGAATCAGACAATGAATAAAACATCAAGATGGGCACTGAACAACACCCATAAGAAATGTCTGGAGTGGGCTGGAGAGATTTCTCAGTGGTTAAGGCACTTGACAGCAATGTCTAATGACCCAGGTTTGATTCCCCAGTTTGCAAGTAAAGCTCGAGGTACAAAGTGGTGCATGCATCTGGAGTTCATTTCCAGTGGCTGGAGGCCCTGGCACACCCAATCTCGCTTGCTTGTACTCCCTTCCCCCCACCCATGCAAATAAATAAATAAAGTAACATAAGGGCTAGAGAGATGACTTAGTGGTTAAAGTGCTTTCCTATGAAGCCAAAGGACCCAGGTTGGAAGCTCCAGTAAACATGTAAGCCAGATGGACAAGGTGGCACATGCATCTGGAGTCTGTTTGCAGTGGCTAGAGGTACTGACACACTCATTCCTCATTCTCATTCTCTCTCTCTTTGCTTTCAATAAGTAAAAATAAAATTTATATATATATATATATATATATATATGTATATGTATATATATACACACACACACACACACACAGAGAGAGAGAGACAGAGAGACAGATACTGCAAACAATGTGAAGCTGCATGAGCCACTTTGTGCATATGGATTTACTTGGGCACTGGGAATTGAACTGGGGTTGTTGGGCTTTCCAGGCAAGTGCCTTAAGCACTCTTCCATCTCTCTAGCCCTGTCACACACATTTTTTCTTGCAAAAAAAAATTTTTTTTTGGTTTTTTGAGATAGGGCCTCACTCTAGCCCTGGCTGACCTGGAATTCACAATGGAGTCTCAGGGTGGCCTCGAACTCATAGCGATCCTCCTACCTCTGCCTCCCAGTTGCACACATTTTTTGATAGTTTTCCTCAAATTCCAACATAGACTTCCATGCCTTGTCTAAAACCATGTTGAACTTGCATTTCCCCATCAAAAGTGGTATTCAGGGAATTTTGGATAAAATCATGAAGATATATATATATATATGGTATAATATATATATATAACATATATATGGTATAATTCCATATATGTATATATATATATATATATATATATATATATATATATATATATATGGTATAATTCCATATATGGTATTAATTCCATTCCTAAAGTAGGGCTATGAAGTCATCTTTTATGAGTAATTAAGTATCTCATGGCCACAGTGTATTCTGAAAGTATTTCCATGTCCTGAAAAAAAAAACAACACTGAACTAAAAACCTAATTGTGTGTGTGTGTGTGTGTGTGTGTGTGTGTGTGTGTATACACACACACATATATATATTTATATACATACATACACACACACACACACAAACTTGACTCAAGTTATATTTTGTCATAAAAGCTTTTGTTCAGTGTTTTGGATTAAAATATGAAATCAGGGGTTCATTCTAAGTAAGTAGCAAAGTTGTTCTTCATGTGCAATGTGTTTCAACTTGAAATTTTGATAGAAGGCGGGAGAGATTGCTCAGTGGTCAAAGTACTTACCTACAAAGTCTAAAGACTCAGGTTCAATTCCCCAGCACCCATGAAAAGGCAGATGCACAAAGTGACACATGTATTGGGAGTCTGTTTGCAGTAACTACATTTACTGGTGTGCCCATGTTCATTCTCTTTCTCTCTCTCCTTACAAATAAATGATTGCTTTAAATAGCTAGGCATGGTATCACACATCTTTACTTCCAGCACTGGGGAGGCAGAGGTAAGATAACTGGCCATGAGTTTGAGGGCAGCCTGATACTACATACTGAATTCCAGGTCAGCATGGGCTAGCAAGGAAAAACCAAACATAAATAAACTAATGAATTAATTAATTTAATTACAATAAATTTTATTAGAAAAAATCCTGACAGAAAGTGACACATGGAGTGGAATTAAAAATCACAACTCTCATCATGGAGGGATGACTTAAAAGTTGAGATGCTTAAGATCCAGGTTTGATTCCCAAAGACCCACATATGCCAGATGCACAAGGCAGTTCATGCAACTGGAGTTTGTGGCTGGAGGCCCTGGCATGGCCATTCTCTGTCTGTCTCTCTCCCCCCCCCCCCCCAAAGAACAATAATAAAAATAAATCTCACCACTCTCTCTCTCAAGTGAGAACAGGCTGCTTCAAAAATCTATCATTTCTACTAGTTTTGTGCATGTGCTTTCTCCATCAATACCAGGCTATAGGGCTTGAATCTGAATCCAAAACACACCTGATGGAAACTTAAACTATGTGACCACACCTGAATGTCATTCAGAAATGAGGTGGTGTGGGGAGATGATTGGGTTTGGATGTGGTGATGGTGGTAAAGTCCCCATGATGGCTCTCACTAGTAGCTTTACAAAAAGAGGAAGAGAAGCTCAAGCTATCCGGCTTGCTCTGTCTTACTACACAATATCCCTTTCACATATGCAACACAGCAAGAAAGCTTACAACCAGAGTTGAGCAGGTCGATGCTCTAGGTCCCAGGATTTCCCAGTCTTCAGAATCAAGAGTAAAAAAACGAACATCTACCATTTATTGATTAAATGGCCTCATTTATTTTGTTACAACAGAGGGCTAAGCCTCCCCCACCCCGACTGTACAGATAGATTCTAACTTAATGTTCACACTTCTTTAAGCCTCTTCTTAAAAATATAACCTCCCATATTTTAAAAATAGTATAAATCTGGGGCTCAAGAGATTGCTCAGTGGTTAATGTACTTGCCTGCAAAGCCTATGGACTCAGGTTTGATTCCTCAGAACCCACATAAATTCAGATGCGCAAGGTGGTGCATATATGTCTGGAACTTGATTGCAGTGGCTAGGGGCCCTGGTGCAACCATTCTCTCTCTCCCTCTCAAATAAAAAATTATATCTATATCATCTATATTTCTATATATAGCTGGATGTTATGTTACGTTTTTGACCAATTATTAAAACTCAAATAACTTCCCATATCTCATTGAAGGATGTCCAAAGCTTTTACCTGGACTTCCAGAACCAGGTTTATGGACACCTCCTGGCTCAGCCCCAGCCTCCTGACACTGCATATTTTCATTTTCTACATAAGTACCATGTCCTCTTGTTTCTGGGATGGCCCCTGTGATGTACCTGTTCCCCATAATTCTCTCTCCCCCAATCCTCCTGTCTCTCACTCAGTCCCAGCCACATGATGTAAAAGTTCAACCTCATTTTCCTGAAATCCCAGTGATTTCTATGTATCCCTTCTAAATGCATCTTTATTTATTTATTCATTTATTAGAGAGAGAGAGAGAGAGAGAGGCCGATATATGGAAAAAATGGGTGTGCCAGGGTGTTGCAGTCAGGTCAGCATTGCTGGTAGAAATCACCCAACCAAGAGCAGCTTGTGGGAAAAAGAGGTTTATTTTGGCTTACAGGCTCAAGGGGAAGCTCCACGATGGCAGGGGAAAATGATGGCAAAAGCAGAGGGCGGACATAAGGTGGATAATAGCACCCATAAGCCAGCACCCAACAATACACTCCCTCCAGGAAGCATTAATTCCTGAATATCCATCAGCTGGGAACCTACTATTTAGAACACCTAAGTTGGGGGACACCTAATTCAACCCAGCACACAGGGCCTCCAGCCACTGGAAACCAACTCCAGACACAGGTACCACTTTGTGCATCTGGCTTTATGTGGGTACTGGGTAATCAAACCTGAGTCATAAGGCTATGCAGGTAACTGCCTTAACTGATGAGCCATCTCTCCACTCCCCCAAATGTATCTTTGTCACTGGGAATCCTACTATTTTGTTTTACCCAGCTCTCTTCTGAACCCCAGCCCCACCGTCACCACATACACCCTTGTCTGTTTTCTAAGATTATAAAATAGCGGGACCTCCCAGAACAATACCCCTAAGAAGAGTTGTCATCCTTCAGTCCTGACCACATACATACACATATTGTTGTCTACCAAATTCAACCTATTGACCATAAGGATAAGAGTCAGCTTTTTGAAATACTATGCAAGCAATGCATTCAGAAGGGGAAAAAAAAATCTATCACTTGAGCAAATATTGGGGGATGGATACTTTACATGACAAGCTTTCTGTAACAGAAGAGCTAGCTGAGTGTGATGGTTCACGCCTTTAATCAAAGCACTCAGGAGGCAGAAGTAGGAATATTTCCATGAGTTTGAGGCCACCCTGAGACTACAGAGTGAATGCCAGGTCAGCCTGTCCTAGAGAGAGCCCCTACCTTTAAACCTTCCCCCCAAAAGGGCTAGAGAGATGGTACAGTAGTTAAGGCACTCATTTGCAAAGACTAATGACTTGGGGGCTGGAGAGATGGCTTAGCAGTTAAGTTCTTGCCTGTGAAGCCTGAGGACCCCAGTTCAAAGCTTGATTCCCCAGGACCCATGTTAGCTAGATGCAGAAGGGGGTGCACGTGTCTGGAGTTCGTTTGCAGTGGATGAAGGCCTGGGTGCACCCATTCTTTCTCTCTCTGTCTCTGCCTCTTTCTCTGTCACTCACAAATAAATAAAAATAAACACAAACAAAAAAGACTAATGACTTTGGTTTAATTCCTCAGTACCCACATTAAAGGCAGATGCACAAAGTGGCGCATGGATCTGGAGTTTGTTTGCAGTGTCTTCAGGCCCTGCTGTACCCATTCTCTATGTCTCTCTCTCCCTTTGAAAACAAAAGAATATTTTTTAAGGCTGCAAGGATTGCTTAGTATTTAAGGCACCTGCCAGTGATGCCTAAGGACCAAGGTTAAATTCCGTAGTAGCCATGTGTGGTAGTTTGACTAGACAGCCCCTGGTATATTCATCATTTTATTAGTTTGTAGTTTGCATCTGCACCACCTGGCTGTAGGGGTTGTCACTGGGAAGACCTTAAGGTGTGCTGGTAGGTTTGAAATTCCAATCAAAAGATATGCAAAGTGCTTAGTTCTGCCTAGAGTTTCTGAAGTGTGCTGTGTGGTGAGGCTTTTGGCTTGTGGCTTTCTTCTGTTTTTGGTGCTGTGAAAGCAAGGCACCTTCTTCTGCCATTATGGAACTTCCCCTGGATGTGTAAGCTTCAATAAATATCTCTTCCTCCATAACTGGGCCTGGTCTGGATCAAGGTGGTACACGTGTCTAGAGTTCTCTTGCGGTGACTGGAGGCCTTGGCATGCCCACTCTATCTATCTGCCTCTCTCTCTGTATGTATATCTGTATCTATCTATATCTAACTTTATCTATATCTATCTATCTAATGTATGTATGTGTTTGTGTATTTATGTATGTATATATATGTATACACACATACATATATACATACATGTGTATATATATATATATATACACACATACATATATATGTATAATATTTTAAAAATACAATTGAAAATTATGAAGGAAGACATGTTATGTTAATTCTGGCCCCACATTCACACATGTATATACACACACACACTAGTACCAGAAGCTAAGCATATGTTAATGAGAGCCTATGACTTACTGTGGCCTTGAATGATGTTTTCAGGGTTTTCTTTTTTTTGGCGGGGGGGGTAGAGTCTTGCTGTAGCACAGGCTAATTGGAATTCACTCTGTAGTGTCAGGCTGGCTTCAAACTCATGGCCATGATCAGCCTACCTCTGCCTCCTGAGTACTGGGATTAAAGGCATGTGCCACTACGCCAGGCTTTTGATGAGAATTTTGTGTAGCAAAATATCAGCCAAAATAACTGGGAGGTGAGGGAGGTACCCAGGCAGTTGGGATACAGAGTTTGGCTCCTGGTTAACTGAGAGATGGATGAGTGTGAGCCACAGCCATGATGCTCATCACAGTGTGATGCAGTCACATTTTGCAAGAGGCATGCAAAGATCTGCATGGTTTCACCACCAAATAAAATAAAAATAAGACCCCTGCTGAAAAATGGGGCCAGACTGACATGTTTTATTAGAAACTGACTCAGTCTCTGCTCTGAATTAATGGTTGGAGATATCATCATTAGTGTTGATAGGTCAATGGCCAGTCTAACCCCTGACGTTACCTGAGTCCATCCTGTTAACAGTGGTTGGAGATGGGCAAGTCCTCACATTGTTAAACGCATTTACCACACCTTCATATAGTACTCATGTCACATGTTCACCACAGTCATACAAAGCAGACATCTGTGTTATTAAAATGAGACTAAGAGCTGGAAAGAGGGCTTAGCAATTAAGGCACTTGCTTGTGAAGCCTAAGGACCCAGAATCAAACCCCAGATAAGCCAGATAAGCACAAGGTGACACATGCATCTGGAGTTCATTTGCAGCTCTGAAGGCCCTATTGGGCCCATTTTTCCCTTTCTCTATTTGCCCCTTCCTCTCTCTCCCTTTTCTCTCCAAAATTAAAAAAAATATATATGTATTTTTTTAAAAAGTAGGTGTGCACCAGAAGGTTTTATTTGTGTGTATCTAATAAAGGGTAGTGTGTGGATCACAGCTATTCCCACCCCTTACCAGTCTGTGATGAGTTCAGCACAGAAACGAAAAGATTATGTTTTGTTTTGTTTTTCAAGGTAGCTTCTCTGGCACAGCCAGGCCTGGAATTCATTATGTAGTCTCATTCTGGCCTCAAATTCACAATGATCCTCCTACCTTTACCTCCGAAGTACTAGGATTAAAGTTGTGCACCACCACATCTAGAGTATATTGAACTTTGCAAAGCAATTGAACAGAGAGCTTATATAGCTGTCAAAACTGGTAATTAAAAACTTGAGTTTGAATTGATAGATCACCTTATGTCATCTCCATCACAGCTTGCTTTTAAGTTTTAGTTGGTCGCAGAATGTTGCAATCACTTGGGCCCTGTCCATGTCTCATGCAATGGCACACACAGATTCAGGTCCATGCCTGTAAGATGACTACCACACGTGTGTTCTGATCCTGCCCCGTATGATTTGTACCAACCTATCCTTTTGTTTGGTATGTATATGTATGCTATGTATGTGTGCATAAATGTGTTATTTGTGTATGTGCATGTGGTGGGCAGAGGTAAATGTTGGCTGTCTTCACTCAATTACCTTCAACCTTATTATTAATTTTTAATTATTATTTATTTATTTTAGGGAGGAAGAGAGAAAGAAAGAGACAGAGGGAGAAAATGGGCACACCAAGGCCTCTAACACTGCAAATTAACTCCAAATACATGTGCCACCATGTACATCTGGCTTTACATGAGTACTGCCAAAAAAAAAAAAAAAGTCACTAGATTCCATTCTCGAAGGGAGATATTTCCCACTGAGTTTACTATTTGCACATTATGTAGAAAATTTCTCTGTGATATTTTAGTGTCTGTGATACAAGATTGATGGATGGATTCACAAAGACCAGAGATAGACTGTAAAGGGCATTATCTTCATTGGGGGTGGTGGAGCATGCCTTTAAACCTAGCACCAGGCAGGCAGAGGTAGAAGGATTGCTGTGAGTTTCAGGCCACCGTGAAACTACATAGTGAATTCCATGTCAGCCTGAGCTAAAGTGAGACCTCGAAAAACAAAAACAAAAAACATATTTTTAAACAAGAGATGGCTTAGCAGTTAAGGTGCTGGCCTGGGAAGCCTAAGGATCCAGGTTTGATTCCCTAGTCCCATCTAAGCCAGATACACAAGGGGTCACATGCATCAGGAGTTTGTTTGCATTGGCTGGAGGTCCTGGCAAGCCTATTCTCTCTCTCTCTTCTCTCTCCCTCTCTTCCCTCTCTGTCTCAAATAAAAATAACGCAATTTAAAATATTAAAAAGAACAACAATAGGGGACTGGAGAGATGGCTTAGCACTTAAAGCATTTGACCACGAAGCCTAAGGATGCAGGTCCAATGGAAAGCCAGATCACAAGGTGGCACATGTGTCTGGAGTTTGTTTGCAGTGGCTGGAGGCCATGACATGACCATTCTCTCCCCTCTCTCTCTCTCTCTCTCTCCCCATATATATATATATATATATATATATATATATATATATATATATATATATGCACACACACACACATTTATTTATTTACTTATTTATTTTGAGGAAAGAGGATTCAGTCAGCTTCTTCCACACTGGGGCCCCTCACTGTGTTTGCATTATTGTGATTTGTCTGTGTGCACATGAGGTGTTTGAACAATTGTTTATCTTGGAACAATGAGTGGGTGGCTGTAAAGAAGAAACTCAGTCACTGCAATGACTGATGATTTTACAGGCTCGTCTGTGTGTTGGGATTTGGGTTTTGTTGTTGTTGTTGTTATTTTTCCATGTTGTTATGGACAGTTTGATTCTGAATGTGTCTTGGGGAAGACTATACTTCCCTCATTCCCACTCCACACCTTCCTGCTCAACTTGCCACCTCATCCTGGGGGAATTGAGAACCGAGCACCATTTTGGAAGTACAAGGTCCACAGTACCCACCTCATCCTAGAGGAACTTAGAACACCTCACCATCCTGGAAGTACAAGGTCCCTAGTACCCACCTCATCCTAGGGCAACTGAGAACACCTCACCATCCTGGAAGTACAAGGTCCCTAGTACCGCCTCATCCTAGGGGAACTTAGAACATGTCACCATCTTGGAGGTACAAGGTTCCCAGTACCCACCTCATCCTAGAGGAACTCAGAACACAGTACCTTAGAAGTACAAGGTCCTCAATACTTTGTGGCAGATCTCAACTATCAACACAAAAGTAAGAGCCAAACTAGAGTAAGAAAAAAGAAAAAAAACACAGAACCGAGACCTCTTATCTTATGGTCCTTCCCCAACTTCTTCCCTGTTGCTCTCACTCACTCCTGCTCAGCTTAGCCACACTTATAAAAAAAAAAAAAAAAAAGTCAGCGATGACTCCAAGACACTACTGACACCACCACAACTCTGCTAAGTAAGTAAACAATAAATAAAACCACCTCCTCATGAGAGGATGATTTTCAGAGATGTCACCAAGTACCTTGAGGTGCAAAGGTATGAAGTCATTTAACTTGTTTTTGTCTCAATGTACTTCAGCACAAACGTCTGTGTGAGAGGCAAGATTATTTTTGTCTGCTCTTACCCCAGGATCTTACATAATATCTTTCTTTTTCTTTTTTTTTTAATGGTATTTTAAATTTTATTTATTTATTTATTTGAGAGTGACAGACACAGAGAGAAAGACAGATAGAGGGAGAGAGAGAATGGGTGCGCCAGGGCTTCCAGCCTCTGCAAACGAACTCCAGACGCGTGCGCCCCCTTGTGCATCTGGCTAACGTGGGACCTGGGGAACCGAGCCTCGAACCGGGGTCCGTAGGCTTCACAGGCAAGCACTTAACCGCTAAGCCATCTCTCCAGCCCTGAGATCTTTCTTTTTCATGGAGAAACAAATTAGACGGTTTAACAGTGTGGCTCTCCAAGGCCTGCTTGTATTCTCAGACCTCTGCCCATGTCACACTGGCTTGTCAGAACCCTAGATGTTGGATATAGAAAAGACAGACATACATACATATTTTAATTATCTGTATTTGAAAGAGTGTGAGAGAAACAAGCAGAGAGAGAGAGAGAGAAGAGGGAGAAGAGGGGAATGGGTGCATTGCAAATGAACTCCTTGTGCATGCACCATTTTGTACATCCAGCTCATGTGAGTACTGGGGGAATAAAGCCTGGTTCCTTAGGCATTGCAAGCAAGTATGTTAGCCATCTCTCCAGCTCACATACATATATTTTTTTCAAGGACAAACAAGATGTCGGAAAATGAGGCATCCTCTAAAAATGTATGTATTACAAATTTATTCATTGCATCTGAATGTGTGTCATGTGTGCATGTATGTAAATAAATGTGTGGGGGGTACACGTGTGTGTTTGAAAGCCCCATCCATGTCAATGATGAGTGTCTTCCTCAACCACTCTGCACCTTGTGTTAGGACACAGTGTCTCTCAGTGAATCTAGAGCTCACCAGTTAGGCTAGACTCTCTGGCCAGTGAGTCCCATGGGTTTCCCTGTGTCCACCTCTCCCAGCACTGGGATGATGGGACTGTACCAGCACTCCTGGCTTTTACATGTGCACTGGGGACTGGAACTCAGGTCCTGAGGCTACCAACTGAGCCATCTCCCAAGCCCCAAATGTTTGCATATCTTTTTTAAAACTTTTATTTTTGTTTGAAAGGGTGAAAGAGGCAGAGAGAGAGAGAATGGATACACTGGAGGCCCTTTATCCACTGCAAGCAAACTCCAGACACATGCACCACCTTGTGTATCTGGCATAACATGGGTACTGGGGAATCGAAACTGGGTCATTTGGCTTTGCAGGCAAGCACCTTAATTGCTAAGCCATCTCTCCAGCCTGGTTGGTATATATTTAACTTGATAGGCAGCCTGCCTGAAAAACCTAGCCAGGAAGTTTTGTTTGTTCCCAGGGTTCACAGATGAGATATTAATGTATGTATCTGTGAATGTGTGTACAGCAAACAACAGGAGTGATCATAATTCTTCATTTCATAGTCCTATGTGATCCACAAACAAATTAAAGATGGGTAAGAGATAACAAAGTATTTAACACTTTTATTTATTAGACAGAAAGACAAATAGAGAAGAGGGAGAGAGGGAGAGAATGAACACGTCCAGTAGCCTCCAGCCACTGCAAACGAATTCCAGATGCATGTGTCACCTTGTATGTCTAGTTTTGGTGGGTACTGGTGTATTGAACCCAGGTCATTAGGCCTCAAAGACAGGCGCCTTAACTGCTAAGCCATCGCTCCCAGCCTCAAAGATTATTTTAAATGAAGACCCCTCCAAACTCATACTATCTTAAAAAAAAAAAATCTTATCCCCAAATTATATTATGCTGTGGGGTTCCAGGTGGCTTGCATTTGACTGGAATCCTATGGCACTTAGAAAATGATCTCTCTTTCCTTTATCCTGATACCTTTCTGTGGCCTTCACTTTGACCCAATCCACAAGGAGATGAGAAGCCATCTCAATGTAGGAGGAACAAGGACAGGTTCTGCTATTCTGGGAAGACACTGGTATTTTTAGAATGAAAGAGTGCATGGACCACTTTCACAGGACCAAAGAAATCTGCAGGGACAACTGTTCTCCTCAGAGCCAAGGACAATAAAGAATCACAGAAATTAGAACTAGAGAAGAGAGAGAGGATAACAGGATCAGGAAGTGAGGGCAGGAACCCCAAGATCCACCCTCAGAGGGACGCATGAGGCTATCTGCTGACTCTCACCATTTTTTGCAGCTGTCATTGGATATTGTCATCTGGCTGAAACTTAATAAGCTCTGGACTGCTTCTATGAAAGTTGCTGTTGTATTTTACTTTTTTCCCTTCTTTCCTCCTCCTCGTCCCTTTTTCTCCTAATCCCTCTTCCTCCCTCTCATCCCCCCTCCTCCTTCCCTCCCCCACCACGCCCCTTTCCCATCCATGCTCACTACTGCTTTTAGCTGCAGGAGCTGAGTCCCCTAGCCTGTCCAGTCGGAGGCATACCCGCACAAAGGGTTTGCTGCTCTGCAGATGCCTGCCAAATCCACAGAGAGGTGCCCAAGGCCCAAGTCGCACTCAGAGGAGATGATAATAAAAGTTATATTCCTCACAAGCTTCACTGGGATTCAGGCTGGACAGCTATCTTGACCTTGAAAACAAGACCTTGATGTTCAGTGTAAGTCTAGGCTATCCTTCAGGGAGTTAGGGTACCCAGGAAAAGTTTATCTACATGGTTAGATCATGGGATTGCCTTGTCTTATTCAAAAATTCCTTCTTTTTTTTTTTTGAGGTAGGATCTAACTTAGCACAGGCTGACCTGGAATTCACTATGTAGTTATCAGGCTGGCCTCAAACTCACGGTGATCCTCTTATCTCTGCCTCCTGTGTGCTGGGATTAAAGGTGTGCCCTACCATACCCAGCCTTAGCATTCCTTATTGAAATCCATTTATCCATTCATTTTCAGAGCTAATGCAACAAACTGATCACAGTCCATGCATTGTTGAACAACTGTGATATGTTTTGAGAAATGCATTGTTCGGTGAGTATGTCATTGTGCAAACATCATGATGCAGATGGATATAAGGCCCATCACAAGATGCATCTCAAATGCAGGTGGAGGTGGCACACACACAGCCTATTACTTGATTGTAAATCTTCTAAGTAGAGTTATGTGCTATAAAACCATGATCAAAATTAGCCTAGGTGGGTAACCAATTGCTCTCTAATTAGCTAAGAAATCTGCTCAGTGGGAAGGAACCCATAACTGGAACTGGTAACAGGCCATAATCTTATGAAGACCAAGATCATGGACTCCAATGACCAGCTTCCACTAGTTTTTGGCCAAGAGATCAAAATCTCTCTAAGTTAAAACTATTTATTTCCTGGGCTGGAGAGATTGCTTAGTGGTTAAGACATGTGCTTGCAAAGCCAAACGACCCAGGTCTGAATCTCCAATACTAAGAAAAGGCAGAGGCACAAAGTGGTACATAAGTCTGGAGTTCATTTGCAGTGCATGAAATCCCTGGGGCTGTCTGTCTGTCTGTATGTCTCTCTCTCTCACATGCACATAAATAGTAAATAAATATTTTTTAAAATGTTTATTTCCTTTAACCTATCCTGATCTCATTCTCCACTGGATAATATATTTTTTCTTTTTCAGGAGGCAGCAATAACCAAGGACAATAACAATCTGTCAACAAGACAAGGAAAAACAGCTGTCTCCCAGGCAGGAATTGAACCACCCCTTGCACATCAGCAAGGGCCCAGGTGAAACCATGGAGGAACTGGTTGAGAAAAACAAGGCTGCTTCCATGGTGAGCTGACAATCTGAACCAGAGTGAAGGAGACAGAGACTGGGGATACAAAATGACAGACTGCTGCTCTCACAAGTCACAACTCACAACCCCAGGGGGAATACAAGCAATCTCACTGAGGATGACCCTCAGTAGAATGGGGGCAGGGAGGAAGGAGATGATGGTACCAACACATGATGTGTCCATACAAAGTTTCTACTTAATACAAAAAAAGTCAATGGGGTGTTGGAGGGACAGCTCAGTAGTCAAAAATGCTTGTTTGCAAAGCCTAATGGACTGGGTTTGATTCCCCAGCACCCATATAAAGCCAGGTGCTGTTGAGATAGCTCACTGGATAAAGTGCTTGCTACATATGCATAAGGTCCTCACTTCCTCTCACTAGGCTGTGCCTCTTAGAGGTCCTTCCACATCCTAATATCCCAAGGTACTATAATTCCATGCATGGAATAAGCTATAAATGATATCAGATATCTCAAGATCTAATCTCCTCTCAAAGGCCCTTCTCTGTCCTGCACAACATGACTGCATTGGGGACCAAGATTCCAACCCAGGAGCCTTTGAGGGAATATTCAGATTCAAATCATAACGAAGAATTTTTCTGAATGCTTTTTTACCAATATTTTTATTTATTTATTTGCAAGTAGAGAGGAGAGCATGTCAGGGCCTCCATCCACTGCAAATGAACTCCAGATACATGTGCTACCTTGTGCATCTTGGCTTTATGTAGGTACTGTGGAACAGAACCCACGTTAATAGGCATTGCATCAAGTGCATTAACTGCTGAGCCTTCTCTTCAGTCCCATAATGAGAAAGTTTTAATTATGAAACCCACAACCCAGACAATTGTTTGGCATGACATAATTGACCAACAGTTTCTTGTATTGAAAACACAAATAACACCAAGGTTGTAGAGTAGGGAAGGACACTGCTTCTTTGGAGCTCTCTAGTGTGAGTGTAAGAGGCATGGAGGTTCATGCATAAATATGTTGATTTATTTTTATTGTGTGTGTGTGGGGGGGGGGAGAGAGACGGAGGGAGAGGGAGAGGGAGAGGGAGAAGGAGAGGGAAGGAGGGAGGGAGGGAGAGAGAGATCACACGAGTGAGAGCATTGTTGCACCAGGGCCTCCAGCCATTGCAAACTCCAGATGCATGTGTCACCTTGTGCGTTTTCCTCATGTACGATCTGGGGAGTTGAACATGAGTCCTTAGGCTTTGAAGGCAAGCACCTTAACCACTGAGCAATCTCTCAGCTCTATTTTATTTATTTATCTTCAAGTAGAGAGATGAGATAGAGATTACAGAGATATATAGAGAGGTCAAGAGAGAGAGAATAGGTGCTCCTCAGGGCCTCCAGCTGCTGCAAATGAAGTCCTGATGCATACGTCACCTTGTGCATCTGGCTTTACATTGGTACTGGGGAGTCAAATCCAGGTCATTATTCATTGCAGGCAAGTGCCTTAACCACTGAGTCATCGCTCCAGCCCCATAATGAGGAATTTCATTTATGAAACTCACCACCCAGACAATTGTTTGATATGTAATAACTGACCAACAGCGTTTCTTGGGTTGAAATAACAAATGAGCATGCAGACTGGGGAAGGAGTGTGAGGCTAAGAAGCATGGAAGTTTATGCATAAATATGTGGACAACTGTCCTTGGATTTAATCCTGGCCAAAATGTTAGCTACTTAATATATGAAAAGCACCATCAGAATCTCTGGATCTTCCCCTTTTTGGTTTTATTTCCTTCCTCATAGTCTAGTAGTAGAAATAGGTAAGTAGACGGTCAATTACAGGCTATAGAGGTGTCTTAGCACTTCAGGAGCTTGCCTGCAAAGTCTAAGGACTCATGTTCAACTCTCCAGATGCCACATAAGTCCAATGCACAAAGATGAGGCAAGCACAAGGTTGCACATGCTCACTAAGTGGCCCAAGCATTCACAGTTTGATTATAGTGGCTGAGGCCCTGGACTGCCAATTGTCTCTCTCTGTGTGTCTCTTTAATATAAAATAAAAAAAAAAAATAAAAGGTCCATTACAATGTAGTGTGAACAAGACAATGAACAGATGTGCCCATGGTAGTGAGACAGTGCCAAGAGCAGTTAGGTGGGACTCTCAGAGGATTAAGGAATATGAGGAAAGGTGAAGGGGGCATTGGTCCTACAGAGACTGGGAATAGAAGGAACATATCTCAATATAATAAAGGCTATTTATGACAAGCCTACAGCCAACTTATTACTAAATGGGGAAAAACTGGAAGCTTTTCCACTAAAATCAGGAACAAGACAAGGGTGTCCACTGTCTCCACTTCTATTTAATATAGTTTTGGAAGTCTTAGCCATAGCAATAAGGCAAGAGACACACATAAAAGGGATACAAATTGGAAAGGAAGAAATCAAGTTATCATTATTTGCAGATGACATGATTCTATACATAAAGGACCCTAAAGACTCTACTAGCAAGCTGTTAGAGCTGATCAAAACCTACAGCAATGTAGCAGGATACAAAATAAATACACAGAAATCAGTAGCCTTCGTATATGCTAACAACAAACACAGAGGATGAAATCAGAGAATCACTCCCATTCACAATTGCATCAAAAAAAATAAAATACCTTGGAATAAACCTAACCAAGGAAGTAAAGAATCTATACAATGAGAACTTTAAAACACTCAAGCGAGAAATTGCAGAAGACACTAGAAAGTGGAGAAACATCCCTTGTTCCTGGATTGGAAGAATCAATATCGTGAAAATGGCAATCTTACCTAAAGCAATCTACACATTTAATGCAATCCCTATCAAAATTCCAAAGGCTTTCTTCATGGAAATAGAAAAAACAATCCAAAAATTCATTTGGAATCACAAAAAACCTCGAATATCTAAAATAATACTGAGCAACAAAAAAGAGGCTGGTGGTATCACCATACCTGATTTTAACCTATACTACAGAGCCATAGTAACAAAAACAGCATGGTACTGGCACAAAAACAGACATGTAGATCAGTGGAACAGAATAGAGGACCCAGATGTAAGCCCAAGTAGCTATAGCCACCTGATATTCGATAAAAATGCCAAAAATACTCATTGGAGAAGAGACAGCCTCTTCAGCAAATGGTGTTTTGAAAACTGGATAAATATCTGCAGAAGGATGAAAATAGATTCTTCTCTCTCGCCATGCACAAGAATTAAGTCCAAATGGATTAAAGACCTTAACATCAGACCGGAAACTTTGAAACTGCTAGAGGAAAAAGTAGGGGAAACCCTTCAACATATTGGTCTTGGCAAAGACTTTCTGAATACAACCCCAATTGCTCAGGCAATAAAACCACAGATTAACCACTGGGACCTAATGAAATTACAAAGATTTTGCACCGCAAAGGACACAGTGAAAAAAGCAAAGAGGCAACCTACAGAATGGGAAAAAATCTTCGCTAGCTATATATCTGATAGAGGATTAATATCTAGGATATACAAAGAACTCAAAAAGTTAACCAATAAGGAATCAAACAAGCCAATCAAAAAATGGGCTAAGGAGCTAAATAGAGAGTTCTCAAAGGAAGAAATACGAATGGCATATAAGCATCTAAAAAAATGTTCTACGTCACTAGTCATCAGGGAAATGCAGATTAAAACTACATTGAGATTCCATCTCACTCCTGTCAGATTGGCCACCATCATGAAAACAAATGATCATAAATGTTGGCGGGGATGTGGAAAAAAAGGAACCCTTCTGCACTGCTGGTGGGAATGCAATCTGGTCCAGCCATTGTGGAAAACAGTGTGGAGGTTCCTAAAGCAGCTAGAGATTGATCTACCATATGACCCAGCTATAGCACTCCTAGGCATATATCCAAAGGACTCATCTCATTTCCTTAGAAGTACATGCTCAACCATGTTTATTGCTGCTCAATTTATAATAGCTGGGAAATGGAACCAGCCTAGATGTCCCTCAACAGATGAGTGGATAATGAAGATGTGGTACATTTATCCAATGGAGTTCTACTCAGCGGTAAAGAAAAATGAAGTTATGAAATTTGCAGAAAAATGGATGGACCTGGAAAGTATTATACTAAGTCAGGTAACCCAGGCCCAGAAAGCCAAGCGCCACATGTTCTCCCTCATATGGGGATCCTAGCTACAGATGACTGGGCTTCTGTGTGAGAATGAAAATACTTAGTAGCAGAGGCCAGTAAGCTGAAAAGGAGACATAAAGGGTGGAGAAAGGAAGGGAGGAGGATACTTAATAGGTTGATATTGTATATATGTAATTACAATGATTGTAATGGGGAGGTAATATGATTGAGAATGGAATTTCAAACGGGAAAGTGTGGGGGTGGGGAGGGAGGGAATTACCATTGCTCAGGCGATAGAACCACAGAGTAGTCACTGGGACCTCATGAAATTACAAATATTTTGCACTGCAAAGGACACAGTGAAAAAGCAAAGAGGCAACCTACAGAATGGGAAAAAAGTCTTCGCCAGCTATATATCTGATAGAAGATTAATATCTAGGATAAAGAAAGAACTCAAAAAGTTATATAATAAGGAAGCCAACAAGCCAATCATAAAATGGGCTATGGAGCTAAGTAGAGCATTCTCAAAGGAAGAAATACAAATGGCATATAAGCATCTAAAAAAGTGTTCTACATCCCTAGTCATCGGGGAAGTGCAGATTAAAACTACATTGAGATTCCATCTCTCACTCCTGTTAGATTGGCCACCATCATGAAAACAAATGATCATTAATGTTGGCGGGGATGTGGAAAAAGAGGAACCCTTCTACACTTCTGGTGGGAATGCCATCTGGTCCAGCCATTGTGGAAATCAGTGTGGAGGTTCCTAAAACAGCTAAAGATTGATCTACTGTATGACCCAGCTATAGCACTCCTAGGCATATATCCAAAGGACTCATTTCCTTAGAAGTACATGCTCAACCATGTTTATTCCTGATCAGATTATAATAGCTTGAAAATGGAACCAGCCTAGATGTCCCTCAACTGACGAGTGAATAATGAAGATGTGGCATATTTATACAATGGAGTTCTACTCAGCAGTAAAGAAAAATGAAGTTATGAAATTTGCAGAAAAATGGATGGATCTGGAAAAGATTATACTAAGTGAGGTAACCCAGGCCCAGAAAAACCAGTGTCACCTTCTCTCTCATGTGTGGATCCTAGCTACAGATGACTGGGCTTCTGCGTGAGAAGGAAAATAATTATTAGCAGAGTCCAGTAAATTAAAAATGAGATATAAAGGAAAGAGAAAGGAAGGGAGGAGGGTACTTAATAGGTTGGTATTGTATATATGTAAATACAATGATTGAGATGGGGAGGTAATATGATGGAGAATGGAATGTCAAAGGGGAAAGTGCGGGGGGGGGGGAGCGGGTATTACCATGGGATATTTTTTTATAATCATGGATAATGTTAATAAAAATTGTAAGCCGGGTGTGGTGGCGCACGCCTTTAATCCCAGCACTCGGGAGGCAGAGGTAGGAGGATCGCCGTGAGTTCTAGGCCACCCTGAGACTACATAGTGAATTCCAGGTCAGCCTGAGCCAGAGTGAGACCCTGCCTCGAAAAACCAAAAAAAAAAAAAAAAAAAATTGTGAAAAGAAAAAAATTAAATAAATTACACACCAAAAAAGACAAACAAAAGCAATATGGGGTGTAGAAATTGCTCTATGGATAAGGCAATTGCCTGCAAAGCATAAGGATACAGGTTCAATTTGCCAGTGATCATATAATCCAGATGCACAAGGTGGCACATGAATCTGGAGTTCATTTGCAGTGGCTAGAGGTCCTGGATTTCCTATACCCACTCTCTCTCCCCTTCCTTAAAAGAAAAATAAATACTTTTAAAAACACAATATGAAATATATATCTCAAGAAGAGTAATGAATTATGAAGTTACAGTCTCCTGCCTACAAAGCTACTCTTCAACATATGTCTCTGTTATATGAAACTAAGTGTGATATGTGCTGTTTTGGTAAAAGTAGGTGGCTTTAACTACACCTAATCAAAACTTGGGAGCTTTGAAATAAAAGAACAATATATCCTAGTCTGATATATGTATTCAAGCAAACTGAAAGTTAATTTTCTGGGAGAGGGAGATGGCTTATTGGTTAAACATCCTTGTTTGCAAAGCCTGATAGCCTGGGTTCATTTTCCCAGCTCCCATGTAAAGCTAGATGCACAAAATGGTGCATGCATCTGGAATTGGTTTGCAGGGGCAGGAGGCTCTGAGTATGGTCTCTCTCTCTTTTTCTCTCCCATGAAATTATAGAATTAAAAGAAATAAAGTTAAAATATTGGTGCCAAGTAGGAATGACTCCTTTACATATGCGACTGTAACATGTATTACTTATTTATTTTTGTGTGCATGACTGTGCCAGGGTCTTATATCACTGTAAACAAATTCCAGACTGATGCACCACTTTCTGCATTTGGCTTTATATGAGTACTGGGGAATCGAATCCCAGCCATCAGTCTTTGCAAGAAAGTGAGTCATCTCCTCTTTGGCCCTCCAAAATGGAAACACATTTTATTTAACACTGCAGCTGTGCCTGTTTTGTGAGAAGAGCCTGGCATGTTGCAGTCATGTATTTATGAGACATCCACAGCATGAAAGGGCTGGTGCACCGTAGCAGGTCAGACTCATGAATTTTAGTGAGTTATCACTTTTAATTAGTTGGGATGTGGGGAATGTCTAACCACACTGGTGACCTACTTACTATTCATGTCTGAGCTTGTGCTGTGTCAACCCTTAGGACTATCAGCTTCAAAGACTCTGTGTTTGTTTATTTATTTTGCAGCCTTTCAGCTCTGGCTCTGGACATGATCATGTATTTCAGCCATGCAAAACTTGTGTGGCTTCTCTTTTCCTGACAGACCTGAACAAGCATAATTTTCAGTACCTAATTCAGGACATTATGCTTCCAACATTCCCCAAGATCATGGGCTTAATTAAGAGTCACAACTTTTTTCCCTCTTTCTCATGTACAGTCTAACCATGGTACACAGCTGGACTCTCAAAGTCTATCCTATTAACATGCATAGTAGAAATGTTAATATCCCAAAAACGACCAAGTATTTTTTTTCTATATATAGAAAATGTTAAATAGCAATTAGTTATTCAGTGCGAATATAAGGTAAATATATATCCTAGCCATGGAATAGGATAGGAGATTCTAGACTATTCAAGGTAGTAGAAAGAAACTCAATGTGTCAAGCAGGATCAGATTAGAAAACAGTTCAACTGGACCACAGACCAACTGACCCTCACCACTGTTACACTTTAATAGTGAAAAATATATTTGATAGAGGGCATAGAAGCCAAAAGGTAAATGGAATGGAGCATGCTTTTTCAGCTAATGATTCAATATTTTTTAAAATATTTTTTAATTTGAGAGAGAGCGAGCAGCAGGTAGAGAGAATGGGCATGCCAGTCATCTAGCTACTGCAAATAAACTCCAGACACATGTGCTATCTTCTGTATCTGCCTTTATGTGGGTAGTGGGGAATTGAACCTAGGTCCTTAATCTCTGCAGGTAAGTACCCTAACCATTATGCCATCTCTCCAGCCCTCGGTATCACTTCTTCTTTTCTCCTTCTTCTTCCCCCCTTCCCCTCCCCTTCCTCCTCCTCCTCCTCCTTCTTCTTCTTCTTCTTATTGGTTGTTTGAGGTCTCACCCTAGCTCAGGCTGACCTGGAATTCACTATGTAGTCTCAGGGTGACCTCGAGCTTATGGCAATCTTCCTATCTCTGCCTCCCAAGTGCTGGGATTAAAAGCATGTGTTAGCATGCCTACCTTTAAAAGCCATTTATTTAATTGAGAGGGAGAAAGGCATTTTGAAAGACCAAATGGATACACCAGGGCCTCCAGCCACTGCAAAGTAACTCCAGATGCATGTGCCACCTTTTGCATCTGGCTTTATGTGGGTACTGAGGAATCAAACCTGGAACCTTAGGCTTCACTGACAAAAGCCTTAACCATTGAGCCATTTCTCCAGCCCATATCCAGTATTATTGGTATGTTAGGGTTTCCATTGTTAACTCTATGAAATCATGCACAAAATTCAGGAAAATCACAGTGGAATTCATTGTGTTTTCATAGTCTACTTATTTTTTCTTGTTGTTATGGTTGTTGCCATAATTGCAGAGGTGGTAATTTATAAGACAAGAAAGGTTAATTCATTGTATGATCTGACAACTGTGAGGCATCATTCAGAAATCGGAAAATGTGACAGAAGGAAAAAAAACCTTCATATACCAACTCTTTTAAGAAAATTTCCATTGTTTTTGTTTATTTATTTGACAGAGACTGGGCTCTCTTGGGTCTCCAGCCACTGCAAATGAACTCTAGTCACATGCACCACCTTGTGCATTCTGGTTTTATGTGGGTACTGGGTAACTGAACATGGGTTCTTTGGCTTTGTAGGTGCCTTAACCACTGACCCACTGGGATAATTTAAGAAGGACTTATTGCAGAATAGAAAAAATAAGTTTTAGAAAAGTCAAAGGATGAGGTTGAGTGGCAGAAGAGTCACCCAACATGTGGAAGCCATGGATTCCATACCCAAAATACAAATAAGAAAGAAAATGGAGGACAGCTATGTCACAAAAAGGAAGTTAATTTTTGTTTCTTTTTTTTCCCCCCCTTAGGTTTTTTGAGGTAGGATCTTGCTGTAGCCCAGGCTGACCTGGAATTCACTATGTAGTCTCAGGCAGACCTCAAACTCACAGCGATCCTCCTACCTCTGCCTCCTGAGTGCTGTGATCAAAGGTGTGTGCCTCCACACCCAGCCAGAAATTCATTTTTTTTGTTTCAATAACAGAATAATTGAGGCTCTGTAACATTATAGAGCTGTAGAGAGAGCAGCTTTCATGAGGTGAAAGGCTGTGGACCCCATTTACCCTTAGCTCAGGTGAGGTCCCTTATGGTGTGTGATGTCACAAGGGCTGGAGAACATATGGACCTCAGGAATTACATCACAAAGCAGAAAGTCAAACTGGACCAGGAAGTGGCCAATAAGGACTGTATATTGGGGTCCACCTCTGAACCATCCTTCTGGAAGTTCTCTCAACATGATATGGGGACAGAGGAGACTGTAACATAATATTCCTTGGAGGACACACTGGAACCAATATCTACACCAAGATGGAAGTAAAAAAAAAAAAAAAGTTGAGGTAGGAAGATCACTGAGACTTTGAAGCCACCCTAAGTCTACATAGTGAATTCCAGGTCAGCCTGGGCAAGAGCAAGACCCTACTTCAAAAAACAACAAAAATTTTTAAAAAAGGGTGGGGGGCAGTGAGAGAGAGAGGAAGGAATGGAAGGGAAAGAGGAAGCCAAAGAATTCTTGAGCAAACAAAAGCTGAGTTCTTTTCCCATAGACCTTTTCTGTGAGACTTAATGATAATAAATTTTAAAAAGTTAGTAACATCTTCAGAATGAAGGAAAAGTAATACCAGGCTGAAAATGCAGTTATATATGATGAAAAGATGACACCAGAAATGGTTAAGTATTGTAGACCAGCATAAACTCTTTCTATTGTCTCTATTCAAGTATGTCCATCTCTCCCTCTCCTTGGTTTAACAAGCATGTATGGTCTGACATAAAAAATTACCATGGAGATTTGTTACATGTCTACAAGTCGGTGGAGGAGGCAACTTCAAATTAATGAGAACATAAAGGGCGACAGGAAATAAATGCAATTATTCTATTGTAAAAGTCCTAGGCTATTTGTGTACTTCAGGAGGTCATTTTTTTAAGTGTATTGTGACAAGTTGAAGACAAACATTGAACTGGCATAATATTTGTTTTTCCAAGAACTTTCTGAGATAATGGCTGAGACTATGTGATGTACTGTCAGAATGACAAGAAGGAGTGCTTTCTCACTGGAGGTCAGCTCTCCTCAAAGACTCTCTGCTTCTTTAATTTTATTTCCTTGTGACTGTGGGTTGCATGATTCCTCAAGAGAAATTCTGTTATTTCAGACCTCTTACCCTTAGATTTTTACAAGTTTCACTTAACTGATGAGACAAGTTTTTCATAATTACTCTCTTTATAATTCAAAATCAACCAGCTGGGCGTGGTGGCACATGCCTTTAATCCCAGCACTTGGTAGACAGAGGTAGGAGGATTGCCATGCGTTTGAGGCCACCCTGAGACTCCAGAGTGAATTCCAGGTCAGCCTAGGCTAGAGTGAGACCCTACCTCAAAAAACCAAAAAAAAAAAAAAAAAATTCAAAATCAACCAATCTTTGGGCTAGAAAGATTGCTCAGTGGTTAAGGTGCTTGTCTGCAAAGCCCATGTTGCTGAAGGCCCTGGAGCACTCATTCGCTTCTCTCTTTTCTCCTCTCTATGTGTATATGTGTGTGTGCGTGGGTGGGTGTGTGGGTGTATGTATGTATATACACACATACACCCACACACCCACCCACGCACACACACATATACATCTCAAATAAATAAACACAAATTCATAAAAAAATTAACAAAATTAATTATCAACTTTAAAGCCATGTATAAGGAGCTAGGGAGATGGCTCACTGCATAAAGCACCTTCCAAGCCACATGAGGACTTGAGTTTGAACCCCTAGCACCCACATAAGTAACTGCTGGCTGTCGTGGTGTGTTCCTGTGTTCCCAGCTGCAGGAAGGTGGAGACTGGAGGATCCCTGGGCCTTGCTGGCTAGCTAGTTTATCTGAGTCAGTGAACTCCAGATTTAATGAGAGTACCTGTGCCAAAAAAAAAAAAAAATAAGGTGGGCAGTGTATGAGGAAGACACTTGACAATGGCTTCTGGCCTCCAAATGCATGCATACACATGCAATAAAAGAGGCAGAGGTAGGACAATCGTGGTGATTTTGTGGCCACCCTGAGACTACATACTGAATTCAGAATCAGCCTGGGCTAGAGCGAGACTTTACCTAGAAAAACAAAACAAAATGAAAATATAAAAATGTTATGGACACATATGCACACCACACACACACAAGCATGTACACAAATCCCCCTGTGACACACACTCACCTTTCCTATTCATCTAATTAAAGAAAGACCATTCATGTTGGTAAAAGACCTTGCCTATGCTCGAGGGTCTATAAACATCAGCAAGGGTCAATTATGGGAGGTGATTTATCATGCTTCCCTCCTCCACCTCCATCTTCAGATCATTCTCTGTCATGAAACACTCTGGGTTTTGCCTGTGACTTAAGCAATGTCAATTAGATTTTAAAGGTCATGTTTCTTTTTACCTTTACCCAGAAGATTTAATTAAGCTACAGATGCATCTAATGAAAGATTGTGCTGGTACGAGGGAAAGTGATGCTGACTGTGTTGATCTGTGACTTTCTAAATTATTTTTAAATTATGTATTTGAAAGAGGAAAAGAGGTTCATAGATACATACATACATACACACAGAAAGAGTGGGAGAAAGAGAGAAGTTGCACCAGGGTCTCCAGGCACTAAAACACACACACACACTACAGACTAATATGCTACCTTGTGGATTTGGCTTATGGAAGTCTTGAGGAATTGAACCTAGGTCCTTAATCTTCTCATGCAAGCACCTTAACTGCTAAGCTATCTGTCCAGCCCATGCTCTGTGATTAAAAAAAAACAAAATACAGGGCTGGAGAGATGGCTTAGTGGTTAAGCGCTTGCCTGAGAAGCCTAAGGACCCCGGTTCAAGGCTCAATTCCCCAGGACCCACGTTAGCCAGATGCACAAGGGGGTGCATGCATCTGGAGTTCGTTTGCAGTGGCTGGAGGCCCTGGCGCGCCCATTCTCTGTTTCTCTCTCTCTCTCTGCCTCTTTCTCTCTCTCTCACTCTCAAATAAATAAAAATATTTTAAAAAAATACAAAAAAACAAAAAAAACTGGTAACATCTGATTTGTCTTAGGTCCTGTATGGTTAACTCATTGGGGAATGAGAGCTTTTACTTGCTCATAATGGTGAAGTAAGAGTATGGAGCCAGGCGTGGTAGGCACGCCTTTAATCCCAGCACTTGGGAGGCAGTGGTAGGAGGGCAGCCATGAGTTTGAGACCACCCTGAGACCACGACCCATCAGTGTGGAAGCGGGAGCGCAGGCTCCGGCCGCCGCCGCCCTGTTTCTGGGCCGAGGGGCCTCGCTGTCCCGCCCTTCCCCGGGACAGCCTTTGCCCGAAACTGCTCACCCAGAAGGACTCCGTCCCCGTCGAAGACGAGGTGCGTGACGGGCTGAGGTCAGGGCTCCAGGGCCGGGGCCTCCACAGCGACGAAGGGGTGGACGGTGGCGGGAAGAGCAGAGCGCCTCGCGTTCACCCCAAGCCGCCAGCGCGACGCGCCCTTCGCTCCCCCGCCGCACCTGCGTACTCCACTCGGCGTCGGCACGCTCTTATGCTACGCTGCGCATGCGTGCCTTCAGCGGGCGCATTCTACATGGCGTCACCGAGCTCTGTACTGCGCGTGCGTGTCAGTCGGCTCTCCTGCTGCGGAGCCTCAAAGCCGTAGCCGAGCATGTGCGCAACCTGGCCTGGACTCGCTCTGCGCAGGCGCGGGGCAAGGGGCGAGCGGACTCGCGCCTCCTGTTCCTTTCCGGTTATGCCCCTCGCTCGCCGTGCGTATTTTTATCCACACATAGGAACAAGCTGGCCTCCTTAGCCAGGGTCCTTCCGTGTTCAAATGTGTATTCTGGGAGACAGATGCAGGGCTTGAATTGGGAAAGGGAAGGCGCCTGCCTAACTAGCTTAAGGAGCTGGGTACGATTCCCCAGGACCCACGTGAATCCAGATGCACATGATGGCAGCTGAAGTTGGTTTGGAATGGCTGCAGGCCCTGGCACTCCGTACATTCTCTTTTTCTCTCTCTGCCTGTTTCTCTCAAATAATTTTGTTTAAACAAGAGGATGGGATGATGGTGCACACCTTTAACTACAGTACGTGGGAGGTAGAGGTAGGAGGAGCACTATGTGTTCAAGGCCAGCTTGAGCCTACATAGTGAACTCCAGGTCAGCCTGGACTAGAGTGAGACTCTACCTAGAAAAAACAAAAAAGCGGGGCGGGGGGGGGGGGTTGTTTGGAGAGATGGCTCATGGGTTAAGGAGCTTCCCTGTGAAGCCAGATGCACATGGTGGTATGTGTGTCTGGAGTTGTGTGCAGTAGCTGGATGCCCCCAATGCCTATTCATTTTTTCTCCTCTCCTCTCTCTTTCTGTCTTCCTCTCTACCTCTTTTGTTCTCAAATAAATAAATACTTTTTTTTTCTTTTTTTAAGAACTGAGGGATTGGTAAATTGGGACTCCATGTACACGTGGAGCTGCTCAGACTGGCAGCAATTGGTTGTAGGAGGTGGGTCAGGAGGTTTTTTGGTGGCTTCTTCCAAACTATACGGTGTTTCAATCCCTGGATTGCTTTCCCTTTTTCAGTTCGGACCACCTGACCCCCTTCTTCCCTGCAGTTCTGCACCAGAGCACATTGAGCAGGACAGAGCTGTGCCTACTCCCAGAGCATTCCTGGCAGTGTGCATTAACCCAAAGTCAAGTTCTACTAGGATTCTGGGGGGAATGCTATCCAACGAGGATGCTTAAATAATGGCAGTTAAAACAAATGCCCTGCTATTTCTGCTTCCTAGTCCATATTTTAGGAATGTGATCTTAGAAAGTGTGTCAGCTCTTCCCCTAAACTATCATCAGAAATAACATTTTGCTCCCATTTCTGCTTGTATTCCATATGCACATGGAAAAAAATAAGAATGGAACCTACCAGAAAATGGCAATTCCTGACTCTTTAACACACGAAGGTGTAGTTGTGGTTAAAGGACATCAACCTGTATGATAAGTGGTAAATTTCTAAGCCAGTTTCCTCAGGTGTAGAGTGTCAGTTCCCTAAGAAACTGGGCAGGTCAAGACCTGGTAACTAAAGCTTAGTAAAGCTTCAATTACAATCACTTTAGAGACATTGCTGTAAGATTTTTGTGATCGTGCAATGCAATCGTGATTCTTCTTGGAGAAGGCAAGGTCTCAGATAATAACAGTCTAGGAGAAAACTATTTATTACCAAGGAGAAAAATAGAGCAAGGGTGAATGGGCAGACCAGGGCCTCTAGCCCCTGCAAAGGAACTCCGGATACATGCATCACTTTTTGCATCTGGCTTTACGTGGGTATTGGGGAATTGAAACTGGGTGGTTAAGTTTTGCAGGTAAGCATCTTAACAGTTAAGCCATGTCTCCAGCCTCTTAGGAGAAGGTTTTAAGGATGTTGTAAACCACAGCCAGATATGTACAGATGTGAAATTACCTTGCCTGAAAAGAAATGAATCACAGTTGTGATGCCAGGTCATGTTGATGACTGCAAGATATTTCTTGTTGAGGACTGTCAATTAAAGGTATGTAGGCTGGGCATTGTGGAGCATGCCTTTAATCCTAACACTTAGGAGGCAGAGTTAGGAGGATCACTGTGAAACTGAGGCCTGCCTGAGACTATATAGTGAATTCCAGGTCAGCCTGGAAGGCCCTACCTTCTTATATTTTTATATATATATATATATATATATATATATATATATATATATATATATATATATATATACACACACACACACACACACATATATATGTATACACACACACACATATATATATACATACACACATTTTTCCAGGTCTCCCTCCTTGACTTCTATGTGGGTATCTTTTCCTTGTATTGTGTAATTTTAAATTCCTTCCATGTTCAGAGTTCCTCCCTTTGTAGCCATATCAATTATATTGTATTAAAACATGTACAAATGATCACATTTCAATGTGATCAAACTATATAGAGTCCCCATTTCCATATATGCTCACATATTGAACTAGTGGGGAGTAAAGGCTCCAATGTAAGTCTCTCATTTTTGGAAGGATACAAGTTGCCCCATAGTATGTTCATTCCAGAAACATTGAATGTACTTCTTAGCTGGAGTTTTTAGATTTCTCATTATGGATTTCTTTCCTTTCTTGGGAAACATCGATACTCAGAGGGGAGGTTTTTTTTTTTTTTTCATATAACAGCACCAGTTTCTTATTACTTTATTAAAAAGGTTTTTGTTGTTGTTGTTTTGAGGTAACGTCTTTCTCTAGCCCAGGCTGACCTGGAATTCACTATGTAGTCTCAGGCTGGTCTTGAATTCACAGTCAGCCTCCTACTTCTGCTTCCCAAGTGCTGGGATTAAAGGAGTGTGCCAGCATGTCTGGTAATTTTTAAAGGGAAAAAGTTTCCAACAGAACTAAAATTTGAACATCTCAAGGATTTCCACTGTATTATAATTTGTAAAGGAACTCTTCAGGAATGCTCCTGGGCTTTCGTAGCTGGCCCACCTGGAAACAGAATTCCTGTATGATTTCTTTCTTTTTAAAAATATTGTATTTTTATTTATTTATTTATTTGAAAGAAAGATGCAAAAAGAGGGGCAGATAGAGAGAGAGTGAATGGCCATGCCAGGGTCACCAGCTGCTGCAAATGAACTCCAGATGCATGTGCCACCTTGTGTATATGGCTACTTCGGTTCTGGGGAATCAAACATGGGGCCTTTGGCATACAGGCAAATGCCTTAACCACTAAGCCATGTCTTCAGCCCCCATGATTTATTTTAATATTTGTTTATTTAATAGAAACACACACAGAGAGAGAGAGAGAGAGAGAGACCAAGACATCTTGCCACTGCAAATTAACTACAGACAAATGCACCACTTTGTGCATTTAACTTTTTGTGGGTATTGGGGAATAGAAACCAGCCTGTCAGACTTTGTAAGCAAGTGCCTTTAACTGCTGAGCCATTTTTCCAGCTCCTCATGTCATGATTTATTTTTATTTTATTTATATGTTTGAGAGGACAAGAAAGAACAAGGCAGATGGAGAGAGAGTGGGCACAACAGGGCCTGTAACTATTGCAAATGAACTCTATACACATGGGCCACCTTGTGCATCTGGCTTACATGGGTCCTGGGGAACTGAACCTGAGTCCATAGGCTTCCCAGGCAAGTGTCTTAACTGCTAAAACATCTCTCCAACCCTCATGTTATGATTTTAAAGGCTTATCTTGGAGATACATTTCCTGCAGTCAATAAAATGGAAGACACCTTCTTTCTTAAAGGAGAATAAAATCAAGATGGGTGTGCTGGCCCACATCTTTAATCCTAGTACTCAGAAGGCAGAGGTAGGAGGATCGCTGTGAGTTTGAGGCCAGCCTGAGACTACATAGTGAATTCCAGGTCAGCCTTGGCTAGAGCAAGACCCTACCTCATAAAGCAAAACAAAACAAAAAGGTAAGGTGTGATACCTCACACTTTTAATCCCAGCGTTCTGCAGGTTGAGGCAGGACATTAATACATTTGCATAAGGTGACTTTATCTCATAAGATAGTAAGATACCTAAGTATGTGAGTACCTTTTTGCTCACAAACCAGACTTGAAAATAATCAGTGATATGATATGATTTGCATGTTAGTAAAAAGTTAAGTGTTCATAAATTTCCTAAGACCTGATGCTATGTAGAACGTTAAACATGCCATTTCTGCATGGGACACACACACACTCGGACCTAAGCTTTGGTCAACTTCCTTACTTGCAGTCTTGGATCTGACACCTCTGTGTGTGCTATCTGTTGTCTTTGGAAAGCTGTTGGCTTGCTTCAGTTATGAGTGGATGCCATCCTGGACTTGGAGTTCAACAGGGAGTGGTTTTCAGGAGGAAACTCTCCCAACATGCTGGGCAGTGAGCCTCAAGTCCCAGCCAGGCACTCGTTCACTGGAGGAAAGAACCAACACTCTACACCATGCCAGGTTGCTCAGCTGGGTCATTCAGGAGGTGGGTCATGTTCTACTGTATTAATCAGCTTCTAGTTGCCTGATGAAATTCCTGACAAAAATCAGTTTAAGGGAGCCAGGTGTGATGGTGCCCGCCTTTAATCCCAGCACTTGGTTGGCTGAGATAGGGTCACTGTAGCAGACAGCTTCAGGTAGCTGAGATGAACTTCCAAACAAGCCACAGGCTATGGGAGGAAGGAAATTTATTTGAAGTTTACAGGTCCAGGGGAAGTTCCATAGTGGCAGAAGAAGCTGGCTTGCTTTTACAGGTCCAAGCAGAAGGAGAAAAACCACCACCAAAAAGCAAATAAGCACACTGCAGGAACTTCATGCAGAACTCAAACACTTTGCCTATCTTTAGACCGGAATTCCAAATCCACTTCTACCTTAGGACTGGACCCTAGGACCCACCCACAGTGCCACCTCCTCCAGCCAGTTGGCTAGAAATCCAAGTTGCAACCTTTAATAAGCTCTTGAACGTATTATGGAAATCCATTTACACTACAGTCACCAAGAGTTTGAAGCCAGCCTAGAGCTACAGACTGAGTTCAATGTCATCCTGGGCTAGAATGAGACCCTTCCTCAAGGGAAAAAAAACAGTTCAAGGTGGGAAGGGTTCATTGCAGTTTATAGTTCCAGGGGGTAGAGTCCGTCTTGGAGGGGAGAGGATGTCAGGAGGAAACAGCTGGTGCCACATCATTACATTGGCATGGAGGAAGTAGAAAAAAAATCATCAATGCCTGTGTTCAGTTGGTTTCTACTTTTTATACATTCTATGTAATGCCTGCCCATGTGATGTGCCATATACATATATTTCTTTAATTAAAATATTTTATTTATTTGTTTGAAAGAGAGGGAGAGAGAAAGAGGCAGATTGAGAGAGAAAGAATAGGTGCACCAGGGCCACCAGCCTCTGCACACCAACTCCAGACACATGTGATACCTTTTGCATATGGCTGATGTTGCTACTGGGAATTGAACTTGAGTCCTTAGGCTTTGCAGGCAAGAATGAAGCCATCTCTCAGACCCTGGGCTATGTATATTGAAGGTGGGTCTTCCTACCTCAATAAACCTCATCTATTTAATCCCTAACAGGTGACTCTAGATCTTGTCAAGTTGACAATATAAACCAACACTTCAATGCACTTTTGCTTTCTATGGTTTTCAGTTTGCAGTGTACTTATCAGAATACAGCCACACTGTAAGTCAAAGAGCATATTCTACCTTAGGGGTGGGGGGGGGGGAGAAGATCACCGTGCTTCTCCTTCCTAAGGACAGTCTAGAGGACCTGCATCCAGGAAATGGGTGTGTGCTTATTGCTGAGCTATCAGTACAAGGGGACCCTAGAAGAGCAGCCAGTGCTCCCAGGAGCTTTCCATGAATACAGAATGCCAAGGTTCCCCAGACATGCTCTCTCACATATGCCTTCCACCTAGGTCCCTAGGTATTTGTCTCCTGTGGTGCTCTACCAACCAGCTTCTTCATATTGCTGAGGGGGATGTACATGAAGATCGCAACTTATAATAATTTTAGGGCTGGTGAGATGGCTCAGCGGAAGTCTCTTGCCTGCAAAGCCAAACAGCTGGGGTTCAAATCTCTAGTACCCACTCAAAGCCAGATGCACACTGGTGTGTGTGTCTATAGTTTATTTCCAGTGGTTGGAGGCCATGGAATACCCTTTTTTTTCTCTCTCTCTCTCTTCTCTCTCTCTGTCTCTCTGATTGTAAATAAATAAATAAACATATTAAAAATAATAGCAATTTCAATATAAAGAAATAGCAGATCAATCTGAAGAGATGCATCAGTGGATAAAGTGCTCACCAGGCAAGAATGAGTACTTGAGTTCAGGTTGTCAGAATCCACATAAGGCTAGATGCTATAATCTAAGCATCTGTAATCCCAGCCAGCATCATCCCCAGGAAGCACATGGGACAGATAATCTGCTAAAAAACTACAAACAGAAACCTGCTTTGAGGTGATGGTGGGGACTGAAATCCAAGGTTGTCCTCTGACCTCCCACACACACACCGTGACACATGTGAACCTGAATTCACACACACACACACACACACACACACACACACACACTAAGTGGTAGGCAATATTTTGATTGGACTAGAATGTTTGTTTTGCTTTGTTTTGTTTTTGAGGTAGTGACTCTCTCTACACCACACTGACCTGGAATTCACTATGTAGTCTCAGGTTGGCCTTGATTACACAGTGAACCTCCTACCTCTGATACCCAAGTTCTGGGATTAAAAGTGTGCACTACCATGCCCAGCTGGGCTAGCATATTTTAAATCTGTTTTATTATTGGGTTTCCATGGTGGGCAGTGTTGTGACCTCAGATCTAGTTACCTCTCCTGGTATCTTTGGTGGGGGAGAGCAGAGGAAATATCAATGTCTTCAAACATTTTATTTCATTTTATGAATCATGGTATGTTGTTGTTGTTGTTGTTATTATTATTATTATTATTATATGTTTGTTTTCTTGCAGGGCTAGGAGTTGCACCCAGAGTATTGTGCTGGCATCCAACCTGATAACCTGTTAATAATGATGATCAGCAAAACATATTTTGAGGGCTGGAGGTTTAGCCCAGTGGTAAAGTGCCTGCCTTGTATGTGCAAGGCTTTCAATATGATCCCTAGCATACACACACACACACACACACACACACACAGAGACAGAGAGAGAGAGAGAGAGAGAGAGAGAAAGAGAGAGAGAGAGAGAGGGAAAGAGAGAGAGAGAGAAAGAGAGAGAGATAGTATATGATATAATTAGGGCTGGAGAAATGGCTTAGCAGTTAAAACTGAAGCTTGAATCCCTAGTAACCACATAAGCCAGATGCACAAGGAAGTGCATGTGTCTAGAGTCTGTTCACAGTGGCTGGGGACCCTGACATTCCCATTCTCTCTCCCCCTGTCCTCATCTCTCATAAGTAAATATGTATATATTTGCAATTATATTTATATTATATATTCCTGTATCGTGTTATATATAATAATATCCATTATAAATTACTCTATATGTATAAATAATGATATCCTATATATACATTACTATATATAGCCATCTGCATGTTAGTATGTAAGCAGATACACAGTGTCCTAAAACAACACTTATGGAAGGAAGATAAACACATCAGGTGTGGGCTTAAACCTAACCATGCTTTACACTCCCCCCTCCACTATCTTCCTAGCACTCTTGAAAGGTGGAGATGACTGTGGGAATCTGAAAAAGGGGGCTTGAAGTCTGACCTGTCCATAGTGGTCATAGTCACCTTTGCATTGTTATAGGAGACAGGGACTTCTCTCCTTCCTTCTCTTCCTCCCTCCCTCCCTCTCTCTTTCCTCCTCCCTTCCTTCCTTCCTTCCTTCCTTCCTTCCTTCCTTCCTTCCTTCAAAAACCAAAACAATTGAGCTGGGCTTGGTGGCACATGCCTTTAATCCCAACACTCAGGAGGCAGAGGTAGGAGGATCACCATGAGTTCAAGGCCACTCTGCGACTACACAGTGAATTCCAGGTCAGCCTGAGCTAGAGTGAGACCCTACCTTGCAAAACCAAAAAAAAATAAAATAAAATAAAAGAATTTTAAAAAAAATTAAAGAATACAAGCCAAATCAAATTCCAAAATCACCTGAAAATATCCAGGCTGATATTACTAAGACTTTTCACTCTTGCTTCTTTCTGTTTTTTCATTTGTGTGTGTGTGTGCGTATGATGCATGCATGTGTGTATAGGTGGGCAGGCATGTGCATGTGCACATGGAGGTCAGAGGACAAGCTGAAGGTGCTGGTCCTCTCCTTCCACCTGTATTTGATACAGGGTCTCTCCTACTTGCTGCCTCCAACCCCAGACTATCTGGACCATGTGCTTTAGGTTACTCCTGACTCTGCCTCCTATTACCCTAAGTGCAGTGAGATCACAGGAGCATCTTCCACTTGCACCTTTCCTTATGTGGGTGCTGGGGACCCACACTGGTCAGCAAACTTATGGAGCCATCTCCCTGGTTCCTTCCTTCTTGAATCTTTTATCTTCCTCCACCAACTCAAATGTAGCACAAGAAGAAAGAATTCTGGGGCTGAAGAATAGTTCAGCAATCTAGGCTTACAAAAGACTTGCCTGAAAAAGCCTAAGGACCCAGGTTCCATTCCCCAGGATCCATGTAAGCCAGATGCACAAGTTGGCACATACATCTGGAGTTTGTTTGCAGTGGCTAGAGGTCCTGGTGTGCCCATTCTCTCTCTCTCTCCCTCTCCCCCCATCTCCATCTCAAATATATAATAAATATTTAAAAAAAAAACTGAGACCCAACACAAAAAGGAAAAAGAAATCTAGGAAGGGATTCTCCAGGTCTTTTTTCCTCTATCCTACTCCACAATCTTGCTTTTAATATCCAAAGAGAGCCCAAAGACAGAAAAGTGGTTGAGGTATTATGAGCAGTGGGAGGTTTCAATCACAGTGGTAAATACCTGAGATAACATTTCATTTTATTTATTTTTTTAAGAGAGCTGGGCAGGGGGAGAGGTAGGTATTTATAGAGAAAGAATAGGCACACCAGGGTCTCTAGCCATTGCACACAAACTTGAGATGCATGTGCCACCTTGTGCATCTGGTTTATGTGGATCCTGGGGAGTCAAACCTGGGTGTTTTGGCTTTGTAGGCAAGTGCCTTAACCGCTAGGCTGTCTCTTCAGCCTTATCTCTCCAGCCTTCTGAGGTACATTTTCAACCTCTCAAGAGAAAGGGTACATTTGGCTCAAAGCTCTGACATTTTCAATCCAAAATCAATTGTCATTGTTGGTGTAGACTTGTGTCACCACAGACACTATGCCAGGCATGTGCAGAGGAGCAATACTGCTCAGTTCAAGCCTTGGAGCAAAAGAGAGGAAGAGGTCTGGAGAAATGACTTAGTGGTTAAGGTACTTGTCTGCAAAGCCTAGACCCAGGTTCAATTTCCCATATCCATGTAAGCCAGGTGTACAAGGTGGTGCATGTGTCTGGAGTTTGATTGCAGGGGCTGGAGGCCCTGGTGAACCCATTCTCTCTCTTTAACTATATATATCTCTCTCTCTTCCATAAATGAATAAATATTTTTTTTAAAGAAAGAGAGGACTTGACAACATTTCACAATCATCTCCAAAGACAGTCTCTCCAAAACTCACTAAGACCTTCCCTGTTAAGGATTTCACCACTGGGAAGCATTACTCTGGGGACAGCCCTTTAAGACATTGGCTTTTGTGGACATTTACTACATAAACTATAGCAGATGTCTTCATAGTTGAAGAGTTTAGGGTAGTGTCAAACAGTTTGGTAAAAAAAAAAAAAGAAACCCATATCATGTGGGCCAGAACACCTTGCTGTCCATGTGGTGTGTGTGTGTGTGTGTGTGTGTGATAGAGAGAGAGGGGGAGGGGGAGAGAGAGAGAGAGAGAGAATGGGTACACTTGGGCCTGTTGCAACTGCAAGTGAACTCCAGATACATTCACCACTTTGTGTGATCTGACTTTATGTGAGTATGGGGGAATTAGTCCCAGGCCAGTGGGTCTTACAAGCAAGTGCTTTTAATAACTGCTGAGCCATCTCCACAACCCCCAGTTTGTTTGCTTGTTTGATTGCTTGCTTGTTTTGGTTTTTCGAGGTTGGGTCTCAATCTAGTCTAAGCTGACCTGACCTGGAATTCACTATGTAGTTTCAGGATGGCCTCAAAATCATGGCGATCCTCCTACCTCTGCCTTCCAAGTGCTATTAAAGGCATGCACTACCGTGCCCAGCCAGTTTTTTTTTTTTTTTTTCCTTAAAAGTGGAAAGTGGGCATTGGGGCTGGAGAGATTGCTTAACAGTGAAGGCACTTCCCTGTGGAGCCTTTAATCCCATCCCTTGGGAGGCTAAAGTAGGAGGATCACAGTGAGTTTGAGGCCACCCTGTGACCCATAGTGAATTCCAGGTCAGCCTGGGCTAGAAAGCAATACCCTACCTTGAAATACAAAAGAAAAGAAAAGAGAAAAAAAAAAGAAAAAGAAAGAAAAAAAGCAAAAGCAGATGGAAACACCAGAAGTAATGCCATTCATAAGTGAAAGGGAGGCACTGAGCGTTAATTTTCCATGAGAATTCCTTGGGGGTGTTTGGACTGGCTTGATGTGTAACTTGCTTGGAAAACACTGCCAGTGCTTAAGGTGCACGCACTTGTGGACCAGCCATTCTAAATGTCCCACTTGCAATTTCCAGTCTAAACAGAATCCCCATTATTTCCTGATAGAGATAGGAAATCACTACCCCATGCACCCCACGTTATACCCCCGGTCTTTTGGGTACACACATACCTTGTTTCCTTTCTGTACAGGGTAACATACAAAATGCCTATGGCAAGGAAATGCTGTAACTGACTGTCATGTGTGTGTATTTTGTATGTGTATGTTTTTCTTTCGGCAATACAAAGGCTGTGAGTAAATAGATTACAGTGAAACATTTAGAGCTGGTACGCAAGGATGCTCCAGTGTGATTACTTGGTCCAGGAAGTCGGGCTTATCTCTGATTGATGTCTGAAACACTAGGGGCATGGGGGAAGGCCAGGCAACAAGACACATGCCGCCTAGTAACTTTTTCATGATGGTTGGCTGCTTCCATGACCTGGTGATGAGTTTTCATGTGTTCTTGTCCTGATACAAGTTGGTCTTTAGGGAAACAAAGCAATTGTTACCTTCTCTTTTGATTAAGATGAAAGTAGTTTCTTTCTCTCAGGATTAAGAAAACAGTAGTTTGAAGCCTGGCACAGTGGCATATGCCTTTAATTCCTGGGCTGGAGCAAAACCTTATCTTGAAACACACACACACACACACACACACACACACACACACACACACACAAAGCAAGAAAGCAAAGCAAAGCAAAGAATATTAAGTTGGCTAAAGGAAGGAGATCTCTCAGTAAGTGAACAGAGTTGGGTTTCTGTGATAGCTTATGCAAATGGAAAATGAATTCCTTAACCTTAGATATCACAATATTATAATCACTTCCTCTGAGTTGGAAATAATAAATTAATGTAAATAAGGTGTGTTTTCCATCCACTGCAGCCCATGAAAGACTGGTGTTCAAATTTTTATTGCTCTTCTAAAATTTTTTTTTTGAGAAGGAATAGATAGTACAACTATTTCTTTTTACTTTTTCAGTTAGGAATCTTCAAATTTAAATATATGAATTCCAGATCTGTTAGGACCACCAAAGGAATTGAACTTGGATTCTTAGGCTTTGCAGGCAAGTGCCTTAGCCACTAAACCACCTCTCCAGTTCTCATGTGGTATTTTAAATTCTGTCAAGGGGTGAGTGTGATCTTTGCCTTTCTAATATTCTCAGGGAAAAGGAGATTTGGTCTTTCCTTTAATGACCTCTCTGCCTAATGTCTGCCAAAGCACCTATTATTACCTTCTTTAATTTTTTAAATGTTTTTATTTATTTGTCTGTGAGACAGACTGAGTTTGTCATGACCTCTTCTTTTACAAATGAACTCCAGATGCATATACCACTCTGTGCATCTGGCATTATGTGGAATTGAACTTTGGCCACCAGGCTTTGCAAGCAAATGCCTTTAACTGCAGAGCTCACAGGCCTTGGTTTTTGCACAGGTGCTCGGAATCGAGCTCAGGTCTGCATGCTTGCACAGCAAGCACTCTTACCCATGAGCCATCATACCAGTTCCTGTGTTGCAGTTTTTAAAAGTCCAGATTCCACTAACAACAAAACACATGAAGGCCTTATTTGGTTAAGAACACAAAACTGTGTTTTGATGAACATCAGGACTGTAGTGGTCCCAGCTGAAGCAGGGGACATATATTCCAAGTCCCCAAGTGGATATCTGTAACCTTAAACTGTTTTCTTCCTATGTACAAAGGCATTGTTATTGTTATTATTATTATTGTTGTTATTACTATTATTGTTATTTGAAGTAGAGTCTCACTGTGGTCCAGGCTGACCTGGAATTCATTATGTAGTCTTAGGCTGGCTTTGAACTCATACCAATCCTTTTACCTCTGCCTCCTGAGTACTGGGATTAAAGGCATGTACCACCACACCCCACTACAAAGACTGATAATATTTGATTTATGACATACACACAGCTGGAACTCCAGCAATGAAGAATTATGACATTGGGCTGGAGAGATGGTTTAGCAGCTAAGGTGCTTGCCTGCAAGCCTAAGGACCCATGTTCAATTCTCCAGGTCTCATGTGAGCCATACACACAGTGATACAAGTGTGCAAAGTCACACATGTGTGCTAAGAGTTGCATACTTTTGGAATTCAATTGAAGTGGCTGGAGGCCCTTGTATGCCAATTCTCTTTCTTACTCTTGCATTAAAAGGCAGTCTGTTGGGCTTGCCTCAAAAAAATAAAATTAAGATAAAAAGAATCATGGAATAGAACAATTATAACAGTGTACTTCAAGGATAGGAAGATGCCTCAGTAGGTAACAGGCTTGCTAATTGATCATGATGACCAGAGTTTGGATCCCTAGTATCCACACAGAAGCTATGCACAATGGGGTGTGTCAGTAATCCCAGCATAATAGAGACACACAGGACAGATCCCTGAGGCTTTCAATGGCTCTTCTAGTTGAGTTGGTGAGCTGTAGCTTCGTAGAGAGATGCTGCCTCAAAGAAGCAGGGAAAGTGGGTTGGAGAGAAGGTTCAGCAGCAAAGGCACTTGCCAGAAAAGCTAAAGGACCCAGGCTTGATTCCCCAATACCATCATAAAGCATGATGCACAAGGTGGGGCATGCATCTGGAATTAGTTTGCAGTGGCTGGAGGGCCTGATGCACCCATTCTATCTCTCTCAAATAAATAAATTAATTAAATTAAATATTAAAAAAGGAAAAGGGAAGGCACTCAACATTCACTCTGCCTCCCCACCAAACATGTTCACACAATGCATGAACATCTGCATAAACACATGCATGAACAGATATACATGCATCCATACCCATACATGTGCCCAACACACACACCTATGTGCACAACACATACTTGTACACAATGTGCACACACACACACAAAGGATATAATCTAATCAAACACACATGGATGTATTCTTTCTGTGTTGTGGAAATTGTGAAGACAAATACTGGCATTTGCAGCCTGAGGTTGTCTATCACTGCAACCACAGGAAGTGAAAACATGGATCATGATGGAGCAGCTGCTGTACATGTAGGCCCAGGTTTCTCTGTGTCGGTACTCTGGGTATTCAGAGGTGGATAATTAATTCTCCTTTGTGTTCATTTTGGAATATTTGCCTTGCTGGACATTTATATGCACAGCTGCCTTCCTACTGGGACACCTAAAAATGCCTTCAGGCTGATATTCCTTGTAAGGCAAAGTGCCTACTGGCTAGTTACCCTACTGGCTAGAAAAAGTTGCTCACAGTAAATGATGGAAATCTTAGAATAGGAGTGTCCACTGTAGCACAATTGACAGTGGAGGTCCCTACCACACTGTGTTGTCAAGAATCCACCTCTGCATTAGAGGTTACTTACCAGTAGCAAGGTCTCCAATGATATGAACAAAATCCACTCTTTTTCAGAAAGCTGCATATGCATGTATGTGTGGTATGCATATGTATGTGCACACATGTGTGCAGGTGCCAATACACGTGTGTGCATGTGGAGAGCAGGAGTTGACCTTGGGTGTCTTATTTGATTGTTACATGAGTTTTCTGACTTGAACCTTGTGTCACTGATGCTGCTAGTTCAGTTATCTAGCTTGCCCTGAGGATCCTCCTGTCTCCTCTTCCCCAGTGCTGGGATTACCGGCATATTTACACAGGAGATATGGAGCTCAACTCACGTCCTCACACTTGCATCATCAGCACTGTATCCCTTAAGCCATCTCCCCAGCCCCAATCCACACATTTTTTAAAAAGTTATTAATTTATTTATTTTGAAACATACAGGGATAGAAAGATAGAAAGAAAACTCCAGATGCTTGTGCCACTTTGTACACCTGGCATATGTGGGTACTGGGGAATTGATCCTGGGTCCTTAAACTTTGCAGGTAAGCACCTTAACTGCTGAGCCATCTCTCCATCTGTGCCCTTATTTTTACCATGAACTATTGGCTAGGAGCAAATAGGTCTCTGGCCTGTAGCAGAGGAGAGGATAGCACAAAGGTCTTGGTATTAGGAACCTCTCTACTCACTGGATGTGCCAACCAAAACAATCCCCAGACATCACCAAGAGTCCCAAAGGGAAGAAGGAGGGTGACAAAGTGTGATCTGTTGAAAACTGCTGAATTATTCTTGTGTGTGATATATGGTCACATTTCTGTCCCTTTGTGTGCTAATGAATATTTTATAGAAATCATTTTCTTTTATTTCAAATTCAATTGGTTATCTGGCATTTTCTGTCTTCTGATATGAACATTCTCTTCTTAGTGAAAAAAAAAATAATGAAATAATTAATTGAGAGAGTGACAGAGAGAGAGAATAGGAGCACCAGGGCCTCCAGCCACTACAAACAAACTCCAGACATGTGTGCCATATTGTGCATTTGGCTTATATGGATACTGGGGAATTGAACCTGGGTCCCTAGGCTTTGAACACAAGTGCTTTCACCACTAAGCTATCTCTCCAGCCTACTTAGGCATTTTGACATCTGTTTTATAGGTAGGAAAACCAAGCCCAATCATGGATAGATAGCATCAGTCAGCAAAGTTTTGTTTCTAGCCTACCATACTTCCAAATATCATGTACCTGACTCATGCAGAGGGTGCTGAAGCCATTGGCTTCCTTTAGTATATTGGTTCACATCAAATAATTTAAATATTATGAGGTAGCATCATCACAGTTAGAAATATGCAATGGCTTTCAGGAACTCTTCCAGTTGCAAATGAGTATGGCTGACAAATGAATCATTCATTTCAGAAGTTAGCATCAGAGCTGCATAGAACACATAGGTTGGAAGACTTAGAAAGTCTTTATTTGGAAGGGCAGATGGTGAGTGCTATTTTGATCTGGGCTAGAAAGGGATTCTTTTATTTATTTGTTTGGTTTTTGTTGTTTTGTAGTAGAATCTCCCTCTAACTTAGTCTGAACTGGGGTTGCTGAGATTTCCATGGAACCCATGGTCACAGACACCCTAGGCAAATGTTCTACAGCTCAACTCTCCACTACTCACAGGAGAATTTTACCCAGGTTCTTTACTACTGACTTGTATTCTTGCCCTTGGGTCTCACTACGTATCCCAGATTTGCCTTGAACTTTTCATCTTCATGTTCAGCCTCCTGAGCACCTGGGATGACAGATCTGAACCACAAGGCCTTGTTCTTGATGCCCTGCCATTTTCAATTGCATCTACCCAGCACTTCCCAGACTACAAGATTCCATGTGAGGCCAAAGGCATCATAGAAAACCCTTCCCATGATGAAGCCCCTTAAATCTTGGCTCCTCACAGTTTGGGACATGCATACTAGGATCTTTTTTAATCAATATAGAAACTGAGGCCAAAGGTGACTAAATGATGTACCTGTCAGAAGATGTAGCAGGATGGGACCTGTCCCCATGGAGTCAAAGAGAGTATCTGTTTCCAGGTATCAGAGCTGCCAGAATTAGGACCTACATTTGGTCCTGAGTGAAGGAAAATGATATCACCTGGAACTCTGGGGGAATTTGTGGGACTTAAGCAGGCTCAGTGATAAAGATAGGATCAGAGAGTTGAGCCACACTCCATGCACTTAGGGTATCCTTCAGTGCCAGTCATACAAGGTCCCACTAAGGCCTATGCACATTTCCCATTTTTTATGATACTGTGAGAACAACAAAATTTCCAGGTCCCCAGCTTTGCACAGATTCTGTTTTATCCAGAGTCTTCTTTGTGGTGCTATAACAAGCAGCCACATTTTTCAGGTCCTACAGTCCTGGGAAGTACCTTCTTTTCTCCAAATGGATCCCCTGTGGATGGTTTCCTTCTCACTCTTGCCCCATGATACTGTGAGATGAGTTGGTCTACGCCATTGTCAAGGGGGTGTCCCAGGTTCCAAAGATGCAGGTGGGAACCTCACACACTGACTGGGTGATTCTAGATTGAGATACTCTTGGCAGTGCCTCTGTAGGCCCAGAAGTCTGCATCACAGCCTTTGATAATATTATAGAAGAGGATATAGGCACATCCACTTTCACAAAGCTCCACCTGCCTTCTCCCACACCCTCATATGGGGAGGCTCTGAAAGGCTGTGGATCCATCCTCAAAACCTGAACAGAAACATCACTGTCCTTGGTCATCAGCCTGTTCCTGGGTGGGGAGGGAACATCTCATCACCCAGGGTCACCAAAAGCCCATGATGATTTGAAGGAATAGATTGAGCCTAGCTCGGGTGTTGAGCCAGTATCTAGGGTCCAAAGGAGGATTCCACTGGGCTCTCTGCTTCTCTGCTCTGCTAGAACATTCCCCCATTTTCACTTACATTAGGACACTGCCACAGGACTTGACCTCCATGGTCAGTCTAAGGGCCTGCACTATAACTAGCTATGGCCATGTCCCATTCAGACATCCCAAGCTAAGCTGGTCATTCCTGTTCCCAGACCTGCCGCCATCCATTCTGGTAACAACTGGCTTTGTTCTCTCCCCTCAACCTGGCTCTCATCAGCATTGTTGTCTCTATGCTGACCTGTTGTTCCCTCTCCTTCTCAGTACCCATGAGCCTCCTGGGGACTGCAGCCTTACCCTCATTCACCTTTCTTCCTCTCAGTTCTCCTCTCTTGCCCAATTCCTACTTCACTAGAGTGCTTGCTAGAATCCTCCACTGAGGGGATGCACGTTACTCAGTAGTAGAGCACCTGCCTAGACTCCCCCAGTGAGACATTGTGGACATGGCTCAGCAGTAGACTTCTTGCTTAGAATCCATCCATGAGAGGGTGAGGAGGTGTCTTAGCCTGCTTAGACTATCCAGTGAGGGGCTGGGGCATGGTAGAGTACTTGACTATTTGTGCAAGGCACTTGGCTCTATGCTCAACACAAGGAGAAGAAGACCAAATGGAGAATGAGGAAGAATAAAAGATTCTGATGTCCACCATGGGCCTTAATACCCAGGATCTTCCTTGTATTATTGGGGACACTGAGGCCCAGATAGAGGAAGGTGCATGTCCAAGGTTTCCTGGGATCTGTGCTGAAAGCAGGTGACCTAACAACTCTTATCCAGACTGCTTTCCTGGTTCTGCCGCTCCTCACCCACTCACTGTGGACCTGGGAAGACTCACCATGTCATAGAGTCAGAGGTGTGTGTTTTCCCACAGCATATAGGACCAGCTTGTTGATGGCCACTAATGGCTTGGGGTTTGTGTTTGTTTCTTAGTTTGGTTTGATTGAGAAAGAGTCTTATGTAGCCCTAGCTGACATCAAACTCAATATGTACCTGAGAATGACCTTGAATTCCTCAGCCACTTCCTGAGTCATAGGATTACACACGAGCCACCACACCTGGCTTAATGCCTAGGTTTTGATGAACATTAATGGATGAAGACTAAGAACCTATTTGAGTTCCCAGCTCCAGGTTGGCCTCATTCCCATTTGGTCCTCTTCAGACCCAGTGTACCCAGGTACTAGAAACAATACCTCAACTTATCACACACTTTCCATTCCTTGCCTGAGGCACCATTAATAAGAAAAACAGGATGTAACCATCCCCTGGACATCCAGGGTGTCCAGATCCTCACATGTGATTGAGTCTTGATGTCCCTGTCTCCTCCACGAGGCTGGGTCAAAGTCTTCTATGCCTCGCCCACCAGACTGGGTAGGTATGTCTCCTCTGTGTCTGCCTCATTACATTGGGTCAGGGCCCTCTGTGTCTCCCCCATCCAAATGGGAGCACAGCATTGGCTTCTCTGAGCAGGTGTTAGGAAGCTGTCCTCAGCCCTGCAGCTCAGGTCAGGTGGAGTTGGCCCAGGGCTCCAGGACCTCCCAGGTAGACCGAGCAGAAGAGTCCAGGCCTCTAACCCGGTGAAGCTGGAGTGGTGCACTGGTCTTGATCAAAACTGAGTGGGGTCTCTGCCTCCAAAGCCACAGTACCCCTGTTTTCATCAACTAGCTGAAAATTCCAGTTTCTGAAGAGGCCTTACTACTGTGGCTGGTTCCTCAGCTTCCTGAGGACCAGGTATCAGTCTCTAGCTCTGGCACAACTGTGGGACAGTCACCTCAGCCAGTCAAACCCTCCCTTCTCCCTCTTCTCTGAGCACTGTGAGTGTCATAAAATAGCGTGCATACCGTCTTCTTGCCATTGCAGGGCATCTCATGGCAACATTTCCTTATCCCAATTAGAGGGCAAGTCAGTGCCCACCTCCGGGCACCCCTGCTGCCCTCCTAGCTGCTAGCCTCTCCCACCAGCATCAAACACAACCCTGACCAAGTTTGTGTAACACGCTTAGCAGATTCCAGGTTGCATGTCCCTGAAAGACTAGAGAGAAGCTGCCATACTGTAGTCCTCACTAAGGCCCTGGGTCACTGCTCCAGCTTAGACAAGGCCTGAGCAGAGCATCATGAACGTTAAGCTTCTACTTTCCCGTCCACAAAACAGGCTCAGGGCCTTCAGAGATGGAAGGAAGGAAGGAAGGAAGGAAGGAAGGAAGGAAGGAAGGAAGGAAGGAAGGAAGGAAGGAAGGAGGGAAGGAGGGAAGGAGGGAGGGAGGGAGGGAGGGAGGGAGGGAGGGAGGGAGGGAGGGAGGGAGGGAGGGAAGGAGGGAGGGAGGGAGGGAGGGAGGGGGGGCGGGGGGGGGGGGGGGAGGGGGGGAGGGGGGGGGGGGGGGGGGGGGGGGGGGAGGGAGGGGGGGAGGGAGGGGGGGGAGGGAGGGAGGGGGGGAGGGAGGGAGGGGGGGAGGGAGGGGGAGGGGGGGGGGAGGGGGGAGGGAGGGGGGGGAGGGAGGGGGGGAGGGGGGGAGGGAGGGAGGGTGGGGAGGGAGGGAGGGGGGGAGGGAGGGGGGGGGGAGGGAGGGAGGGAGGGAGGGAGGGAGGGAGGGAGGGAACGAACTCTCCCCTTCCTATGAGTACCCCATAGGGTTTCAACTAACTCCTCTTCTCCACTGGTACACACTCACATTGGAGCAGCCGGAGGGCCCTCCTCACAGGCTATGCGCCCAGCTCCGCCCTGGGGGATTCTAGACAAAGTCTCCCTCTGAGCCCCACCCAGCGCTGAGCGCAGCAGTAACGGGAAGGGGCAAGCGTTCAGCCCCCGCCACGAGCAGGTGGAACCGACGTCACAGGGCTGCGCCAAAGGCAGAGCACGCTTAGGGGGGCTGTGAGCTTTAAAAAGGCAAAAGGCGGGAGCGCTGGTTTCTTCCTCCTGAGCGTCTCTGCAGCGGCTAGGCGCGGTGGGGGAGGCGGCGGCCGCGGCGTGTCCGAGGCCCGGGAAAGCACTCGGCAGACTGTAAACTGGAAGGCGGGCGGCGAGAGGCGTGCGGGCCGCCGCGGAGCTCCTTCTCCCGAGAGCGCACGGCGGAGGCGGCCATGGCGGGCCGGAGCGCGCGGGGCGGCCGGAGCCAGTGCGCTCCCGGGCAGGTAGGAGGACCGCGGGCCTCGGGCGGGCGGGCCGCGGCCCACGCCCGGCTCCAGAGCTCTGCCCTGGAGCATGAAGCCATCCACACGGACCACACACGCGCGCACACGCACACACACACACACACACACACGCACACCCTCGCCTCCTACCCCCAAAGCCGGGTGCGGTGCGCTCCTGTAACCCCAGTGGGAGGCTGAGGCAAGAGGGTTAAGGGTTCAAGGCAAGTCTGGATCATGTAGAGACCCTGTCTCAAAACACAAGAACAAGGGCTTGAGAGGTGGCTTGGCGGTCAAGACACATGCCTGCGAAGCCTAAGGACCCCCGTTCGATTCTCCAGGTTCCACGTTAGCCAGATGCACAAGGGGGCGCACGCGTCTGGAGTTCGTTTGCAGTGGCTGGAGGCCCTGGCACGCCCATTCTCTCTCTCCCTCTCTCCTTCTCTCTGTCTCTAATAAATAAATACAAGTAAAATCGTTTCAAAAAAAAAAATAACACAAGAGCAAAAAGGAAAAGAGAGGGAGATAAAGGGAAGAAGGGAAGGAAAGACTAAAGGGAGACAGGAAGAAAAACGGGCTAAAAGAAATTGTGAATAAAAGGAGAAAAGGAAGGAAGGAAAAGAGGGAGAATTGTGAAGAATGTAGGAAAGGAATGAAGGTGGGAAGGAAAAAGAAAGGAAGGGAGGAGAAGGAAAGAAGGGAAAGAGTAGCAAGGGAGAATAGAAGAAAGGTAGAATAGAAGAAAGGAAGGAAAAGGGAGAAGAATGGAAAGAAGAAAGTAAAGAAGGAACGTGGGAATGAAGGAGCGAAACAAGGAAGGATGGAAAGAGGAATGGAAGGAATGAGGCAGAGTGGAAGAGAAAGAAGGAACAGAGAAAAAAGGGAAATGGAAGATGAGGAAGGGAGGGTGAAAGGAAGGAAGAGCAAGGGAAGCAGGGCAGGGCTGCAGAACCCAGGCCTGAGTGCATCAGTCCCTGTGGGTTGACCATAGTGTTTGAGGCACACACAGTGGGCATGTGGAATCTTCTGGTCAGGAGTCACCTTGTCCCATGAGGCCTCCTCAGGCCCCGGGAATCCTGCATCTGCTCTGTGGCTAGGTGGAAAGAAAGAACCCTGTGAGCTGCTTCAGTACAGCGTCCCACTCTCTTCTGCAAGCCACCCTCCAATTAGGAATGGTGAATACATCTGCCTCCCTCCTCATGCCTGGGGCAGATGGAACAGCCTGTGATGTCACAACGTTGCAGCTCTACCAGAACATTGGGCAAATTGTAAACTTAAGTCGGGGAGATGCAAATGGTGTGGATGTAGTAGCAGAGTTCAAGTTCCTGGGCCTCTATTTGGTGAGATGATGGTGGAGGAGGCGAGCATGGTGATCTGCTTGCAAATCAGCATCAGGTAGGACGGTCAGGCCAGGTAGAGGGGCCATGTGGGCTCCCCAGTGGAGCTGTGAGGACCCCTGGTGATAGGCTTGGCCACAGTCCAAAGCCAGCTCCAGTGTCTTCACCTCTCCATGCCGATTTTCTAATAACAGTGTGGTGTGCTTACAGACGCTGCCTTCGTTTTCCTGTGAATATGGACAGAAAGTAAAAACAACTGTGTTAGATACTAAATGTTAGAAGGAAAAGCAAGAAGGAGAATAAGTGAAGTCTTGGCTTTACTAGCCTCTGGCCTTAACTCAAAAATTTAAAAGCTTTAAGGGTGTGAGAAATGAATATCCAACACTACTGAGTGAGGTTAAATAAATTTTGAAATGTCCTAAGTTTAGTAATCTCATTCTTATTTGGGAAAAGGTAGGTATGAGGTACATATGGTGATAGGCAGACAGAGAATGTTAGAGGAGTCACTAGACCTATGAACAGATGGTAGTTTGGGAGGGGCAGGCTGGTGTCAGGAAATTTCTGACACTTCATGAAGGAAAGGGTAGGTTAGGTACTTAATCTAAAAGAAGAACAGGGTATTCCAGGCACAGAGATGCTTAAGCTGTTATTTGAGTGAGATCTTCAGATTGGTTGGTTCATATGATACTTAGGCTGTATATAAGAATTTGGAAGAAGATGACATTAAAGAAAGAAGTGACATGATTCAAGTATCTTGTGTATGTGTGGACATGTGCATGCCAAAGAGTACATGTGGAGGTCTGCGGACAAGTTCCACTTTGCTGGACACAAGGTTTTACTTATATTACTAGGTATGCTGTTTGTTTTTTGCTGCTTCATGTGAACCATGTTCATTGACGTACAAGTGTCTGGGTTCTCCTGTCTCCACTTCTGATTGCCTTGTAGTTGGTGTGCTGTGTGCATGTGCCTTTATTTGGATGGTGGGAAATTGAAATGAAACTTAGAAGCTTGCAAGGAAGTACCTTAAACCATCTCCTTACCCTCCTCATTTGGTATGTGGATATATGAGATCTATTCAACGTCCTGAAATGGCACATATCAAATCTCCCTGGACAAGGATATTTTCTGTGATACAGTCTATAATGTGGCCTGAATAATATAGCCCAAGTATTGATCAGATTGCCCAGGCATTTGTCAGTCTTGTTTATAATTTAAAAAAAAAAAAAAAAAAACAGATGTTTGTCTCATCAATTTAAAAAATTTTTTTTTTAGTTTCCAATTCATCAATTTATTCTCTAATCTTGATTATTTCTTTCTGTCTGGACCTCTTTGAGATGGATTCTCCTTGTTATTCCAGTGCATCTAGGTGGACAGTCAGGTTATTAATTTGGTTTCTCTCTGTCATTGTAATTGTGGTGGTTTGATTCAGTTGTCCCCCATAAACTTAGGTGTTCTGAATGCTAGGTTCCTAGCTGATGGAGATTTGGGAATTAATGCTTCCTGGAGGCAGTGTATTGTTGGGGGCTGGCTTATGGGTGTTATAGCCAGCTTCCCCATGCCAGTGTTTAGCACACTCTCCTGTTGCTATTATCCACCTTATGTTGGCCAAGGTGAGATGTCCACCCTCTGCTCATGTCATTGTTTCCCCCTGCAATCACAGAGCTTCCCCTCAAGCCTGTAAGCCAAAATAAACCTCTTTTTCATAGAAGCTGCTCTTGGTCAGGTGATTTCTACCAGCAATGTGAACCTGACTGCAACAGTAATGAAGGCACATAGGGCTATGAATTTTCCCCCTTATAAGTGTCTTCATTGTGTCCCATAGTTTTGGTAAGTTTTGCTTTTTTTAATTATCCTTCAATTCTAGGAATTTTACAATTTCTTTTTTCTTCCATGACTCATTCATTGTTTGAAAGTAAGTTGTTTAGTCTCCAAGAGCATGTGGGGTTCTTGGTGTGTCTCTTGTTTTTAATTTCTAGGTTTAAAGCATTGTGATCTTACATGATGCAGGAAGTTACTTCAGTTTTCCTGTATTTATGAAGGTATGTGTTATGACCTAATATATGGTCAATTTTGGAGAAGGTTCCTCATGGGCTGCTGAGAAGAATGTGTATACTGTAGAGTTGGGTGGAAAGTTCTGTAGATATCCATTAGGTCTAGATGATCTATGATGTTAAACTCTATTATTTCCCTGTTGATTTTCTGCTTACATGATCTGTCTATTGATAGTAGAGTATTGAAGTCTCCAAATATGATGGTGTTGGCATTTATTTCTGTTTTATTGTCGAGTAAATTTAGTTTTATAAACTCTCCTGCATGTGTGTTTTGTGCATATATATTTATGATTGTGATATGAGATTGTCTTTGATTGTTGTGAGTTGTTTCTCTCTTGCTGCTTTTTACTTTTTACTTGCTGCTTTGTTTTTGTTGTAAAGAGTTTTAACTGTGATGTGTCTTGGAGAATTTCTTCTTTGGTCCTGTTTATTTGGTGTTCTGTGGTCTTCTTGTATCTGGATGTGCTGCTTTATGAGAGAGTTGGAAGATTTTCTTCAATAATTTTGTTGATCATGTTCTCTATTCCTTTGGCCTGGATTCCCTCTCCTTCTGATATACCCATGATCTGGATGTTTGCTCGTTTTAAGGTATCCTACTGTTCCCTTGTATTCTCTTCACTTGATTTTTTTTTTTTTCTATTGAAGTTGAACTTTTATTCCAAATGACTGTAATGTCTAGAAAGACGACAGCTAACACTCAAAACAATGTGCTTAGTTGAAAATGAAAATCAGGGCTGGAGAGATGGCTTAGCGGTTAAGCGCTTGCCTGAGAAGCCTAAGGACCCTGGTTCGAGGCTCGGTTCCCCAGGTCCCACGTTAGCCAGATGCACAAGGGGGCGCACGCGTCTGGAGTTCATTTGCAGAGGCTGGAAGCCCTGGCGCCCATTCTCTCTCTCTCCCTGTGTCTGTCATTCTCAAATAAATAAATAAATAATTTAAAAAAAAAGAAAATGAAAATCAGTTGATTTGCAGCAGAGGGAGCAACAGGGTGCTAGCCTAGCTTACTGCTGCTCTGGTTCTGCCCAAGAAAGCTAAAAATGACCTTCATCTTTCGGACACACAATCTGGATGCACAGCATTTACCGTGAGTGACATAAAGAGCTGGAAAGACAGGAAAGGGAAAGAAAGAAGAAAACATACCACAAAATCCCAAGCCTCAGAAATCAATATACACTGAAGGACAGTGGTAAAGGCCCACAGTAGCAAAAATCTCACAATTCTTAAAATGGGAGTTGTCAAAAGTTCTTTAGGTTCAGAAGCTACAAGAGAAGCGAAGGGGGCGGTCACACTGGCTCGGAAGAGCTGCTGCCTGCGGCGAGCACGCAGTCAGTCCTACTTCCAAGACAGCGGGGGGCTGCTGAGCCTGGTGCCCCTGAAGGAAGAGACGGGAGGCTGACACCCCTGCGCGCAGGAGCACGCTGGGCCACGTCGTCCTGAGCCGCGTGAGCCGCACCCACTGCTGCTCCTGGCTGATGCCGAGGCTGCCTTTCTGCACCTCCAGCTCCTCCGCACTGACCATGGACCGCTCGATGGCGGCATATTTGGTTCCGTGGAATTGCAGCAACTGTATCTGCACATAAAGGTTGGCCTCCGCACTTCTGCACAGGTAGGGGAAGTTGCCTCCTGTCTTGAGGTGAGCTCTCCGGGCATTAGGGTACAGTTTGTACATTTCTTCCTTGGCTTCCGTTGAAAGTGCGCTCTGGTCAAACACATCCATAATTGTTACAGGGATGTCCCGAATTTTTTGAGGCTCCACATAAGAATTCTGACAGTTCAGGGTTAGTCTTGAAGCCAGTTCACTCTGACCCAAACTTTCCAGCCTGTCCACCATGAAATCAATGGCATCAGCCATCATAGGGTCCACAGGGCCAGAGGAAAAGTTTCCAAGAACTATTTTTTTGAGCATAAATGATGGCATCTACCAAAAGCTGTTTGCAGTCCACGTTTGGTTGAAGATGAAGGTGTCACTGAAGGCAGAGGATGAGGGAGTGCACTCTGGGAGATTTGTGAGTGTACTCAGCAAATTTCTGAGCCAAAAAGCCGCCCAAAGAAGCCCCAAATGGATGGACTTTATCTACCTGTAAGGGGTCTAAAAGTTTTCTGAATCCATCACAGAATTCAAGGTGGTCCCAATAAGCTGGATCCTGCAAAGCTATGACCCGGAAACCCCATCCAGTCAAAGCCAAGGTCTGCTGGAAGAATGCATCTGCAGTTCCACTGACGGGGGAAGAAATATGAGAGGACATCTGATACTTCTGGGGCCCGCATCCTAGAGCGACCAGATCTGACTGTCATCCTCATCTACGATACTCTTCTTAAGGGGAACTGTACTTCTGAACCAGTTATAATCAGGAGAGACTTTGATCTCTCCCATGATTAGCTCAAGTGGAGGTTAACCCTGCCATGGCTCTGGCGGCTCGCCTTCGCTAGGGGCCGGCCGCGGGCGCTGGAGGCGCTGGGCACGGGTGGACCAGGGCCACTGCCCACGGGCGCTGGGGGGGGGGGGACGCTGAAGGAGGGGCTGCCGAACCAGCAGGGGTCGCTGCCTCTCTTCTCCCCCTCCCCCTCCCCCTCCTCCCCCCTCCCCCTCCTCCTCCCCCTCCCCCTCCACAGTGCGCAGCGCCTGCCTCTTCACTTGATTTTTACAACTCAGCAAAAGTTTTTTGCCCCTGATCAATCTCTTCTGTCTCGTCTTCCAGGTCAGATGTTTATCTTACACATGAGTCAGGGCTTCTAAACATGCTTTTATGATTTCTACTTGATTTTGGTTTTCTGTTGTGTTTGTTTGCATTATGTGCATCTATTTTTTGAGGTACAATTTCCATTCAAGTTCTGATTTTCTTTTTTTTTTATTTTTGGTTGATTTGTATTTATGTATTTGAGAGCAACAGAGAGAAGGGGGGGGGAGAGAGAGGAGAGGGGAGAGAGAGGACACCAGGGCCACCAGCCACTGCAAATGAACTCCACATGCATGCACTCCCTTGTGCATCTGGCTAATGTGGGTCCTGGGGAAATGAGCCTTGAACCAGGGTACTTAGGCGTCACAGGCAAGGGCTTAACCACTAAGCCACCTCTCTGGCCCAAATTCTGATTTTCTTGATGAAGACTCTTTATTCTGTTGAGGAGGAAGCAAGTATTGTATGTCTACAATAATTTTTATTTACAACCACAGTGCCAGGGAATGTGCATGCATATCATACATAGGAGCCATGAGAGGCAGCCTGCAGAGAGGATGGAGGATTGAGGAAAAGGACCGGAATATGAGAAGAGTGCCCAGGAGGAACAGTACATTCACTGATCACTTATGATTTGACAACATAATCTGTAAATAGTCATCCTTGCTTTAACAGATAATGAAGATTTGAGATGTGCCTCAGTTGGTCAAGTGCTGGAGTAACATACACAAAACTCTGTAATGTAGTCACTGGCTGGCCTTGGACTCACATCAATCCTTGTATCTCTGCTTCCCAAGTGCTGGGATTAAAGTTGTGTACCACCATCCCTGGGTATTTATTTTTTAAATATATTTTAAAATGTTTATTTATTTATTTGCAAGCAGAGAGATATAGAGAGGGGGGAGACAGAAAGAGACAATGGACACACCAGGGCCTCCATACACTACCAACCAACTCCAGATGCATGCACACCTTAAAAGAGTTGGGCATTTTCATCCCTGTCTCCCTTCCCTGCCTCTAATTCCCTCCATCTTAAACACACTGAGGTTGGGACCCAAATGCCATTTAGAGGAATGGTGCACATGCTTTCACAAAGTATGCAGAATCTTCGGGTGTTTTGTTTCTTCTTTCTTTATTTCCTTCTTTCTTTCTTCCTTTTTTGGAGACAGGGTATCAGGTAGGGCAGGCTCAAGCTCACTATGTATCCAAGGATTGCTTTGAGCTTTATTTTATTTTTTAAAATATTTTACCTATGACAGAGAAAAAAACAGAGAGAATGGGTACGCCAGGGTCTCTAGCCACTGCAAGCAAACTCTGGATGCATGTGCCACCTTGTGCATATGGATTTACATGAGTACTGGGGAATCAAATCTGTTGTTAGGCTATGAGGGCAAGTGGCTTAACTGCTGAGCCATCTCTAGCCCCCCTACCATCATGTTAATTGTTTACATGTGGAATTACACTGAAAGCATTTCAATTGTCTCCGTAAGAGGTGTTTTTTTTTTTCTCCTCTTAAAAAAAAAAAAAAAAAAAAAAAACATGGGCTAGAGAGATGGCTTAGCGGTTAAGCGCTTGCCTGTGAAGCTTAAGGACCCCAGTTCAAGGCTCGGTTCCCAAGGTCCCACGTTAGCCAGATGCACATGGGGGCGCACACATCTGGAGTTCGTTTGGAGAGGCTGGAAGCCCTGGAGCGCCCATTCTCTCTCTCTCTCTCTCCCTCTCTCTCTCTCTCTCTCTCTCTCCCCCCCTCCCTCCCTCCCTCCCTCCCTCTCTCTCTCTCTCTCTCCCTCTCTCTCTCTCCCTCTATCTGTCTTTCTCTCTGTGCCTGTCACTCTCAAATAAATTAAAAAAAAAAAAAACAGCAAAAATCCACTTTTGTGTCTTTGTCCTTGTATTGATGTCTGTGTGTAGAGTGTGAAGGTTGAGATGTTTGTGTCATGCCACAGATGTGCAGGCTATCAGACATCTCCATATTTCTGTTTTCAATATTAATTAATTAATTTCCAAACAGAGAGAGATACAAGAGAGACAGATAGAGAAAATGGTCACAGCCATGCCTCCAGACACTGCAAATGGTCTCCCGACACATGTCCCACTTTGTGCATCTCACTTTACATAGGGGCTGGGGAATTGAACTTCAGTTGTTAGGCTCTGGAGGCAAGCATCTTAACTTCTGAGCCATCATGTCTCCAGCCCTAGTCATCTCTGTTTTGAGCCAGGACATCCCTTGTTATTTTTCCTGTAGGATAAGCCAGTCTAGCAGGTCCCTGCGCTTCTGGATTCTCTTGGGTGTGTCCCACTGCCATGGGAATCTTGTGTTTACATATGAATGTTCCATTGAATACAGGATCTCAAGGTTCCCACAAGTAACTGTAATCTTTGAGCTATCTCCCTAGCCATAAGATTTTTTTTTTCAAGGTAGGGTTTCACCTTTGCTCAGGCTGACCTGGAATTCACTACGAGTCTCAGGGTGGCCTCAAACTAATCATGATCCTCTCACCTTTGCCTCCCAAGTGCTGTGATTAAAGGTGTGTGCCACCATGCCTGGCAAGAAATTCTTAAATAAGGAAAATGGCTCCAAAAACTATGTTTCCATAGATAGGAAGATGGAAGAGGGGTTAAAATTTTTTTATGGAAAAGCCTGGATGGCTTTCAGGTCTTACGCCACTAAAATAAGCTAGATATAAAAAGTGATACAAGGGAATGGAGAGATGGTTTAGCAGTTAATGTGCTTGCTTGCCTGCAAAGCCAGAGGACACAGGTTAAATTTTCCAGAACCTACATAAGCCATATCCACAAGGTGGCACATGGCTTTGGAGTTCATTTGCAGTGTCTGGAGGCTCTGATTCACTGATTTCCTTTTCTCACTCTCTCTTTCTGTCTCTCTCTCAAACAAATAAACGAAAATGAAAATTTAACAAGTGACACAAGTTTTTACTGTTCATTTCCAGCTGTAAGAACCCCTAGCATGCAGACACACACACATATACACACAATGTTTTATATGCCAGTTCCAAGCTAGCCTTTGGCAGACATGGAGCAGTATTTGGGGAAGCGAAGAGCACCCAGTGAGTCTTGGTGGGGCACTTCCTGCAGAACCTGCACCTGTAGAACATGACCACAACGAGCTGCCAAACTTACCTATCTGACTGACAAGACACCCCTGTATATTTAAGGTTCACAGAAGTGGAAACAGAGAAAATTGGAGGAGGTTGTCAGGGAAGTATTGAAATAAGTGGATGTGTAATGTTAGGAAAGAATAATAAGCCTCTTGTTCAGTCCACTTCAACAGTAGCTTCACAAATGTGAAGCCCTTTCCAAGATGTCAGTTTTAAAGTGCTTGAGAGAGAATATCTGTGGTATATAGTACTGTATTACTACTTTCAGTGTGAATATAAACTAATAATGGTTCAAAAGTGGAAAATTAGCAGGTACATGTTAATGTTAATAAACAAGTGTGTATTCATTGCCAGATGACCAGAGATATTCTATTTTTTATGATTTTTTTTTTAAAATGTTTTTGAGGTAGGGTCACATTCTAGCCTATGTTGACCTGGAACTCACTCTGTAGTCCCAGGCTGGCCTTGAATTCACAACCATCTTCTTACCTCTGCTTTCTGAGTCCTGGGATTAAAGGTATGTGCCACCATGCCCTGCTTGCAATTAATTTTACAGATAAAAAATGTAGCACTTTTACATCATAACTTTTCTATTATGGAGATTATTTAAAGCAGAATTTTTTAAATTAATTTTTATTTTATTTATTCAGTTTGGGTGAGAAAGTGTATATGTGTGAGAGAGAGGGATGGAGAGAGAGGGGGGAGGGAGGATGGGTACACCAGGGCATCTAGCCACTGCAAACAAACTCTAGACATATGAACCCCTTTGTGCCTTTGGATTATGTGAATACTGTGTCCTTAGGCTTTGCAGGCAAGTGCCTTAACTGCTAAGTCATCTTTCCAGCCTTGAAGCAGAATTTCTTTGAATGAAACATGATAGGTTATGATGTGTTTGCAAGAGACATTTTCCCTGACATGTCCTGTGTAGACATGAAAGCTGTAGTGTCTCATTCTTTTTCAACTAGACTTTTTGAAACCCCAGAGCAATCTTGACTCTATTACATCAGTTGCCACTAGTCATATAGTAAGTCTACTTTTTTCCTGTCTCATGAGCCTCTGCACTGCTTTTCACAATGGCTGTACAGTTTATATTTCCATCAATAATTGAGGAGAATTCTTCTTTCCCCATACCAACATTTGTTTTCTTTAATTTCTTTCTTTGCTTTTTTTTTTTTTTTAACCCCAAGGTAGGGTCTTACTCTAGCCAAGGTGGACCTAGAACTAATTCCACAGTCCCAGGCTGGCCTTGAACTCATGGCAATTCTCCTACCTCTACCTGCCAAGTACTGGAATTAAAGGCACATGCCACCATGTCTGGCCAGTCATTTGATTTTTTTTTTCTCTTTTTTTTTTGTATTTTATTTATTTATTTATTTGCTTATTTATTTATTTATTTGAGTGAGGCAGAGAGCAAGAGAATGAATGAATGGGCATGCAAGAGCCTACAGCCACTGCAAACAAACTCCACACACATGCAACCCCTGTGCATCTGTCTTGCATGGGTCCAGAGGAATCAAACCTGGGTCCTTTGCCTTTGCAGGTAAACACCTTAACCACTAAGCCATCTCCCAAGCCCTCTCTTTGGTTTTTTGAAGTAGGGTCTTGCTCTATCCCAGGCTGACCTGGAATTCACTATGGGGTCTCAAGTTGGCCTTGAACTCACAGTGATCTTTCTACCTCTGTCTTGTGGCACTGGGATTAAAGGTCTGTGCTATTGGGAGCTGTAGCTTCTCTTTGACTGTGAGAACTGCAGCTGGTCTTGGATCTCTGGGCACAGAGGCCTTATTGTATGGCCTTGGTAAACAGTCTGTAGACACAGAGGCATTTGTGGAGCAGACTTTAGGCACGTAGACATTGTTGAGAAAGTTTTATTTTCTGTATATAAGCTTGTGCCCCACGTTGGGCGCCATTTGCCCCAGCCAGCGGGGAGTTAAACAAGGACCTGAGAGGAAATTAACCTGGATTAGAGACAAGAGACACAAAGTAGGAGAACAAGTCTAGAGTCTGATCAAGGTCTCAAATTTATTCAGGCAAGCACAAGCTTATATACAGAAAATACAACTTTGTTAACAATGCCTACTTGCCTAAAGTCTGCTCCACAAATGCCTCTGTGTCTGAACACTGTTTATCAAGGCTGTACGATAAGGCCTCTGTGCCCAGAGATCCAAGACCAGCTGCAGTTCCCACGGTCAAAGAGCAGCTACAGCTCCCAACACTGTGCTACCACACCATGGTCATTTGATTTATTGATCAAAGCCATTTTGAGAAAGGTAGGATGTAATCTCAGAATTAAGTTGCATTTTCCTTATTGATAAATATGTAGCACATGTTTTCTTTACATATTCATTGGCTTTTTGTTTCTGTTTTTCTTAAAAAAATGTTTAATTATTTGCAAGAAGGGAGAAAGGGGGGATAGGCATCCAAGGTCCTGTAGCTACTACAAACAAACTCCAGGTGCATATGACACCTTGTGCATTTGGATTTACAAAGGCATTATGGAGTTGACTGCAGGTCATTGGGATTTCAGGTTTAACAAGCAAGCAATCTCCTTTAAATGCTGAGTGATTTCTCTATATCATATGCTATATTTTAGCTGGATTATCCTCAATATTTAAAACTATATACTACTATTCCCCCTATTTCAGGTTCTGCCCATCAATACCACGTCTGATATTGCAGCAAGTCTGTTCACACACTGAATGTTTGGTTTGGTTTTTTAAAGTTGGCTTTAACATTTTGTTATATGAAAATTGTATAGTTTAATCACTTTTTATGTACTAAATGTAGCTTGCTTTCCATAACTGAAGAATATCTGCCTAGCAACAATTCAGGTAAAGTTTCTGTGTGCTCCTTTCACAGAAGAGGCTCCCACTTCAGGATCTTCTTTACTCTGTGGGACTGAGGAGAACATCAACTCCAAGACCTCAAGGGTCCAGATTTGAGGGCTGGTGGGTGGGGCGAGAGGGTGACTTACCTGGCACGAGAGTCTCAGTGTATACACCGAGGGCATGATCTGGAGAGATGGCTCCACAGATAGGAGTATTTTCTGTGGACGCATGAGGATCTGAGGCTGCACAAGAGACCATTTGAGTTTGATTCAGGTGTCCCCCATAAACTTAGGTATTCTGAATGCTTGTCTCCCCAGCTGGTGGCAGTTGGAAATTAAAGCGTACGGAGGTGGTATATTGTTAGGGGTGGGCTTATGGGTGTTATAGCAGTTTCCTGATGCTATGGTCCACCTTATGTTGGCCGGGGGTGATATCCACCCTCTGCTTATGCCATTGTTGCCCCCCCTGCCATCAGGGATCTTCCCCTTGAGTCTGTAAGCCAAAATAAACCCTTTTATACCAAAAGCTGCTCTTGGTCAGATGACTTTATGCCAGAAATATGAACCTGACTACAACAGTAACATTGGTACTGAGGAGTGGAGTCATTTGCTGCTGGACACTTGCATGTGTGGCTTTGTCCTTTTGGAGCTGATTTTCAAGAGGAGTGTGGAAGGAATTGAGACCTTGGCCTGACAGATGCCCTGCAGTGCTGTAGGTGCAGCTTGATGGACTCTTCTGGTCACCGTTGAAAGACCTGAGTGTGGTAAGAACTATGGACTGGGAGATGTGGCTTATGTGGGGGAGAAAGAGCTCTGTGTGGACTAGGTTAAAAGCAGTTTGTGTGAGAAACTTGCTGTTATGCCCTTGTCCTGAGAATTTGTGCAGAGTTGTTTTGCATAGAAATGGACTGGCATTACTAGAGGGATATGGCAGAGAAATGAAACCTTTTTGTGGAAGCTTCTGCCTGTTCAGCTGCAATTATGCAAGATTACAATTGTTGAGATTGTGCCAGCTGACCTGCACTGGGGCAACAGGAAGAATGTAGACTGTTTTGAAGGGAACTGAGTGCTCAAGAAGTGTCCTGTTCTTCAAAGTCTGCTTTATTCTCCCCTGGATTAACAAATTAGAACTCTACCTGATATTATGGAGTATAAGAAATGCAGGAAACAGAGGGACATTGAATTTGGAACATGGTCTTGTGTTTTAGAAATGGCCATAGTAGTGTGAAGCAGGATTGTCTGCATGGAGACACAATAAAGCCATGAGGATGGACTGTGCATTGTAGTGGAGACCAAGTACAGATGCCAGGACTATGAGATGGATGCTAAGGAAAGCTTCTGGTCCCAGATGAAGTTTTCGAGGACTGTGAGGAGCCTAGCTGGAGGGGCTGAATTGGAACTCCAGAGACTTGTTGCTGGTTAGAGTTATTGGACTTGGAGATTTGTCGCTGACTAGAGGTGTTGCACTTAGAGCTACAGAGTTTGATGTTTGCCCTGGCTATTTTAAATCTTGTACTGGTTGAATATTTCTCTGTTATGCCCAGTGTCATCTTTTGCAGTGTGAGTGTTCATTCTGTGTCATTATGGGTTCTCTGTGTGTGTGTGTGTGTGTGTGTGTGTGTGTGTGTTGGCTCACTTAAAAGACCTTGGACTATGGGGACATTTGAACATCATTAAGATTGGGGACTTTTAAAGTTGGACTGAATGCATTGCATTTTACATCATGTATGGTAATCAGTTTATGATGGCCAGGGGCAGAATGTGGTGGTTTGATTCAGGTGTTCCCCCATAAACTTAGGTGTTCTGAATGCTAGTCTTCCCAGCTGATGGAAATTGGAAATTAAAGTCTCCTGGAGGTGGTGTATTGTTGGGGGTGAGCCTATGGATATTATGGCCAGGTTCCCTATGCCAGTGTTTGGCACACTCTCCTATTACTACTGTCCCCCTCACGTGGGCCTGGTTGTCATGTCCACCTTCTCCTCATGGCATTCGCCCCCCCCCACTATCATGAAGCTTCCAGAGTCTGTAAGCCATATTAGCCCCCCCCTTTTTTTTCTCCAAATGCTGCTGTTGGTGGGGTGGTTTATGATAGCAATGCGAACCTGACTACAAGTTCAATTCCCAGAACTAACATAAACACATTACCATGGCCATGGCCATCCTTAACTCTAGTTCTGTGCAAAGCAGAGACTGGGGAAACACATTAAATAGTTGCAAATTCTTGGATCAGTAATAGACTCCAGGTCAAGTCAGAATGTGTGGAAAAATAATGGATGGGGACACATAACCATTCCACTGGTGACCACTGGGTATACTCCAGCACCCATCATGCCTCATGGGCACGTACACATGCATAAAATCAACCCATCACATACCACACAAAGCAAACTACATTACAAAATTAAACACACAGACACACACAGACACACACACACACACACACGGGTCCTTAGAGTAAAAGATGATAGCTGGCTGAAAAGGAACCTAGGCAGATTCAAGGGCTCCATCCAAATGCATTGCAACACTGGAGGATCAGGAGGGAGCCCTGCAACTGTTTTCTTCTTTCTTCCTGACCCTACTCCAAATTTGTTCTCTTAGTTGAGAATGATGCCTTTATGTTTATAATCTCAGCACTTGGGAGTCGCAGACAGAAGGATGACCCCTAAGCTACAGAAATATTGTTTCTTTTTTTTTTTTTAACTATTTGAGTAGTTTTATTATTTTTTTAAATTTAATTTATTAGTTTTCTTTTCAGTAAATACAGACAGTTTGGTACCATTGTTTAGGCTCATCTGTGATCTACCCCCTCCCATTAGACCCTCCTTGTTGATGTAAATGGGTCGTGCATTGTGGAGTTAGCCCCCAGTTATTGGTATGATAAATGTCTCTGCAAATCATGACCCAACATGTGACTCTGGCATTCTTTCCGCCCTCTCTTCCGCAAAATTCCCTGAGCCATGTTGGGTTCATTTTTGGTCTGCTTCAGTGCTGAGGTGTTGGGGGCCTCTGAGGCTCTGGCTCTCTGATTTGGTAGGAGTTGATTTTTCCCTGCGTTGGTCTCCTTCCCCTTTGTGCTGGCATCTGGTTCACAGGAAAACATCACCCTTGCTTGTTTCGCCAATTGTCCTTAATTTCAGTCGGGTCCCTTTTGAGGTATGTTGGGGCAGCTCTCTCCTTAGTATCTGCATCTATCTGAAAAAGAGAAGCAGACTCTCCAATGGAGAGTAAGTTAGTTAGTTGTTAGTAAGTTAGTAAGTTGTTTCAACAAGCAAACAACAATAACAAGAAAATTAAGTCAGTGCATTAGAGGCCATTAAGGTGTTTCCAGTGTGGTACTGGAATGACAAATGACACTTTCCATGCTTTTTTCCCTTGTTTATAATTTGCTTCTTGTGATAAGATCTCTAGATATCCAAGACTCACATCAAAGTCTTCATTCTCCTATTTCATCTTCCTGAATAGATCCCATTTTGTTTTGTTTTCCGTATTATTTAATGTTGATAGATACATAACCACGGGCATATTTGGGGCACAATGTGGTGTCAGAGTAAATCTTTGTAAGAGCATAGCCATGATAGTGGAATTCTCTTGTCAATGGCTGTGTGCACGTTGCTGTGACTGAGCTGCCTGTGCGCTTTTAGCAGGGCATGCATGGTCTGTACTTCCTACGTCTGCCAACCCTAGATTTGGAGAAGCTACAAGAAGGCTTCAAATTTAGCAACTTATAAATCCTAAAGTGAATATCCAGATGTTTCTATGCAACACAAGTGCTCACACTCTGGGACAGAAAGAGACCATGGAAGCTGGAGCACTTCTTATCTCTGTACCCTTTGGAGCTTCTCAGCTGTGTCATGGTGTTCCCAGTGCATTCAGTACTTTTAAAACTCTTCATAATTAATTTATACCTGTGTACCAGGAAGGATCACATGTATGAAGCAGTTCATCCTGCAACCGTTTTTCAAATGGTTCAGATGTGGGGGAGAGGTTTGCAGTGCCAGACACAGCTCAGCCTCCCATTTGGCTCCAGGTGTCCTCCTTCATCCCTCTGTTCAGAGGCTGGCCACCATTTCCCCAGTGCACTTGTGTCCTGAGGTACTAGGGTGAACAGGGCTAGACAGTTCATTCTGTGTATCAGTCTCACTCCCTTCTTAAATGTTTGGCAGGAGCTGGAGAGATTGCCTAGTAGTTAAGGCACTTGGCTGCATAGCCTAATGACCCAGGTCCAATTTCCCCATTCCACACAGTGATCCTGCTTCCTGTGCCTGCAGAGCACTGGGATTAAAGGTGTGGGCCATCATGCTCAGTAATATGTGGGATTTTGTAAATATACATCCATATCTGTATCGATCTGTCTGTCTCTCTCTTTCTCTATCTATCTGTCTAATTTGTTGTTTATCTAGGGTCACATAGAGCCAAGGCTGGCTTTGAACTGCTGATTGTGATACCTCTGCCTCCCAAATGCTGAGATTTTAGCAGTGAGCCTGATCCTGTCACCAACGAAGCTGTTGTAGGTTAATTCCCTCATCATTTCCTACTATCTTCTGTCAGGACCCAAGTAGGTGAGACTTGAAGCACTGTGCAATGACCTGCATTGTGTCCAGTCAGACACTCAGAAAGCAAGACATAGGTTTCTGCAGTCCAGGACCTCTTTGCCTGATCACACTACATGTCTGCCACCTGGGTTCTACCTCTAGAATCATTTACTTTCCTGGAGTTTGGGGATTTGGGCTCCTAGCCTCTGAGATGTGACACCCTGCTTCAGAGCAGAAGAATGTTCAGGAAGCCAGAAATGGTGAGTGTACTGAGTGTACTGTCATGATCCAGGGCATGGAATCCGAGGAGATGATCATGATGGGTGGCATCAGCTCCCCATTTTTCCACTCCTGAATCCCCAGGCCCAAATGCCTCACTAGGGTCACCCTGTCCTTGTCCCTCTGGCTGTGTGGCAGGGACTGGGCTGTCCAACAACCTGGCTCATGTCTTGCCTTATGTGGGGACCCCAGTCCTGGATGGAGCACTCTCTGTGTGGCTTTTTCTTAGAGTGGTGTGTGGGCCTTTGAGCCAAGGGAGGGAAGTTTTCCACCTGTGTCTGCACCATGTTTGTTCCTAGGCCTGCAGCCCACTGTGTGCAGCCAGCTTCATGTGGGAGCCTTGAGGGCTGTCAGCTTTGCAGTGTTTCTGAATTGTCGGGGCTCCAGGTAAAGCCTCCCAAGATGCTTGTGGAAGGGCTGCCCGGTGCCTGTAATGCTGTGTTGTTGGGCAGGGTGCTCAGGGTCAAAGGACCATGTCTATTGATCTTGGGGGCCATTGGGGCCATGGAGCTGCCAGAAAGGGTGGTTTGGCCAGTGCTCTACTCCTCCTGAGTTAAAGGGACTTTGGTCAGCCAGGTGAACAAGTGTCTTAGTAGTCTGGACCTCTCCTATACATTTTGTATGCTTGCCTAGAAGTCAAGCCTATTAGCAGAGTAGCCTCTACTATTATACAAGAATTTTAAATTTCGCCTGTAGTCAGAAATGGAAAATGCAGAGCCAGGCATGGTGGTGCACTCTTTCAATCCCAGCACTTGGGAGGCAGAGGTATGAGGATCACCATGAGTTCAGGGCCACTCTGAAATTATGAAATGAATTCCAGTTCAGCCTGGGTTAGAGCTAGACCTTACCTCAAAAAAAAAAAAAAAAAAAAAAAGGCAGTTTGGTTTTTGATATGATTACTTTTTCTGATCAATTTCATCTGTCAATTTTGTTTTTAAAACTAAAAGAAAATATTTAAATATTGAACTTTTAATTTACTTGGACAGGACTGGGACTGCTGAGGCATCCAGCCTCATGCACTAGGCAGCAGCTGAGTTCTCAGACCCTCCAATGTGAAGACAGTCATTGTTGGACTGCCTGTAAGCCAATCTCACAAATAAGTGCCCCTTGTAATATGTACTCATTGCATTGATTCCCTTCCGTATGGAACTCTGACTAATACTGAGTGTGGTGCTAGCAGAGGTTCTAGAAAACAATTTCAAGCTTGAACTTCATGAGTGGGCTCAGAGTTAACTGTGTCTGGCATTCCAACTGTAATGCTACTAACGACTCCCTCCTGCCTCATCTTGCTAACATGGGGATTCATATACATTGGCCACTTACCTGCAGACATGTGTCCACTTTTGTCTCCTTGTCTGTGACACTGTTTCTATGGCTTCAATGGACTAGCATTAAAAGAGAATGCTGAACCAAATCTGTCCCTTGGACAGTATTTTCAATTCTGTCTGCCAGCTACCCACACTATTCATCTAGTTGAGTTCTGAACTCTGCCTGTGGACTCTGGCTTCATATTTAGCCCCAATCAAACCCTGACTCTAAGGCAGTCAGAGTCTCTGAGACAGCAAGCCTGCCCTCAAACTGAGCACCATCAGCAAGTTTTAGCTGCCAGACAGAGGTTCAGGAAGACATCAGGTTGGTTAGTGCCATGGTTGTCTTTAGGCTCGACTGAGGCTGGGCCTAATGGATCACTGAAGGAGCGACAATGTCATACTGGGAGCTGTGGTGTTGTCTTGATGGGCAGGCACTAAAGACCATGTAAACCATCCATCCATGTGGACTATGGGGAAGGGTGTGATGGGAGATGGAGACTGTACACATAGTGTGTTGGGGCACAGGAAGGTGATTTCTCCAAGTACATCTAGGTAAGTTGAACTGAAGAAACTTTTGTCCCGCTGTTAGGAGTTCCCTCTCCCACCTGCCTCAATGTTTCCTGGACTGAAGCCCTGAGTGTGGAGTCAGGGATCTTAGCCCACCCAGCCTCAGGCTCCCTGTGCAGCTGTGTCAACTCTGGACTTGTGTCATATGTACAAATCTCTGTGAGCTCTCTCTTTCTGAATCTTTATGACCATATGTGCCTGGTCAAACCTAACTGTTCGTGCTCTACTGTCCTTTGTTTCTGCTGTCACTGCCCATTCTTCCTCTTGTGACTTTCATGCAGTGGTATTTGTGGAGAGGTGGCTTATGTAGAAGCACTGAATGTGTCTCTCCTTTTGGGATTCTTATTCACAGCCTGAGCCTTCGAGCATAGGTGGTGGCTGATAAATTCCAGATGCATATAACCACAGTCTTGGAGCAAGAGGTGCAGAGAAGGCAAGAAACAGAGGGAAACAGATAAGAGGCACAGACAGACCAGAAGACCATGATTAGAGCCCGAATCACCTAGCACTTTGAGTGTTTATGCCTTCTCCCCCAGATAGTCTGCTACATTGAGGAAGGTAACAAGTCATCAGTTATGGGGATATGAATCAAGTGTCCTGTAGCTAGGGAGGTGGAGCAGAAGCACCCTGGCACTCTCCTCCTGCCTCCAACATTAAGTGGGGTACTCACAACACCAGGTTTTCAAGATTTTTCTTGATTTGCATCTCTTAAGAATCTGTTTATTTTGGGCAGGAGAGATGGCTTAGCAGTTAAGTCAGTTGCTTTGAAGCCTAATAATCCAGTTTCAATTTCTCAATACCCACATAAATCAGATCATATGGTGGTACATATGTCTGGTGTTTGTTTGCAGTGGCTCAAGGCCCTGGTATACCCATTTCCTCTCTACCTACTTTTCTGTCTCTCAAATAAATACATAAATTAAGTAAAATAAAACATAAGTTTATTTAATTCCCAGTGTGTGACAGTGAGTGTGTGTGTTTGCACACACATGCACATGTGCATGTGGAGGCCAGAAGACCTCAAAGTAGCTGTGTTCCACTTTGAGTGACCTTCTCAAGGACTTTGGATTCTCCTGGTTCTGTTTCCCATTGACTGAGGCCCAGTGAGATATTGGAAACACAAGCAACTTTGTATCCAGCTGTATGTGGGTGCTGGGGAATCAAACCTGGGCCTATAGACTTGATAACACTGATGCATCTACCCAGTCCTTGTGGTTCAGTTTTGTTAACTGAGTCCAAGATTGGACAAGGAGTGCAAAAGTTAGCATGTATGTTTGGAGTTCATTGGCAATAAGAAAAGGTCATCGTTCTCTCTCTCAGATAACAAAATATGAAGAAAATGAAGTTATAAAGATTAAAATAAAAACCAGGAAGTTGTTCTGAAGGAATTGCTCAGTGGTTAAAGGTGTATTCTTCCAAAACCTGCTAACCCAGGTTCAATTTCATAGACTATGTGAAGCCAAATTCACAAAGTGGTGCATGGATGTGGAGTTTGTGGAAGCAAGAATCCCTGGTGCTCCCATACACACAAACACTCATTGTCTCTCTTCAAAGGAAGAAACACAGGAAGAATGCAAAGAAAAGAGGGAGTGACAGGGCAAAAAAAAAAGGAAATGGAGAAGTTAATTTGGGGTTTATCAAAGACGAGAAACAGAACAAAAGAAGTGAAAGGCAGGATCATAGTAATTATCCAGCTTAATGGAAAGTGTACAAAATATTTGCAGAAAAATGAGCATTGCCTTAGAGGAATATAGATTAAATCCTAAAAGGGAGAGTAGAGGCAGAAACAAGAATTGTTCAAAAAACAGCTGAACCCAGAGGGCAGAGAAAGCATAGAGGAGCCCACCAGTTTCCTGGACCTGTGTCAGCGTGTATTCCAGAAGGTCAAGCCTCTGCAGCCTAGGTGTGCCTGTGGGGGTTTGTGTCTCTGACTGTCAATATCTGAATCTGCCATCTTTCTCTTCCTGACTGTGTGACCTTCTGTGACAGACTGGATATAGTTGTGAATGTGTCTTATCCCCTGTGTCTGTGATGTCACTGGGTCATCTTCCCTAATGTCTCTGTGTGTTTCAACACTTCTTTCCAATGAGGCATTGTGTTGGGACTTGGTTTATACTTCTTTTTTGAGTGACCATTGTGGATACAAAATACATAGCTGTCACCTCAAAGGGAATAACAGACAACTTATTCTAGAGCCAAATATGAGTGACCATGACCGAGGAACACAGATTTACATTACCCTAGATTCCGTGTTCCAATGTGTTAACAATTTCATGAAGGTTTTATAGTTACAGATCAAAAGAAAGTCATAAATAAAGGCACTTTTCACATACATTGGCTGACCATTGTGGTTCCTGGCAGCCTTGGGGCCACTGCACATTAGCTTTACCGGGGTGTCCAGGCAACTGAGGAGCAGGGTCTTCAGTGGCCATGAGTGTGATGGGAAGAAACACCTGAGAGACTGGGTAAAGGACTGCTCATTTATTTGTTAGGGGAAATGGGCTTTTAGGTGTTCATGCAGTGGTGGGACAAGGTATGGTATGGTTCACAGGGTATTGGCTGTGTGAGGGCTTCTGGCCGATACCTCATTAACATATAGGGACCTTCTGGGTGAGAGGTAAATGATCACATGACTATGGGGAACCGGAAACCTAAGTGTTATCATGAGTCTAGGTGCCTGAGGCAGGGGGAGGGAGTGGCCATACTCCTGCTGGTCTGGAGGTGAGATTATCAGGGTCTAGGTCTGCTGCAACCTCCTGTGGCCTGGAGCCCTCAATCCTGCATGACAGCTCAGGCCTGCCTAAACTTCCAGTAACCCAGACCCCTCAACTGTGCCTGACCACTCCCCCTTTGTTTTTATAATGGGGCAGATTCATCATATTGAGTGATATTTCTTTTAGTCTATTACAGTTTCTGGATAGAGCTAGATGGTGCAGGAGGACCTGATTGGTAGCAACCTTAGCAATAGTCATTATTTGTTGTCTGAAAAATTTGGCGAGGCAGGAGGCCACAGTAACAGGGTTCCTACAGCAAAGAGGGGGCAAAGGAAGGAGAGAAGCCATGTGACTAAGGGGTTAGAGAACCAGGTGGCGGGGTTGTCAGGTTTATAGTGGTCAAGTAGCTCCTTGCAGGGTTGTTTTGTTTTTTTTTGAAAGTTTTAACATGTTTTTCAGCAGCATTTAATTCATCGACAAACAAACAAACAAAAAACTCCCAAGACCATACATGTCCCCCCATTTTCAGCAGTGATGGGGTCTAAAGCTCTACAGTTTTGGTGTACCACACCTGTGAGAGAGTTTAATTGTCTCTGAAGAGAGTTGAGGCTGTTGGTAGTTGATATTGTGGCCTGGTCCGGCTTGTCTCAGAAGTCCCCTGTGAGGTGGTGGTTTTGCACAAGGGTGGAGCACTGGAGGCTACAAGGGATAGCATCGTGCTGAAGCCCACGAGTAGGGGATGAATGAATATGTGTTGTTTGACATGGGTGGAGTTTGTAGGCTGCTTATTCTTCCTCATAGAGATACACCTGTGGAACAATCAAGACTGGGGAACAATAAGTGGGAGAGGAAACATTTATGCATGGAATGATTATCCCTTTGTACTGTAGGAGAGCATGTGTTTTGATCTTTCTTATGGAAATATGGAGGAGGCATTCTGGTCTGATCAGCTTGGAGCTGGACAGGCAAAGGGGCATACCTTGACCATCACCAAAGAGGGGAATATCAGTAAGGTGGGGTTGGGAATTGTTCACTCTAGATGTGGGGTATTCAAGGGTGGCATTAACAGAAATTGAAGTTAGCATGGGGCAGGTAATGGATGCACAAAAGGCACATTTAGAAGCATTTGGGTGGTTAGTAAAGGGTAGAAGGTCAGCCACACCTTGGATGTATTGTGTCCAGATTGTGGTGGCTTGTATTTTTCCATGACTTGTTTTTCCTGTGAAAGAATGTGGTGGTGAGCAAGAACTGGGAGGGAAGTCGGTACAAGCTGTCTAGGGATATGAAGTCCAGTGGAGGGAGATAGTGAGAGGCCATGAGCATACAGTTTTCCTGTCAACCCCACCTGCCAGCGTTCGTCCCAGGAGTCTAATATGGAGAGTATACATCGTATCCACTGGCAGTCGGTGAAAAGAGTATCATCTCCTCCCATACACCAGTTATTTTCAATGACACAGTGTTTGTATCGGCATCCCCTATAATCTTCCTGGTTTGCAAGGCTCTATTTTCTCTCTTGATGATAGGTGAAACATGGAGAAGCTTGATGAGCACACGGTGTAGAGTTAAGATAGACAGGAAAGCTGACAGTGGCCTGGCAGCCCTGAATGGGGCAATATCCTATGCCGGTGATTTTATTTACCCCTTGGTAGGTCTCTCATGCCTCAAAGTACCATTGAAAAGTATTAGGGGGAGGAACAGCGAAAGAGGCATTTGCATTGGAATGTAAGATTGCAAAAGCCACCAACAAAATGGCAGAGAGGGATGCCTGTGGTGGGCACATGACTTTGGCTGTGTCCATGAGCTCATTAATGTCTCTCCGTTTTTCTGGCTCAGGTGATATCAGTGGTAGTGGTGTTTCCTCCATCCTTGATAATCAACATCAGACGGGCCATCTTTTTGGTTGCTGGGATTGAATCAGACTTTGGACAGGTTCCCAAATAGGGTTGGGTGGGCTTTGTGGGAAGAAACAAGCAAATTCCCTTCCCATAGCGAGGATGGGGTCTGGTCCCTTCCATATTATGTCTGAAGGATCTTGCCACCACACCAGGATGGGAGGGGCAGTCTCTGGTGTATGCCAGTGGAGGGTGATGGGGGATATTGGGGGGTTTTGTATATATTGAAAATGCTTAAGGTAGTCAGGGCCATGGTCAAATGAAAATTGGGTGGGTAGGTATTGGGCTTTTTCTTTCTAAGTTGGGCTTTTAAGGTTTAGTGTGTCATTTCTATTACACCTTGGCCTTGGGGGTTACGTGGGATTCCTATATGGTGAGCAATCTTCCATTGTATGCAAATGGCTTTGAATGAGGAGCTAGTAAAGGCTAGGCTATTATCGGTTTTTATGTGATGAGGGAGGCACATGATGGCATGGGTGGAGAGCATATCATGCATGAGGTTTTTTGTTTTTTTTTTTCACCCTTTCCTGTTTGTGCCATGGCCCATATAAGGTGGGAGTATGTATCTATTGTTACAAAGACATATTTTTGATGGCTGTATTTGGAGATGTAGGTGACATCAATCTTCCAAAGGGTATTAGGCCTTGAGACCTCGGGGGTTCATGCCCATTGTTTGAAGGGCAGGTATTGTTATATGTGAAGCACAAGAGTGGCAAGTTTTTAATATGCATTGGAGTTGATTTTTAGGGATTAGAGGGAAGCATGATTGTGATCCCTTAAGGTTTACATGGGTGTTAGCATGGAATTTTTTAGCTTCCTCAAAGGTGGCCATGAAGATGTCTGCTGAGTCTCCATAGGAGGCCAGCCTGTCTGCTAATGTGTTCCCCTCAGTGAGGCAGCCAGGTAAGGGGCTGTGAGGTCTTATACGTTGTACAAACAGGGTGGGGGCCCTGAGATCTTGTAGTAACCTCCATCCGCCTGAGCCCTTTTGAATTATGAACACAGGAGTATTCCATGGGCTCCGCCAGGGGTGGATGTGTTTAAGTTGGAGGTATTCTGTTACTAACCAATTTAAGATTTCAAGTTTCTCCCTTGACAGAGACCACTGTTTGACCCAGGTTGGCTCATCAGAGAGCCATTGTAGTGAGGTTTGTATTAACAGGCCTTGAGGATTGGAGGTGATACCAGTGAAGGTAGTTCTCATAGTCTCCTATCTCAATGCACTTGCCCTCTATATTGCTGGCAGAGACTATATCTAGGGCCTCAAGGATGTTTCCCCTTCCCCTTCCCCTCCACCCCAGCAGGTTAGTCATTAAATTAGCCATTACAGGTCTAATAAGACTGGTGGTTCCATCCAGGTCCTTCCATTTGACTACCTCCTTGATCTTATCTGTTCGAGGAATCCATCTCTATAGAGGGCTTCCCATTGAAGGAGTAGGGGGCTAGGCAACAAAGACCAGCGCATATCACACCAGTCCTGGGGGGTGTTAAGGGAGCCCATAGGCTCTGGAGGAGGGATGTAGTCCATGGCACATGGATCCTATCCTCCCTGACTGCCTGTCTGAGTTCTTTTAGGTCCTTGACCTGATATGCATACCATTGTAGGGGCTGATCCCATGTTGTTTGGGCATTAACAGGAAAAGCTCTGACCTCTTGGTTATATGTATTTGTACTGTTATCTTAGAGCTTGCATAGTAGTTGTGTGATTGTCAGTGAGGGGGCAAATAGAGAAGGGTCTTGGTCAGGGGAATTTATCATGTTGGGATTTTTTGGCCAGTGTAACATGAGTTCAGAGGGGGGCAATCAAGATTGGAGGTGGGTGGTAGGGTGACAGGGATGGATAAAGAGGGGTGGGCATAGAGGAATCTGGGGTAATTTTCTTTCTAATTTATTTTACAGCCTTTTCAAGGGTACTGAGGTCTGCCACTGGCAGGTCCTTGGGACCCTCCTCATTAGAGTCATCATTCAATTTGGGCATGGTGGTGGTTTTAGAAGGACCAATATATTGTCTAATAGCTTCTATAATTGGAAGAAAAGAGAAAGGAGGGGATTCCTTTCTGAACTTCCCATATCCTGGCTAGATAAGCTGTGCAGATCCACATGTCTGGGTTATATGGGTCCCCAGAAATCATCCAGGGTGCTATCTGGAGGACTTCCTCCCAAAAGGAAATGGCTTTCCTTCTAGGAAAGCTTGATGCTTCTAGCCATGAGAAGTGTTCATAAACCTCAAATTTGTGACTTCTTTTGGTGGGTGGTGACATTAGAGAAAGAGTGGACATGCCAAAACCAGAAGGCAATGTTCCTGAGGGCTGGACAGCACCAGGGGTATTCATCAAAGGTCCGGATGCAAGCCTGCCCACAAGTGTAAGACCAGTGACTGCCCTACAGGCTTTTAAGAGGTTGTTGCATTATTGGTTTTTTGTGTTGGAGAGAAACAGATATGATGGGGCTCTTGCCAACACCCATGTGGGCTGTCAGGGCCCAGCCAGAGGGCTAGGGGCCTTCAGTCAATGCTGAAGTGTGGCCTCAGCCAGTAGATATCAGTTGCCCATCTGCTGCATTTGGTCCCTCATGATAGTGTGAACCGAAAGTAAAGGAGGAAAGGGAGAAACCTGCCAGCCCTCTGTCATAGAGGCAAGGCCACAAGGGGCCCATGTTCCTAAGGGGGAGCACTCACCTATCCTGGCACGTCTCAGAGGGTTTCTATTTAGGCACCAGCTGTGGTTCCTGGCCACTCTAGGGCTGCTGTACATCGGTTTCCCAGGGGCATCCAGGCAACTGTGGCACAGGGTCTTATGAGTGTTATGGGAAGAAATACCCACGATACTGTGTCAGAAGACAGCTTGTTTATTTGTTAGAGGAATGGGCTTATAAGTGGCCATGCAGTGGCTGGAAAAGGTACAGGGTACGGATTACAGGGGCACTGGCTGCATGAGGGCTGCGGGCTGATACCTCATTAACATAGAGGGCCCTTCTGGGTGAGTGGTAAATGGTCACATGGCCACGAGAAAACTGAAACCTAAGTCTGTCTTTGAAAATATTTTACTTATTTATTTATTTATTTATTTATTTATTTATTTATTTATTTGAGAGAGAGAAAGACACAGGGAGGGAGACAGAGAGAGAAAAAGAGAGAATGAAACCTAAGTCTTATCAGGAAGTCCATGTGCACCAGGCAGGGCAAGGGAGTGGGCTCACTCCTGCTGGTCTTGAGGTGAGATTAATAGGGTCTAGGCCTGCTACAATCTCTGTAGCCTAGAAAAAGGTATGGGGTATGGGTCACAGGTGTATTAGGTGCATGAGGGCTGCCAGCTGATACAACATTAAAATATAGGTACCTTCCAGGTGAGTGGTAAATTGTTGCATGGCCACAAGGAAACCCAAACCTAAGTTTTTGAAAAAAATATTAATTTATTAAATATTTTATTTATTTATTTATTTGAAAAAGAGAAAGACATAGGGAGAGAGAGAATGAAATTTATGTCTTATCAGTACGTCCACATGCCCCAGGCAGGGGTAAGGAAGGGCCTCACTCCTGCTGGTCTTGAGGTGAGATTATCGGTGTCTAGGCCTGCTACAACCTCCTGTAGGCTGGGGCACTTAGCCCTGCCTGACAGCTTAGGCCTGCTTAAATGTCCAATGGTGGTCCTGGGCCCTTAACTGTGCCAAACAGACCATCAGGTAAGCAGGTTATAGTAAATGGGGAAATCTCCACCAAAGCCTAAGATGCTATCTGATGACATTCTTAGCCCTTGGTTTGATAGAAGCTGGCGTCTGTTCTTGCATTCCCAAAAGGACTGCACCTGATCAATTGATCGTCACCAGGATGTTAGTTCAGACACTGAAGAGGGCAAGGAATTGGTAAATAGAGTTAAACCAAGGTAATTTGGCTCTGACTTGTCACATTTCTTCTCTCTGTGATCACAGAAGTTGGATCAGATCTTTCAACCTTGCTGGATGTAGATGTAGCATCTTCAGTGCTTTTCTGGGAGCTCTCGTTCACACCTTGACAGGCACTTGTCTTTCTCACTCATTTCCTGTGTCAAGAATACTGGAAACTGGAAATTTTTGCATATTTTAAAAGCACTTTGCCTTAAGCAACACTGCAGTGTTATTATTTCTTAAATGTCTCTTTTTGCCAGACAGGATTTCACTCTGTAGCCCAGTCTGAATTGTAAGTATTTTGATTTATAGTCCTTTACTATCAGTGCCAGCTCTGTAGTCTTTGGGGAAGTGAACTGACAAGCTCAGGCTGAGGCTGGCACTTGTCATGAGCCAAAGAAATATCTGCAATTCTGCCTTCCTTACTCCACCTTGTCCTCTTGTACATAACTCTCAGTGACCAATCTTGAGAGCATGCACAATATTGCTTAGTGGGTGTCCCATTTTAGGGTCCTTGCATGCATCCAGAGTCCCAGAGGACAAATGAGGAATTCCCAGGGAGAAAGAGAGACTTATAGACTGAGGTTCAGAGTTGGTAAGAGATATGGATAATAAGACACAGTTGATAAAACGGCGTTCTCAGTGGCAGGGAAAGAGAGGACAGCCATGGGAGGGAGGCAAGAATGAGAGCCAGTTGGCTCAGGGAAATGAGAGGGGTGCATGGCCTGGATCCTTGGAGCCTGCACATAGCACAGGAGCAAACCTCATCCATGACGTGGTGGCTGGTGCAGTGGTTTGGTCTGCTGCTTGAGGGGTTTGGGGGAATGGTGGTTACTCGAGCATGTGGGAATCAGTGGATTCCCTGCCGTATCCCTGTGCCTGCCCACTAGAAGTCTGCTGTGACCTGTTGACTCTAAAACCCCACAGATCTTGCCTGTTATTTCTTGAGAATACATTCCTAGTGGTTACTTGGATGAGCTTTTCTGTAACTTTGACTGTGGTTATGCCTCATGGGTAATTTCTTTGAAATGTTCTTCTTTCTCTTTCAGTGTGTGTGTGTCTCTGTGTGTGTGTGTGTGTGTGTGTATGCACACCCACAGATGTGGACATCAGAGGACTACCTCAGATGTGGGTCTTCACTTTCCATCATGTTGGAGGCAGGATCTCCTTTCACCCCTGTGACTGCCAAGTGAGCTGGCCTGTAAGCTTTTGAGAGATTCCGTTGTGCATGCCACACATTTTGTATAGCCACAGTGTGAATACAGACACCAGCTGCAGCATTTGGCTTTTTATTTGAGTTCTAAGGATCCAACATCACTTACTCAAACTCCTCCCCACTTCTTTTGCACATGGTCTTATCATGCAACCTCAAACTTGTCTTCCTGCCTCAGCCTACTAAGTTCTTTTCTATAGGCATGCACATTTACTCAAATTCTTATAAGTATTTTTACTAGTATTTTGAATATATATATTCTTCCCTCTTTGTTTACTTCACAATTTCTTGTGGGTGCTTGACCTTTTTAGGTCATGCTTAGCAGCATCTATGTGCTCCAATTCTAAGCTGGGAGTGTAGATCTGTAACAAAGCTTTCTGGGTATGTGTAAAATCCTGGGTTCAATCCTCAGCAAAAAGGAAAGAAGAATATATTGAAAGCCGGGCGTGGTGGCGCACACCTTTAATCCCAGCACTCAGGAGGCAGAGGTAGGAGGATCGCCGAGAGTTCAAGGCCACCCTGAGACTACATAGTGAATTCCAGGTCAGCCTGAGCCAGAGTGAGACCCTACCTCGGAAAACAAACAAACAAACAAAAGACAAATATATTGATATTGCCCTGTACATTCATGTATTATTTTTAATTTATATACATTTTGTATTTTTTGAGATTAATCTCTAACTTTTGAGATTGTATTGTTTCATCAAGGATATTCATTTTAAGAAATAGTTGTGGGGGGGCGTTGGATAGGCACACCTGAGTTTTTGCCACGCCAGTGGAAATGGAAACCCAGATACTTGTGCCACTTTTTGTATCAGGATGGAGATTTGAGTCTTGGCCAGAAGGCTTTGCAAGCATGTGCCTTTAACCACTGAGCTATCTCCCTAGCCCCTTCATCATGAAGATCCTTTAGTATAACTGTCTTTCTCTACAAGCATGTGGTGTTTCACAGTGCAGTGACAGTACAGTTTGGTCCTTTTACCTTGTGTGTTATGGAGATATTAGCAGTGTTACCAACTGTAGGTTTTGAAAATTTCTCAGCCGGACGTGGTGGCACACACCTTTAATCCCAGCACTCAGGAGGCAGAAGTAGGAGGATCACCATGAGTTCAAGGCCACCCTGAGACTCCATAGTGAATTCCAGATCAGCCTAGGCTAGAGTGAGACCCTACCTCGAAAAAACCAAAAAATAAAAATAAAAAAGAAAGAAAATGTCTCACAATCTCTTTTTTACTACTCGATCCCCATTCTAATTTTGTGACCTATACAAATACCACTTACACCCACACATGTACACAGGTACAAAGAATAAAATAATCTAGGATCCACATTTTGGCAAGCATTAGTTCTTTGAGTCTGAGCTACATCACTTTATATGAAAAGTTCCAGATCAACACATTTTTCTGTCATCTTCTTAACTTATCTATTTTTAATTTTTGTATTTCTCTTTTTAAAATCTCAGTTTTAATCATAGGCAAATAATCTTTGATAGCACATCATCAAAGTAAATATACACATAATAAAAATCCCAACATTCCAGAGGCTGCGAAAGAGATTAGCATGCTCAAGGGCAGCCTGAGCTACATAGCAAGACCTTGTCTTTAAATAAAAGTGAAAACCAAAGTAGATGTACTAACAACAGTAAACATGTAAAACTGTTTTTTATCACTTGCATAATAGGAGCAGGGGAATCATAGCAGCAATCCAGAAGAGAGACTAATTTGAAAGAAGGAATTCAGTGGACAGTGGACTTGGGAAGGAGAAAAGGAGAGTACTGGATTATGGTCATGGTCTATTGTTTATATTTATGGAAGTTGTTAATAAAAAGTTAAAACATTATTTGTTTTTAGACAAATATATAAAAAATACTGCTGCATGGTCACTAGCATAATTAAAATGTGAAAGATAGATGTTAAGTACTGGCATGGGTATGCAGTAGTGTAACTTCCCATATACTGGGGGAGTGCAAAATGGTGAAGCTAGTTTGGAAAAGTTTACAGTTTATTGAAACATGAACTTAGTTTGTGACCCAGAAATTACATTTATAGGTACTCTTGTAAATATGCAAGCCCTTCCCCTTCCACCAAAAAAAAAAAAAAAAAAAAGTGTATTTCCACAGTAACACCCGGAAGTATTTTGTTTAGACCATATTCCTAGATGCCCCAAAAGGAGGCAACACAAATGTCCACAAACCTAGTTTACCATCTCTTGGTCCCAGGTTCTTTCCTGCTCTGTTCTCAAGGAAAAGGCCAGACAAGAACCACTCAGGGTCCCTAGGTTTAAATGAGAACTTTGGCTACTTATACAGTTATCAATATAGATAACTCCTTTAAAAAAAATCACTTTTAGGTCTTTAATTTTTATTTATTTATTAATAACTTCCATAATTATAGACAATAAACCCTGGTAATTCCCTCCACTCCATTTTCCCCTTTGCAACTCTACTTTCCATTATATCCCCTCCCCCTCTCACTTAGTCTCTCTTTTATTTTGATGTTATCATCTTTTTACATTATGCTGGTCTTTTGTTGGTAGTGTCAGGCACTATGAGGTTATGGATATTTAGGCCATTTTGTGTCTGGAAGAATGCATTGTAAAGAGTCCTACCCTTCTTTGGGCTCTTATATTCTTTCTTCCACCTCTTCCACAATGGACCATGATCACTGGAAGTTGTGATTGAGGTATTTCAGTGCTGAGCACTCCTCTGTACCTTTTTTCTAAATACATTTTTAATTTTGTTTTGTATTTTTATTCATTTATCAGATAGAGGGAGAGAAAGATAGAATGAGCATGCCAGGGTCTTTGGCCACTGCAAACGAAGTACAGATGCATATGCCATGATGTGCATCTGGTTAATGTGGGACCTGGAGAATCAAACCTGGTTCCTTAGGCTTTATAGACAAGCATCTCTCCAGCCCCTCTGTACCTTTTGAGTCATCCTACATGTCACTGCCATCTGAAAATCAAGCTTTTCTCACCAAAATGAAAGTAGGTAGAGAAGTGCCTTAGCAGTTAAGGCACTTGCCTGCAAATCCTAAGGATCCAGGTTCAATTCTCCAGATCCCACATAAGCCAGACACACAAGGTGGCACATGCATCTGGAGTTAGCTTGTAGTGTCTAGAGGTCCTGGCATGCCCATTCTCTCTCATGCTTTCTCTAATAAATAAATAAAAAGAAAATATTCAAAAAAAGTGAGAGTAATATTAATATATGGGTCTAAACATTAAGAGAAGAGTTTACCAGGAGGTTTGGTGACAACTGCATATACATTTAGCCAGACACAAATGGGTGTTATACCCCTAGAGCTCATGACTTTCCCTGTCATAGGTTTTCAGTATCAGGCATGTTCCCTCCCATGGAGGAGGCCTCCAGTCCAATTAGAAAGCAGTTGGTTACCCCCTTAACAGACATGCCACTGTTGCACCTCTTGGCTCATTTGACTTGCCTAGCCAAATGTAAATCTTGGATTGTCCACTGTAGTTTACTTCCACTGGTGACTTCTCTGTCTCCCATGGTGGAGCTGCATGCAGCATAGCTTTTTCCAGCTTTATGTCAGCTGGTTTACATGGAAGAGGATTTCAGCTAAGCTTCAGCAGGATGGCTCAGTGACTTTGCAGCCCAAGCATGTGGCGTCCTCAACAATAAGATCTCACCATCAACTTATGATGGGAAACTAAGATCCTTGGCAATGGCCTGTAATGTTTTGGGGGGCATAGGTTTCCACCCTGCCTAACAACTCACTGCATGGTATCTGTTCCCTGACACTGAAATAATTCTAGTAACACTCTATGGCTTCTGGGTGTGACATTGTCCCAACAAGTAGGTTTCCATATGACTTACTCATACCCTTTAAGGTTTTGATTAACCATCACCTTTCCTTTACTCAGTTACTTCCCTTGACATCAATTAGGCCTTTTCAACCCCCATTAGGCTGTTCTTCCACTTACGTATATACAGTATCATCCACTTAAGTCCTGCTCTTTTATATCTTCTTTCTGCCTAAATGGCCTCTGCTACTGAATTTTATTGCAACTCACAGACAAGTCCAAACATTTCTAGCTAGGAACCCCATATGAAAGAGAACATGTGGCACTTGGCTTTCTGGGCCTGGTTGCCTCACTTAATATAATTCTTTCAGATCCACCCATTTCTCTGCAAATTTCATTTTTCTTTACTGCTGAATCAAACTCCATTGTATGAAGGTAGTACATCTTCATTATCCAGTTACCAGTAGAGGGCCATCATGGCTGGTTCCATTTCCTACCTATTGTGACTAGGGTTGTAATAAACATGGATGTGCAAGTAGCTCTAAGGTAGAGCAGCGAGTCCTTAAGGTAAATGCTTAGGGTGGTACAGCTGACTCATATGGTAAGTCTATTTTTAGCTGCCTCAGGAACCTGCCCACATATTTCTACAATGGTTGTACCAGACTACATTCCCACCAACAGTATATAAGGGTTCCTCTTTCCCCATATCCTTGCCAGCATTTATTGTAATTTGTTTGTTTTCTATCTTTTTAAAAGTATTTCTAAATATTTATTTTATTTGTTTGAGAGAGAGAGAGAATGTGTGTGCCAGTGCATTCATCTGCTATAAACAAACTCCAGATGGCTTATATGGGTCCTTGGGAATCAAGCCTTGGTCCTTTGGCTTCACATGGAAATACCTTAACTTCTAAGCCATCTCTCCAGCTCCAGCCCTCATTTGTTTTCTTTTTCTATTTCCTTCCTTCCTTTTTTTTTTTCTTTTGTTTTTTTGAGGTAGGGGCTCACTGTGGTCTAGGCTGACCTAGATTTCACTATTAGTCTCAAGATAGCCTTGAACTCATGGTGATCCTCCTAGCTATGCTTCCCAAATGCTGGGATTAAAGGCTACACCACCACGTCCAGCTCATTTGTTTTCTTGATTGTAGCCATTCTGATAAGAGTGAGATAGAATCTCCTAGTAGTTTTAATTTGCATTATTCTGATGGCTAAGGATGTAGAACATCTTTTTAGATGGTTATATGCCACCTGTATTTCTTCTTTTAAGAACTCTCTACTTAAGCTCCATAACCAATTTTTAATTGGGTTGTTTGATTTCTTATTATTTAATTTTTTGACTCCTTTGTATAGCTTGGATATCAATCCTCTGTCAGATGTATAGATGGCAAAGATTTTCTCCCATTCTGTAGGTTTCATTTTTGCACTACTCACAGTGCTCTTTGTGTTCGAAAGTTTTGTAAATCATGGGAATCCCAGTTTTTAGTTAGTGGTTTTATTTTCTGAGCAATTGGGGTTATATTCAGAAAGTTATTGCCTATGCCAATATGTTGAAGGGTTTCCCCTATTTTTTTCTCTAACACTTTCAGTTTTGAGTGTGATATTTGATCCATTTGGCTATAGGTTTGATATAAATAGCCTTTATTACGTTGAGATATGTTCATTCTGTTTCCAGTTTCTGTAGAACTTTTGTCATAAAGGGACATTGGATTTTGTCAAATGCCCTTTCTGCATCTCTTGAGATGATCATGTGATTTTTGTCCTTTAGTCCATTTATATAGTGTATTGCATTTATCATTTTGCCTATATTGAACCATCCCTGCATCTGTGGATCTCTGGAATAATGTCTTCTTGGTGGGGGAATGATCTTTTTGTTTTTCAAGGTAGGGTCTCACTCTGGCCCAGGCTGTCCTGCAATTCAGTCCGTATTCTCAGGGTGGCCTCAACCTCATGGTGATCCTCCTACTACCTCTGCCTCCCAAGTGCTGGGATTAAAGGCATGCACCACTACACCCGGCATGAAGGATCTTGTTTGTTTGTTTGTTTTTTAGAGGTAGAGTCTCACTCTAGCCCAGGCTGACCTGAAATTCACTCTGTAGTCTCAGAGTGGCCTTGAACTCACAGTGATCCTCCTACCTCTGCCTCCTGAGTGCTGGGATTAAAGGCGTGCTCTATCACACCCAGCTTGAAGGATCTTTTTGATATAATCCTGTCTTCTGTCTGCCAATATCTTTTTGAGAATTTTTGCATCTATATTCATGAAGCAGATTGGTCTGTAATTTGTTTTGTTGTTGTTCTGTGTTTGTCTGGCTTCAGTATCAGGGTGATGCTGGCTTTGTAGAAGTTTGGTGCAGTTCCTTCCTTTTCTGTTTTATGGAAAAGCTTCCAAAGCATTGGTCTTAGTTCTTCTGTGAAGGTCTGGTAAAATTCAGGAGAGAATCTGACTGGGCCTGAATTGTTAGTTTAGTTTTTTTTTTTTTTTTTTTTTTTTTTTAATAACTGCTTATACATCCATACTTATAAGGGGTCTATTTAAGTGGTTTAACTCATCCTGATTTAATTTTCAGAGGTCATATAGATCAAGGAGATCATACATTTATTTTAGATTATCAAACTTAGTTGAGTATATATTCTTTCTTTACATTATTTATTTATTTGTTTATTTGAGAGAAAGACAGATAGATAGAGAATGGGCATGCCAGGGCCTCCAGCCACTGCAAACAAACTCCAGACATGTGAGCCCCCTTGTGCATCTGGCTAAAGTGGATCTTGGGGAATCAAACCAGGGTTCTTAGATTTCACAGGCAAGTGCTTAACTGCTAAGCCATCTCTCCAGCCCTACGGTATATATTCTTAAAGTATGTCCTTATAATTTTCTGAATTTCTGTATTTTGTACTGGTGCTTTTTCATCTCTAATTTTATAAATTTGTGTCTCTTCTTTCCCTTGGTCAGATTTGCTAAGTGTTTATTCTTTCAAAGGATCAACTTTTTGTTTCATTGATGCTTTAGATTTCTTTCTTTTTTTTTTTTTTGGTTTCTATTTCATTAATTTTTGCGCCAATCTTCATTATTTCTTCCCAATGACTGATTTTTGGTTTACCTTGTTCTTTGTCTAAGGCCTTAAGGAAAAGCATTAAGTTGTTTACTTGTGACCTATCCAATTTCTTAGTATAGACATTTAAAGTAATTAATTTCCATCTTAGGACTTCATTGTGTCCCAAAGGTTTTGATATGTTATATTCTCATTGTCATTTGATTCTGTGAATGTTTTGATTTTTCTCTTTTTTTAATTTTTTAAAAAAAAATTTTTTTAAATTTATTTATTTGAGAGCGACAGACACAGAGAGAAAGACAGATAGAGGGAGAGAGAGAATGGGCGTGCCAGGCCTTCCAGCCTCTGCAAACGAACTCCAGACGCATGCACCCCCTTGTGCATCTGGCTAACGTGGGACCTGGGGAACCGAGCCTCAAACCAGGGTCCTTAGGCTTCACAGGCAAGCGCTTAACCGCTAAGCCATCTCTCCAGCCCTTGATTTTTCTCTTAATTGACTCATTCATCATTTAAATGTATTGTTTGGTTTCCACAATCTTGTGTATGCTCTATAGTTTTTTTCTTGCTTTTTATTTTTTTTTATTTTTTGTTCATTTTTTATTTATTTATTTGAGAGCGACAGACACAGAGAGAAAGACAGATAGAGGGAGAGAGAGAGAATGGGCGTGCCAGGGCTTCCAGCCTCTGCAAACGAACTCCAGACGCGTGCGCCCCCTTGTGCATCTGGCTAACGTGGGACCTGGGGAACCGAGCCTCGAACCGGGGTCCTTAGGCTTCACAGGCAAGCGCTTAACAGCTAGGCCATCTCTCCAGCCCTTGCTTTTGATTTATAATTTACTCCCTTTATGATCAGATAGAGTGCAAAGGATTTTTCAATTTTCCTATATTTGTTAAGGTTTTCTTTGTGTCCTCATATATGGTCTATTTTAGAGGATGTTCCATGTGCTGCTAAAAGAAAATCTGTATTCTGCAGCATTTGGGTGAAATCTTCTGTAGATATCTGTTAGGTCCTTTTGTTCTATGACCCCATTTAATCCATCTGTTTATTTTTTGCCTAGATGAATGGTCAGTTAATGAGTGTGGTGTTTAAGTTACCCACTACAACTGTGGCTGAGGTTATCTGTGACCTGAATTCTAATAATGTTTGTTTGATAAAATTGAGAGCCCCCATGATAGGTGTTGATATGTTTAGGATTGTAATGGATATAAAGCGACTTTCATTATCTTTCCTAACTGATGTTGGTTTGAAGTCTACCCTGTTAGACATTAGGATAGTGATACCTGCTTATTTTCTAGGCCCATTTGCTTGACATGCCATTTTCCAACCTTTTACCCTAAGATAGGATTTTCCTTATAGAAAAGTGGGTTTCTTGGAGGCAACAAATAAAAGGATCCTACTTTTTAACCCAATCTGCAAACATGTATCTTGTGGTTTGATCATTGAGACCATTGATAGAGTTATGATTGAAAGGTGTATATTTATTCTTGCCATTCATCTTGTTTTGTAGTTTCTGGTTTTCCCTTTACTCTTTTGTATTAACTATTATTTGGGTATGGTTTATTTATTCCTCTTTCCTTGTGTATGGGCTTTTCTTTCTCTTCCTCATGGAGGATCCTTTCAAGTATTTTCTATAGGGCTGGTTTAATGTACATATATTCCTTTAGCCTGGATTTTTATTCTTTCTTTTTTTTTTTTTTTTTTGGTGGAATGTCCTTATTTCTCCATCTATTGAGATGTATAGTTTCTCAGGATAAAGTAATCTTGTTTGGCAGTTGTTGTTTTTCAGAACTTGGAATACATTGTTCCAAGCCCTTCTGTATTTTAAAGTTTGTGTTGTGTAATCTGGTTGTTCTGATGGGCTTGAATTTGTATGTGACTTAATTTTGCTCTCTAATGACTTTCAACATATTATGTTTGGTTTGTGTGTTTTGTAGTTTAATTATAATATGGTTGTCAGGGGTTCTTTCTGGATGTTGTCTGTTTAGTATTCTAAAGGCTTCCTACATCTGCATTGCCATTACCTTCCCAATTTGGGGAAGTTTCCTTCTGTGATTTTGTTGAAAATAAATCCTATGCATTGGGAATGAAATGTTTCTCCTTCTACTATGCTGAGAAAGATCTCTGTATAGTGTCCCTAATGTCTTGAAATTCCCATTCATGCCTTCCCATTAGTTTGTCTTTCTCTTTGGTGCTCTAGTTTAGAGATTTTGTCCTCTCCTTGATCCATTCTACTGGATATTCTACAGGGTTTTCTCTTTGATTTATTGAGTTTTTCATTTCTAATATTTTTATTGGTATTTTCTCTTCATTTCTATATCCTTACTCGTGTCTTGTATTGACTTATTTCATTAAGTTGGTTTCCTGCATTCTTCAGGAGATCATTTGTTTCTTCTTTGAATTCTTGAATATAGTTATAATCAATTTAAAAAAAAAATCTTTGTCAGGAAATTCATCTAAAATCTCACTGGATGTCATTTCTGATGGACTTATAATTTTTTTTTCTTTTTAAGTTTTTATTAGCATTTTCCATGATTATAAAAAAATATCCCATGGTAATTCCCTCCTTTCCCTCCCCACACTTTCCCCTTTGAAATTCCATTCTCCATAATATTACCTCCCCATCACAATCATTGTACTTACATATAAACAATATCAACTTATTAAGTACCCTCCTCCCTTCCTTACTCTTCCCTTTATGTCTCCTTTTAAACTTACTGGCCTCTGCTACTAAGTATTTTCATTCTCACGCAGAAGCCCAGTCATCTGTAGCTAGGACCCACATATGAGAAAGAACATGTGGTGCTTGGCTTTCTGGGCCTGGGTTACCTCACTTAGTATAATCCTTTCCAGGTCCATCCTATTTCTGCAAATTTGATAACTTCATTTTTCTTTACTGCTGAGTAGAACTCCATTGTATAAATGTCCACATCTTCATTATCCATTCATCTGTTGAGGGACATCTAGGCTGGTTCCATTTCCCAGCTATTATAAATTGAGCAGCAATAAACATGGTTGAGCATGTACTTCTAAGGAAATGAGATGAGTCCTTTGGATATATGCCTAGGAGTGCTATAGCTGGGTCATAAGGTAGAAAAATATTTAGCTGTTTCAGGAACCTCCACACTGTTTTCCACAATGGCTGGACCAGATTGCATTCCCACCAGCAGTGTAGAAGGGTTCCTTTTTTTCCACATCCCCGCCAACATTTATGATCATTTGTTTTCATGATGGTGGCCAATCTGACAGGAGTGAGATGGAATCTCAGTGTAGTTTTAATCTGCATTTCCCTGATGGCTAGTGACGTGGAACATTTTTTTAGATGCTTATATGCCATTCGTATTTCTTCCTTTGAGAACTCTCTATTTAGCTCCATAGCCCATTTTTTGATTGGCTTGTTTCTGTGTATTTATTTTGTATCCTGCTACATGGCTGTAGGTTTTGATCAGCTCTAACAGTTTGCTAGTAGAGTTTTTAGGGTCCCTTATGTATAGAATCATGTCATCTGCAAATAATGATAACTTGATCTCTTCCTTTCCAATTTGTATCCCTTTTATGTGTGTCTCTTGCCTTATTGCTATGGCTAAGACTTCCAGAACTTTATTAAATTACAGTGGGGACAGTGGACACCCTTGTCTTGTTCCTGATTTTAGTGGAACAGCTTCCATTTTTCTCCATTTAGTAATATGTTGGCTGTAGGCCTGCCTTTATTATATTGAGATATGTTTCTTCTATTCCCAGTCTCTGTAGGACTTTTATCATGAAGGGATGTTGGATTTTGTCAAATGCTTTCTCTGCGTCTAATGAGATGATCATGTGATTTTTGTCCTTCAACCCATTTATGTAATGTATTACATTTATAGATTTGCGTATGTTGAACCATCCCTGCATCTCTGGGATAAAGCCTACTTGGTCAGGGTGAATGATCTTTTTGATATACTCTTGTATTCTGTTTGCCAGTATTTTGTGGAGAATTTTTGCATCTATGTTCATGAGGGAGATTGGTCTGTAATTTTCTTTTTTTGTTCTATCTTTGCCTGGTTTTGGTATCAGGGTGATGCTGGCCTCATAGAAGGACTTTGGTAGAATTCCTTCTTTTTCTATTTCCTGGAAAGCTTTAAGAAGCAATGGTGTTAGCTTTTCCTTAAAGGTCTGGTAAAATTCAGCAGTGAATCCATGTGGGCCTGGGCTTTTTTTAGTTTTGTTTGGATCTCCATGTTTGTTATAGGTCTATTTAAGTGATTAATCTCATTTTGATTTAAATTTGTAGGTCATGTAAATCAAGGAAATCATCCATTTCTTTCAGATATTCACTCTTTGTGGAGTATATGCTTTTATAGTATGTCCCTATGATTTTTTGAATTTCTCTGGAATCTGTTGTGATGTTACCTTGTTCATCTCTGATTTTATTAATTTGTGTCTCCTCTCTCTTTCTGTTGGTCAGATTTGCTAAGGGTTTATCAATCTTGTTTATCCTTTCAAAGAACCAAGTCTTTGTTTCATTAATTCTTTGGATTGTTTGTTTTTGTTGTTGTTTGTTTGTTTCTATTTCATTAATTTCTTCCCTAATCTTTATTATTTCTTCCCACGTATTGATATTTGGTTTGCCTTGTTCTTCTTTTTCCAAGGCTTTATGGTGAAGCATTAGGTCGTTTACTTGTGACCTTTCTAATTTCGTTTTTTTTTTAATTTTATTTATTTATTTATTTGAGAGCGACAGACACAGAGAGAAAGACAGATAGAGGGAGAGAGAGAGGATGGGTGCACCAGGGCCGCCAGCCACTGCAAACGAACTCCAGATGCGTGCGCCCCCTTGTGCATCTGTCTCATGTGGGACCTGGGGAACCAAGCCTCGAACCGGGGTCCTTAGGCTACACAGGCAAGCGCTTAACCACTAAGCCATTTCTCCAGACCTCTAATTTCTTTATTTCATTTTATTTTTTTTAAATTTATTTATTTGAGAGCGACAGACACAGAGAGAAAGACAGATAGAGGGAGAGAGAGAGGATGGGTGCACCAGGGCTTCTAGCCTCTGCAAACAAACTCCAGACATGTGTACCCCCTTGTGCATCTGGCTAACGTGGGTCCTGGGGAACCGAGCCTTGAACCGGGGTCCTTAGGCTTCACAGGCAAGCGCTTGACCACTAAGCCATCTCTCCAGCCCTCTAATTTCTTAATATAGGCACTTAAGGCTATAAATTTACCTCTTAGAACTGCCTTCATTGTGTCCCAGAGATTTTGATATGTTGTGTTCTCATTATCGTTTGACTCTATAAATTTTTTGATTTCCTTCTTGATTTCTTCATTGACCCATTCATCATTTAGTAGTGTATTGTTTAGGTTCCATGTTTCTGTGTATACTCTGTAGCCTTTCTTGGTACTGATTTGTAGTTTAATTCCATTGTGGTCAGATAAAATGCAAGGAATTATTTCAATTTTCCTGAATTTGTTAAGATTTGCTTTGTGTCCTAGTATATGGTCTATTTTAGAGAATGTTCCATGTGCTGCTGAAAAGCATGTATATTCTGTAGCCTTTGGATGAAATGTCCTGTATATATCTGTTAGGTCCATTCCTTCTATGACCCCATTTAGTCCAGATGCCTCTCTGTTTTTGTTTTGTTTTGTTTTTTCCCGGGATGACCTGTCAATTGATGAGAGTGGGGTGGTAAAGTCACCCACTACCACTGTTTTTGGTGTTATCTGTGACCTTAGTTCTAATAGTGTTTTTTTAATGAATTTGGGAGCCCCCATGTTAGGTGCATATATGTTTAGGATTGTAATGTCCTCCTGTTGGAGTGTGCCCTTAATCAATATAAAGTGACCTTCCTTATCTTTCTTGACTTACGTTGGAATAAAGTCTACCTTGTCAGATATTAGGATAACAACCGCTGCTTATTTTCTAGGCCCATTTGCTTGAAACACCGTCTTCCAGCCTTTCACCCTAAAATAATGTCTGTCCTTTGTAGAAAGGTGAGTTTCTTGGAGACAACAAATTGAAGGATCCTGCTTTTTAACCCAGTCTGCAAACCTAAGTCTTTTCGTTAGGGCATTGAGGCCATTGATATTGAGATATTATTGAAAGGTGTGTATTTATGTTTGCCTTTTTTTTTTTTTTTTGTGGTTCCAGTTTTACCTGTACTCTCTTGTGTTAACTAGTATTTGAATATTGCTTGTTTTTTCTAGGTTCCTTATATGTGTGCTTTCCTTTTCTTCAGCATGGAGGATTCTATCAAGTATTTTCTGTAGACCTGGTTTTGTCTTCAAATACTCATTTAACCTGCTTTTGTCATGGAATGGCCTTATTTCTCCATATATTAGAATGGATAACTTTGCAGGATAAAGTCACCTGGGTTGACAGTTGTTATCTTTCAGAACTTGGAATACATCACTCCAAGCCCTTCGGGCTTTAAAATTTTGTGTTGAATAATCTGCTGTAATCCTGATGGGCTTACTTTTGTAGGTAACTTGATTTTTCTCTCTAACTGCTTTCAATATTTTTTCTTTGGTGTGTGTGTTTGGAAGTTTGATTATAATATTGCGAGGAGTGTTTCTTTCCAGGTTTTGTCTGGCTGGGGTTCTAAAGGCTTCCTGTATCTGCATTGGCACCTCTTTCCCAATTTGGGGGAAATTTTCTTCTATGATTTTGTTGCAGACACCTACTATGCCTTTTGAGTGGAATTCTTCTCCTTCTACTGTGCCCTGAATTCTTATATTTGATCTTTTCATAGTGTCCTGAATATCTTGAAATTCCCACTCATACTTTTCTATAAGTTTGTCTTTCTCATTGTTTTACTGTATTAGATCTGCCACCCGGCTTTCTAGCTTAGATATTCTGTCTTCTCCTTCATCCATTCTACTGATGAGACTTTCTACAGAGTTTTTTATTTCATTAACTGTGTTCTTCATTGCTAGTAATTCTGACTGGTCTTTCTTTATTACTTCTATTTCCTTAGTTATGTCTTGTATTGCTTTCTTTATTTCATGAAATTGGTGTCCTGCATCTTCTTTGATTCCTTTGATTTACTCTTTGACTTCCTCTTTGATTCCTTTGATTTGTTGTCTGACTTCTTTGAACATATTACAGTCATTCTTTTGAAATCTTTCTCAGGCATTTCCTCTAACTCATTCTCACTGGGGGTCATTTCTGATGCATTAATACTTTTAGGTGGATTTATATCATCTTGCTTTTTAGTGTTTCTTGTGTTATAATGTATATATTTTTGCATCTTGGATTAAGTTAATGCTTGGATTTTCCAGCTAGCTGGGTATTCTTAGCTGTATCAATTGATTTGATGTTATATGTTTTCAGGGTAAGAGCTTAAGGTGTTAAGTGTGGCTCTTAAGACTCTGAGAGTATCTACAAAGGTGCTCCTAGGGGTTGAGTTTCCCTGCTATGGGAGTATTCAAGTAGGCTGAGTGGAATAAAATACAGGTAGATTCTAAAAGTTAACTAAACACTGTACCCATTTAATCAAAAACAGCCCTAAGTATGTATGCCAGAGTAGTTACTATAACAACCAGATCCTCTATCAACATAGAGTTTAAGATTTCTGGTCTGTTGAGGGATCCAAGTCAGCTTGTGACCAAGTGAGACCTTCCCCTGGTACAATCCCAGTTACCTTGGATGGTTTTGGTCTCATTCAAGTTGCTGCCTGGTCGTTGGGGTGCTGCTGCTGCCACTGAAGCTGCTGCTGCTGGGTCTGCCGCTGCTGCCACTGCTGTATCTGCTGCTGCTGCTGGGTCCGCTGTTACTGGTGCCGGAGCCACTGATATTGCTGCCAGACTCTGCTCCTGCTTAGGTCCCACTGTCAGCTCAAGTTGGCGTGGCTGGGTTCTGGGACTATTGCTCTGTTTGCTGGAGCTGGGCTCAGGCAGTGGGGGGGAGGGAGGGAGCCGCAGCTGCTCTGGTTCTCTCGCTGTTCCACGTGTTCTTCTACCTTGTGGTGTGCTCCTCCTTTGCTCACTGTCACTCTTCCTTCACGTTTCCTAAGTTGCGGAGAGCTCCGTTGTGAGGGGAAGCTCCCTGCACCTGGCTTTTCCTGTGGCCGGAGCCGAGCCAGGCGGCTTCTGGTGCCTGCCACCACCGCGGTTGGCAGAGCTGCCGGGGCCGCTTTTGCCGGCCTGTGCAAGCTCTAGATGCTCTGGATCTCTTCTACTTCTCTGCTGCTGCTTCAATTTCCTATACACCTCACTTTTTAGTAAAAGTGTGTATTTTGATGAGATATTTTGGTCTTCCCCCCCCCCCAGGCTGCTTTGGCGTGGTACCTACGCTGCCATCTTAACCAGAAGTCTCCCTATTTTCAAATAGATGTTTTGTTGACACATTTCTTCAGAAAGGAAGGATGGGCATGCATGTGGCTTTAAGTCGGTACTGGAGGAATCAAACCCAGGCTGTCAGGCTTCATAAGCAAATGTGTTGAACTACTAGAGTAATCTCTCCCATACCCCTGCATACCATTTTGATGCTTTTTTTTTATCCTCCTTTACCATTTTATACAGAAAGTTGGTAGGCCCAATTTTGAGCAGCTCCTATTCAGATAACATTAGTCTCTGCAGGGTCATGAATGCAGTGGCCATGTCCTGTCTCGAAAAGAATGGTCCACCTTATTCTGAACCTCCTTTGTGCCTTGCTGTCTTTCTACCCCCTAACTTGCTAATATGAATGATGGATTTCTAGGGTGTAGATAAAGTATATCCTTTTTTCTTGGAAAAAAAATTATTGTGATTACCAGCAATGCAGTTAAGTTCACTTCAATATTGAAAAAAGTGCCTCACATTCATTTGGAATGTCAAGGCAATAGGGTCAGTATTTCCATGTGAGTCTCTCATGTAGGTCTGTTGTCATTCTTCTTATAATTCATGTGAGTAGTCTAGTCTTTTCTGTCAATTAGATATAACCATTGTAGACCCCCTCTCTTAATAAATATAATTTTGAAAAGAGTTGTTTGTATAGTAAAAAGAAATTTTATTCCTATAATTCTTAAAATGTTTTTTGCAGTATACCTGTATGTTGTAACATGTTAACTGTTAACTTTACTGCTGGGCTTTCCCTCACCTCCAGTGTTTATCTGTGCCATTTAAGTTAACCAACTTGGGGCTGGAATGATGGCTTAACAAGTAAGATGCTAGCCTGTGAAACATAAGGACCCAGGTTCAATTTCCCATTACCCATGTAATCCAGATGCACAAGGTGGTACATACTTCTGGAGTTTGTTGGCAGTGGCTACAGGCCCTGGCCAGACCATCCTCTATAATCTGCTTCTTTCTCTCTCATTCAAACAAAATAAAATATTTCAAATTAACCAACCTGTTATACATTGAAAAGCTAAACATCAGCCAATGAAATGATAATCAGGGCTCCTTTTCATTTGTGGTTAAAAGGTAGGTGGTCTTCCAGCATGGTATGCTTGCTTATATCTGCCTTTTGGTGTATACATATTGCTCTGTGCAGAAGTAAAGTTTGCCTTGACAAACCACCTGCATGTCAGTGTTTGTCTCTCAATTTGTGACCAAGTAAGTGCCTGTAATACTCATAACACTATACTTTGGAGTATATATGGGAATATGATGGACTCAGGGCAAAAATATATATAGATATCCCATTTTTTTGGCATTGTGGTTTGATTTAAGTTTTCAGGTAGAAGATAGCTGTAATTAACTACACATTTGCAAGATTTGTTCCTAGCTCATGGAAATGTGGGTGGTGGATAATTGCTGGAGGAGGTGTGTTGTTTTTATTGGTCTTGGGGCTATAATAGACTGTTCCAACTTAAGAAACTTGCCTCAGTCTCCTGGTGCTATTTTCCATCAGATGCTTACAAGAAGATGACATCCAGCCTCTGCTCTACTATCTTTTCCCTACTATCAGGAAGCTTCCCTTCAATACTGTCAGCCAAAATCAACCCTTTCTTTCCAAGATCTACTTTTAGTCTAATGCTTGATCCAAGAATCAAGAAGGTGACTACAACACAAACCTGGTGCCTGTTGGGCACTGCCAGGCACAGGCTAGAGCCTTCAGGAGATGGGCCTGAGCTGCCAGAAATGGCTAAGGATCCCTGGGCTACAGGAGGCCATTCTCTCTCTCCAAGACCAGCACACCTGAACTTAGGCTTTGCTGATAGCCCTGTGACTTTTGGCCACTTGCCTAGGAAACTCCTTATCAGCCAGCCGCCTTCACATGTCCCATCCCACTATGATCCTCTTCCTGCCACTATGTAGATCATCTGACTCTCTCCCTTCATGCTGGAATGAATATTCCTAGGCATTGGCTAGCAACCTTTAAAGCCACAATCCCTTTAGGATGATCTTCCTGCTCTCAACAGCTTATTAACCCATTTCCCTAACAATAAACTGAGCTGTTCACTGAGACTGCCTCCTCAAAGTTGCTCTTTCTGCATGTGCCTGGCCGGTCTCAAGACCCTGCTCTTCGTGGTTGCCTGGAGGATCCCAGGATCCAGAGCCAGTGCCTGAATAAGGACCCTCTGAGACAGGCCAGGATATGTGAATGCTCACCCAGAGTGACTGAGTGATATCAGTCCATGTGCCTTTCCTCCACATTTTTGAGTGCTGGCTGGATTCTCTTTTCCCTCCTTTATTTTCAGTGCACACCATTGCAAGGCAGCAGACACAACAAACTGGCCATTGTTGTCTCTTGGCCAAGGCCACTCTTTGGCATTTACTAAAGGCCAGCTGTTCTCTGCCTGGGCCCATTGGGTATTGGCAAAGACCTTCTATTTACTTCTTTCCAACACAAAAAGCCAGTAACACATATACCTCTTAAAAACCTGTAGGGCAGGTCGCTGGCCTCTTAAACTTGTAGAAAGGCTTATGTCCAGACCATTGGGAAATCCCCTGAAGTACTGTTCAGCCCTCAGGGATTTTGCCCTTTGATCGTGGCATTTCCACTCTTTTCCTGTCATGAATGTTACTGCCTCCCACCAAAAAAGAATTTATAGATCAGTAGTTCTCCTGAAAGGGGAATTAAGTTCTCCCAGAGGGAGGCTGCCTCCTTTGGGTAGTCAGTCACCCCTTGGATGATTGGGGAGATCCATGTGACCCAGACATATGGGCCTTCATAGCTTATCTGGTTAGAAAATGGAAAGTTCAGGAAGGAAATTTCTCCTCACTCCCTTGTCATCTCCTTTCAAGTTTCTCTGCTATGCAAGCACTACAAAGCAGCTCAGGACCACAGGCAGGCTCATGCACAATGAGATAATGGTGCTTTGGCCCATGAAGGCATAACCTTCCCTGGTGGTCTCAGGGACCCTGTCCCTTCCCAGCAGCCCCTGGTGGTCCTGGGGTCCCTCTCTTTTCCCAACTGCCCCTGGTTATCTCAGTGACCCCCTTCCTACCCAGGAGTTCCTTCTTTCCCCTTGTGAAGCTGGACCCAGATGAGAGCCAGGGAGCACAGCAAGGCTGATCCAAAGGTGCTGAGCATCAAGCCCCTGCCCTGTTCAGGCACTGCCTGCAGTATCAGCACCACAAAGCAACAGCAAAAGGGAAAAAAAAGGTCATGTTTATATAAAGCGTATGGTGAAATGAAGTTTTACATAAACAATGCCATTTGTTACTTGACATCATAGATAAAATTACTAAGTTTATGTCCTAGGTCAACCTTAACTTACATAGAGGATTATTGTAAACAACAAAATTCTCTCTGAGACGGCAACTCAGGGCCAGTCACAAGACCCTGCTCTCCATGGTTGTCTGGATGATCCAGGGACCCACAGGTGCCAGTAAGTTGTTACTGTTGGAAAATGACTGTGTGGCTTTGGGTCTTTTGGAACTGATTTGCAAAAGGAATTTGTAATGTTGGCCCAAAAGAAGCCATTCAGTGTTGTTAACGGTGTTTGATGGGCTGTTCTGGTCAGAGTTTAGAGATCTGAATGCAGTAAGATCTATGGACTCTGAGGTTTGGTTTATGATAAGAATTAAGAGCTTTGTCTGGGCTGGAGTAGAAGAAATTTATATGAAAGTCTTACTGAACTTTTCCTTTGTCTTAAAGACTTGTGCAGAGTTGTATTTATAAATAGACAGCTGTGAGAAGGAGGTGGCACAGAAACAAACAACCATTTCATCTTACAGACAGGTCCTGTTGAGCTGCAATTGCTTGAGAAACCAACATTGGGAATGAGCCAGCCGTTCTGTATTGGGACATCAGAATGAATGCTGTCTCTTTTAAAAGTCAGGGTGCCTGAATACTTAAGGAGTGTCCTGGTGTTCAAATCCATCTTCCAACAAATTTACAAATTTCATAGCCCATCCAGTACTATGAAGCCTATTAACTACAGGAATGAAATCATCATTGGATTTGCTGCATTTTTTGACATGGCCCCTAAGTAATGTGGAGCCCTAAATGTTGGCCATTGGGGCCATGGCATAGATAAACAATTAGTTGCATTAGAAAACCACAGGATTTTATTGATGCCCCAGGATTGTAAGAAAATTTGCAAGGGAAATTGATGCCTTGGATAGTTGTTCCCCAGACTGTGAGCAGCACAGATATAGGCAGAACTGGAATGCCATGAACTTCATCACTGGTTACACACGTCAGAGTTGGAGTTACTAACTGTTCAGACATTCTAGGTTGAATAATGAAAATTGCCCAATTAAAATGTTTGGCCAAGAGTTTATTGAGATTGTTGTTTGAAGGATGGTTCAAAAGATTGCCTACTGTGTATGACCCAGAGCTATCTGAGTTCCCATTGATTAAAGAAGAATACACTATTGTATACTTGTAGATGAATTTCATTATCTAACCACACTATGGAGCTATATAAATAACAGTTTCATATTTAAATGCTGAGTGATAGTGGGGAAAATACTACCTTTTAAAAACTTCGTTATTTGTAACTGCCCCAAATATATCCAGTGTACCATGATAAAATTTCTCCCCCACCACCCTCTATTTTCTTCCTCCAAAATCCAATCTGCATTGATTCCCTTCTTCTTTCCAAATAGTCTCTCTTCTATTTTAATGTCATTTATTTCCCACTTACATTGCAGATTTTGTGCAGATAGAATCAGCCACTATGAGGTTGTTAATGTCAAGAACAATTTTTATCTACAATTTTGTCACTTACAATTCTTTATTTTTTGGATTTTTTTAAAATTTTTTTGTTGTTGTTCATTTTTTATTTATTTATTTGAGAGCAACAGACACAGAGAGAAAGACAGATAGAGGGAGAGAGAGAGAATGGGCATGCCAGGGCTTTCCAGCCTCTGCAAACGAACTCCAGACACATGCGCCCCCTTGTGCATCTGGCTAACATGGGACCTGGGGAACCAAGCCTCAAACTGGGGTCCTCAGGCTTCACAGGCAAGCGCTTAACCGCTAAACCATCTCTCCAGCCCTATTTTTTGGATTTTAGATGTAGGTTCTCACTCTAGTCCCAGATAACCTGAAGTTCACTATGCATTCTCAGCAGGCCCTCAGACTGATGGTGATCCTTCTACATTTGCCTTCCTAGTTTTGGGATTAAAGGCATGTACCACTATGCCCAGCTCTCACAATCCCTCATCCACCTCTTCCACAGTGGTTCCTGAGCCTTGGAGTATGTGATAGTTGTGTCTCATTTAGTACCGAACATTCTACTGTCAATTATCAACAATTTCTTGTATAGTTAATCTACCCAGTGGTGACCACCATATGAAAAAGGAGGCATGAATAGATGGCAGGTTAGTGGGAATAATATATCATATTAACAATACAAGAGTAGTTCTATAAGAATTATGGCCTGCTGTGGTGGTATGATTCAAGTGTCTCCTATAAACTTAGGTGTTCTGAATGCTTGTATCCCCCACTGTTGGAAATTTGACAATTGAAGCTTCTGGAGCACTGTATTGTTATAGCCACCTTTCCTTTGGCAGTGTTTAGCAGATTCTCCTGTTAATTGTTTTGTGTCACGTGTTGTCCAGGAGGTGATGTCCACCTTCTGCTGGTTATATTATTTTCACCTGCCACTTTGGAGTTTCACCTCAAGCCTGTAAGCCAAAATAAACCCCCTTTTCCCCACAAAGTGATCTTGTTTGGCTGTTTCTGCCAGCAATGTGAAAGCAACAGCAACACCTCCCTAGCTAGGGGATCCTGATTAAGTATTCAGTACCAGGCAGAAATTCCCTCTTATGGAGAATGCCTCAAGTTTAATCACAGAACATTTGGTCTCCCCATAATGGACATAGCACTATTGTCCAATTGATACATTTGACCTGGTTTACCATCAAAAAAAACCTTGCATGGCCACCACAGGGTAACATCATTGATTACTTTTCTCTCCCAACAGGTTTCTTAGCTCTTCCTAGTACATTGATAGCCAGCTAACTGGGAGGAGGCTTCCATCTTTGCTGCAGCTTGATTTCCCAGAGCACTGCATCTCACACATGTGGAGTTTTAGCAATAGAGTCTTACCACCTGGTTCTGGAGGATAACTAAGGGTCTTTGCAATGCTTGAAGTATTCTCTGACATCAGTCGATTTTATGGCTGTCAGTGGAAGACAACCTACCTTGGCCCTGAACTTTTCTAATAACAATGCATTGCTTCTTGGTACAACAATACCTATCTCTAAAATACTTCTGCTTAAACTCTATTTTAACATATAAATTACTAGCTAGGAAATAAATAGTTTTTAAATACCATTTATCTGTTAGTAAACCATTAGGGCTCAAGAGAAGAGAAAAACTCCTACTTTATTAGCACTATTTGTGACATACATGTGAGCCAAGATGTTTCAGATTGTGTCTGTTCATTGGATTGGAGTTGCATGGCAGAGTGGCAAGCACAGTGCCGTGTATCTGTATGGATTTCCAACATAAACTGCGGTGAAACTGACTGATGCAACATGGTAGCTTGGTGGCAAAACACCTTTAATTTATTGTTTATAATATATGTGATTTTGAGTTAATATTTTGTTTTCATTTAATCAGAATCCTTTCAGTTTTGCCATATTTATTATGACCCCAACATTGATGATCAGACTCCATATGAATTCAGAATCCACAACTTTATTAAGAGCTTCTATTCCACTATCAGTGTCAAGAATTAAACCCAGGGCTGGAGAGATGGCTTAGCGGTTAAGCGCTTGCCTGTGAAGCCTAAGGACCCTGGTTCAAGACTCGGTTCCCCAGGTCCCACGTTAGCCAGATGCACAAGGGGCGCACACGTCTGGAGTTCGTTTGCAGAGGCTGGAAGCCCTGGTGCGCCCATTCTCTCTCTCTCCCTCTATCTGTCTTTCTCTCTGTGTCTGTCGCTCTCAAATAAATAAATAAATAATTTAAAAAAAAAAAGAATTAAACCCATGACCTTGTATCTTCGGGGCAGGCAGTGTACAATACAAGACCTAATATATGCGATTCCATTCCATTGTATTTTCATTTAATCATCATCATCATCTTACACCAGGCATGATGGCACAAGCCTCTAATCCCAGCACTTCAGTGGCTGAGGAAGGAGGATTGCTGTGAGTTCGAGGTAACCCTGAGATTACATAGTGAATTCCAGGTCACCCTGGGCTACATTTGAAACCCTAACTCAAGAAAACAAAACAAACAAACAACAACAAAACCCCTTATTTTACTGAATCACTTCAGCAATATACGGGAACAATATTAGTCTTGAGTCTTTTCTTCCATGGTACAGCATATAAGCTTTGTGCTTACTGAAAAAGTCCCTACCAAGAGACACATAGAAGCATGAAGTCCAGTTTACTAGTCCCTCTTTTGTAGTCTTGGATTGAAGAGAAATATCTCATTATAGCAACTGGTGTCATTTGAAGACGTCGCTGTGGACTTCACCTGGCAAGAGTGGCAGCACCTGGATGCTGTTCAGCGAAACCTCTACAGAGACGTGATGCTGGAGAACTATAGAAGCCTGATGTTCTTGGGTGAGCTAAACTCCCGTGAGTTTCTGAGTAGCAATGCTTTTCTTTTTGGTGGATAAGTATAGTCATTGCTAGTAACATTTGGTATTGTTTTGATATTTTACTCTTAAACTTACATACATAAAGGAACATATTATATAAAACAAAGTGGATTTACAGTACACGCATACATAATGACAAGAGTCTGTCAGATTAGGCATTAGTTGTATGGGGAACACTCAAAAATTCTAGTAGCTATTTTGAAATACTAATGTAAGTGTTGCTAGAAGCATGCTAAGTTACTTCTGTGCTATACAACGAATATATATGAAGTTATTTCTTCCCAATGCACCCAGTTAATTCTATCTATGCCCATTCTATCCCTTTTATTCTACTCATTTTCACTTTGTAATTACTTGTTATGTTTTCTACCTCTATTATGTTAACTTGGACTTGTAAGTATAATGAGAACATGAAGAATTTTTGTTTCTGTTATCATATTTTATTTATATACCATGAATTTTTTTGGGGGGGGGGACTGAAATCACATCTATTCACTCCAATTACAGAGGAATGTGATAGCCCAAGGGGGAAAAATATATAAATTCCCCTTTCTGGGTGAGCTTATTGAATTACTTAGAAAGCAAATGTTTCTTTCCACCACAAAGGAAGGGTAGGGTTCCTTACAATGTGCTCCCTCCAGACATAAAATGGCCTGGATATCCATGACCTCACAGTGCCTGATACAAGACCATCATAAGCAGAGGAAAAGATCATGACATCAAAATAAAAGAGAGACTGATTGAGATGAGGAGGGGATATGATGGAGAATGGAATTTCAAAGGGGAAAGCGGGGGAAAGGGGAGGGAGGGTATTACCATGGGATTTTTTTTTTTTTAATAATCATGGAAAATGTTTTAAAAAATTGAGATAAATAAATAAATAAAATGCAGAGCCAGCAAAAAAAAGGAAAGTAAATGTTTCTATAATACACATTTTTACTGCCAAAAAATCAAAACCCTAATATGTTTTTATCACTTATTTACACATTACCAATTGGAATATTTAGTGAAAATTTATAGCATTTATTTCTGGTTGTTGAGTGTTGATTGCCTATTTCCATTATCATAGACTTATGTAAGTGTTCTTGATTTCATTGATATTACTGTGTTGAAAAATCTCTTGGAGGTCAGTAGAGCTGCTTTAAGATGATGACAATCAATTCAGAACCAGAGAAAATAGTTTTATTACTTAATATGCTACCCTACAGTTATCTTCATACCACCATTGTTAATTTTTTTCTTTTTATTTGGAGACTGGATCTCACTCTACCCTAGGTTATCCTGGAGTGCACTGTGTCACCAAGTCTGTCCTCAAAATCTTAGTGATTTTCCTACCTTAGGTACCCAGTTGTTTGTGGTGAAGGTGTGTACCACCATACCTGGATACATTTCTCCTTAGAGTCCTTTTTCTTTATATCCATTTGACCTCCAGACAAAGACATTTTTCTATTCTCCCTTGTGATTTGTGCAGACTTTGTTCATTGCACTGATCATATATCTTAGGCTAAGGTTTTACCTTGTTTTTTTTTCCCTTTATGCTTTGAATTGAACTTAGCAGTTCATACATCCTAGAAAGGTGTTCTACTACTAAGGCATTTTTCATCACAATTGAGGCCCTCTGTTATATATAACATTAATTGTTACATTATAGTCCTGTGTTGATTTATGGAATTTTCATTTTTCTTTTGTGTGTGTGTGTGTGTGTGTGTGTGTGTGTGTGTGTAAGGACATTCACATGCTTTACTCAGTGGTACCCTTCAAATTATTTGTATTTCTTTTTTTTTTTTAATACTTTAGAACATGGTTATTATATACATGCACCTACTTAAGGGCAATTCTTATAAATCCAAGGCTATTGTTTCCTAATATTCCTTGTGGTTTATTCATTTGCCTAAGGTATTTTTTTTATTTTAATTTAATTTTTTTGTTGTTGTTGTTGTTTTTGAGGTAGGTTTTCACTCTGGTCCAGACTGACCTGGAATTAACTCTGTCATCTCAAGGTGGCCTTGAACTCATGGCAATCCTCCTACCTCTGCCTCCTGAGTGCTGGGATTAAAGGCGTGTGCCACCACGCCCGGCTTGCCTAAGGTATTTTTAAATAGTAATGCAATTTTTGTCTCAGCTTTAACAGTTTATTTCTTTTTTTTTTTAAATGTTTTATTTATTTGAGAGCAACAGACACAGAGAGAAAGACAGATAGAGGGAGAGAGAGAGAATGGGCGCGCCAGGGCTTCCAGCCTCTGCAAACGAACTCCAGACGCGTGCGCCCCCTTGTGCTTCTGGCTAATGTGGGACCTGGGGAGCCGAGCCTCTAACCGGGGTCCTTAGGCTTCACAGACATGCGCTTAACCGCTAAGCCATCTCTCCAGCCCTCAGCTTTAACAGTTTAGTTGTGAATACTCTTTTCTGTTTTACTTTTTAAAAAATATTTATTTATTTATTTGAGAGGGGGAAAGAGAGGATAAGGCAGATAGACAGAATCAGTGTGCCAGGGATTTCAGCCACTGCAAACAAACTCCAGGTGCATGCACTACCTTGGTCACCTGGCTTGTACTGGTACTGGGGAAATCAAGCCTAGTTCATTTGGCTTTACAGACAAGTGCCTTAACCACTAAGGCATCTCTCCAGCCCCTACTTTACTATTTTTTAAATATTAAATTCTTTAATTGAACTCTTTCCCCACAATATTTCTCTTTTCTTTTTATGACCACTTTCTCTTATTTCTACTTATCATTAATGTCATTTCTCATCTTTCTACTTTCATTATGTTCCCCTTCCATTATGCTCTATGCATTTTTTTTTATTTTTTAATCATTGTTTAAGATTTTTGTTCCTAAATGTGTGAGGTTGAGTTAGAAAGACCTCTGCAAGTATGAGGCCAGTCTCAGGCTACAGTATCTCTTCTTGGCCAACCTGGGCTAGAGTGAGTCCATATCTTATTAAAAAATATTGTATTACATATGCTGTTCAAAGTCACTTGAGGCAAATATTTTCAATGTCCCTTCAGGCAAGTATTCCAGTTAATGAACACCAGGAGTATAAACTTTCTCTAAGCTAACTTTGCAGTTCACCTAATAGACATTAGCTATAGAAATGCAGATTTTGTCTTACAGAAGTCCACCTACTATAACATATTGACACAATTTGTACATTATTTCCCAACAACAGGGAACTGTATGACCAAACCAGATTTAATCTTCAAGTTAGAGCATGGATATGCACCATGGAGTGTACTAGAAGGCTCAATTCAGAGGATTCCAGGCAAGTAAATGCATAATTTGTAAATAGGTCAATGAGATGAGAACTTATCAGAAATTGTCATGATAAGTGGTATTACTGGGAATCACCCACCTTTTATTACATGGAGAAGTTTCTACTCTTCTTCTGATATTGAAGAATGCTTTCTTATTTATTTATTTATTTATTTATTTATTTATTTATTTATTTGAGAGTGACAGACACAGAGAGAAAGACAGATAGAGGGAGAGAGAGAGAATGGGTGCGCCAGGGCTTCCAGCCTCTGCAAACGAACTCCAGACACGTGCGCCCCCTTGTGCATCTGGCTAACATGGGACCTGGGGAACTGAGCCTCGAACTGGGGTCCTTAATCTTCACAGGCAAGCGCTTAACCACTAAGCCATCTCTCCAGCCCGAAGAATGCTTTCTTTTGCATTCCAAAATATACCTCCCTATTTAAGTGGTTTGGTAAAATATGTGTTAGATATTGTACTATGTTGTTAACTGACCATTTTCTGTATGTTTCAGTATAATGCCATGAGCCACTTTCACTGCTGTGACAAAATCCTTAAAGAAACACCTTAAGGAAGAAAAATATTTATTCAAGAATACAATTCTATAATGGTGGTTTTTCTTACAATGTTGACACAAAGAAAGTATTGAACATAATTATATTTACTATTGCCTGTGAAATTTAGAAGTAGCTGAGAAAAGATAGCATCAGAGATTCCATGATAAGAAATTAGAACATGTCTGTGCAATGTGCATGAGAATCTAGGTAAAAAAATTGTATTTGATTTGTAAAATATAGTTAGTATATCAGGGATTTATAAATATGCATTTGGGACATTGAAGAAAGAAAATATAAATGACAGTACAAATAAAAGTAAGAAATAGTCCATTCTTATGTTCTATGTGAAAATAAAATGTAAAGCCACAGGTACAGACCAGATAGTACAAAGAGTTCTGTGTCAACAGTGGTATCTGTAGTGTTATTAGAAATATGTGTCTCATGCAGATGTTAATTCTAGAGATTCAGATCAGTATGGCTGTCATTCACTCTGTACCAGCAAACTCACATTAGAGCAATGCTAGAATTAACAATTTGAAATTTTTGAAACCTGAAAATATGGGTAATTCAGGGAGTCATTACACATTAAAAATTTATATGTGGGAGATGGACAAAAGACAAAACACTCGATCTGACAGGACCAAATGGAGAATTGCTGATCAAGTTTTGCATTAGAGAGGCCAAGGAGGGAAGTTTTGGTGTTCTCACCCTTCATGGTGAAGAGTCAATCATATTGCTTATTGATGTTCAAAGTATAGAGAATGATAAGCTATATTGATTATATTGTTTGGCCTGTAGGCATTCATTATAAGGTTACATATTTAGTTTTAAAATGACTCTGAAAATTATAAAACCACATCAATTATATGGGTGGATCCTTCCCCTTACCACATGTATGCCAATCTCAAGGTTTTCTAGTGGCTTGATTCTTGCTTGGGTACTTGCATTCCTGAATTGAACTAAGAGTCCTTGTTTTTGGTTTTTGACTGTCTGATAGACAATAGAGAGGCCTTGTATTTTTCCCTGTTTATGGAATAAATTCAGGGCTCTGCCTTTTATGTTAATCTCAATGTATTTTTAATGGCTTTTTATATGAAAATACAATTTTTTTTGCCTACGGACCTGCTATTGACATTACTTATGGGTCCATCCATCAATGCATATATACCATCACCATCAACAGTGAGCACAGAATGACTATATCAGTCTACAGATGAACCACCATTCTGCCAACAACCACTTGTAGAAACAATGTAGCTGTTTTTCAACTTGTTCTTTTCTCTTTATTTTTCAACTGTTTTTCTGCATTAATAGCTTTGTTTTCATTTTATTCATATTATGATACTTTTCATAATCATATTTTACTCTTTATTTTTATTTTAATTACTATTATTTTGCTTTCATGTCATAATATGGTTAGTTTTTCTTATTTTTCATGCAGACTTTTTTCTGTTTCTTCTTTCTCATTTTCTCTTTCATTCAGAACAATAATGATTGAAAACTATGTTCATCTACTAATAATTAGATATTAGTATTTAAGAAAATGTTTAAAATATCATATCCATAGTCACTATGAAATGCAATATTGGTTGGGAAGCTCACGCAGTGGGTTAATATGCTTTTGCATAATCATGAGTTCAGATCACCAGAATTAACCAGAATACTGAGAATTCCTCTAATCTCATAGGGCATAATATTGTATGCACAGCATTTTACAACATGAGGCACTGTTAAACAAAATTAAAGACAATGACGACCAAGCTTGACTTATTATCAGAAAGCATGCATTTGGTAACACATTTCTAAACTCACAAACAGGCATTCACATATAAACATAAAAAATAAAAAACCTATCATGAATATGTACCATGGAGAAAGGTGGTAATAGAGAGGCTAAAAACAAAAATACATTCCCTATGTTATTGTAGTAGAATTTGGCACTAGTTTTTGTACATAAACAAAATATTATAGAGAAAAACATCCAGTCCACATGTGCTAAAATGATGTGTAAACACTTAGGCAAGTAACTGCCAGAGGAAAATAAGAAAAACTTTTCTTCATATTTCACTGAAAATTAAATGGTTAAATAAACCTAACTGAAAGAATTGCTGTCTTCAAAAAAATTAGACCAGAACTTACTGAGGAGGAATGAAAACCCAACATAACAACAAAAAAGTCATCTCACTTAGAGGTCTCTAATAAATTCTGCTAAATAGGAAATTATTTGCTGAGTTTGCACTTTGTTGTGTAATTCATGCCCCATGTCAAGAAACTCTCTATAGAGAATAGTACAGAAGTCAGTTGAAAAGTAGCATTAATATAATTAATGTGAGCTGTCTTTTTGTAAATAATAATACTCTGCCAAATAGTAGGAAGCCCTTGTGAGTCAAATTTGTGTTTAGTATTTTGAATGGAATAACTTTGTTTTTATTTCTCAGAACTAAAAACTCAACAGAAAATGAATTGGACTGAGACTGATGATTTTAAACAATGCCAAAATATTGTTTACCAGAAGTTATATCAGAATTGTTATCAAGGAAGAAACACAGGTGACAAGCTGAATGAATGTAGGACCTTTATCTCCAAGTCACAGGTCAGTAATCATCAGAGAACTGATGCAGGTGAGAACCCTAATGACTGTAATGAATGTGGGAAAGCTTACATCACCCAGTCACATCTCGCTGTGTATCATCAAATACACAGAGGTGAAAAGCCATATGAATGTATTAAATGTGGGAAAGCTTTCACCTCCAAGTCACAACTGACGAATCATCAAATAATTCACACAGAAGAGAAGCCATATGAATGTATTAAATGTGGAAAAGGCTTCACCCGCAAGTTCCAGCTCAGTAATCATCATAGAACACACACAGGTGAGAAACCATATAAATGTATTGAATGTGGAAAAGGCTTCATCGGTAAGTCAGATCTTATTAGGCATAAGAGAAGGCACACAAGTGAAAAGCCATATGAATGTACTGACTGTGGGAAAGCCTTCATCTGCAAGTCAAATCTTATTAACCATCAGAGAATTCACACAGGTGAGGAGCCATATGAATGTACTGAATGTGGGAAAGCCTTCATCTTCAAGTCAAATCTTATGAACCATCAGAAAATTCATAAAGCTGAGGAACCATATAAATGTACTGAATGTGGGAAAGCCTTCATCTTCAAGTCAAATCTTATGAACCATCAGATAATTCATACAGGTGAGAAGCCATATGAATGTACTGAATGTGGGAAAGCCTTCATTTACAAGTCACATCTTATTAGACATCGGAGAACTCACAAAGGTAAGAAGCCGTTTGAATGTATAGAATGTGGAAAAGCTTTCATCTACAAGTCACAGCTCACAAATCATCAGAGGATTCACAAAGGTGAAAAGCCATATGAGTGTACTGAATGTGGGAAAGCCTTCACCTGTAAGTCAAATCTTACTACTCATCAGAGAATTCACACAGGTAAGAAGCCATATGAATGTACTGAATGTGGGAAAGCCTTCATCCGCAGGTCATATCTTATTAGGCATCAGAGAAATCACACAGCTGAGAAGCCATATGAATGCACTGAACATAGGAAAGATTTCATCTCCAAGTCACATCTCATTAATCATCAAAGTACTCACACTGGTGAAAAGCTATATGAGTGTACTGAGTGTCAGAAAGCTTACCTGTCCAAGTCATACCTAACAATTCATTGGAGAACTCATACAGGGGAAAAGCCATATGAATGTTCTGAATGTGGGAAAGCCTTCATCTCCAGTTCACATCTCATTAAACATCAGAGGACTCACACAGGTGGGAGACCATATAAATGTATTCAATGTGGAAAAGGCTTCACACGCCAGGCAAATCTCACAATTCATCAGAGAAGTCACACAGGTGAGAAGCCATATGAATGTAGTGAATTTGAGAAAGCTTTCATGTGCAAGTCATCAGAGAACTCACACAGTGGAAAAGCCATGTGAATGAACTGAATGTGGGAAAGCCTTCATCTCTGTCAAATCTCGCAGATCATTGGAAAACTTACACACGTGAGCAGCCATATGATGTACTGAATGTGGAAAAGCTTTCATCTCCAAGTCATGGCTAACCATTCATCAGAGAATTCATATAGATGAGAAGCATATAAAGGCAATGAATGAGAGAGCACTTTCCTTGCAAAGAAAGACCTTAGGAAATATCAAAGAATTCATATGAATGTATTAAATGTGGTAATATCTTCATCTTCAAGACACATCTCACTCTGCACTAGAGAATTCACACAGGTTTGAAGACATGAGTGAACTTAATGTGGGAGAGCTTTTCTTGCCAAGTCAGATCTTTGTAGTCACCTGAGAGTTCACAAAGGTGAGAAGCTATGTGAATATGATGAATGTCTGAAAACTTTTATTGCTGAGTCAAATATTATTAAACAATAGAAAACACCCAGGCAAGAATCCAGATGAATACAGTAGTGTGGGAAATGATTCATCCTCAAATCACAGCACACTATATGTCGCAGAACTCACATTGTAAATAAACCATATGTATGTAATGAATGTGGAAACACACTCAACTCCAAGTGAGTATTAATGGAAAAGATGTGAGAAAGCTTTCTGCCTGAAGTCACAACTCACTGTGCATCTTTAGATAGATGAAAAGCCAAATGAATATACTAAAAGTGAGAAAACCTTTTTTTTACTGAAGTCGTAAGTCATAAATTATAAGAGAACACACACGGGACAAGTCAGTTTAATATAAATTTTGTAAAGGTTTCTTGTAGAGGTCAAACAAAATTTTGTATTTGAGGATTAACATAGGAGAGAAAACAGAAACCATATAGCTGTAACTGTCAAAATACACTCATCTCCAAGTCAGAGGTCATGCATCAGTGAACACACACAGATGAAAAACCATGTAAGTGTAATGAATGTGTAAAACTTTTATCTGTTCACCATAGACTACTATGTATGAGGGAATTCATATAATTTACAAATCATATGAATATAATGAATGTTAAAAACTTGCAGATAATATTCATAAATCTGAAAAGATGCACTTTGTTCTTAAAGTCATACTTTAGTGAATATCTGAAAACATCTCAGTTTTCTTTTTTCATTTGGTTGGGGAAGGCATATGGATTGGTTTAGGAACTTGCACTTGAAGAGTCATGTAGTGATGTAAACAAAGCTTAATGGCCAATTGTGATATTTGGAATAGCTAAAAGCAGAATGAAGTGTGGGTATAAGAAATTTTGACAGTAGTATTTTGTGTGATGAGTACTTTCTATGTTTTGGGAATGTGAAGAATGTTCAATATAAAAGCAATCATCTGTTATCTTGCAGAGGAAATTTTTCAAAGTTTTGAATTTCAAGACAGAAACATCTTTGGTTGAACTGCAACTCTTTAAGAGATTTCCATCTTTGAGCATCCGAATACTGATATGTATTAGAACAGTATGAGTAGTCCTGAGCAGTCTGAAAATAGGAGAGGTCTGTAATGAAAATGCTAAAGGATATTACTGTTCTGTTTCAGTCACTCAACTTATATTGCTTTTGGAAGTAGAACAAAGGCAGGAAAGAGTGGTCAGGAAGAACACAAAGCCTTCACATTGCCATTATGCAATGAAGGGAAGTCTTTAAGTTCCTTTGTAAAAACCCTATGATGTCAAAAAATAGAGCTGTAAAGATGAAAACTGTTTCAGCATAGCTGCTTAGATTTTCTGGGAATTGCTGCTGAGGAATGCTGCTCATGCTGGCATAGTTTAATTTCCCCATAAAGCTAGCTTTCAGGGCTGGAGGGATTAAAATTTGATGCCAGGTGACTTTTTTTTTTTTCTTTTTCTTTTTTGCTTAGGTTCCTTGGGTAAAGCTGTAAGGTTTGAAGTTTGTCCTCTTTCTTTTCCCATTTATAATGCTTCACCATTTCCTTGCTGTAACTTCCTTTTGCAATGGAACTGTTTACTGTGTGTTGGAAATCATTAACTGTACTTTGAATTAACAAAGCTCAAAATTAATAGACTTTCTGGCTTCTCAGTTGAGATTTGGGGGTTTTTTTGTACCAGTTTTATATTTGATAAAGACTATGGATACTTTTACATAAGATTGAATGCATATGTAATCATAAAATAGTCATGGGTTTATGGGGTCTAAGAGCAAAATTTGGATATTTGAGTGGAAAATTTCTCCTCTATTCTCATGTTTCTTTTCAATTCATGCTGACCTGGAACTCATTATGTACTTTAAGGCCAGCCCCCAAAACACAGTGGTACATTTATCTCTGCTTTCTAAGTGGAATTAAAAGTATGTGTCGGGCTGGGGAGATGGCTTAGCGGTTAAGCGCTTGCCTGTGAAGCCTAAGGACCCTGGTTCGAGGCTCGGTTCCCCAGATCCCACGTTAGCCAGATGCACAAGGGGGCACACGCGTCTGGAGTTCATTTGCAGAGGCTGGAAGCCCTGGTGCGCCCATTCTCTATCTCTCCCTGTATCTGTCTTTCTCTCTGTGTCTGTTGCTCTCAAATAAATAAATAAATATTTTTTTTAAAAAAAGTATGTGCCACTATGCCCAGCTGTTATTCAAATTTTAGCGTATGTAATTGATACAAGATGTAATGAATGTAACTATCTGATATATGATTATCAAAAATATTTTAAATCGGGCTGGAGAGATGGCTTAGCGGTTAAGCGCTTGCCTGTGAAGCCTAAGGACCCCAGTTGGAGTCTTGGTTCCCCAGGTCCCACGTTAGCCAGATGCACAAGGGGATGCATGCATCTGGAGTTTGTTTGCAGAGGCTGGAAGCCCTGGCACGCCCATTCTCTCTCTCTCCCTCTGTCTTTCTGTCTGTGTCTGTCGCTCTCAAATAAATAAATTTTTAAAAAAAAGAGTTTGAGGCCACCCTGAGACTATGTAGTAAATTCCAGGTCAGCCTGAACTAGAGTGAGAACCTACCTTGAAAAACTAATAAAAATAAAATAAATAAAAAATATTTTAAATGACTTGGGAGATGGTTAATTGGGTAAAGTGCATAGCATGCAAGCATGAGAGAGTAACTTTCGATCCACAATACCCATCTAAAAATGCTAGTTGTGGGGTTGGCAAAATCACTCAGTGATTAATGCATTGCCTGCCCAGTGACCAATGTTTAATCCCCAGTACCTATATGAAGACATAAGGAGAGTGTCACATTCATCTTGAGTTCGTTTGCAGCAGGTAAAGACCCTAGCATTCATTATCTCTCTCTCCTTACAAATAAAAAATAAATGTATGAAATATTTTACAATACTGACTGTGGTTGTCCATGTTTGTAATTCCAGCAAAAGGAATCCCAGATCTATTTACATTGTTTAGCTGAATTGATGATTCAAGGCAAGACTTGATATATCTAACCACCCAGAGTCTAAAACAGAGATTGCTAATAATTTTAAACATGTCTATAACAAGCAGTAACATTTTATGGCCATTCTGTTAAACATAAAGTCAAAAGTGTTAAACAAAATCCTTACAAACAGATGCAAGAATACATCCAAAATATCACTTATGATAGCAGTATGGCTAGATTCTACAATTACAGGGATGATTCATAAGGTGTTATATTTTGAAACAATGTGCCTGTTGCAGTCAGGTTTGCATTGCTTGCAGAAATTACCTGACCAAGGCTGTAATACCCATAAGCCTGCCCCCAGCAATACACTGCTTCCAGGAGGCATTAATTCCCAAATCCCAGCTGGGAACCTAGCATTCTGAACTCATAAGTTTATGGGGGACACCTGAATCAAACCACCACATTCCACCCATAGCCCCCATAAACTGATAACCAAACATGATGTAAAATACAATGCATTTAGTCCAACTTTAAAAGTCCCTACAATTTTGTCAATTCCAATGATGTTCAAACATGCCCATGGACCAAAATCTGTTATCAGAGCTGTAATAGTTAATAAAAAAAGGGGGGGGGGGCTCCAAAAACATAATGTCACAGAATAAGGACTCACACTGCAAAAGGTAGCATTGAACATAACAAAGCATAATTCAGCCAATACAAGATTTAAACAAGGTGAATGTCAACCTCTATAGCTCCAGGTTGACCAACTCTGGTCCATGACTAAATCTCTAAATCCAATAATCCTATTCAGTAAAAAGTCTCTGGAGTTCCAATTCCACCCCTCCAGCTATGCTACTCACGGTCCTGTAAAACTTCATCCATGGCTAGCAGCTCTCCTTAGCACAACAACTTGTAGTCCAAGCATCTGTAGTGGGTTTCCACTGCGACCTATGGTCCTTGCTCACAGCTCCATTGTGTCTCCATGCAGGCATCCAGCAGGCCTGCTTCACACTGGCAAAAGTTGTTTCCAAACAAGACTGCATTGCAAATTCAAGAACCCTCTCTTTCCTGAATTCTCATACTCCACAATACCAGGTGAGGTGCCAGTTTGTTAATCAGGGGGATAATAAAGTAGACTTTGAAGAACAGGACATTCTTTGAGCATTCAGCCCCTTCAAAAGAGTCTACATTCTTCCTTTTTCCCAATGCTGTTGGCTAATCCAATCTCAAAAATTGTAATCTCTGATGTAATTACAGCTGAATGGGCAGAACTTTCAACCTAAAGGTTTCATATTCTGATGCCATATCCCTCTGCTCACAGAACTCCATTTCTGTGTAAAGTAACCCTGCTCAAGTTATTAGGATATGGGCATAATAGCAAGCCTCTCACACAAACTGTGTCTAGCCCATTCCAGGCATATCTTTTTCTCACTGTCACAAGCTAAAGCTCACAGTCTTTAGTTCTTACTGCATTCATGTATTTCAACTCTTACCAGAATATTCCATCAAGCTGTATCTATTGCATGTCAAGGCATCTCTTAGGACAAGGCTTCAAGTCATTCCACATTCCTTTTGAAAATCAGCTCCTAAAAGCCAAAGCCACACAGTCAAGTGTCTAGCAGCAATGGCATTCTCAGTACCAACTTTACTGTTGCAGTCATGTTCACATTGCTGACAGAAATCACCCAACCAAGAGCAGCTATTGGAAAAAAGTTTTTTTTTTTGAGATAGAAAGAGTGAGTATGTAGCAGATAAGAGAGGATGGGCACACCAGGGCCTCCAGCCTCTGCAAACAAGAACACAGACAGGAGGGATGAGAGACTATGACCTTGAAAGAAATGAAGAGCAGGACAAGATCAGGTACTTGGGGCAGAAATGTTGAAGAAAGCACACCATATCAAACCAACACACACAAGCTCAGAACAGTGCACAGGACAGAGAACTTAGTGACTAAATTAAATTACTAGAAAAGATTCTAAGGCTGGAACAGGGTGTGACTCAAAAAAGAAACTTGTTCAAGACCAGATTGTTTACAGTTCTGTTTTGTCTCTATTGACTCTTTAAACAAATATGGTATCTGTTTTCAATGGGGACAGTTTGGGAATAAGCCTTAGAAACCATTCTTAGAGCAGTGTAATGGGTAATGGTTCACATCTGTAATCCCACTTATTATTATTTTTTTTTTCTTTTTGGATAGGGTCTCACTCTAGTCCAGGCTGACAGGCTGACCTGAAATTCACTATGTAGTCTCAGGTGGCCTTGAACTCATGGCAATCCTCCTACCTCTGCCTCCCAAGTGTGCCCCACCACACCTGGCTGTAATCCCACCTTTTAAAAGGCATGAGGAGGACTGCCACTACTTCAATGCCATGCTAAATTACATAGTGTTTTCAAGGCCAAGCTAGGCTGAAAAATAAGACAGTGCATGAAGGGGTAATGGCTTTTCCTGAAAACCAGAGGGAGATAAAGGGGTAATGAGTATCCCTAAAACTAGAAGGCCTTGAGGAAACATCAGAAGCAATCAGTCCCAGACAACCCTTACAGCTCTCCTGACTGATGTATGTCTTTAACTCAGAAGGCCATGAAGGAACAGAAACCATCTGGAGTATTTTTCCTTAGACACTTCTGCCGAAAATGCTTATGGGAGCAAGGACACAAATAGCTACAATTTTTTTTATCGACTTCCCTTGGGCCTGCACCTGGTCCAGTCTGTTTTCCTCAGGATCCTCCTCATAAGCTTGCACCCTAGTGTATCTCAGGGCTTCAGCCTCCATCCTGGAGTAAGGTTGTAACTCTTCACTGTGCTTCAACAGTCTCAGTCTGTTGTGATCAAGTCCAGTGGTTTCCTTTGCTTTTCTCTTTCACTTTCCTTGTATTTCTGGTGCTGAGACTCAGATTGGAGCACTTGGGGGCTTTCGGTTTGCATGTCCTCCCCTCCTGTGTCCACCATCTCCTTTCTACCTCCCTACCAATATTTCACTCCCTGGGAAGAATAGAAGATTGCCATACTCTACTCACTATTCTGAACTAAACAGCCACCAGTTGTGACCTGCGACCTCCAGTCTTTTGTGGCCTTTGTCTACATAAGTGGCATAAGTTCTTTTCTACCTCATGGTTCAATGGGCTTTATTAGTGTTTTGTATAAACCCAACTTGATACCTGGCAGTCTTTTTTTCTCACACATTGACCCCTGGATTACATGAGCTTTGCAGCTCATTTGTGGAGAATGAGGAATTCTGACCAGGGCTACACCTTAATGAATGTCCAAACTACCTCTCTGAGTTCAGCTGAGTCTACAACAACCCTTTGGGTGATTCACCAGGTCTCTCCCTTCTCTGCCAAACTTTTGAATTCTAGACAGGAGGCACACACACTCATTGTGTGACAGTTCATCCACATTCTCATCAAATTACAACCTTTTGGGCAAGGTATTCACTCTTGGTCTGCAGTGGAGGCACCCCATCTCAGACATTGGAAACTACAGGAGTTTCTCACTGTTCAGTCTGTGGATGATTTGAGGTTTCAGGAACCGTAAGTGTTTCGTTCCACTGGACACTCCAAACATTATGAATGTGGGACACTCCCTAGTGCTTGAGATTTGTTGCCCTCCCTGAGCCTCAGAAACTTCCCTGGTGGCATCAGCCACTCCATAGTCCTTGTCCTCCAAAATGGGCTCTAAGTTACCTATTTCAAAAGACACCCTATGGGCATGATTGAAAACTAATTTAAAGGAAGTCATATTATCTGAGGCAATCACAGTATACAAAACCTTAACCATTAAATGACTAGAAAAAGCAGTGTTGGCCATAAAGCCAGATAAAATAAATAAACACAAATACCAAGGGAAATCCTATAACCTCAGACCAGTCACATGTGGCTAATGGCCACAGAAGTAAAAAAATAAATAAATAAATCATTTTTTAATTCAAACCACTGGCTCTTGCTCTCTTACAACTTAAGTCCTCACCAATTTAAAACATAACTAAAATCTTAAAAATTGACATCTCTCCATGTTTTGTGTTGTCATGTTTAATGCTGGCCAACAATGTCGTGTGATCTGTTCTGTTTCATGTAGTCTGTATTTATGTATGACTAAATTCATGGCCATTAATCTTTTCAATGCTTATTGTAATTGAATGTTCTGATGCTTATGTATTTCAAATGTTATAAAACTATTAAAATCAGTTTATGATATATTTCTCATTTTAAATTCTAAGGTTAACCTATCTATGAATTGTAAAACATGCTGCTTGACAAAATTATACATTTGATAAACCGAGTGCTTCAGTTTTGCATCATGGAACAGAAACATTAAAATGATGAGTGTTAACTGGTATATTCACAGATCGGATTTGTTTTATACAATTAGGAGAATATGAAAAGTTGTGCTTAAGACTGAATTGAATAGACAACTAAGGGAGAAATATAATTGGCTCTTTAAATATGTTCTTGTCTGGCTGGAGAGATGGCTTACAAGTTCAGCGCTTGCCCGTGAAGCCTAACGATCCTGGTTTGAGGCTCAATTCCCCAGGACCTACATTAGCCAGATGCACAAGGGGGCGCACATGTCTGAAGCTCATTTGCAGTGGCTAGAAACCCTAGTGTGCCCGTTATCTATCTGCCTCTCTCTCTCTTTGTCTGTTGCTTTCAAATAAATAAATATTTTTTTTAAAGTTTAAATATATTCTTGACAATAACAATAAAGATATCTTAAAAGTAAAAAAATATTCTAAGGTTTTCTGCTAAGGATGTTTCTCTACAGATTTTCAAAATTAGAATGATTAATTTTGTGATGCTGAACTACTTGCTTCTCTGTCAATTGGTAATCAGATAAGTTAATTGAGTGACAGCAACATTAAAATGATGGTCTTCAGGCAGAGCAAAAAAGTGACAAGGCATCAGACAACCTAGACTCTCTGAATACAGCTTCTCCTCATGGTGTCAGCTAGTTTCCCGGAACTGTTAGAGGACAGAGACAGATCAAGGGAAATATGGGAAATATTTGGGAAATTGGGTCTTAAGAGGAAGGACATGGTTAAGATAAAACACTATTCCGAAGTTTGTTGTTCAAAGGGTATGAAAATTGATATAAAAAGTTTGTGGGAACTAAACTAAAAAAGGTTTGAGTTGCCTGTGACAAAATGGGTTAACTTAAAAGTTCTGATTTTCCATATATTTGTCACCTGAATTGTTAATATAATTCATACCTTACTCTTGGTAATAAGTTGGTAAATTTATGTATAGTTATGTCTCAAGTCAATGTTAAAATTGATCTATACCTGTATTTCCTACTTTTAAGGTCTGGCTACTGAAACAAAAGCTATTTAACAAAATCAAAATTAATTTTAATAAAAAATGAATTGTTTAAACTTTATTTTGTAACATAAAACTCAGAAATATGAAATTAATGTAAATGACCTTCTGGATATTCAGCAAAAAGTGGGCCTAGGGGACTGCTATCCCAAGGAAATGGGAAGGCAGACCATCACAATCCCATCTATTTATAATTATCCATAGGGACAGAAAACCATATGAGCAAACATTAAGGGAAAAAGATGTTACAATTCTGATTAAGATATATTTATAGCTCATAAAAAGAATGGTATGAGTCTATTATTATTATTATTTTAATTCACAGGTGAAAGTTCAGGTTCTCTTAAATATGATTCTATTCTTAATAAGGTTTACATATTGTTCACAGAATAGTTTACAAATAAAACCTTTATGTTAAATGGGATACTTAAAGCTTATAATTGAGTTATATCAAGAGGCAGAGTTTACATATTTTCAACAGGTAAACTATTCATTCTATTTGTTACATATTTTCAATAGGTAAATATTCATTCTGTTTGTTAGAACATATGCTTCTCTGTTCATCGCAATAAATTTCTTCCATATCCTTTCATATATTTTCCTATTAGATAACAATTTGGTTGATAAAATTTTATTATACTAGATAACAATTTTGACTAGTTATATAAAATTTCATTATACTTATAAAATAAACAACTGATAATACACTAAAAGTAACCAAATTTTCTAGCACTTTTTAGCTTGACATATTTTCATTAGTTCTTCTAAAGTTATGACCTCTTTTGATCTCTGTACCAAGTAAGTAAAATTTACAACCCACCTATATTAAAGCCTTACAAGGAACTTTTAAACTTGATATCTGAATTTCAAAATTAATTCCCTAAATTCTGTAAAATTTAATTTAATTTTTTCAAACTATTTCAAATGTTGTGTGAATACTAATCTCTTATATTTCATACCTTGTCTAAACTAAGTGTTTATATTTCCAAAAATTTCAAGTAACTACCCATTCAGGTTAACAATTTCTTCTTCCTTACCTATCCCATTTGTTACTATTTTCAACCTTAAATATATTATTTGTGTCCCTATAAGTGTCATGTCACATATAAGAAAATTCACACATAGATAATAACCACATCATAATGGCTAATAGATTTGACATGATATAGGAGTTTCTTTCCTAACGGCTCTGGTAAGTATCACACTCCTGAAGATCTGCCTCCTAACTACTAACTAACTCTTAGTTTGTGTCAAGAATAAAGAATATCTCCTTTTGGATACACTCAGGACTGACAACTTTGCATGCAGTAAGGAAAGCAAATTGAGAGAAGCTAGCACGGAGGTGCTGTGCTCCAGAGAGGAGATCCTGGATTTGAGATCCCATCAGGTTGTTCTAATTACACCTGGCTGTGTACTATGTGAAGGTAAGTTTGGAGGCCCAGCCATCACAAAAAGAAAGTCAGCTTCCCTACCAGAGAAGGGGGGAAAAGAAAAAGGCAAAAGGAGAAGCTCAAGTTGCTTCACATATGTTTTAAGGAACAAGACAGAAATGTGAGATTTTGTGCAGGGGTACATTGAACTCCAGGGAAGAAGGCCTGAAGGCTGATGGTAGGAAAACATTACATTCTGTGAAGTGTTAATTAACTTGAACACATCTGATAGACACTGAAGTGAGGACCAAAATGATGCATTTAAAAGTTTTGGTTTTCAGAGGGGTGAAGTTTAACATACAATATTCCACTCTTTCTCTTTGGGACACTCACATGAGCCCTGAAGTCATAGCAGCAGAGCCAGGGCTGGGTTTGGAGGGAAATTAAAGGAAACTGGGATCCTGCCACTATCAGCTGCTGCCCTGGATGGTTAGACAATGACTGCAAGATGGGTTGAAAAGGACATAAAGTTAAAGTCAACAGTAATAAATATCTGATGAAAAAAAATCTGAAAGCTATCATAAGCTGGTAAATACCACCCCATTGGACCCAGCAGTGAATTGCATGAAATGCTAGGGAGAGGAGCTATCTGGCTCTAAGTGAAATGAGACCATAGAAACCCATTTCTATTCATAGAAGAGGGAAATCTTGCTGCTCAAAATCTGAGGAGGTCTTTTGAATCCCTGAGCCTTCCCCAACAAGGCCAGGCCTCATCAGCCTCTCCCAGTCCTGTTTCCCATGTTTCCTGGATGATTGATGACCAATTTAACTTGAGAACTCTGTAGTACACCCATATGTGCTCCTAACCCACAACAGAGTGGTCCTCATTGGATTATGTGTTAGTTAGTAGGGAAGAGCCTTTGGAGTTACATTTTGGGAAAACCTTTCTCCTTCCAGCACACAAATTGTCCCTATGTTGTTTGGTCATCAGAGTTCTCCTTAGAAAACAGATCAGTTACTTCCAACTTAAAAGCAAAGTTGAAGGACATCACTCTCAGTAATCCTTCACAATGAGCAGACTATACAAATAATGAAGACATTCACTTTTCTTTGATTTAAATAAGGAATGGGGCCTCATGCCTCAAGGGTAGAAAACTGAGAAGAAACTCAACTAACATGTCCCACATGGTTCCTACTCGCTGTCCTTCAAAAACAAAGGAGCTTTATAAACAAGCACCTAGTCACATGTGCCTACTTGTCCACCTGCCACAAACCTGAGTATGCAGAGTTCTATCACAGATGGCACTGAAGTTTCCCGCCTCTGTCCTGGGTACAAAGTGCAGTGTTGGGTGATATGAACTGAACCCCCAAGGTGAGCTCTAGCCCACATTTCTGAAGAGGTGCAGAAGAATAGTAGACTTAGTCTCTGCCTAGCAGTGTTGACTTGATTCCAGCAGCAGCAGGATTCAGCTCTGAGTTATGGAAGCATATATATCAAATTGTCAGTGGTTACTGGCACTGGGGCTGAGCAGGAACAGAGTAAAGGGGACTTTTTCTATACAATCAAACCAATTCTATGTCTTCTTTTTCCTGTGACTTTTTTTAAATAGAAGGAATGTATTTTGGACTCTTTCAAACACTAAAATAAATCAACAAATGGCCAAAAATGAGAAGTAAGCAAGAGTTTTCAACAACACTCATGCTCCACAGGATTTCTGATGAAGGCAGAGGTCGGGAAGAATGGCTATAGAACAGACCACGGCATTTTCAAAATTGTCCTCTGTGCTAGACACAGTGCACACCCATTGACCAACTCTTCAAACTTTCTGAATATGAAAAGCCTCCTCATCTCCTACTAACTCTTGACATGGCTTGGCACTCCCCAAGACTTGAAGAGGTTCATGTCTACAAACCTGACTCAATCAAGTATGTCTTAGGATTTTCTCCTCCCAACAAAAGACTCAACATTCATTAGATACATATAGGAACACCCCAAACGAGGAAAGGCCATGTTACAGATGCAGAGGTCACACTGTCATCAACTCATTCACAGAATCAGCACTTGTCTAGCTGCTCCTGAGAGCACACCGAAACATGGAGCTTGGCAGCTGAACAACATGCAAGGGATACCCTGAACCTCATTATCGCCTGTTGCCAGCACACTTACCTGCAGCTGAAATTCCTCTTGCAGGAGTCCTGCAAAATCAAGCAGTTGGGTTTCTTCTGCTCTTCACACAAGCACAATGGACTGTGGCTGCTGCTTCATTTATTCAATGTCTTGGCAGGAACATAAGATCATTTCACACCTGAGCATGGCTGTGTCCTGGTCACAGAACTGCCTTGGGGCCTTATAGCATTTGGGGTGGTTGCAAATATCCTGGGACATGTTGATGACACACAGGATGACATAGGCCGTCTTGTACTTCCTGCAGGTGTCATCCAGGGTAAAGGCATTGGCCGCACTCAAGCAATTGTTCCTTTGGAATGTGTTCAACTGCAAAGCAGAGATCACAGGCATGATCACAGTGTGTACCTCTTTCCTGTCTCCACCTATGCATTTGCACTGAGAACTTGTCATTTCCAAGACCACACTCATAGCTCTAGAACTCAGGGAATGTTGGAGCTAATTAACTGACTATTGAAAAGGAGAAAGTGCTGAGATGTAACCAATGGGAATCCACAGTAGCACAAGGCCCTGGTATCCCCTTAGCTACATAAATAGTAGCTTTGGATCTAGGCTATAGGAAATCAGACCCCTTCCCTGTACTAACAAAAGAAGTAACAGAAGAACACTTCTAACACTACTCTGAAAACTTAAATTAGTATTAAAGAAAACAATAACAAGCTATATACTTGCTCATGATACAGTATATAAAAAGAAGATGAATGGAGTATAATTGCCATGCAATCCTCCATGAGTATCATGATTTAATAATTACATATACTACATGATAATCACTGTATTGATTATAGAGCAAGCACATGGCTATTTGAGCCAAGAAGACAAAATATTATGCCAATTTTCAACACACAAGCCATTCTAAGAAAAACAGAATACGTCACATAAAAATTTGCAAAATACAAGATGGTGTCTGTCCAACCTCACCTCACGGGGAAGAAAAGGCAAGACCATTAAGGTTCAGGGGAGGGTATTTTTGTTAAGGGGTTTGCTGAGTCTAGTAGCCTTTCAGTGGAAGGGTGTGTAGGAGCACAATAGGGGATCCCCCTGAATCCCACACTCTCAGATGGCCCACCAGGCCCCAAACCTCTCAAGCAAACGTCCTAGCCAGAATCCTAGTGGGAGGTCCCTCCTGCAGTAACTGCAGGCTAAGGGGACCCAAGCCAGAAGGCTAGGTACTCTGCCCTAGGCTTTCTGACCACCAGGCAGAGGTCCACAGGCTGTCGCAGTCACTGTTCCCACCCAACCTTGCGGACCCTCGTGCAGTCACCAGCCATGCCCAGCCTTGGTGACCCTGGCACATGATCCCCAGTCTCGCCCAGCATTGTGCACTATGTTATCACCATTCCCACTAAGCCTTGCTGACCCCCGCAGTGACTGCCAGTCCAGCCCAGCCCTATTGACCCTCATGAGCAGAATTGCTGCTTCTGTGCAACCTTACTGACCCCTGTGGGCATGCATGATTATGGTTCCCACCCAGCCTCTTGGAAGCCTGTGTGTGCATGTGATCACTGTTCCCATCCAGCTTTGTCAACCCCCATGGACAATTGCTGGTTCCACCCAGCCTTGCTGACCTCTGTGTATGCACTGTTCCTGCCCAACCTTGCTGACCTCCACATGCACCATCACTGGCCCAGTCACCATTCTGGCCCAGACCCTCTGAGCTCATGAGCAATCACCATTCCACTCACTGCTGTCCCCTCCCCCACACCCAAACAGAGACCCAGGCTAGTGTCTCTTCCCTAGTCTTACTGAACTCGGTGGCTGATTGCTGCCCCACTCACCACTGGCCAGGTTAGCATCACACACCCTAAGCTTTCTGAAACATTGTGAAGGGCACACAAAGAACAGCACAAAAAGTCAGATGCAAGTAAACCAAGCTAGATTGCCCAGTCCCCAAAATAGATGTCTCTTATCAAAACAGAAAAGACAATAGGATCAGACCCCCAAAGTGAAGCAACAAACTATGCAACTCTGCCCAAGCAAATCGCAGAACTTGCAGAAACTCAACAAGGGAACAATAATTGTATGAATGGTATGCTCACTAGATTAGACCTACTAGAAAAGAACCAGTAAGTGTTCCTAAGACAGTTAAATGATCTGAAGAACAGTGAAAAAAAAAAAAACAAAAACAAACAGGAACTCAACAACCAGCTGGCTAAGCTCAATGAATACATATAAAAGGAAGCATGAACTCCAAAACACATTAAGAAAATCAGAAAATGATGTGAAAAGGGAACTTGACAGATGCTTGAAAGGTATACATAAAAAAGCAGTAGAAAATACAAACCAAAATGAAGAAGCCCAAAACTCTATGGAATCTCTCAAGAATATGGTCAGTCATGTGGAGGAAAGAAACCCAGAATTGGGAGACAAACATGAAACAATTGGCAAGTCCAAATATTGCAACATGTTTAAAAATTTCTCTGAACAGAACATGAGGGAACTGTAGGATATTCTTAAGTGTCCCAACATTTGAGTCATGGGAATATGAGAAAGGGAAGAAATACAAGAGTCATGGAGAATGTATTCAACAAATTATCAAAGAAAACTTTCCCACTGTCTCAAAAGAAAGTCCCATCAATGTACAAGAGGCTAGCAGAACTCCAAACAGCCTGGAGCAAAGCCAAAATTCTCCAAAAAAAAATATTATCATTAAGACTCTAAAAATTGATCACAAAGAGAAAGTCCTAAAGGCAGCTAGGAAGAGACCACACAAAAAGGAAACCCCATCAGAATTATTTCAGACTTCCCATGGAAACTCTAAAAGCCAGAGGGCCTGGATTGGAAACCTTAAACTCTAAGAATTTATGGCTTCCAACCCAAACTACTTTACCCAGCAATAGCATCCCTCATAATAGATGGTAAAAGAAAAATGTTCCATGATAAAACTCAGCTTTAAAACTATATGAACACAAAGCCATACCTACACAGACTAGTTCAGGGAATGCTCCACACAGAATATTCAAATAATGAACATCAAGTGCCTACAAGAAGCAGATCACAATAGCCAAACTTCAAGAAGGCCTGACCTCACATTGGGCCTTTTCACCTCTGTTAATCTATTCTTCTACTTACATATATACATATATCTTTATGTACCAAATACAGGTGCACCACAATTCATAAAACAAAACCTACTTGACAATAAAACAGAAATAACCACCAACACCATCATAGTTGGGGACTTTAGTACTCCACTATGAACAATATAAAGATCATCCAAACAGAAAATTAGCAAGGAAGTAACTAACACAACAGACCAATTAAACCTAATAGAAATCTACAGAAAATTCTACCCCAAATCAACAGATTGTACATTCTTCTCAGCAGCCATGGAACCTTCTCTAAAATAACCCATATACTAGGTCATAAAACCTGCCTCCATATATTTAGGAGGATCAACATAATTTCCTGCTTGATATTAGATCACAATGCTGTATTGTTAGAAATTAACAACAAAAGATCCATTAGAAACCCAACCAACTCCTGGAAACTGAAAAACACACTCTTAAACAATGAGTGGGCAGTGGAAGTAATAAAAGATGAACTTGCAAAATTTATAGAAATGTATGGCAATGAGAGCACAATGTAACAAATCTTATGGGACCCAATGAAGGCATTCCACGGGGGGATTAATTGTGCTAAATGCCTTCATAACAAAGACAAAGAAATCCTAAATCTATAACCTAACCATCCATCTAAATATGTAGGAAAAACAAGAAGTATCCAACCCCCAAATCTCCACATGTAAAGAAATTATTAAGAACAGAACAGATATTAGTGAGTTGGAGACTAAGGAAACAAGAAAATTGATGAAACAAAGAGCTGGTTCTTTGATAGAATAAGCAAGATTAATAAACTTCTGGCCAATTTGATCAAGCAAAATAAAAAGCAATGCTTCAAATTAACAAAATTAGAAATGAAAAAGTAGAGATCACAACAGACATTTGGTGAAATTGGGAGAAGCATCAGGATTTACTTCAAAAACCTGTACTCCACAAAATTGGATAATAAGGATGAAATGATGAATTTCTGGACACACACCACCTACCAAAACTGAACTGAGAGCAGATTAATTTCCTAAATGAACCTGTTACAAACACTGAGATTGAAAGGGTAAACAGAAACCTCCCTAAAAAGAAGAGTCCAGGACCAAATGGCTTCTCAGCTGAATTCTATTAAACCTTCATGGAAGAAATGAAACCAATTTTTCTCAAACTGTGCCATACAATCGGTGCACAGGGAAAGCTCCCCAATTGCTTTTAAGAAGCTACTTTCACCCTAATAACAAGACCAGGCAGAGATGCCATAAAAAAGAAAACTATAGGACTATTTCCCTGATGAACTTAGATGCAAAGATTCTGAACAAAATCCTCGCAAACTGAATTCAACAGCATGTCAAAAGCATTATCCACCTGGATCAAGAGAGCTTCACCCCAGGATCACAATGGTTCAACATATGGAAATCTGTCAGTGTAATACACCACATAAGTAAATTTAAACACAAAAACCATGTGATCATTTCGACAGATGCAGAAAAGGCCTTTGAAAAAAATACATCACTTCCTGATCAAAACAATGGAGAGACAAGGCATGGGTAGTCTATATCTCAACATAGTAAAGCCTATGTACAAAGATTCTAATGCCCAAATAATACTTAATGGGGAGAGACTGAAGGAGTTCCAGATAAGAGTGGGAACAAGACAGGGTTTCCACTCTCACCTGTGCTCTTCAATATTGTAGGGGAAATCCTGGCTCAAGTAATAAGGCAGGAGAAAGAAATTAAAGGGTTACAAATGGGAAAGGAAGAAGGTAATTCAGCCCTATTTCGAGATGACATGATTCTATTCATAAGTGACCCAAGATCCTCCATCTCAAAACTCTTAAAAGTGATTAACTCCTTCAGTAAAGTAGTTGGATACAAAATCAATGCATAAAAATCAGTAACATTTCTGTATGCAAAAGACAAAGATACAGAGAAAGAAATACATGACATTGTTCCATTTTCAATAGCATCTAAATAAAAATAATAAAATACCTTGGAATAACATTAACCAAAGAGGTAAAAGACCTTTACAATGAAAACATAAAAAATACTCAAGAAAGAAATTGAGGAGGACTTGAGAAAATGGAAAGACCTCCCATGCTCCTGGATAGGTAGAATTAACATTGTGAAAAAGGCAATCTTACCAAAACCAATATGTAGGTGCAATGTAATGCTAATAAAATTCCCAACATCTTCATGGAGATAGGAAAAATGATCTCACAATTCATATGAAAAGGCAGAAGGCCTCGGGTATCCAAGCATAAGTTCAAGCATCACCATACCTGATCTAAAGCTATACTACTAAGTTATAGTAATAAAATCAACATGGTCCTCGCATAAAAACAGGAACATAGACCAATGGAACAGAATTGAGGACCCAGACTTTGGGGCAGGTAACTATAGATACCTGATATTTGACAAAGGCCCTAACAATGTAGAAAGAAAAGAAAGATAGTATCTTCAACAAATGGTGTTGGAACCTGGATAACCATATGCAGAAAAATGAAACTTCATCAGTACATTTCACCACACACAAAAATCAAATCCAAATGAATCAAAGGCCTCAACATATGACCAGAAACTCTGCTTCTACTGGAAGAAAAAATAGGAGGAACTTTCCATGATACAGGAATGGGGAAAGGCTTCCTGAACCAAACCCCAGTAGCTCAGGAAATTATACAATCACTTAACCATTGGGAATCTCAGGAAGATTAAAAGCATTTTCGCAGACAACCCAACAATAAGCAGAGCCAATACATTTCCCACAGAATGGGAGAAAATCTATGCTGGATACACATCAGACAGAGGTCTAATTTCTAGAATCTACAAAGAACTCAAAAACCTAAACAATAAAAAGTCAAACAACCCACTCACAAAATGGGGCAGAGAACTGCACCAGGAGTTCTCAGAGGAAGAAATACAAATGGCAACCACACACTTAAGAAAAAGTTCAACATCCCTAATCATCAGGGAAATGCAAGTTAAAACAAGTATAAGATTCCACCTTACCCTAGTAAGGATAGCAGACATTGAAAATTTAATAACAACAAATGCTGGTGAGGTTGTGGAGAAAGAAGAACCCTCATTCACTGTTGGTGGGATTGTAAGCTTGAACAACCACTATGGAAAGCAATATGGAGACCCCTAAAAATGATGACTATAGAGGTACCAACAGACCTAGTTATTCCCTAAAAGCTCCAAACATCACCTCAGAGGTATTTGATCAACTATGCTTATAGCTGTTCAATTCATAATAGCTAAGAGCTGGAATCAACACAGACGTCCATCATTAGATGAATGGATAAATAAGATTTGGTATATATATACAATGGAATTCTACCCAGCAGTAAAGAAAAATGACAATGAAATTTGAGGAAAAAAATGGTCAATCTTGTAACAGCTCATTCTCAGTGAACTCACCCAATCACAGAAAGATAATCATCACATGGTCTCACTCATCTGTGGATCCTAACATGACTCTGCCCATGAGGCTGACATACTTAATAAACATCTCGAGGACTGGACTACAGGGATGGTGGGGCAGATAGACAAATGTCCCACTGCCACCTCGCCTAACACAATGAAGCCATAAGCTTCATTATCGTCTTCCTCTTTCTGGAGGACCTTCCTTCTCCAAGAGAGAATGACCATTCTTTGATCAAGGATATAAAAGTGGCAATCGCCTGATAAACCTGAAAATATTCTCTCAAAAACCCAAAACAAACACCCATATGTTCACCATTACATACAGGGTGAAGGTACTGGAAGGCAGATAACAGGGATGGAGTGTGGCCTCACCAACAGAGGACATAATTTTCACCCAGAGAACTTACCTGTGAGATGCAATTAAAATATCCTTAGGCCACATTTTCAAATGTCACTTTGGCTTCTCTTCAGAGATGATGCTAACCCCTGTCTACCTCAGTCTCCCTATCTAGGCAAGGGTGGGGTCCCTGCCAAGACTACCCAATGTTCTAGAGAGTTGGGAAGCACAGGACATGCTCCTGTTTCTGGAGACAGGATCTTCTGAAGTTCAGAGTACCAGGAACCCCTGCTTTCTTCACTGTGCCCATATGAAATCTCATGTGGAAATGACCCTCAGCCAGTTCCCGTTTTGTTCCCAATCTTTCCATCCAGTTGGAAATACAGCCTCTGAAATGTCAGGGGCAGAGTGTTCCACAGCTTTAAGCAAGGGCAATAACTCATACCCTAGAAAGAAGGGGATAATATCAGTTATTAGCTAGGCAGCAGGCTCACACCTTTAAATCCAGTACTATGGAGGCTGAGGCAATAGAATCACTGTTTGAGCCCATCCTGGGTGATAGAGTGAGTTTTAGGACAGTTGGGATACAGTGACACCCTCTCTCAAAAAAATAGGAGAATTATACTATGTAGGAAGATGCAAAATCATAAGATGGGGGTAAGAAGGCAAGGCGGTGGGAAAGCAAGGGCAGGCAAAAACAGATAGAAGGCAAGGACAGGCGGTCAGAAGCAATGTGTAAGGTAAAGCTTTTCTGGAAAGGCAAGGCCAGACCAGGACACAGATATGGGAAGGCAAGGAGGAAGACAAAGGAGAACATAAGGACAGGAACAGGGAAGTGTGGAGGCAAAACTAGATAATGGGAGTCAAAGGCCATAGCAAGCATGGGAACATCAAGAGTGCAAGGTCAGGCAAGAGAAAAGATAGAGCCAGGCAAAAGAGAAGACACACCAGTCATGACCAAAGGCAGGTTGGAAAAGTAAAATGACAAAGAAGGCCAGATCAAGCAACAGGAAAAGGAAGGCAGGGCAAGCTGGAGGCTTAATCCAGCCAAGGTGGAAAAATAAGGCTGGGCCAGGTAGAAGGCAAGGCATGACAACAGGTAAGCCAAGCAAGTGGGTAGGAGACAGAGGACAGGCCACGTTCCAGATAAGAAAAATGGAAGGCAATTCAGGTCAGGCTAGGAGAAAGCAAGGGTAGGCCATATACAAGGGAAAAGAAGGTCATGCCAAGCCAGACCAGGAAGAAGGCAAGGGGCTGGAAAAGTCCAGTGATGGGAAGTGGGAAGTCCATAGTATGTAAGGGAAGGAAAGGTCATGAAGGCCAGGGGGAAGACATGGTCAAGCAAGGCCTGGGGGTTGGGACAGGCAAAAGGGAAGGGCAACAGTAAGCAAGGGGAAAGGCAGGCCAGTCAATAGAATAGAAAGGCAATGTCAAACAAGGTGGAATGCAAAGCAAGTGGGGAATCAAGACAGGTCTAGGCCTGAGGCAGGAAACATCAGCAAAGACAGTCAGAAAGCATGGGGGAGCCAGGTAGAAGGCTAGGCCAGGAAAGGGTAAGGAAGGCCAGGGAAATTTCAAAGCTGGGCATGGTGTCACATGACCAAGGAGAAGGCAATGACTATGGAAGCCTAAGATAAGACAAGACAAGATCCACTCAAGCCCAAGGGAAACAAGGGGTGAATGACCAGGGAAGATGGAGAAGTGTAAAGTCAAGAGAGAAGTCAAGGTCATGTGAAAAGCTAGAGAGAAGGCAGGATTGAAGGCAGCACTGCAAGTGGGGAAGCCAGAAAGAAGTCAAGGAAGAAGGCTAGCCCGAGCAGGGGAAAGGAAGTGAGGGAAAGAGGAAGGCAGACCAGGCAAACTTCAGGGAAAGGCAAATGTCAAGCAAAGCAAAGTGAGTACTGGCCAAGGCCAGAAATGATGGATAGGGTAAACAAAGCCAGAACAGGCAAAGGAGAAAGATGAGCCTAACCAGGCAAAAGGAAGGCAAGCTAGGCTTGGCAAAGGAGGGAGCAGAGGAATAGGCAAGGCCAAGCCCAGTCTGTGTGAACACCAGGACAGGCCAAGCCATGGGAAGGAAAGGAGAGACAAGTCATGGTGGACAGCAAAGGACATCAGGCAACTGTAGCCAGAAATGGCCAGGAGACATGGAGTGCCAGGCAAGAGCGAAAATCAGGTCAGTGTAGGACCTGAGAATGAGAGACCAGGACAGGTGAAATGCAACAAAAGGGGGAAGCAATGCCAGGTATGGCAAGGAAGAAGAGAAGGCCAAGCAAGAACAGGCAAGGAGGAAGACAGGCCAGAAGCTAGACAAGGAAGGAGAAAATTAAAACAGGAGCCTGAAAAAGCCAGGCCAAGAGGAAGACAAAGGAGAATCCAGGCCAGGCCAGGGGGAACCAAGGCTAAGCCAAACCAAAAGGAAGGCAAGAGCAGGTAGAAGGAGGCCCAAGAAAGACAGGAGGAAGGCATGGTCAGACAAGGGAGAAGGAGGGGAAGTGCAAAGATGAAGGGACAGGAGAGCAGGCCAGACGAGAAAAGGAAAGGCAGAAGGCAAATCCAATCAGAAGACAAGGTCAGACAAGACAACACTTAGGACAAGGCACAGAAACAGAGGTCCCGAGATCATGTGATGAGGAAGGCCAAGAGAATGAAGTCAGACAGAAGGCCGGGGTCAGGCAACACAGGCCTGAGGGAGAGTAAGAGAAGGAGGCAGGCTAGGGCTGGGGAAGACAAGACGAGGCCAGCAAGGGGAAGGCCTGGCCAGGCAAGGAAGGGAGAAAGACAAGGTCAGGCCAGGCCGAATGTCAGTCCAGGGGGAACATAGGTAGGCAGGCCAGGTAGGCAAAATGCAGGGAAGGCAAGACAGGCCAGGCCAGCTGCCAGTCAAGAGCAGGAGAAGGGTGTGATAAAACTAGGTCACCAAGGCAAAAGGAAAATAAGGCCATGTTGGGAGAAGGAGGAAGAGGTGGTTGAAAAGCTAGGAGAAGAAAGAGATAAGGCCAAGGGGCAAGTCAAAGCAAGGAAGGACAGTAGAAAGGCAAGTCCAGGCAAGGACAGAGGTAAGACAAGACAAAACAAGAGCAGGCAGTTGGTAAGGCAAACAGATTAAAGGGAAGGACAAAGAGGCAAGGCCTCATGGAAGGCCAGGCCCCGAAAGGGGTAACACAAGGCCTGGCCAGGTGGAAGGCAAGCAGGTGAGTGAAGACAGGCACAAGGCACATCAGGGGAAAGCAAGGAGGCTAGTTAAGGGAAGATGGGGTCAGATGAGATCAGGGATGGGAATGGTCAGGCAAGGTGGAATTCACAGAAATGGAGAAAATAAGGCCAGGCAGATGGCAAGACAGGACAGGGAAGACAGAAGAAAAGGTGATGAGAAAGGCAAGGCAGAGCAGGCATAAGGCAACAGGGAAGGCAAGGACACGTCCTGCATGATAGATTGTGATTTAGGGACAGATACAATTCAAGGCAAGGAAGACAGGAAGGCCAAAAGAGACAAGAGGAGATGAGAAGGGTAAACCAGACCAGGCCTGGGGCAAGTTATGGTCAGGCAAGCCCAGAAGGAATGCATGTTCAAATTTGGCCAGGGCAACCCTGGCTGAAGAAAGGGAAATCACAGACATCAAATGGACCAAAGACCTCAATGTAAGACCTGAATCCTATAAACATATGTAAGGAAAAGTCATGAAAATACTTCCAGATGCGGCTGTAGAGTAGGACTTCATTTTGCATATATAATCATTTTCTTTGCATTTTTAGAAGAACCTCATGGATATCAACAACACAAGGTAATATTTTCTACTAATCTATGAATCACTAAGCTAATAATTTCAGAAAAAAATACATGCATTATTAATTTTCTCCTCAGAATAATTTAGGTAACCAAGGAAATAGAACATACACTTCAGAGGGAAGGCTCACTGATGATGACCTGGAGGTTTTTCAAGATAGGTAAAGGCATCACAACTATTCCACCAGCATATTTATGAATACACTTTTGATTTGTCACTGTTTTCATTTCTGTGAAAGAATATGAAGACAATAAATATCCACAGATGCCAAATATTTTACACTGAATGCTTGAATGTTTTATGCAATGCAAATTTAAATATTGTAAGCTAAAACCAGGCATAGTGATGCATGCCTTTAATCCCAGCAGAGAGATGGCAGAGATAGGAGAGTCTCCATGAAATTGAGGTCACCCTGAGCCAGAATAGTGAATTCCAGGTAAGCTGAGGCTGGTGAAATTGGAATCATACTGGGGTGGCTGAGCTTTACAGGCAAGTGATTTAAGCACTGAGCCATTTATCAAGCCCCAATATTCTCAACATTCTCTAATACATACATATATATATATATATATATATATATATATATATATATATACACACACACACACACACACACACACACACACACACACACACACACACATATATATGTATGTATGTATGTATGTATATATATATATATGTATATATGGGGAGAGAGAGAGAGAGAGAACTGCGGATGCTTGGAGGGTTGGTGTCTGTGAGGCAGGATTTGAAGGGCGGAGCTCTTAGAAAGGCCACGCGTGTGCACAGTTCACAGCGTGCACTGTGAGGTCAGCTTCAGGTCTTTCTATGGCTATGGAGACAGAGGCACCACCCAGAGCAGTATCAATGCCCATGGACCTGGTACGTGAGCCGGCTAGGCAGTGCCAGATGCAGGAAAAGGAGGCTGAGCACTGGAGCCCTGAGATGTCCGTGGCCTTTGCCCTCAGGAGACACCAGATGGATGGATGGACAGAGGCTGGACATGGCGAACCTTAGTGTATTTCCAGGTGTCCACAGCTCCCTAGGGCTGGACTGGCTCCAGCAGCCATTTCCCATCAGCCAGTGTCCAAACCCTCCATAGCCGGTGCTGAGAGAAGATCCTCGTTCTCTTCAGATCTGGAAGGGGCCAAGCACAGGTCTGCACTCTTCTGTGTCCAGTCAGTTCCCTGAGAAGTGAGGACCAGGCTTCTCCTAGAAGCAGAGGCTCAGGTAAAGTAATGAGTGTCATTTGGGGGCATTATTAGAGCTGGTGTTTGTGCTGTGCCCTGTGGACCTTAGTGGAGCTGCATTGTAACTGTGCCACTTTTGATGAATATGCACTCAGTGCCTTGGAGAAGTAAGAATGCTGCAGATACAAGGATAATTATTAATATATGATTAGTTAATAGTGCTATTATGAGATTATTCTGTCATCATGTCAATGGATGTAATATACCTACTGATAAAATTAATGAAGATATTACTATAATTTCTGATTTATTGCATATATGGGATGGAGATATAATTGCAAATTATATATATAATGTTAAGTATAAATATTACTGGTGTTAATGTAAATAAATAAGACTAAATTTATGTGTTCTAAATAATATGACTATTATTCATCATATATATATACATGTTGTAGATGCAAAAACTAGGGCTTTTCAAGCAAGGTGTGGTGGCACATGCCTTTAATCTGAGCACTTGGGAGGCAGAGGTAGGAGGGTCACTGTGAGTTGGAGGCCACCCTGTGAATTCCAGCTCAGCCTGGGCTAGAGTGAAACCCCATCTCAAAAACAAACAAAAAAAAAAAAGGGATTTTTCATGATTGTGTTTGATTTAATCCTCCTGAGCCACAAGTAAGTGATCCAGGTGTATAATTTCATTGTCTGATTTATGTAAATTTCCCTGGCCTTGAGTGTATAACACAATTCAAACGGCTGGTAAGAGAAGAAGAATGCTTGTGTCAGAAAATATTCTGCTACTTATGTGGGAATGGACTTTATTTATTTATTTATTTTTTATTTTTATTTATTTATTTATTTAATTGAGAGCGACAGACACAGAGAGAAAGACAGATAGAGGAAGAGAGAGAGAATGGGCGCGCCAGGGCTTCCAGCCTCTGCAAACGAACTCCAGACGCGTGTGCCCCCTTGTGCATCTGGCTAACGTGGGACCTGGGGAACCGAGCCTCAAACCGGAGTCCTTAGGCTTCACAGGCAAGCGCTTAACTGCTAAGCCATCTCTCCAGCCCGACTTTTTTATTTTTATTACAATTGTGATAATTACTAACTTGTGCAACATTCTAGAAATAAAAAAGGCTTAATCCTCTGTGATTTCTTTTATGAAAGTAACTCTGTTTTTATTATTGAGGCAAAGTTTCACTGTAGCTAGGGCTGGCCTCAAAGTCATAGTGACCAACCAGGTTAAAACTCCATAGTGCTGAGGCTAAATCTTCCTCTATGGCCTGACTCTTCTTTTTCAAGCATATTTCTGTATATAAGGGATATCATAAAATGTTATAATAAATAATAGTACATATCATATTCAAAGTGTTAATGCTAGGGATAGAAATATTTTTAAATAATTAATTCCTTAGTTTGTATAATGGAACCTTGAGTATGATTCTCAAATTCATAAAAATTGAAATGACAAGATTAACATCCTAATTATGAAATCTAAGATAAATCATTTTTGAATAAGGAAGTTCTAAAAGTACCTAACAAGATGGTAGTAGTTAGGACATTTATAAGAATAATATTTACATATTCAGCAATTAAAATACTCTTAATGGGCATGAAATTCATTCTACATCTAAACCAGACACTGCTTCAGATCCCTCAGATCAGGTAGGGCATGGTTGGTTTCTGCCAATGACATTATACTAAGGGTCGGTTAGGTAAAATCAGGCATGTTTAACTTGTGTATGTGTTAGTGAGGACAGGAGAAATGAGCCATTCAACAAGAGAACTGAGGGTAGGGTGATCTCTAGTGACACTTCACATGAGAATGACAGGGCTACAGCTGAAGTGATCTTACACATGTACAGTTTGATGCTGATAGAATGGAATATAACGATAGACTTGATGTAACCCAGATCAATACAGTTCCTAGACTGATGTCTGAAAGTGGCTGGGGCATTGGTAGTGGGATCCATAAAGTAAGTGCTAGAATTATAGCTGGAGGCATGACTAGCATAAATAAGAGACTGAACAGGGAGTTTGGGTGAAGGAATTCTTTAATAAATAATGTATGGCTCAGAATATGGTTGGAGAAGCCCATATGGTCTGAAAACCCCTGACCCTTTTGTAGTTATATATATTTCAGTAGTTCATGTTGGTGGTTGAGACTGGGATAAATAGTGCTATGGTATTAATTAGATGTATTCATGTCAATGAGAATATTTGAATCTCAGAAAGTTAACCTTTAAGTATTACGCAATTTACCATTTTTACCACCATAAGAAAACATGTCCTTGAACAAGTTTCTTGAAGTTACTTTCGTATTGCTGGGACTCAACACCTGACCACAAGTAGCTGATGGGAGGAAAATGCGTTGGGCCTTGAGAGGCCTGGACAGGAGGCCTAGTGGAACTTCCTGAGCCTAGGGAAAGTTTGGTGAACTGTCTCCCCCAGCTATGACTCAGCAGGGGGCCAAAAGGCCTCTGGCCTGCTACTTCCACACAGGAAGTTAGAGTCCTGCCCTTGGGTGCTTAGAAACAATCATGGCAGAGGTCACGGTATGCTATTGGCCCTTACATCTCACCCCACCCTAAAGTCTCGCCTTCCTTCTTAACATTATATAAACACCCGCCTGTAACAATAAAGTCAGTTCCTGCTTCAACAAGACTCCCAGCTCCGTGGTTTGTTCCTCACTGTGGACACTCACACTCCTCCTCAACCCCTTGGGAGGAACCAGCGGGTCTGGTCCTTCCTCAGCACTACCTGCAGGGGGAGCCTGGAAAAATGTGTCTTTTGGCTTACAGTCTCAATCTTGAAAGGGTTAGGAAGCTTCATCATGGCAGGAAGAATTGCTAGTAGAAGAAACCAACCTGGATCACTCCAGTCTGAACTCAGATCAAGTAGGACTTTAATCATTGAAAACTAAGCTCTTAAAGTTACTGTGCCTCTGGGATGCCCTAATACAACGTTGAGGTCATAAACCCTATTGCTGGACTCTATAATGGGCTAGTGCTATTATCATGGGGTTACTTGGTTTGATCAATTTTATCTGGTCAATTTATAATAGCAAGAGATATGTTAAGTTCATTCATAGGAGTTTTTGTTCTCTTAAGCCGCTTCAACCAAAATTATTAATTCTGTCTCATTTGATTAGTCCATGAGGATAAAGTGTTCATAGTCAATTAAAAAGTTTTAGACCCAGAAGGTAATATCAATTATTAATTTATTCCAGACTCTTCACTGGTTGGCCAATTAAACTGGTTGGAAGTAAGAGAAAATTAGTCCCCCTTTTTAGTCATTCATATAAGTCCCTGATTAAGGGAAAAATGATTATGTTACCTTTGCATAGTTAGAATACTGCAATTCCTTAAGATGTGTCAGCAAACAGGTAATGCCTCTATTAATATTAACTATAAGACAGGATCTTGCTTTAGTCCAGGGTCACCAGTAACTCTCTCTCTGTAGTTCCAGGCTGGCCTCAAACTCAAAGCCATCATTCCTACCTCCACCTCGAGAGTGCTGGGAATAAAAAGGGCCTGTGTATTGTTTTACCTGTTTACTCTTTCCTTTAGGTCACATTCCTGTCTTGATTTAGCCTAAGTAATGCAAATGTGCTTATTATGGAACTGTAATTTACCTAATTTTAACTACCAATTGAGTATTTCATTTGATACACACTTACACAGGGTTAAATAAATTCTTATTACTCATGTTACAGTATCTCATCTATAAATTTACAGATTAATCCTATGTTCAATTTGCTTTTTAAATTTAGATACTGGCTAAGTATTTATTTGAGAGAGAAAGAGAGAGCAAGCATGGGAATGCCGGGGCCTCTAGCCAGTGCAAATGAGCTCTACTCACATGTGTCACCTAGATTATGTGGGTGCTGTAGAATCTGACATGGGTCCTGATACTTTGTATGCAAGCCTCTTAAAATCTAAGTCATTTCTCCAGCCCCTGAACACTCTTACTATAATTTTGTTAGGTAATTATGTTTGTTTGGGGCTAGGAGTAGTGCGTTGCCTAATCCCAGCTTTTTTCCTAGCTATCATTTGGTAAAGCTTCTTACTGCTTAAGAATGTACTCTCCAAGTACTGGACCCTTTGTGTGCAGTAGAGGTGGTTTGTTACTAAGGGCTGATTTTGATAATTGCTTCAGCCTCACTGGGTGTTCAAAGCTCACTCTCTACTTCTACTCTGCTGATGTGAAGACGTTATGACTGTTTGCTCTTGACATGTTTTCCCCACAATGATGAAGTTTCTTTTCAGGAGGAAATAACCCTTTTCCTACTATAAGCTATTTTGAAGTACAAAGGTAAATACTACCATGTTGTAAATATTACCATGTTGAAGGATAGTCCATCTCCTCTGAATGGGGGAAACAACTAAGATTCCCTGCATGTGAGGCTCAAGCCAGTGGAGGCTTCTGGTAGGAGATATGCTCAAGAGGAGGGCCTGAAGGAAGAATGCTGAAGGAGTTTCTTGGTCCTAGGAAGTCCAGCTTCAGTTCATCCTGGACAAAGAATTTTTCAGCGGGCTGGAGAGATGGCTTAGCGGTTAAGCGCTTGCCTGTGAAGCCTAAGGACCCTGGTTCGAGGCTCGGTTCCCCAGGTCCCACGTTAGCCAGATGCACAAGGGGGCGCACGCATCTGGAGTTCGTTTGCAGAGGCTGGAAGCCCTGGTGCGCCCATTCTCTCTCTCTCTCCCTCTATCTGTCTTTCTCTCTGTGTCTGTCGCTCTAAAATAAATAAATTGAAAAAAAAATTAAAAAAAAAAGAATTTTTCAGCATCACCCAGTTGGCATTGGTGAAGTATTACAGATGCAAGAAACATGGGGTCATGAAGTGCACTCATGTTTCTGGGTACTTTTGGGTCTGTACAATGTTTGGATCAAGTGTTTTGTCCCAACAAGGAAACAACTGCTACAGAAATTATTAAACACAGATGCCAAAGTCTGCCATTCTTTTCAATGTAAAATTAAATTTCCTGCTTTGTAAAGTGTCAATAAGTGTATATAATCTCATAACATTATAAGTCTCTTCAGTGTGTATGATGCTAACCACACAGCAATGGTTATTTGAAATTGATGGGTTTTTTTTTTGGGGGGGGGATAATGTAACTGTTTTGCATATGTGTGCACATACTTTAGAACATATGATGTAATTAATGTATGAAGATGACAGGCATTGGCCTTAATGTTGAAACATTATTTGTCATGGGCGAGTTTTGAATGGTTTGATTTCTGAATCATTGGGCACATCTATATTAAGTACTTTTGCTCACTTACAGGGAGTTTGTTTATTCAGCTCAAGTACAATCATGCAGAGCTTACTATGTGTGTACGTTTCTCAATTTGTTTTCTAGATAGGGACTCATTGTAACAGAAGCTGACCTGGAACTTACTCTCTAGTCCAGGGCTGGCCTTGAACTCACAGGGATCCTTGTACCTTTGACTTCCTAGTTCTGGGATTAAAGGTGAGTGCCACCATGACTAGCTGTAGTGTCTGGATTTTTTAAGGATACCCATCAGTAGTCAACCCCTGTATATTTCAACATTAAAGCTGTAAAATCACTAAGAATGGACCAAATATTCCTTTTATTAATGAAGAAAGTCAAGTGCTTTGTGATAATTGTCTAAATGACACTCTAATCATAACCAAGAAATATTTCTGACTTATGTGGTATATGTGCCTTTTTCTTATGATGATATAAAGCTATAAACATATATATAATATATTTTATTTGTTTCATTGAAAGCAGAGGAGAGAGAGATGGAGGACAGGAGGGTGAGAAAGAAAGGGAATTGACACGACAGGGTCTTTTGACACCAAAAATGAACTCCAGATGCATGTGCCAGCCTGTGCATGAGGTTTACATTGGTACTGTTGATTTGATCTTGGGGTGTCAGACGTTGAAAGCAAGCACCTTTACATTTGAGCCATACCTACAGTTCCTGATGCATATTTTCCTTCTTTTTTTTTTTTGTTTTGGTTCACAATTTTATTTTGTTTTAATTTTTAAATCAACTTTCCTTTATTCTTCCTTCATAACAAGTAAACATTAATTTACGAAATGATATGATTAGATAGGGTATGTTACACATGAATTTAAATATAATAATTTACCAGTAATTTCTTTTTTGGATTTTTTATTTTTTTAATATTTTTTCTCAATTTTTATTAACATTTTCCATGATTGTAAAAAATATCCCATGGTAATACCATCCCTCCCCCCACTTTCCCCTTTGAAATTCCATTCTCCTTCATATCCCCTCCCCACCTTAATCAGTCTCTCTTTTACTTTGATACCATAATCTTTTCCTCCTCTTATGATGGTCTTCTGTAGGTAGTGTCAGGCAATATGAGGTCATGGATATCCAAGCCATTTTATGTCTGGAGGGAGCACGTTGTAAGGAGTCCTACCCTTCCTTTGACTCTTACATTCTTTCTGCCACCTCTTCCGCATCAGACCCTGAGCCTTGGAAGGTGTGATTGAGATGTTACTCAGTACTCCAGTCACTTTTTTCCATCACTATGATACCTTCTGAGTTGTCCCAAGGTCACTGCCATCTGAAAAGAGAAGATCCTCTACCCAAAGTGAGAGTAGCATTAATATAACAGTATGAATATTAAGAGAAGTGCTTACTGGGCAATTTGATAAGCATAGTATATACATTTATCCACACATCAGAAGATTTTACACCCCTAGGGCTCAGGTCTACCCGTGTATTAAGTTTTCAGTATCAGGGATGTAGTCCCTCTCATTTAGTGGGCCTCCAGTGCAACTGGAGGACAGTTGGTTTCCACCATGCCACTATTGCACCCGTTGGCTCACTTGGCCTGGCTGGCCAATTACAAGGCTTGCAGTGTCCACTGTTGAGTTTCTTCACTGGTGGTATCTCTTTCTCCCATTGAACTGCATGTAGAATGGCTTCTTCCAGCTTTCTGTCACCTGGTCTACATGGAAAAGTTTATCAGTTCAATTCCAGCAGGATTTTTCAGTGGCCTTGCAGCCCAAGTATGTGGAGTTTTCAGGGTCTTACCATCTATTCCTGGTGGGAAGCCAAGGGCCTCAGCAATGGCCTATAATGTTTTGGGGGCATCAGGGACCTCCCTGGCCAACAATTCAGTGGAAGGTATCACAACCCTGGCAATGAAAATTTTCTAGCAATGATCTGAGTGTTCCATTGTCCAAAACCAGAGGATTCCAGATGATTTATTTCTATCCTCTTAGATTTTGATTAGCCCTCTCTCCGCCTTTCCTTTACTCAATCTCTTCCCCTGACCTCACTTTGGGCTTTTTCACCCCCGTTAATCTATTCTTCTACTTACATATATACAATACAAATCTATTAAGTACCCTCCTCCTTTCCTTTCTCTTCCATTATACTCCTTTTTAGCTTACTTGCCCCTGCTACTGAGTTTTTTCCTTCTCACGCAGAAGCCCAATCATCTGTAGCTAGGATCCACATATGAGAGAGAACATGTGGTGCTTGGCTTTCTGGGCCTGGGTTACCTCACTTAGTATAATCCTTTCCCGATCCATGTACTGTCCTGAAAATTTGATAACTTCATTTTTCTTTACTGCTGTGTAGCACTCCATTTGTATAAATGTGCCATATCTTCATCATCCACTTATCAGTTGAAGGATATCTAGGCTGGTTCCATTTCCCAGCTATCATGAATTGAGTGGCAATAAACATGGTTGAGCACATACTTCTAAGGAAATGAGATGAGTCCTTAGGATATATGCCTAGGAGTGCTATAACTGGGTCATATGGTACATCAAACTTTAGCTGTCTTAGGAACCTCCACACTGAGTTCCACAATGGCTGGACCAGATTTCATTCCCACCAGCAGTGTAGAAGGGTTCCTCTGTTTCCACATCCCTGCTAACATTTATGATCATTTGTTTTCATGATGGTGGCCAATCTGACAGGAGTGAGATGGAATCTCACTGTAGTTTTAATCTGCATTTCCCTGATGACTAGGGATGTAGAACATTTTTTTAGATGCTTATGCACCATCTATATTTCTTCTTTTGAGAACTTTCTATTTAGCTCCATAGCCCATTTTTAATTGGCTTGTTTAATTTCTTATTATTTAACTTTTTGAGTTCTTTGCATATCTAGATATTAATACTCTATCAGATATATAGCTGACAAAGATTTTTTTCCCATTCTGTAGGTTACCTCTTTGCTTTATTCACAGTGTCCTTTGCTGTACAAAATCTTTGTAATTTCATGAGGTCCCAGTGGTTAATGTGTGGTTTTATTGCCTGAGCAATTGGGGTAATATTCAGAAAGCCTTTGCCAAGACCAATATGTTGAAGGGTTTCCTCTACATATTTTTCTTGCAGTTTCAGAGTTTCTTGTCTGATGTTAAGGTCTTTAATCCATATGGACTTAATTCTTGTGCATGGAGAGAGATAAGAATCTATTTTCATCTTTGTATAGATTCGTATCCAGTTTTCCCAATACCATTTGCTGAAGAGGCTGTGTTTTCTCCAATGAGTATTTTTAGCATTTCTATCAAATATCAGGTGGCTATAGCTACTTGGACTAACATCCTCTATTCTGTTCCATTGATCTACACGTCTGCTTTTGTACTTGGACCATGCTGTTTTTCTTACTATGGCTCTGTGGTATAGTTTAAAATCAGGTATGGTGACACAAACAGCCTTATTTTTGTTGCTCAGTATTATTTTAGATATTCGAGGATTTTTTGTGATTCCAAATAAATTTTTGGATTCTTTTTTCTATTTCCATGAAGAATGTCATTGGAATTTTGATGGGGATTGCATTAAATGTATAGATTCCCTTTGGTAAGATTGACATTTTCGCAATATTGATTCTTCCAATCAAGGAACAAGGGATGTTTTTCCATTTCCTAGTGTCTTCTGCAATTCCTCGCTTGAGTGTTTTATAGTTTTCATTGTAGAGATCGTTTACTTCCTTGGTTAGGTTTAATCCAAGGTACTTTATTTTCTTTGATGCATTGATGAATGGGAGTGATTCTCTGATTTCATCCTCTGTGTGTTTCTTGTTTGCATATAGGAAGGCTACTGATTTCTGTGTATTTACTTTGTATCATGCGACATGGCTGCAGGTGTTTATCAGCTCTAACAGTTTGCTGGTAGAGTCTTTAGGGTCCTTTACATACAGAATCATGTCATCTGAAAATAATGATAACTTGATCTCTTCCTTTCCAATTTGTATCCCTTTCATGTGTGTCTTGCCTTATTGCTATGGCTAAGACTTCCAGTACTATATTAAATAAAAGTGGGGACAGTGCGCACCCTTGTCTTGTTCCAGATTTTAGTGTAAAAGCTTCCAGTTTTCCCACATTTGGTAATATGTTGGCTGTAGGCTTGTCATAAATAGCCTTCATTATATTGAGATATGTTCCTTCTATTCCTGTTCACTGTAGGACTTTCATCATGAAGGATGTTGGATTTTGTCAAACACTTTCTCTGCATCTAATGAGATGATCATGTGATTTTGTCCTTCAGTCCATTTATATAATGTATTACATTTATTTTTTTTATTTTTTTTTTAATTTTTTATTTATTTGAGAGCGACAGACACAGAGAGAAAGACAGATAGAGAGAGAGAATGGGCACGCCAGGGCTTCCAGCCTCTGCAAACGAACTCCAGACACGTGCACCCCCTTGTGCATCTGGCTAACGTGGGACCTGGGGAACCGAGCCTCGAACCAGGGTCCTTAGGCTTCACAGGCAAGCGCTTAACCGCTAAGCCATCTCTCCAGCCCTGTATTACATTTATTGATTTGCATATGTTGAACTATCACTAAATCTCCAGGATAAAGCTTACTTGGGCAGGGTGAATGATCTTTCTGATATATTCTTGTATTCTGTTTGCCAATATTTTGTTGAGAATTTTTGCATCTATGTTCATGAGGGAGATAGGTCTGTAATTTTCTTTCTTTCTTTCTTTTTTTTTTTTTTGTTTGTTCTGTCTTTGCCTGGTTTTGGAATCAGATTGATGCTAGCTTCATAGAAGGAGTTTGGTAGGATTCCTTCTTTTTCTATTTTATGGAAAATCTCAAGAAGCAATGATGTTAGTTCTTCCCTGAAGGTCTGGTAAAATTCAGCACTGAATTCATCTGGGACTGTGGTTATTTTAGTTGGGAGATTTTTGATATGTGCCTGGATCTCCATGCTTTTTGTAGGTCTATTTAAGTGATTTATCTCATCTTGATTTAATTTATATAAGTCATATAAATCAAGGAAATCATCCATTTCTTTCAGATTTTCATACTTTGTGGAGTATATACTTTTATAGTATGTCCCTCTAATTTTTTGAACTTCTCTGGCATCTGTTGTGATGTTACCTTTTCCATCTATAATTTTATTAATTTGTGTCTTTTCTGTCTTTTGGTCATATTTGCTAAGGGTTTATCCATCTTGTTTATCCTTTCAAAGAACCAACTCTTTGTTTCATTGATTCTTTGGATTTTTTTTTTTTTTTTTGGTTTCTATTTCATTAATTTCTGACGTGATCTTTATGATTTCTTCCCATCTACTGATTTTTGGTTTGCCTTGTTCTTATTTTCCCAAGGCTTTAAGGTGAATCATTAGGTCATTTACTTGCAACCTTTCTAATTTCTTAATAGAGGGACTTAAACCTATAAATTTACATCTTAGGACTGCCTTCATTGTGTCCCAGAAATTTTGGTATGTTGTGTTCTTATAATATTTTTACTCTATAATTTTTTTTATTTCCTTCTTGATTTCTTCATGACCCCTACATCATTTAGTAGTGTGTTGTTTTATTTCCATGATTTTGTGTATGCTCTATAGCCTTTCTTGCTATTGATTTGTAGTCTGATTCCACTGTGGTCAGATAGAATGCAAGGAATTATAGCATTTTTCCTGTATTTCTTAAGATTTGCTTTGTGTGCTAGTATATGGTCTTTTTCAGAGTATGTTCCATGTGCTACTGGAAAGAATGTATATTCTGCAGCATTTGGATGAAATGTCCTGTATATATCTGTTAGGTCCATTCCTTCTATGACCTCATTTATTCAAGATGCCTCCCTGTTCATTTTTTCCTGGGATGACCTGTCAATTGATGAGAGGGGTGTTGAAGTCACCCACTACCACTGTGTTTGGTGTTATCTGTGACCTTAGTTCCAATAGTGTTTGTTTGATGAATTTGGGGCACCCATGTTAGTTGCATATATGTTTAGGAATGTAATGTTCTCCTGTTGTAGGATGCCTTTAATCAATATTAAGTGGCCTTCCTTATCTTTCCTAAGTAATGTTGGACTGAAGTCTACCTTGTCAGATATTAGGATAGCAACCCCTGCTCGTTTTTTAGGTCCATTTGCTTGAAACACCATTTTGCAACCTTTCACCATAAGATAGTATCCATCCTTTGTAGAAAGGTGGGTTTCTTGGAGGCAAAAAATTGAAGGATCCTGCTTTTTAAACAAGTCTTCAAACATATGTCTTTTGGTTGGCGCATTGAGGCCGTTGATATTAATAGGTATTATTGAAAGGTGTGTATTCATTTTTGCCATTATTTTGTAGTTCTTCCAGTTTTACCTTTGCTTTCTTATGTTGAATAGTATTTGAGTATTGCTTGTTTTTTTCCCAGTTCCTTATATGTGTGCTTTTCTTTTTCTTCAGCATGGAGGATTCTTTTAAGTATTTTCTGTAGAGCTGGTTTTGCCTTCAAATACTCCTTTAGCTTGCTTTTGTCATGGAATGTCCTTATTTCTCTGTCTATTTGAATGGATAGCTTTGTAGGATAAAGTAACCTTGGTTGACAGTTGATATCTTTCAGAACTTGGAATATATCACTCCAAGCCCTTCTGGCGTTTAAAGTTTGTGTTGAGTAATCTACTGTAATCCTGATAGGCTTGCCTATGTAGGTAACTTGATTTTTCTCTCTGACTGCTTTCAGTATTTTTTCTTTGGTTTGTGTGTTTGGTAGTTTGATTAGAATAGGGCGAGGAGAGGTTCTTTCCAGGTTTTGTCTGGCTGGGGTTCTAAAGGCTTTCTGTATCTGCATTGGCACCTCTTTCCCAATTTGGGGGAAGTTTTCTTCTATGATTTTGTTGAAAATGCCTACTATGCCTTTGGAGTGAAATTCTTCTCCTTCTACTGTGCCCTGAATTCTTATGTTTGATCTGTTCAGTGTCCCAAATATCTTGAAATTCCCACTCATACTTTTCTATTAGTTTGTCTTTTTCTTTGTTGGACTGTATTTGATCTGCCGCCTGGTGTTCTAGCTTAGATATTCTGTCCTCTCCTTCATCCATTCTACTGGTGAGATTTTCTACAGAGATTTTTATTTCATTAACTGTGTTCTTTATTGCTTGTAATTGTAACTGTTTTTTTTTATTAGTTCTTTTTCCTTTTTTATGTCCAGTATTGACCTCTTTATTTTATTAAATAGGTGTCCTGTATCATCTTTGCTTTCTTTGATTTCTTCTTTGATTTCTTTGAACATATTTATAATAATTCTTTTGAAATCTTTCTCAAGCATTTCCTGTAACTCATTCTCACTGGAGGTCATTTCTGATGCATTAATACTTTTTGGTGGATTTATATTGTCTTGATTTTTGATGTTTCTTGTGTTATAATGTATATATTTTTGCATCCTGTATTATTTAGTGAATGAATTATCTAGTTAGCTGGGTATTATTAGATGTATCAATCAATCTGATGTTATATATCTTCAGGGTAGGAGCTTAAGTTGCTAGGTGTGGCTCTCAAGACTCTCAGAGTATCTACACAAGTGACCCTATGTTCTGGGTTAGCCTGCTATGAGAGTATTCAAGTAGGCTGAGTCGAACCAAATACAGATAGTTACTAAAATTTAACTAATCAATATACACTTTCAATGAAAAACAGCACAGAGTACTTATCCAAGAGTAGGTATTATGACAACCAGATCTCTGTCTGTTCCTTAGGCTGTGTGGTGCCTCACCCACTCCCTTAATCCTGACAACAAGGAGGTTAAGAACCCTGTAGAGCATTCCAAGTCAGTTTGTGACCAAGTGAGACCCTTCCCTAATGTACAACTGAATAGGAAACAAAGCCACTATAAATCAAGAAGCAGCAAGTAACAAGCCCAAAATATAGCTTATTTAAGAATGGCAAATCCAACCATCCATCAGATTTAACATATAATTTATCCTGATATGGAAGGTGCAATTAGCACTTCTGGTTCAGGCCTTTATACCAGGTTTATTAGGTGGGTACTGACCTGGTGTAATCCCAGTTATCTTTTGGGATGATTTTGGTCTCAGGTATGCTTGGGTCCCACTGTTGGTTCAAATAGGCTTGGCTGGGTCATTGGCCCACTGCTGTTTGCTGGGTGGGGGAGGCGATGCTGCCAAGACTGCTCTAGTTGTCTCCCTGTTCCACATGTTCTTCTACCTTGTGATTTGCTCTTCCGTTGTTCATTGCCATTCTCCCTTCATGTTTCTTGAGTTTGCAGAGAGCTCTGGTGTGCGCGGAAAATCCCCTCACCTGGCTTTTCCTGCAGCTCAAGCAGAGCCTGGCTGCTGGCTACTGTGCAGCCACCGTGGTCCTGCGTGGACCTGCTGGAGGCACTTCTGCAGGCCTGTGTGGGCTCTGGATTCTCTGGATCTCTCCTACTTCTCCGCTGCCATTTCAATTTCCTATACACCTCACTTTTTAATAAAAGTGTGTATTTTGCTGGCGTGGTTTTTTGGCTCGCCCCCACAGGCTGCTTTGGCTGGTACCTATGCTGCCGTCATAACCGGAAGTCCTGCTGCATGTTTTCTATGAGAGATTATTTTGTGTGGCAATTAGGTAATATAGTTGTAGGGTATATGCTTCTGATATAAATTTATACTTATGTACATAGGAGATGGGTTATGTTTTAAGGCTAATCAATTAAGCATTCATATGCAAATAGCTTAGGTTGTAACTAGATTTTTTTAAAAAAATTATTTATCTCTTTGCAAGCAGAGAGATAGACTAGATACAGACAGAAAGAGACAGTGGGCATGCCTGCACCTCTACTCCAGATGCATGTGCTCCTTTTGCATCTGGCTTACATGAGTCCTAGGGACTTGATCCTGGGTCCTTTGGCTTTGCAGGCAGGAACCTTAACTGCTAAGCCATCTCTCCAGGCCATGGCTAGATTTTTTTTTCTTTTCTGTTCTTTTTCTTTCTTTCTTTCTTTTTTTTTTTTTTTTTTTTTGAGTTAACGAGGCAAGGTCTCACTCTAGCCCAGGCTGACCTGGAACTCACTATGTAGTCTCAGGGTGGCCACAAACTCCCAGTGATCCACCTACCTCTACCTCTGACATCCTGGGATTAAAGGTGTGCACCACTTTGCGTGGCTTCATGACTAGATTTTTAACCTCATTAATTTTCTTGTATTTTAAGGATTATTTATTTATTTGTGTATTTTTTATTTATTATTTATATGTGCAGGAGAAGTATGGGTGCAGAAGTTCTCTTGCTGCTGAAAACGAATGTGAGATTTTATTTTGCCAGTGTTTTCATCTGCTTATATATGTGTGATTTGAGAATTAAACATGGTTTGTAGCCAAGCACCTTTAATGGCTGAGCCATCTCCTCAATCCCTTTTTTGTACCTTTTCAAAATAGTTTTATTGATGGCTTCCATGCAGGTCCATAGTATACTTTGATCATAATTTTCCTCTATTTTCATCTTTAATCCTTTCTTCTGCATTGTCCTTTCATTGAACCTCTTTTTTATCTAGCTTGTCCCTCTTCTATTTTAATGTCTTTTTGACCTCCTTCATCATCCACCTGGAAAAGTTGATGTGTCCAGTATTGTGTAGGTCTTGTGCAAGTGATGACACTCGCTATGAAGTCATGAATACAAAGAACAAAGGTGTCCAGAAGACAGCTTTCCAAAGCCCTTTCAGCACCTTCTTCTCTGTTGTTCCTGAGCCTTACATTAGGTGGTATTGATGTCTAATTTAGTGTTGAGAACTGAGCACTCACCTTTTCTTTTTAAAATATCTTTTATTTTTATTTATTTATTTAAGAGAGAGAGAGAGAATTAATGGGCACACCTGAGCTTCCAGCTGCTTCAAACAAATTCCAGATGCAAACACTACCTTGTATATCTGGCTTATGTGTGTTCTGAGGACTTGAACCTGGGTTTTTGGTTTTACAGGCAAACCCTTAACTGCTAAGCCATCCCTCCATCCCAGAAGTCACTTTTTCTTAGAATTTTGATGACTTTTGAGCTCTTCAATAGTCAACAACATCTGAAAAAGAATTTATATGAACCTAGGTTAGAGCAGCACAAACCTATGGGCAAAGATAAATCATTATAGAGAAATTTGATAGGTACAACATATCCATTTAGCCAAATAACCCTAATTGCTTCCCTCAGGGACTATATTTTTCCAAATCATAATTTTTTAAAATACTTAATTTATTTATATGTGAAAAAAGAGAAGGTGGGAGAGAAAGAGAGAGAATGAGAATGGGCATGTCAGTGCCTCTAGCCACTGCAAACAAACTACAGATGCATGAGCCACCTAGTGAATATGGCTTACATGGTTACTGGGGAATCAAACCTGAATCCCTAGGCTTCACATGCAAGTGTCTTAACTGCCAACCCAGACCTACAGCCCCAAATCATAATTTTTTTTTTGAAAAGGGTTTTATATCAGGCATAGATTCACTTTCATATAGTAAAACTCAAATGGAGTCAGAGAGCAGTCAGTTACAACTCTTTCCAGACCACAAGTCATTTTAGTTTGCATTTCCCAATGGCTAACATGTAGAATATTTTTTGAAATATTTATTGGCCAATTGTATTTCTTCTTTTGAGAACTGTCTGTTCCGTTATATATCCCATTTATATTTATTATTTGACTTTGTATTTCCTTGTTTTGAGTTTTTTACATATCGTAACCAAATTTTTAGTAAGTGGGAATTTTCCTCCATTATGTATGTTGCCTATATTTATTGTTTTTTTAAAATTTTTATTGACAATTTCCATACAAGTAGACAATATGGTCACAGCTTCCTCTCACAACCCTTTCTTTTCATCTATCCAAATATCCCTTCCACTAAATTTCTTTTTCTTTCCAACAACTCTCTCTGCTTGGTTTTTTTTTTTTTTTTTTTTTTTTTTTTTTTTGTTTTCTGAGGTAGGGTCTCACACTAAATCAGGCTGATCAGAAATCATTATGTAGTCTCAGGAGGTTCTATTGATCCATTTCTTTGTCAGTTCTTGGCCAAGTGCATTTAATTTCCCCAGCCTCTGTTTGTTTTAAACAAGGTCTTAATATGTAGGCCAAGTTGAAATGTAACACAAGGTATAGGCTAGATGAGCCTCAGAGCTGTGGGAATATTCACAGCCCAGGCTCCTGTGTCATGGGTTTACAAGCTTGATATAAAATGTCCCATTTACTCTATCTCTTTTGGTCCTTTGTGTTGATAGCTGTGGCTTGAATGAAGACTATACCCATAGGCTCATGTGTTTGAACATTTGAATCCTAGGTGGTATGTTATCAATCAATGTTCAAACATCCACATACTCCAAGATTTTTTAACTGAACCATAAAAAAAAAAAAATACAGGGCAAGTACCAAACTCTGTAGTGCCAAGTCCAACAACTCCAGCCAGTGACAAGACTCCAAGTCTGATAATTATAACCAGCAAAAATGTCTCTGGGGTTCCAATTCTGCCCTCCAGATAGGCTACTCAAAGTCCTGGAAAACATCATCTGGGGCCAGCAACTCTCTTTAGCAGCCATCTTGTGGTCCCACATCCCCACTGGGTCTCCACTGCAACACACAGTACATCCTTATGGCTCCATTGGGTCTCCATGCAGTAAATTGAGCAAAATTTGCTTCACACTGCCCATGGCTGTTTACAAAGCACAAGACCATGTTGCAAATTCAGTGACCCTTTCTTTCCTGCATTTCTTGTGCTCCCTAATACCTGGTGGGGTGCCAATTTGTTAATCAAGGGGGTAAATAAAGCAGACATTGAATGACAGGACATTTCTTCTGCATTCAGCCCCCTTCAAAACACTAAATTCTTTCTCTTGTCCCAATGCAGGTAAGCTGGCCCAATTTCAATGGTTGTAGTCTTTCAAATAATTTCAGCTGAATGGGCAGCAGTTTCACCCAAAGATTTCATTTCTGTGCCATATCCATCTGCTCACACCAGTCCATTTATGCACAATGCAACTCTGCACAAATTCTTAGAAATGAGCATAATAGCAAGTCTCTCACACACACTGCTTCTATACCAGTCCAACAAAACTCTTTCTCCCTCATAAGCCAAACCTTATATTCCATAGTTCCTACTGCATTCAGGTCTTTCAACTCTGACCAGAATAGTTCATCAAGCTGTTCTTACAGCATTGCAAGGCTTCTCATAGACTAAGGTTTGAAATCCACATTCCTCTTGATAACCAGCTCCAATAGTCCAAAGCCACACATTCAGATGTCTAGAAGCAAATCCTCAATACCAAATTTACTTTCACATCCAGGTTCACATCGCTGGCAGAAAACACACAACCCAGAGCAGCATGGGGGAAAACAGGTTTATTTTGGCTTACAGACTTCAGGAGAAGCTCCATGATGGCAGAAAAAAAATTATGCCATAAGCAGGAAGTGGACATCATCTCCCCATCAATATCAGGCAGACAACAGCAACAGGAGAGTGTGTCAAACACTGACAAGGGGAAACTGGCTATAATACCCATAAGCCTACACCCCAACAATACACTGTCTCCAGGGACATTTATTTCTAAATCTCCATCAGCTGGGAACCTAGCATTCAGAACACCTAAGTTTATGGGGGACACCTGAATCAAAGCACCACACCTATAAAGCCAAAGGATCCAGGTTTGATTGCCCAGGACCTATATGTACAAGGTGGCTCATGTGACTGGATTCCATTTGCTGTGACTGCAGACCCTGGTTCACCCATTATTTCCCTCTCTTTCTTTCTAATGTATAAAATAATTTTAAAAAAATCTCCCTTGGGGTTTGGGAGATTACTCAGCAGCCCAAGGTGCTTGCTTGCTTTCTCCATAATCACTGGATCTCTGTTTTGATGGAGTATAAGTGATCATAGTACCTGTAACCATCTCCCTTGAACTGGTTTCAGGTTAGCCATGAGAGTAGTATTCATGTCACTGTTTTCTCTATAGTGACTTTTGGACTCTCGATAAGTGAGGTCGAGGTGCCCCATCTCATGGTAAGCAGTTGGCTCTCTATTCTTGATGTACTGATGTATCCAGATTGGTATTCCCACCAACTGTAAGAACAGACTCTCCAAAGGTGAGAGCAGTTTGAATTAAAGGGGTAAGCATAGCTTTTAGATAGTCTTATTGATGTGTATCTCCACTCTTGCTAAAGAGCAGTGGGGGGTTTCCTCTGCAGCCTAATGGTTCCCTGTATTAGGGAATCTGGCTTTTTTCCCCCCAGAGCCAGATATGAGTTCTTTCCAGTTGAGCAGGTCTCATGTCCAATCAGTGAGCAACTGGTTACCTACAACAGCTATGTGCCACTATTGCACAAGAGTATTCTTGCTTGGCTCGTTCATTTTGTAAATGGCAAGATCTGCTTATTCAATCTATTGGCAACCACTTATTCCCCCGATGCTGCCATAGCACTTTCTAGCATCATTAAGGAAAGCTGGGAGGGAACTGGATCCCTCTCAGTTCCAGCATGGGCACTTGATATCCTGTGGTCACGGGCCGTGGTGTTTTCAGCAGTAGAAACTTATCTTTTAGCTCTTGAAGGTAATCAAGTGTTTTTGGCAATGCCTTGTATTATTTTAGAGACATAAGTATCTCCCTGAGAAACAGCTCACTGTGGAAGTAACCCAGTTCTGGCCTTGGGCATTGCAAGACAGAGCCCATGGTCTTAGAGCTATGCTTTCTCCACTTTTTAGGAGGCTCCTCTGTATGTCCCCCCCTCCATGCTACTGAGGACAAAGAGTTGCAGAATGTGATCCAGGAATAAGATTTCTATGGACTTGATTCATGTTTCCATTAATTTTGTGTATTCCCCACCAGCACCATTTCTATAGAATTAAAGATCCAGGTATGACTTATAATAACTACAATTACCTGATCTTTGACAAAAGGGCCAAAAATGCTCACTGGAATGAAGACAGCATCTTCAGCAAATGGTGCTAGAGAAAGTGGATAGACACATGTAGAAGATTGAATTTGGACCCTCTCCTCTAATCTTGCATAAAAATCAACTCCAAATAAAACAAGGACCTCAATATAAGGCCTGAAACTGTAAATTAACCAGAAGAAAAAGTAGGAAGAACACTTCAAGATATAGACATAAGGAAAGACTTTGTGAATAAGACTCCAGTAGTCCATGGAATTAGGCAAACATTCAACAATTCAGACCTCATGCAAACAAAAAGCTATTGTACAGACAAGCAAACCATCAACAGAGTCAACAGACAACTTACTGATTGGGAGGAAACCTTCAAGAGCTACACCTCCAACAAAAGTTCAATATCTAGAATCTACAAAGAACTCAAAACCCTAAACAATAAAACATCAAGCACTATGCTAAAAAAAAAAAAATGGAGCAGCAAATTGAACAGAGAAATTTCAAAGGAAGAAATACAAATGTCCATTAAACACCCAGAGAGATGTTCAACATCTCTATTCAGCAGGGAAATGCAAATTAAAATGACTAAGAGATTCCATCTAACCACAAGCAGAATGACAGCCATCAAAAAATCAAATGAGAGCACATGCTTTCAGGGGCTTGGGGAAGGAGGAACCCTCATCCACTACTGGTGCAAACTTACATGATTATGGAAATCAGTATAGAAATGCCACAAAATGCTGAATATAGAATTACCATTAAGGATAGAGTTGGCTTAGCAATTAAGGTGCTTGCATGCATAGCCTAAGAATGCATGTTTGAAGCTCCAGGTCCCACAGAACCAGATGCACAGTGATGTAAGCACACAGTGTAGCACATGCAGCAAGGAGATTCATACATCTGGAGTTTGATCACAACAGATGAAAGGACCCGGGGTGTCCATTCTTTCTCTCTCTCTCTCCTCTCTCTCTCCCCTCTCTCAAAAATGAATAAAAATTTAAAAAAAGAGTTAAAGGAAAATGGAGGGACTTGGGCAAAAGTCATGCTAAGTGAGGCTATATAGGCTCAGAAAGCAGATGCCCCATGTCCTCTCTCATATGCAGTATCTAACCTGGAAGATAATTAGTTAATTGTAAGCCATAATGAATATCAATGGTAAGAATATGATTCTGAAATAAAGCTAGGAAAATGGAGAAATAAGGTGGGAGAGAGGGGCGTAAGGGCTGTTCAACAATTCAATGGTCAGAAAAAAAAAATAAAAAGAGGAAGAAGGAGAGGAAAGGAAGGAAGAAAGAAAGAAGAAAACAGTTTTTTTTTAAAAATATTTTATTTATTTATTTGAGAGAGGGAATATGCATGACTGACTGGGCCTCTAGCCAGTCCAAACGAAAACCAGATGAATGTCCCACCTTGTACATCTGTCTTTATGTGGGTACTAGGGAATAGAACCTGTGTCCTTTGGTTTGGCTGGCAAGTGCCTTAACTGCTAAGCCATCTCTCCAGCTGAATAGTTTTGACTTTTATCAAATCGCAAGTGATATGATCCTTAGTGGCCTCATTATTTTTGAAGCATGGCAGATAATGTCTCCAAAGACACTGTTGACAGAGGACGGTAAGTAACCCTTGTAAAAAGTGTATGCTTTAAATAGAATCATATCCCTCCACAAATAAATAATTCCAAAAAATATCTGTCCTCTGTGCCTCAATTTTCTTGCTTATGAAATTGAAGGGTTGAATCAACAGCCTTAATCTACAAGTTATAAAAATTTTAATTCACTGGTATTTAATGAAAAATCCTGGAACATTTTCCACTTTTTTAAAATTGTTTATAAATTATTTGCAAGCAGAGAGAAGGAATGAGTACGCCAGGGTCTCTTGCTGCTATAAATGACCCCAAGTACAAGTGCCATTTTGTGCACCTAGCTTTATGTGGTTACTGGAGGATCCAACTCAGGCTGTCAGGTTTGCAAGCAAATGCCTTTAACCATTGAGACTTCTTTTTGTGCTTCTATAAGCTACATATTTTTATATTCTTAACTAATTGACACCCATATTGATTTACCAATTATGCAGGCCCTGATGAGGTGACACTATTTTCAATCGATAAGAAAAAAATTGAATGTATCTTTTACTATATTAAAAATATGTAGAGATTGGAGAAATGCTTAGTGGTTTAAAATGCTTGTATGGGGCTGGATAAATTGCTTAGTGGTTAAGGCACTTGCCTGTGAAGCATAAAGATGTAAGTTTGATTCTTCAGGTCCCACATAAGTTATATGTATAGGGTGACAAATACATCTGGGGTTTGTTTGCAGTGGCTAGAAGCCCTAGAATGCCCATTCTCTTTTGCTTTCTCTCCCAGTCTCTGTCGTTAATAAATAAATAAAAAAAATTTAAATATGAAAAAAAGTAAAAATTCTTGTATGCAAACCTTCCAACCCATGTTTGATCCCCTGGCACGAACATAAAGCTGGACACAAAGTGGCTTGCTGCCAATGCAGATGAACTCCAGACACGTACTATATTGTGTATCTGGCTTATGTGTGTACTGGGAAATTGAACCTGGGTCCTTAGGCTTCATAGGCAAACACCTTACCAGTAAGTCATCTCTCCATTCTGGCTCCCCTTTTTGTAAGTTCTTGAGCTCTGAGCCACATCTTATCTCCAGTGTCATGTAAGTAAGAGGGAATCTCTATAGAAAACAAACAAACAAAAAATGTTATTTAGAAATGGTCATACAGTCTTAGTCGAGTTTCTGGTCTTATATTGAAGTCTTTGGTCCATATGGACTTGAGTGTAGTGCATGGCGAGATGTGTGGGTCAAGTTTCAGTTTCCTGCATATGGTTATCCAGTTTGTCTATTCAATTCTCTATAAAAAAGTAAGGGTTATCTCATTTGTCCTGGTGCTAACTTACTCTCCATTGGAGAATCTGCTTCTCTTTTTCAGATGAATATAGATCCTAAAGAGAGATCCACCCCATCATACCTCAAAAGGGCCCCATCTGAAACTAAGAACAATTGGAAAAACAAGCAAGGGTGATGTTTTCCGGGTGAACCAGGTACCAGCACAAGGGTGAAGGAGACCAACACAGATAAAAAATCAACTCCTACCAAATCAGAGAGCCAGAGACCCAGAGGCCCCCAACATCTCACTGAAGAAGCAGACCAAAAGTGAACCCAACATGGCTCAGGGAAATTTTGCAGAAGAGGGGGTGGAAAGAATATCAGAGGCACATGTGGGGTCATGATATGCAGACATTTATCCTACCCATAACTGTGGGCTAACTCCACAATATATCTAAACAAGGAGGTGCCAATGGGAGGGGGTAGGTCACAGATGAGCCTAATAATGGAACCAAACTGACTGTATTTGCTGAATACAAAACTAATTGATAAAAAAATTAAAAAGAGAAAAGAAGAAGAAGAAAAAAAGAAATATTGATAAGCATTGGTTATATATAAATATATATTGTGCAAGATGAGGAAACAAATAAGAAAAGTCATTTGAAGAAAATCCTGATAAAGCAGGAAGTAGAAGTATGAAAATAACTATTTCCAAATTATACTTGTTTTGAAATCTGATATACCAGTAATAAATGGAATAATTCCAATGGATACTTAAAAAAAAAAAAGAAAGAAAGAAAGAAAGAAATGGTCATACAAAGGGAATGCTTGTTTTGTCTTTACAATCTAATAAGTTGAATTGAAAATGTGTTTCCCAAACATATCCATCATAACAAACAGCTGTTCTCTTAAATATGGAAATTCAAACATGGGGTTATGCTAAATATGATTTAGAAAAATGATTAAAATTGTGAAGCACCTACAAAAAAAACAAGATGGTAAATGTAGCAAGTCCCAGACCAGAAATCAAGTTTAGGAACACTCAAATAAGGACTTTAACAGCAGAGTCTTTATTAGGCAGCCAGTGACTGTCCCCTCTCAGCAATCCACTGAGGAGAGCAGCCCTGTCCTACTTTTACAGTAAACTTTTAAACACAAAAAACACATTCCTGTAAAATTGTCAGGAAACAAAATCACATTGTTTAACAACGGTCGGGTGAAGTCCCCAGCATCCCCTATAATACTATTTGGCAATATAAGCATGCAAAAAAAGTGGAATTCTGATTCCATTGCTTTAATATGTAGTGATTTGTTTCTCTCTTGCTCTTTTTAACACTCTCTCTCTTTGTTTTCATTGTTAAGAGTTTTAACTATGATGAGCCTAGGAGAGTATCTTCTTTGGTCATGTCTGTTTAGTGTTCTGTGAGCTTCTTTTATCTAGATTGGCCTCTCTTTTGAGAGATTCAGAAAATTTTCTTCAATAATTTTGTTAAATATTTTCTCTATACCTCTGGCTTGGAGTTCCTCTCCTTCTGCTACAGCCATCATCTGAATGTTTGGACATTTTATGGTATCACACAGTTCCCTCATATTATATCCATTTGATTCTTTGAACTTAGAAAAGATTTTGGCCTCCTGAATAATTTCTTCTATCTTTTCTTCCAGATCAGAGGTTCTGCTTTCACATGAGTAACTCTGTGGGTGAGGGGTTCTAGAGAGGTTTTAATAATTTTGATTTGATTTTTGCTTTCTGTTGCATGATTTTCATCATGTCCATCTCTTTTTTGAAGTACTATTTCAGTTAGAGTTCTGATTTTCCTGATGCTTCCTGGAGTTCATTCTTGCATTTGATCATTTCTTCATTAAGCCTAATCAACCAGCTTTTCAGATCTTCCATTTCTCAACTCACCTTCAATTCATTCCTATCTCTTTTGAGGGTTCTAACATTTTATTCAAGCAAGGTAGGCATGCTGTCCCAATCAGAATGTTCAAAGAGATGATTCTGTTCAATTTAATTGATATGATTGTTGGTTCTGTGATGGTTTTCTTCCAGTTCAGTGATTCTTTAGATCAGCGTCTCAATGGTTGTTGTGTTTTCATTTTGGAAATGAATTTCTGTTGAATTCTTTATAATTTCATTGGAGGCTGCCATTTTAGAACCAGGCATCTTTGGAGGATCACCATGAGTTCATAGCCACCCTGGACTGCAGAGTTATTAACAGGTAGCTTGGGCTAGAGGAAAATCCTATCTCAAAAATACAAGCAAAACAAAAATAATCAAAGTTCAAAGGAGAAAGTGTGTGTGGGGAGGGAATTAACATGGGATATTTTTTTATAATCATGGAAAATGCTAACAAAAATTTAAAAAAAATAATCAAAGGAATATGTAGAATCATAAGATATTCATAATAGCCAAAGTGATTGTGAACAAAAACAAGCTAGAGGCATCACACTACTTCCTGACTTCAAAATATACAAAAAGTCCAGCCTGGCAAAGTGAAATACATCAGTCATCTCAGCACGGGAGGCACAGGCAGGAAGATCAAGGATTCAAGGCCATCTTCAGCTACATAGTGAGGTCAACTGGGGCAATGTGAGACATTTTCCCCCAAAACAAAGCCAACCAAACAACAATATAGATAGAAAAATCTATAGTAGCACATAGGGACATACAGTGTCCATAGACCAATTGAAGAAAACAGAGATACCAGAAATAAAGTCTCCCATTCATTGCCAAATGATCATCAACAAAGGTGCTAAGGACAAGCAACAGGAGAGTGCTGTGATTTCAATGAGTGGCTTTATACACAGGAAATATCTACATGGAAAAGAATGTAATTTGTCCTCAACACACCCCATAAGAAAATCAACTTAAAATCCCTTAGAACCATGAAGGATGGCACATGCCTTTAATTATACCAGTTGAGGTGCAGAGGTAGGAGGATTATGATCAGCTCAAGCCAGAGTGAGACTACACAGTAAATTCCAGAACAGCCTGGGCTAGATCAAGACCTTATCTTGAAAAAATATTAATTACAGACTGAAACTGTTCAATGACCAGAAGAAAACGTTTGGAAAGTTTTGATATTTGGACAATGATTATTTTCAGAATGTAGACAAAAAGTACAACAAACAAAGGCAAAAACATGGTAATAGGATTTTGCTTCACTAAAAAGCTTCTGTATAAAAGCCATACATTAGCATCAAAGTGAAAAGACAATATTCTTTTTTTTTTAAAGATTTAGACAGTATTTACTGTATGAAAAGAAGGAAGTACAGAGAGCTCTGGTTATGTGGATTGGAGGAGTGGGTAGAGAGCCCCAGAAGGCAATATTCTTAATGGAAGCAAAGCTGCACGTCACATATCTATTAAAGAGTAAATATCTCAAGCATACGAATAGCAAACAGCAAAATGCCAAATGGAAAATGGGCTTGGAAGATGGCTTGGCATTTAAAGCCACTAGCATGCAAAGCCTGCTGGCCCAGATTCAGTTCCACAGTCCTATGAAGCCATACAGACAATCACTTGCAGTTGCAAGAGACCCTGGCACATGTGTGGGCACATACATACACACAAATAGATAATCAACTGTTTTACGTGAGGGAAATATGAATAATATGCAATATGTTCATATAGTAAATGTCACAATTGATTAAAATAATTGATGATCATGGTAAATTATTAAAAAATTAAGGTAGAAATATCTCTTATACCAGTTACTGTTCTTAAGCTTATTTCTACATACTGTGAGAGATGTTTGCATTCTGGTGCTGGGAACATGAAGTGTAGTACTCTTGGTCTCTTGATCCAACTACAAACATAAAATGGGTACAGAATGTGTGTAGAACAGTGAGACCATTTAATAGGAGCAGTCAGATCATGGAAGGAGCATGGAATGTAAGGTGACATCATTGCATTCCCCTCCCCACCAAGCATGCAGCCTGGAAATGGGCACTTCAGTCACACAAGAGGAGGAAGGAGGAATGGCACAGAGTAGAAAAGGAACTCATAACATTCTAAGAATGAAGCTATCAACTAGCTTTTTTTCTTATGTCTTTCTTATTCCACAATCTACAAGAAATAATATGGTGATAGTAGCAGAATTCACAAAAGATGGCTTGAACTCACTCTCTTAAGAAAGAAAACCTGCCAGGAGTGGTGGTGCATGCCTTTAATCCCAGCACTCCAGATGTAGAGGTAGGAGGATCGCCATGAGTTTAAGACCAACCTGAGATGACATAGTGAATTCAAGGTCAGCCTTGGCTAGAGTGAGACGCTAACTTGAAAAAACAACAAAAAAGAAATAGAGGCAGAAATTAAAAAAAAAAAAAAGGAAAGAAGGAAAACCTTCTCCAAGCAAAGAATTGCAACACTTTTTTGCTTCCTCTCACTCTTTCTTTCTGTCCTTCTACAACTTAGCCCAAGACACAATTGTATTCACAAAAGTTTGTGATAGAGAAGGTTAAATAAAGTGCCAACATTCAGGATATTGGAGTCAAACAGAAGAGTCTTAGAGAATCAGAAAATACCAGGAAAGGAAAAGCTGAGAAAAATAACCCTAGGAATTACAAACTCCTGGCATTACCTCTGTATTGAACACACAAGAACCTGATCAGAATCAGCACACGCACACGCACGCACACACACACACACACACACACACAGCCTTCAAGAATGTAGATAACAAGTAACCCACTGTCCAGGTCCCAGAAAGAAGATATGGTATGCACTCAGTCTAGCAGATGCTGGAAGCAGAGATCTCAAAGGGTGAGATAAAACTTATAGCTCCACCCCAAGCCAGCTCAATTATCTGCTATAACAACAACAACAAAGCATATCCAAATGTCCACAGGACTTACAAAAGTACCCATATCTCACTCAAGATATATAAAATTCAACCCAAAATTCTATGGCTGTGGAGGACACACGAAAATCTCAAAAGGAAAACCAAGGCATACCAACCAAAAGGCAACAGGCTAGAGGCAGATGGGAGACCACTAGATTGCTGAGGAGACAGCTTTCCTCACTGATTAAGTGAGCAGCCTTGTAAAGGAGGCTGTATAAAGTGCTGAGCACAGTAATGCTGATCTTCAGAGCAAAGTCAATCAGAGGCCCACAAATTGAGAACAAACATTAAGACAACTCACCATGCTTGGGGAACCATTTAAATACATTGTGATTCCTATACCAAGGCAAAAGAATGGTGCTGGATTGCACACAGCAAGTTTCTGCTTCTGGGACAGACATTACTGATGGTGTTGGTCTGTGTCAGCTCGTGGCCTCCTTTTGCCTCAGCATCTCTGTATCATTTTCATTGTTTAAGTACTTTTGTTTATTTACTTGAGAGACAGAGACAAAGGGAATGGAAGATCCAGGGCTTCTAGCCACTGAAAAATAACTCTAGATGCCTATGCCACCTTGTTTATCTGGCTTACATGGGTCCTGGCGAACCAAACCTAGATCGTTTGGCTTTGCAGGCAAGTGTCATGACCACTAAGCAATCTCCCCAACCCCTAATTCATTTTCTTTTTTTATTAGTTCTATCCGCAGTGTACATACAGCCATGTTGGTACCATCCTTAGTCTCCTCTCTGCCCTCCCTCCATAGGGACCCTCCTTGTTGGGGAATGTGGGTCCTGCATTATGGGGTTAGCCATTCGTTATTGGTAAGAGGCAATGTCTCTGTGCATAATGTCCCAACATGTGGCTCTAAAAATCTTTCAGCCCCCTCTTCCTGGGCATTATCTTAACCACAGGCTGTGAATGCGGGCAACCCTTTGTCCTGTGAGTGTGTGAGCTGTGGCATTCTCAAACTGTGGAGAAATAAACCAAATGAGTGCACTATAGGATGAGCTGCAATCTGTTAGTCTGTGGGAGACTAAGCCTGCATTGCCTCTTTGCTTTTTCTTTTCAAAGGTGCTGCAAAATGAATTCTATTAGTGGGAATCTTTCCCTACTCCAAAAATGATTCAAATACATTAATGTGCCATATTTTATATTTTTGTTAGTATAATAAATTATTTAGATATTTTTTAAATAAAAGACATTTCTTGAAAAGGGGAGATTGTTCAGTCACTAAAGGCACTTGCTTATGAGGCCTAGGGGCGCAGGTTCAACTCACCAATGCCCACATAAAGCCGGATACACAAGGTGGCACATGTTTATAGAGTCCCTTTGCAGTGGCTAGAGTCCTGGTGTGTCCATATTCATATTCTCTCTCTTCTCACAAACAAATATTTTTAATGACACATTTCTAATGCTAACATGGAGCCACAGGCTGACTGTTCCCAAAGTCTGGCAGCACTTGGAAGCTCTGTGTTATGGAGAAACTTTCTTTTATTTCCTACACTGACATGCAGGCTCATGAGTCTTTGTTAGAGCTTGGACAAAGTCACTCTCCGGGCCATGCATCTCACTGGCCTCCTCCCCTTCTCTTATCAGCACCTAGTTCCATTCAGTACTGAAACTTTCTTATTACCTTCCCACTTAAGTTTCATAATCAATCCTTTGATAAGATGCTTTTGCCTCACATTTGAAACCTATCTCCAAATATGTGTGAAACTTGAGGTGTTTCATGGGGTTGTAAAGCCCCACATGTACACAGAAAGGAACGTGGCATGCTCTTGGGGTAGATTAGCTGTCTTCTCCTGAAGAGGTTCTTCTAATATCGAGGCCTGTCATCCCACCTACTTGTGAGGCTGAGGCAGGGGAATCATAAGTACAAGGCCTGCATGGGGTATAGAGTAAATTAAGAGACAGTTTGAATCACTTACCAAGACTCTATATCAAAATAAAGAAGTTTTTAAAAGGCAGAGGATTTAGCTCAGTGGTGCAGTACTTGCCTAACACACATGAAGCCCTAGGTACAATCCCTAACAACACACACACACACACACACTCACAAACATGAGGATGGGGGCTTGTTCCTCTATTAAAAGCACATGTCTGAAACATGTATCAGGCCACCAAGAATTCCCCAGTGAACTGCACCATGGCAACCCCCAGTGTCCTTACAGCACTGACGTCTCCTTGTCCTTTGCCAGGTCATCATCTTCATTATACACATTGTCCCACTACTCTCTTCCTCCCAAGGTACGGTCACTGTACCTCCTTATATATTTTTTGGGATGTGAAGTCTGTGGCCCACAGGGCTTGTAGACTGTGCACTCATGCTTTCTGCTGTGAGGTGGGAATGCAAGCTTAGCAATGCTTCCACACCTCCTTTTGACTCCAAAACTATGACAACATCCTAAAACTCATAGGGCTCTGATGGGGCAAAATCCAAGGACAAGAGTGAGGTGTAAAATCTCTCATTTGGCAAAGATAACTCAGAAGCCATGTTCCAGCACTAACATTCAGACCAATTGCCAGCAAGTTGCTTTAGGCTCACTCCCTATCATCATCAATCAGTTCATTGTATCAGTTCCATTGGATCCCAGCTGTCACCTGCATGACCTTCCTTTGTCCTGACTGCAGAGTCCTGTTCTTCATACTTGCCCCATTCTCAATCTTGGGTTCAACTGTCCCTTCGTGTCTGGGTCACTATGACTTTGAACCCTACTCTATATCCTGGTCTGACCTCTTTTTTGCATGTGTAGTCTAGCATCAATATCTTGTATAGTCCCTCCTTCAGTTTCACTCTTCCAAATGAATTGCCATGATTTGAAATATATATTTATGTTGAGCTTCCTCTGCACAATTTCCTCCTCAGTGACTCTCCATTCATGCTTCCATGGGCCTGTTACTCATACTGCCCACATCTGTCTTGGCAACACTCTTCCCCTTTAAAACCTCATTTCCAAATATTACAATGGCTTAAAAAAATTCCTTTGTGAGGGAATTACCATGGGATATATTTTATAATCATGGAAAATGTTAATAAAAATTAAAATAAATAAATAAATTAAAAAAAATCCTTTGTATTGCTGGCTATTTTCACCCAGTCTTTTTTTTTAACTTCCACATTTTCAACGGAGAAGGCAAGCAAATCCATCCCTAATATATACCAAATACTGCCCACTGTTCCCCAGTGATATTCTCCTATTTTACAAAGAGGAATTTAATGAATAGATGTCGTGGTACAGGGGGAAATGTTTAATGACCTTTTAAATCTTAATTGGCTGATAAGGAACAGAATTTAGATGTGAACACATACCTCCATGTTTCCCAAAATCCTATGGTCTTTCTATCCAAATACTTCTTCCCTCAGCATTATTTATATTGGACATACTTTGTATATTTAGATTAGCACGATTACTTCTTTAAAAACCTAAATAAAATTAAAATGGACAAAAATGAAAGGAAAATATATCATGATACCATATGGCAGAAAAAAATATGGAATTTTTATTTATATTTCAAGCATACTTATTAATAATGGTCAATAGCACCTCATGTCCACAATAAAGAAATAAGTCATTTGATGTTTTTTTGATTATTGCCGTGCTTTGATTCAGGAGTCCCCCATAAACTTATGGGTTCTCAATGCTAGATTCACCGCTGGTGCAATTTGAGAATTGGTTTCCTGGAGGTGACATATTGCTGATGGTGTGCTGTGGGAGTTCTATCCAGCGTCTGCTGGACAGCATCTGACATGTTCTTCTCCTGCTGTTGTCCACCCTCTGCTTGTGCCACTGTTTTCCCCTGCCATCGTGTAGTTTCCCATCAAGTCTGTAAGACAAAGCAAACCCTTTTTATCCCACAAGCTGCTCTTGGTCAGGTGTTTTATGCCAACACTGTGAAACTGAAGCTGACTGAAACTGTAAAATTGGTGCTGATAGTGGGGTCTTATTGCTGGAAACCTGATGATGCCTTTGTTTATTTGGAACTGATTTTAGGGAAGCATGTAGAAAGATTTGAAAACTTGATCTAAGAGACACGTTGCAGTGCTCTAAGTATCGCTTAATAGATCATTCTTGTCACTGTTGAAAGACTTGAATGCAGCAAGGACTATGGTTTGAGGGTTGGGCTATGAGAAAAGGCTTTGCCTGGGCTGGGCTAGAAGTTTGTGTGAGTGGCTTTCTGTTTTGCTCATGTCCTGAGGACTTATCTGGGGTTGCATTGCATAGAAGTGGACTTGTGTGAGCATAGAGATTACAGCACAGCAAAAAACCAAAATCTTTGGGCTGAAAATGCTGCTCATTCAGTTGCACTTGTATGAGAGATTACAACTATTGAGATTGGGTCAGCTGACCTGCATTGGGATGACAGGAAGAATACAGATTATTTCGAAGGGAGCTGAATGCTGAAGGCATGTCTTGATTTTCAGAATCTGCTTTATTTCCCCCTGGATTAACGAGTTGGTTGTTGGCCTGGTAGTATGGACCATAACAAATGCAGGAAAGATGGAGTCACTGGGTCTGCAACACAGCTTTTTACCTTTATTTATTTATTTACTTATTTATTTATTGGAAATGTCCATGGGCAGTGTGAAGCAGGCTTGTTGGATTACCTGCATGGAGACCTAATGGAGCACTGAGAATGAATAGTGGGTTGCAGCAGAAAACTAATGGAGATGCCAGGACCATGAGATTGTGGCCAAGGAGAGCTGCCAACACTGGGTGAAGTTTTAAAGGACTGTGGATAGCTTAGCTGCAGGGGCAGAATTGGAACTCCAGAGATATGTCACTGTTTAAGATTATTGAATTTTCAGATTAGAGTTGTCAGACTGAGACCTACAGAATTTTATGTTTCCCCTGTTTGTTTAAAATACTGTATAGTTTGCTATGCCCAATGCCATGTTATACAGTGTGAATGTTTATTCTGTACTATTATTATTATTATTATTATTTGGTATTATTGCTTAGTTACAAGTCCTTAGATTATGGGGATGTTTGAACATCATTAGGATTGATAAAAACTATGGTGACTTTTAAAATTGTACTGAATACATTGTATGCTGCATTTATGTATTGCTATCAGTTTATGTGGGCCAGGGGTGGAAGGTGGTGGTTTGATTCAGATGTCCTCCATACACTTATGTGTTCTGGATGCTTTGTCCACAGCTGATGACAATTTGTGAATTGTGCCCTCATGGAGACAATGTATTGTTGGGTACAGGATTATGAATGTTATATCCAGCCACCCCTTGCCAGTGTTTGGTGCCCTCTCTTGCTTCTGTTGTCTACCTGATGTTGGCCAGGAGGTGATACCCAGACCCTGCTCATGCTATCATTTCCTGATGCCACCATGGAGTTTCCCCTGAGTCTGTAAGCCAAAACAAACCATTTTCTCCCACAGCTTGCTCTTGGTTGGGTGTTTTCTACCAGCAAAATGAAGCTGACTGTAATAATTTTATCAATGAAAAATTTTATCAATTACAAAATGTAAGCAGTATACCTGATGTATCTATTTTAGCCTATCATCAGTATCTTCATTTCTTCTTTAGCAAGCAAGCAATTTTATCTGCTTAGCCATCTCCCCAATCTTTATTTTCCTTTTTTTATAAAAGTGTGTATGTGTGCCTATGATGTGTCTTCATGTCATATTGAGGAGTTGTGATGTGACCTTGGGGTCAGTGCAATATCTTTTTTTTTTTTAACATTTTTTATTTATTTTATTTGAGAGCGACAGACACAGAGAGAAAGACAGATAGAGGGAGAGAGAGAGAATGGGCGCGCCAGGGCTTCCAGCCTCTGCAAACGAACTCCAGACGCATGCGCCCCTTTATGCATCTGGCTAACGTGGGACCTGGGGAACCGAGCCTCAAACCAGGGTCCTTAGGCTTCACAGGCAAGCGCTTAACCACTAAGCCATCTCTCCAGCCCCAGTGCAATATCTTAAAGGTGCATTATGCAGTCACATTGGGGCTTTGGTATGTCAAAATGTAGCGCTGTGATATGAGAGTTTGGTATGGTGATATATGGCATTGTGGTGTGAGAGTAGCAGTTGTGAACTCACAGTTGGATATTGTGATGTGACAGTGGGATATTGTGATGGAAGACTGGGGCATTGTTCTAATACAATGGGTTATTATAATGTCATAGTGGAATATTATTATATTACAGTAGGATATTGTGATGCCAACTTGGGGCTTTTTGATGTCATAGTGAGGCATTGTGATGTCACAGTGGAGCATTGTGATGTCACAGTGGGGCTTTGTGATATCACAGTGGGCATGTTTCTAAAACATCGGGGCATTGCCATGTCACCATGGTGTATTGTGATGAGAGAGCGGAGTATTATGATGTCACAGTTGGGCATTGTGGAGTTGTAATGTGGAGTTGTAATCCAACACTGGGAACTATGCTGTGACAGATGAGAGTTTTGATGTCTCAGTGGAACATTGTGATGAGACATTGTTTTATCACAGTAGGGACTTGTGATGTCACAATGGTGTATTGTCATGAGAGAGTGAGGCATTTTGGTGTTGCAATTGGCCCTTGTGATGTTACAGTAAGGTATACTGATATCACAGTGGGGCATTGTGATTTCACAATGGGGTATTGTGATGTCACAGTGGACCATTAGGATGTGATAGACAGCATTGACAGGTCACAGTGGGATAATATTACATAACAGAGGGCCCTTGTGATGTCACATTGAGGCTTTGTTATGTTTAAATGGGGGATTGTCATGAGACAGTAGGGAATTGTGATGTCACAGTGGAGCATTTTGATATCAAAACAGGCAATATGTTGTCACATTGGTGCTTTGAGATGTCACAATGTGGCATTGTGATTAGAGATTAGGGTACTTTTTATTTTTATTTTTTGAATTTTTTTTATTAATTAGTTTTGCATTCAGCAAATACAGTCAGTTTGGTACCATTATTAGGCTCATCAGTGACCTACCCCCTCCCCATTGGCCCCTCCTTGTTGAGGTATATGGGTTGTGCATTGTGGAGTTAGCCCACAGTTATGGGTAAGATAAATGCCTCTGCATATCATGACCCAACATGTGGCTCTGACATTCTTTCCACCCCGTCTCTGCAAAATTTCCCTGAACCATGTTGGGTTCATTTTTGGTCTGCTTCAATGATGAGGTGTTGGGGGCCTCTGAGGCTCTGGCTCTCTGATTTGGTATGAGTTGTTTTTTCTCTGTGTTGGTCTCCTTCCCCCTTGTGCTTGTATCCAGTTCATCAGGAAAAGAGCATCCTTGCTTGTTTTGCCAATTTTTCTCAGTTTCAGCTGGGGCCCTTTTGAGGTATGATGGGGTGGCTCTCCCATTAGGATCAATATCTATCTGAAAAAGAGAAACAGATTCTCCAATGGAGAGTAAGTTAGCACCAGGACAAATGAGATAACTCTTACTTTTTTTTATAGAGAATTTAATAGGTATAGACCTTCTTGTAGCCCATGATTGATGGCAGCTTGATATTGGAGAGTGGGCTAATGTTTGGATATGGTTCTGACTTGTTTCCCAGCTCCAGATATGGGTCCCACACCACTGAGGGGATCAGTTAGCCAAATCAAGAGCAGTTGGTTCCCCACTATGGCTGTGTGCCACTATTGCATTTGTGTGGGCATCAGAGCAGGTTATTTGCCATTCCATGTTATCTGTCAACTGCATATGGTGTCTTCAGCAGTAGGGTCTTACCACTAACCTTTGGTGGGTCATCAAGTACTGTGACAGAAATCTGTCATTCTTTTAGGAAACCTTGTAGGTCTCTCTGATCAAAAGCTCATTGTGTATGATAGCCCCATGCTGGTACTGGGAGTTACAGGTCAGTGCCCACTAAGAAAATGAGGAAAATGATAACAAATATACAAGAGTTAGAGAGAAGAGAGAGAGAGAGAAAGAGAAAGAGGGAGATGGAGAGGGAGGAACAGAAGATATAGAAGATTAAGGTTAGCCTTGATCCTGCCCTCTCCAGTGTCTTGTGGTTCAGGTGTTCCCTGTAAGGGCCTGTTGAAGGTTCAGTAGGCACAAAAAAATTTCAAAGTCTATGAAAATACCAACACACATCTACCATCACAATATGGCAGGGATCAAATCAAATCTCACAGTCATTACTCTAAATATTAATGGCCTTAATTCACCCATCAAGAGACACAAGCTAACAGGATGGATCAAAAAATTAGACCCCTCAATCTGTTGCCTTCAAGAAACCCACCTCACCACTAAAGACAGACACCTCCTTAGTGTTAAAGGGTGGAAAACAATATTCCAAGCAAATGGGAATAAGAAACAAGCAGGTGTAGCTATATGAACATCAGATAAAATAGACTTCAAACCAAAAATAATCAAAAAAGAGAAATAAGGCCACTTCCTACTTATCAAGGTAACAATCCATCAAGAGGATATTACAATCATAAATCTGTATGCACCAAACACAGAGGCACCACTGTTCATAAAACAAAACCTACTTGACCATAAAACAGAAATAACCACCAATACCATCATAGCTGGGGACATCAACACACCATTATCAGTAATAGACAGAACATCCAAACAGAAACTCAACAGGGAAGTAAGAGATCTCAACAAAACCATAGATCACTAAGCTCTAATGGACATCTACAGAACTCTCAACCCCAAATCCACAGACTACACATTCTTCTCAGCAGCCCATGGAACATTCTCTAAAATAGACCATATACTGGGCCACAAAGTCTGCCTCCACATATTTAGGAAGATTTACATAATTCCCTGCATGAAATCAGATCACAATGCTATATTGCTAGAAATCAACAACAAAAGACCCAGCAAGAATCCCAATAGCACCTGGAAACTGACCAGCACGCTTTTAAACAATAAATGGATAGTGGATAAAATAAAAAATGAAACTGCAAAATTTCTGGGATTGAATGACAATGAGAACACATCATACCAAAACTTATGGGACACAATGAAGGTGGTCCTCAGGGGAAAATTTATAGTACTCAATGCTTTCATAAAAAAGACAGAAAGATCCCAAATCAATATCCTAACCATCTACCTAAAGGTACTGGAAAAACAAGAAAAATACAACACAAACACCTCCAGAAGGAAAGAAATAATTAAAATCAGAGCAGAAATTAATGAATTGGAAACCAAGGAAACAATTAAGACAATTGATAAAACAAAGAGCTGCTTCTTTGAAAAAATAAAGAAGATTGACAAACCCCTGGCCAATTTGATCAAGTAAAAAAAAGGAAAAGTTTCAAATTAACAAAATTTAAAATGAAAAAGGAGAGATCACAACAGACTTAAGTGAAATTGGGAGAATCATCAGGACTTATTTCAAAAACCTCTACTCCACAAAACTGGATAATGTGGAGGAGATGGATAAATTCCTGGACGCATACCATCTATCAAAGCTAAACTCAGAGCAGATTAATCACCTCAATGAACCCATCACACTCATGGAGACTGAAAAAGTAATAAAAACCCTCCCCAAAAAGAAGAGTCCAGGGCCAGATGGCTTATCAGCTGAATTCTATCAAACCTTCATGGAAGAACTCAAACCAATCTTCCTCAAACTGTGCCACACAATTGAAGAACAGGGAAAGTTACCCAACTCCTTTTATGAAGCTAGTATCACCCTAATTCCAAAACCAGGCAGAGATGCCGCAAGAAAAAGAAAACTACTGACCTATTTCCCTGATGAACTTAGATGCAAAGATCCTGAACAAAATCCTGGCAAACCGAATCCAATAACACATCAAAAGCATTATCCACCTTGACTAAGTGGGATTCATCCCAGGACCACAAGGGTGGTTCAACATACGGAAATCTGTCAATGTAATACACCACCTAAACAAGGTTAAACATATAAAACACATGATCTTTTCAATAGATGCAGAGAAGGCCTTTGACAAGATACAACATCACTTCATGATCAAAACATTGGAGAGAATTGGCATAGGTGGTGTATACCTTAACATAATAAAGGCAACATACAAAGCTCCAAAGGCCCAAATAATTCTTAATGGAGAGACACTGGAGGAATTCCCATTAATATCAGGAGATTAGGGTATGTGATAGTGGACATTGTCATGTCAAGGTTGAGCATAGTGTTGGGACAGTGAAGTATTGTGTTGAGAGAGTGTGACACCGTTCTAACATAGGTTGGCTTTTTATGTCATAGTGGTACATTGTGAAGTGACAGTGTGGTACTGTGATATCATAGTAGAGCATTGTGATATCACAATCGGATATCACATTGGAGCTTTGTGTAGTCACCATGGGGCATATAGAGGAAACAGTGAGGCATTGTTATGTCACAGTGGAACATCATGATATCACTGTGGGGTTCTGTGATGTCACATTGGGGCTTCATGCTGTCACAGTATTGTATTGCAAATTCACATTAGAGCATTTTGATGAGCCAGTTGAGTACTCTGATGTCTTAATTAAGGAAACAGTGGGGCATTGCCATGTAAGACAGGTGTATTGAGATGAGAAAGTGGGACATTGTAATGTCCAAGTTTGGAGCTGTGATGTCATAATGAGACATTCTTAGGTGACATTCATATGGACATTTTGATGTGACAGTGTGGCATTGTGATGAGAGAGTTGAACATTGTTTGTTCACAGTGGTGCATTGTGAAGTCACAGTGGGGAATTGTGATGTCACCTTTGGTCTTTGTGATGTTACCATGGAGGATTGCATCACAGTGGGAAGGACACTGGGAAATCACAGAAGGTATTTGTGATGTCACAGTATTGTATTGTGAATTCACATTATGGCATTGTGGTGAACCAGTAGAGTATTATGATGTCATATTGGAGCAGTACAATGTCACACTCTGGCATTATGATGAGAGAGTGGGTCACTGTGATGCTACAGTTGGCCACTGTGATGTGACAGTGTGATACTGCAATGTCACAGCAGAGCATTGTGATATCATAGTAGACCACTGCCATTTCAGAGTGGGGTCTTGTGATGTCATAGATTTGGTTTGACAATTTAGCATTACATGTCATAATGGGGTATTGTGATGTCACAGTCAAGCATGGTGATGTGACAGTGGGGCATCATTATGGCAAAATGTGGCTTAGAAATGTCACTGTGGGATATTGTGAAGGGACTGTGGGGCATTGTTATGTCACAGTGGGACATTGTGATGTCATACTTGAGTATTGCAATGTGTCCATGGGGTATTGTGATGTTAAAATTGGGCATTGTGATGTCACAGTGGGGAATTATTATGAAGAAGTTGGGTATTGCAATTTCATATTGGAGCATTTTGATGTCATAGACAGGCATTGTCATGAGACAGTAAGTCACTGAAATGTCACAGATGGGCATTGTGATGTGGCAGTAGAGTGCTGTGATATCTCAGAGGAGCATTGTGGTATGCCAGTGGGGCAGTGTGATATCATATTGGAGCAATGCGATATCACAATAGAGCATTGTGATATCATAGTGGGACATTGTGAAATCATGATAAGGCTTAGTGATGTCACAATAGGGCATTTTGATGTCACAGTGGGGCATTGTGATATCACAGAGGGGCAATAATGTTACAGTGGAACTTTCCAATGTTTTAGTGGAACATTATGTTGAAACAATGGAGCATATAAATACCACAGTGGTGTATTGTGATACAACAAGGGGAATTGTGATATTACAGTGGAATATTGTGATATCACATAGGGGCTTTGTGATGTCACAGTGGTGAATTATGAAGTTGCAGTGGGGCATTGTGATATCACAGTGGAACATTGTGATGTCACAGTGTGATATTATGATGCTATAGTGAGACTTTGTGATATTACAGTGGGGTCTTATTATAAGAGCATGGGCATTGTGATGTCACAGTGGACCATTGAGATGTGACAGTTGGACTTTGGGATATCACCATGGGACATTATGATGAGCAAGCTGAGAATTAAGATATCATATTAGAACATTTTAATGTCATAGTTGAGCATTGTAATAAGATTGTGAGTTATTGTGATGTCACCGTTGGTCATTGTGATGTGGCAGTGAGGTGTTGTGCTATCACAATGAAGCATTATGATGTAACAGATGGGTATTGACATGTCACAGTGGGACATTGTGATATAACAGAAGAGCCTTGTGATGTCACCCTGGTGCTTTGTAATGTCACAATAGCATATTGTGATGTCACAGTGTGGTATGGGGATATCACACTTTGGAGTTATTGTATAATAGTTTGGGATTGTGATATAGTGGAAAATTGTGATGTGACAGTGGGTCTTAGTGATGTCACTGTGGAACATTGTGATATGACCATGGGGTATTGTGATATTACAGTGGAGTATTGTGATGTCAAAGTCGTGTATTGTTGTGTCACAGTTGGGTATTGTGATTTCACACTTGGGAAATACGATGTCTTAATGGGGTATTGTGATATGACAGTGGGGTATTGTGTGTCACAGAAGGGCACTGTGATATCAAAGAGGGGCATTGTGATGTCACAGTTGAGCATCATGGAGTGACAGGGGCCATTGTGATGTCATAATTATGTACTATATTTTCACAGTGGGCTTTGTGATGTCACAATGGGACTTTGTAATGTCACAGTAGGGCATTGTGACATCAGAGTGAGGCTTTGTGATGTCCCAGTTGGATATTGTGATGTCACCATTTAACATTGTGATGTGACAGTGGGGTATTCTCATGTCACAGTGGAGTATTGTTATATCACAGTGAACACTGTGATATCATTGTTGACAATATGATGTTACAGGGAGGCATTGTGATGTCACTGTGAGGCTATGTAACATTAGAGTGAAGCATCGTGATTTCAGAGTAGGACATTGTGAAGTAAAAGCTCTAATCTGTGATGTTACTATGGAGCATAATGATCAGACAGTTGAGCATTGTGATTTGACAGATGGACATTGGGATTTCACAGTCAGGTATGGTGATGATGTATTGTGCATTTGGCTCACATGGGTCTAATATGAAGTCACATTGGGTCTTTGAGAAATTACAGTGGGGAAATGTGGTGTCTTAGTGATGCTTTGTGTTGTCACAGTGGAGTATTGTGATGTGACAGTGAGGTTTTGTGATACCACAGTATTGGTAATTATGATTGGATAGTTTGCCTTGTGATGTGATATTTTTTCAGGGTGATATCACTGTATGGCACTGTGATGTGAAAGTTGGGTATTGTAATATCACTGTAGGGCATTGTGATGTCACATTTGGTATTTTTGATAACACAGTGGAGAATGGTAATGAGACAATGGGGCATTGTGATGTTACAGTGGGGTAGTGTGATGTCACTTTTAAACACTGTGACATCACAGTAAGGTATTATGTAGACAACAGTGGGACATTGCCATGTCACAGTGGGGCATTGTGGTGTAGCAGTGAGGCATTATGATGAGAGAGCATGGCATGGTGATGAGACAATGGGCATTTTGATATCACAGTGGGACTATGTGATGTCACTGTTGGGCATTGTGATGTGTTGGTCAGGCATTATGTCACCGTGTGGTATTGACATTTCACAGCAGAGCACTGTGTAGAGATGTGTGGCATTGTAATGTCACTGTGGGGATTGTGATGTCATAGTTGAGTATTGTGATGATATAGTGGTGTATTATGACAAGACATTGGAGCATTGTGATGTAATATTGGGCATTGTGTTGTGACAGTGGACTATTATGATGTCACCCATGGGCATTGTCATGTGACTGAGGGTCATGGTGATTTAATGGTGGTGCATTGTTATTCACAGAGGAGCATTGTGATGTTAATGTTGGACATTAAATTGAGACAAGGGTACTTTGTGATGTCTCTGTGAGGTATCATGATGTCACAGTGGGAAACTGTGATAAGATAGTGGTGCATTGTGATGTCATATTGGTACATTTTGATTTTCCAGTGGGGAATTATGTTGTGACATTGGGTTTTTGTTTTGTTAAGATAGGACATTATGTCACAGTAAGGTCTTATGATATGACTGTGGAGCATGGTGATGTCACTGCAGGGCATTGTAAAATGACTGGATTTTTGTGAACTAACAGTATTTTTTTCCTTGTTTTCTTTCTTTTTTTTTTTTTGGTTGTTTTTCGAGGTAGGGTCTCACTCTGGTTCAGGCTGACCTGGAATTAACTCTGTAGTCTCAGGGTGGCCTTGAACTCACAGCGATCCTCCTACCTCTGCCTCCCAAGTGCTGGGATTAAAGGCGTGTGCCACCACACCCGGCTTCCTTGTTTTCTTGAGAGAGGTTTTCTCACTACACCTGGAGCTTGTCATTTTTTGTAAGCTTGATTGACCTCCTCTTCCTGCTCCCTCTCTGGGGTTATAGTCAAGCATGCCCATGCCCTGCTTTCTACATGAGTAGTTGGAATAGAACTCATGTCTTCATGCCAGTGTGTCAAGCATTCCTACACATTGAGCAATCTTCCCAGATCCTGATTTTATTTAAAAAAAAAACACAGATTTATTTATTTATTTATTTATTTATTTATTTATTTATTTATTTATTTATTTATGAGAGAGAGAGAATGGGCATTCCAGGGCATCAAGCCACTGAAAACAAACTCCAGACATATATGCCACCTTGTGCATCTGGTCACATGAATTATGAGGAATCGATTCTGGGTCCTTTGGCTTTGTAGACAAGTGCCTTAACCACGAAGCCATCTCACAAGCCCTATTTTATACTTTTAAATTTTAATTTAATTTTTTTTGAGACAGAGTGAGAGAGAGAGAGAGAGAGAGAGAGAGAGAGAGAGAGAGGCAAATAGAGAGGGGGAGGAAGAGAATGGGTGTGCCAGGGTCTTCAGCTGCTGCAAACAAACTCCAGATGTATGTGCCACCCTATGCATCTGGTTTACATGGGTCCTTGGGGACAAAATTTTGGTCCTTTGCCTTGTAGGTAAGTGACTTAACCCCTAAGCCATCTATCTAGCCTCTGATTTATTTTTAATAGTTTTTTTCTTTTGTTGTTTTATAGACAGTGTATTTCTATGTAGCCCAGGGTAGCCTTACAGTCTTTCTGTTATTGCCGTTTTTTATTTGTATATTTTTTGGTTGTTTTGTTTGTTTTTTCTTTTCCTTTTCATTTGTTGTTTCTTTTTCCCTCCACTTGTTACTCTCACAGTCTTGATCCTCCCTTGTTAGCTTCAGAAGAACTGGGATTGCAAGTCAGTGCCACCCTGCCATGCTTTATTTCTTGACCCTACTTCTCGCTCTTCTTATCTATTTTTGAGACATCCCTCTGGCCATAAGTTTTTAGTTTTATTTTTATTAGTTAAGGATATACTTAGTATGGAAACAACACATGTTGGGACCATCCTTTCCCTCATTCCTGCCCCTTTTCTGAAGGAGCCCTCCTCATTTGGCATGCAAGATATCCCTGTGGGTATTGTGTGGCATGCATTGTGGGTATAGCCATCAGTCATGGGGAAAAGACAATGTTTCTGTGCATAATGTCCCAACTTGTGGCTCTAACAATATTGCTCCCCTCTTTCACAAAATTACTTGACTCATGTTGGGTGTGCTGAGGCTCTATTTTTGCCCTCCCTGTTCTCCTATACTCCCAAACCCACATGTTTCACAACAACAATGGCAGCATTGTATTGGGAAGGCAGGAAGAGGAGTGTATCCAGCCAAGTTCCTTTTTCCTTGACCAGAAGAGGGTGGCTGAACCCTGAAGGTTGATGGTTATATTAATAGTAAGTGGTGAAGTGGGACTTGAACCCAGGTGCATTTAATCTAAAACCTGAACTCTTTCTCTTCCTGCACCAGAGTGGGTTTAAAAGGCAGGATAGCTGTGGAGACTGGCTCTCATGGGGGTGATTGTGTCCTCTCTTTGCAAAGTGCTTAACATTCACTCAGGCCACTGGACTAATGGCCAGTGATCTGACCATTATAAGAGCCATGCCTCAGAAATGGTGGTGATAGGACTGTTGACCTCTTGCACTGTCACCTCATGGGACACCCTTCCTGTGGAAACTTTTCTGCATGGAGCAGTTTGAATGGATGAAAGCCAAGCAATGGATGCTGGCCCTACCTTCCCTATACTGGCATCTTCAAGGGACTATCTCACAGGACCAAGCACACACCTTGAATACATTCAAGTTGGAACCATTGTTAGACTCCTCCCTGTCCTCCACCCTCCACCAGGACCCTCCTTGTTGGGGTATATGGGTTATGCATTGTGGGGTTATCCTTTAGTCAACATGTGGCTCTGACATTTCTTCCACTCCATCTTCCACAAATTTCCCTGAGCTATGTTGGGTTTATATTAGGTCTGCTTCTGTGTTGAGATCTTGTGTGCCTCTGTGTCCTTTGAATACCTGGTTTGGTAAGGGTTGATTGTTCTCTGTGTCTATCTTCTTCACTGTTGTGCTGGTTCCTGGTTTGCCAAGTACGATGGGGTGGTTCTCTCCTTAGGATCTGCATCTATCTGAAAAATGAAGCAGATTCTCCAATGGAGAGTAAAGTTAGCACCAAGTAGATGTGTTTACAATTGTTTTTGAGAGATAGTTTAGGGGAAAGCAGGTTTATTTTTAGATATGATTCTGACTTGTTTCCCAGCTCCAGCTATGGGTTCTGTTCCACTGAGCAGATCAGTTAGCCAAATTGAGAGCAGTTGGTTTCCCATCATGGCTGTGTGCCAGTATTGCACTTGTATGAGCATCATGTCAGGTTGTTTGCTGCTAAGTAAGTTAGACCATGCATTACTTGGGCAGATATTGGTCTTTATCCTGCAGTCACTCATGTAGCACCTTCTGGCACTAGACACACTAACTGTATGGGGACTGATTTCCCTTCCAGCTTCCAGCGATGTTGCTCCATGACACATATCAACAGTGTATGGTGTCTTCAGCAATAGGGTCTTATCACTAACCTACGGTGGGTTCTCAAGTGGTCTGACATAAACCTGTCTTCTTTTGGGAAACCTTGTATGTCTCTGTGATCAAAAGCTTATTGTGGATGATTACCACCTGCTGGTACCAGGAGTTACAGGTCAGTGACCAAGAAGAGAAGGAAGAACTGGATAAGTAATATAAAAGAAATAGAGAGAAGAGAGAGAAGAGGGATGAAGAGAGAGAGGGAGAGAAGCAGAAATAGGAGGAGATAATGAACAATTTTGTTTTGTTTTGCTTTGTTTTGTTTTTGCATACCAGCTCCAGGGCTTTGTGACTCTGGTTTTCCTCCTAAGGGCCAGGTGGAGGTTCATCCATTTATTTGGTCTGTATTTTAGGATGTAGAATTTTATGGTACAGTTGCCTTTTGGGTCAGTTTTTTGTACTACCCTCCCTTTCTTACCCTCCTCTCCTTCACCCCCGTTGTCTGATCATTGAGGTGCTTGGTAGGCATGGTCAAGGACTTGGGTAGATTCAGGTTAGGAGCTGAGGATGAGTGAAACTATGTGGCAATTACTTTCTGTGATTGGGTCAGTTCACTGTGAATAAGCCTTTCAGGCTCTACCATTTTTCTTCAAATTTCATTGTGTTGATTCTCCTTACTACTGTGTAGAATTCCATCATCTAGATATACCACATCTTAGTTATCCATTCATCTAGTGATGGACATCTGGGTTGATTCCAGCTTTTGGCAATAATGAATTGAGCAGCTATAAACACAAGGCATGGCAAACTACCGTGGGAAGCCCATTTTACACTGTTGAAGGAGGGGACATACCCATGCTATAGTTGTTTATTATTAAAAACTGGAAGGTAGACTTCTGGATAAGATGGCGGTGTACATACCAAGCCAAAGCAGCCTGGGGGGAAAAAAGACCAAAAAAACCTCAGCAAAATACACACTTTTACTAAAAGTGAGGTGTATAGGAAACTGAAGCGGGAGCGGAGAAGTAAGAGAGATCCAGAGCATCCACAGCCTACACAGGCCAGCAAAAGTGGCCCCGGCAGCTCCGCCAACAGCTGTGGCAGCGGAGTGCACCAGAAAGCCGCCAGACTCGGCTCCAGCTGCAGGAAAAGCCAGGTGCGGTAGCTTCCCCTCACACCGTGCTCTCCGCAACTCAGGAAACGTGAATGGAGAGCAGCAGTGAGCAGCGGAGGAGCAGACTGTGAGGTATAATAACACGTGGAACAGCGAATGAACCAGAGCACCTGCGGCTCCCTCCCCTCCCCCACCGCCTGAGCCCAGCTCCAGCGAACAGAGCAGATTCCCGGACCGGCCACGCCAACTTGAGCCGACAGCAGGACACAAGCAGGAGCAGAGTTCGGCAGCAACATCGGCAGCTCCGGAACCAGAACCAGCGGCCCCAGCAGCAGCAGACCCAGGAGCATCAGCAGTGGCAGTCCCAGGAGCGGCAACAACAGCAGACCCAGAAGCAGCAGCATTTCCAGCAGCAGGGGTGCTGATCTGCAGGGCCACAGTTGCCAGGCTTGGTTTGCCCCACAGGAAAAGCCAGTGCCCAGCGCCAGAAATCAGAACAGCAGCCCGACGACCGAGGCAGCAACTTGACTGAGACCAAAATCATCCAAGGTAACTGGGTTTGCACCAAGGAAGGGTCTCACTTGGTCACAAGCTGACTGGGATCACTCAACAGACAAGAAATCTTAACCTGTGTTGATAGAGGATCTGGTTGTTATAATAACTACTCTGGCATACATACTTGGGGCTGTTTTTGACTGAATGGGTACAGTGTTTAGTTAACTTTTAGAATCTACCTGTATTTTATTCCACTCAGCCTACTTGAATACTCCCATAGCAGGGAAACTCAACCCCTAGGAGCACCTTTGTAGATACTCTCAGAGTCTTAAGAGCCACATCTAACATCTTAAGCTCCTACCCTAAAAATATATAACATCAAATCAATTGATACAGCTAAGAATACCCAGCTAGCTAGAAAATCCAAGCATTAACTTAATCCAAGATGCAAAAATATATACATTATAACACAAGAACACTAAAAAGCAAGACAATATACATCCACCTAAAAATATTAATGCATCAGAAATGACCTCCAGTGAGAACGAGTTAGAGGAAATGCCTGAAAAAGATTTCAAATGAGTGATTGTAAATATGTTCAAAGAAGTCAGAGAACAAATCAAAGGAGTCAAAGAGGAACTTAAAGAGGAGATCAAAGGAATCAAAGAAGATGCAGGACACCAATTTAATAAAATAAAGAAGGCAATACAAGACATAAAAAAGGAAATAGAAATAATAAAGAAACACCAGTCAGAATTACTAGCAATGAAGAACACAGTTAATGAAATAAAAACCTCTGTAGAAAATCTCACGAGTGGACTAAATGAGATCATAGAAGGAATGGACTTCACAGATATATACAGGACATTTCATCCAAAGGCTGCAGAATATACATTCTTTTCAGCAGCACATGGAACATTCTCTAAAATAGACCATATATTAGGACACAAAGCAAATCTTAACAAATTCAGGAAAATTGAAATAATTCCTTGCATTCTATCTGACCACAATAGAATTAAACTACAAATCAGTAGCAAGAAAAGCTATAGAGCATACACAAAATCATGGAAACTAAAAAATACACTACTAAATGCTGAATGGGTCAATGAAGAAATCAAAAAGGAAACCAAAAAATTTATAGAGTCAAATGATAATGAGAACGCAACATACCAAAATATCTGGGACACAATGAAGGCAGTCCTAAGAGGTAAGTTTATAGCCTTAAGTGCCTATATTAAGAAATTAGAAAGGTCGCAAGTAAACGACCTAATGCTTCGCCTTAAAGCCTTGGAAAAAGAAGAACAAGGCAAACCAAAAATCAGTAGACGGGAAGAAATAATAAAGATTAGGGCAGAAATTAATGAAATAGAAACAAAAAGAACAATCCAAAGAATTAATGAAACAAAGAGTTGGTTCTTTGAAAGGATAAGCTAGATTGATAAACCCGTAGCAAATCTGACCAAAAGAAAAAGAGAAGAGACACAAATTAATAAAATCAGAGATGAACAAGGTAACATCACAACAGATTCCAGAGAAATTCAAAAAATCATAGGTACATACTATAAAAGCATATACTCCACAAAGTATGAAAATCTGAAAGAAATGGATGATTTCCTTGATCTATATGACCTACCTAAATTAAATCAAAATGAGATTAATCACTTAAATAGACCTATAACAAACATGGAGATCCGAACAGTTATCAATAATCTCCCAACTAAAAAAAGCCCAGGCCCAGAGGGATTCACTGCTGAACTTTACCAGACTTTTAAGGAAGAGCTAACACCATTGCTTCTTAAGCTTTTCCAGGAAATAGAAAAAGAAAGAATTCTACCAAACTCCTTCTATGAGGCCAGCATCACCCTGATACCAAAACCAGGCAAAGATAGAACAAAAAAAGAAAATTACAGACCAATCTCCCTAATGAACATAGATGCAAAAATTCTCAACAAAATACTGGCAAACAGAATACAAGAATATATCAAAAAGATCATTCATCATTCACCTTGACCAAGTAGGCTTTATCCCACAGATGCAGGGATGGTTCAACATACGCAAATCTATAAATGTAATCCATTACATAAATGGGTTGAAGGACAAAAATCACATGATCATCTCATTAGACACAGAGAAAGCATTTGACAAAATCTATCATCCCTTCATGATAAAAGTCCTATAGAGACTGGGAATAGAAGGAACATAACTCAATATAATAAAGGCTATTTTTGACAAGCCTACAGCCAACATATTACTAAATGGGAAAAAACTGGAAGCTTTTCCACTAAAATCAGGAACAAGACAAGGGTGTCCACTGTCCCCACTTTTATTTAATATAGTTTTGGAAGTCTTAGCCATAGCAATAAGGCAAGAGACACACATAAAAGGGATACAAATAGGAAAGGAAGAAATCAAGTTATCATTATTTGCAGATGACATGATTCTATACATAAAGGACCCTAAAGACTCTACTAGCAAGCTGTTAGAGCTGATCAAAACCTACAGCAATGTAGCAGGATACAAAATAAATACACAGAAATCAGTAGCCTTCATATATGCTAACAACAAAAACACAGAGGATGAAATCAGAAAATCACTCCCATTCACAATTGCATTAATAAAAATACAGTACCTTGGAATAAACCTAACCAAGGAAGTAAAGAATCTATACAATGAGAACTTTAAAACACTCAAGCGAGAAATTGCAGAAGACACTAGAAAGTGGAGAAACATCCCTTGTTCCTGGATTGGAAGAATCAATATTGTGATAATGGCAATCTTACCTAAAGCAATCTACACATTTAATGCAATCCTTATCAAAATTCCAAAGGCTTTCTTCATGGAAATAGAAAAAACAATCCAAAAATTCATTTGGAATCACAAAAAAACCCCACAAATATCTAAAATAATACTGAGCAACAAAAATGAGGCTGATGGTATCACCATACCTGATTTTAACCTATACTACAGAGCCATAGTAACAAAAACAGCATGGTACTGGCACAAAAACAGACATGTAGATCAGTGGAACAGAATAGAGGACCCAGATGTAAGCCCAAGTAGCTATAGCCACCTGATATTCGATAAAAATGCCAAAAATACTCATTGGAAAAGAGACAGCCTCCTCAGCAAATGGTGTTTCAAAAACTGGGTATATATCTGCAGAAGGATGAAAATAGATTCTTCTCTCTCGCCATACACAAGAATTAAGTCCAAATGGATTAAAGACCTTAACATCAGACCAGAAAATCTGAAACTGCTAGAGGAAAAAGTAGGGGAAACCCTTCAACATATTGGTCTTGGCAAAGACTTTCTGAATACAACCCCAATTGCTCAGGCAATAAAACCAAAGATTAATCACTGGGACCTAATGAAATTACAAAGATTTTGCACCACAAAGGACACAGTGAAAAAAGCAAAGAGACAACCTACAGAATGGGAAAAAATCTTCGCCAGCTATATATCTGATAAAGGATTAATATCTAGGATATACAAAGAACTCAAAAAGTTAAATAATAAGGAATCAAACAAGCCAATCAAAAAATGGGCTATGGAGCTAAATAGAGAGTTCTCAAAGGAAGAAATATGAATGGCATATAAGCATCTAAAAGAATGTTCTACGTCACAAGTCATCAGGGAAATGCAGATTAAAACTACATTGAGATTCCATCTCACTCCTGTCAGATTGGCCACCATTATGAAAACAAATGATCATAAATGTTGGCGGGGATGTGGAAAAAAAGGAACCCTTCTGCACTGCTGGTGGGAATGCAATCTGGTCCAGCCATTGTGAAAAACAGTGTGGAGGTTCCTAAAACAGCTAGAGATTGATCTATCATATGACCCAGCTATAGCACTCCTAGGCATTTATCCAAAAGACTCATCACATTTCCTTAGCAGTATGTGCTCAACCATGTTTATTGCTGCTCAATTTATAATAGCTGGGAAATGGAAGCAGCCTAGATGTCCCTCAACAGATGAGTGGATAATGAAGATGTGGCACATTTATACAATGGAGTTCTACTCAGCGGTAAAGAAAAATGAAGTTATGAAATTTGCAGAAAAATGGATGGACCTGGAAAGTATTATACTAAGTGAGGTAACCCAGGCCCAGAAAGCCAAGCGCCAAATGTTCTCTCTCATATGTGGATCCCAGCTATGGATGACTGGGGTTCTGCATGAGAATGAAAATACTTAGTAGCAGAGGCCAGTAAGTTAAAAAGGAGACATAAAGGGTAGAGAAAGGAAGGGGGGAGGATACTTAATAGATTGATATTGTATATATGTAATTACAATGATTGTAATGGGGAGGTAATATGATGGAGAATGGAATTTCAAATGGGAAAGTGTGGGGGTGGGGAGGGGGGGAATTACCATGGGATATATTTTATAGTCATGGAAAATGTTAATAAAAATTTTAAAAAAAATTTAAAAAATTAAAAATAAAAATTAAAAAAAAAAGAAAATCTCACGAGTAGAATGGATGAAGGAGAGGACAGAATATCTAAGCTAGAAGACCAAGTGGCAGATCTAATACAGGCCAACAAAGAGAATGACAAACTTATAGAAAAGTATGAGTGGGAATTTCAAGATATTTGGGACAATATGAACAGATCAAATATTAGAATTCAGGGCATAGTAGAAGGAGAAGAATTTCACACAAAAGGCATAGTAGGTGTCTTCAACAAAATCATAGAAGAAAATTTCCCCAAAATTGGGAAAGAGGTACCAATACAGATACAGGAAGCCTTCAGAACCCCAGCCAGACAAAACTGGAAAGAACCTCTCCTCGCTATATTATAATCAAACTTCCAAACACACACACCAAAGAAAAAATATTGAAATCAGTTAGAGATAAAAATCAAGTTACCTACAAAAGTAAGCCCATCAGGATTGCAACAGATTATTCAACACAAACATTTAAAGCCAGAAGGGCTTGGGGTGATATATTCCAAGTTCTGAAAGATAACAACTGTCAACCAAGTTTACTTTATCCTGCAAAGTTATCCATTCAAATAGATGGAGAAATAAGGACATTCCATGACAAAAGCAGGTTAAACGAGTATTTGAAGAGAAAACCAGCTCTACAGAAAATACTTGATAGAATCCTCCATGCTGAAGAAAAGGAAAAGCACACATATAAGGAACTTAAAAAATACAAGCAATACTCAAATACTAGTTAACAGAAGAGAGCACAGGTAGAACCAGATCCACACACAGACACAAAAGGCAAACATAATACACACCTTTCAATAATATCTCTTAATATCAGTGGCCTCAATGCCCCAACGAAAAGACATAGATTCGCAGACTGGGTTAAAAAGCAGGATCCTACAATTTGTTGTCCCCAAGAAACTCACCTTTCTACAAAGGATACAAATTATCTTAGGGTAAAAGGTTGGAAGACAGTGTTTCAGGAAAATGGGCCTAGAAAACAAGCAGGGGCTGCTATCCTAATATCAGACAGGGTAGACATTACTCCAACGTTAGTCATGAAACATAAGGAAGGTCACTTTATATTGATTAAGGGCACACTCCAACAGGAGGACATTACAATCCTAAACATATATGCACCCAACATGGGGGCTCCCAAATTTGTCAAACAAACACTATTAGAACTAAGGTCACAGATAACACCAAACACAGTGGTGGTGGGTGACTTTAACACCCCACTCTCATCAATTGACAGGTCATCATGGGAAAAAAATAAACAGAGAGGCAACTGGACTAAATGAGGTCATAGAAGGAATGGACTTAGCAGATATATACAGGACATTTCATCCAAAGGCTGCAGAATATACATTCTTTTCAGCAGCACATGGAACATTCTCTAAAATAGACCATATATTAGGACACAAAGCAAATCTTAACAAATTCAGGAAAATTGAAATAATTCCTTGCATTCTATCTAACCACAATGGAATTAGACTACGAATCAGTAGCAAGAAAGGCTATAGAGCATACACAAAATCATGGAAACTAAACAATACACTACCAAATGATGAGTGGGTCAATGAAGAAATCAAGAAGGATATCAAAAAATTTATAGAGTCAAATGATAATAAGAACACAACATACCAAAATTTCTGCGACACAATGAAGGCAGTTGTAAGAGGTAAATTTATAGCCTTAAGTGCCTATATTAAGAAATTAGAAAGGTCGCAAGTAAACGACCCAATGCTTAGCCTTAAAGCCTTGGAAAAAGAAGAACAAGGCAAACCAAAAATCAGTAGACGGGAAGAATTAATAAAGATTAGGGCAGAAAATAATGAAATAGAGACAAAAAGAACAATCCAAAGAATTAATGAAACAAAGAGTTGGTTCTTTGAAAGGATAAGCTAGATTGATAAACCCGTAGCAAATCTGACCAAAACAAAGAGAAAAGAGACACAAATTAATAAAATCAGAGATGAACAAGGTAACATCACAACAGATTCCAGAGAAATTCAAAAAATCATAAGGACATAGTATAAAAGCATATACTCCACAAAGTATGAAAATCTGAAAGAAATGGGTGATTTCCTTGATCTATATGACCTACCTAAATTAAATCAAAATGAGATTAATCACTTAAATAGACCTATAACAAACATGGAGATCAGAACAGTTATCAATAATCTCCCAACTAAAAAAAGCCCAGGCCTGGATGGATTCACTGCTGAATTTTACCAGACTTTTACGAAAGAGCTAACACCATTACTTCTTAAGCTTTTCCAGGAAATAGAAAAAGAAAGAATTCTACCAAACTCCTTCTATGAGGCCAGCATCACCCTGATACCAAAACCAGGCAAAGATAGAACAAAAAAAGAAAATTACAGACCAATCTCCCTCATGAACATAGATGCAAAAATTCTCAACAAAATATTGGCAAACAGAATACAAGAGTATATCAAAAAGATCATTCACCCTGACCAAGTAGGCTTTATCCCAGAGATGCAGGAATGGTTCAACATATGAAAATCTATAAATGTAATACATTACATAAACGGGTTGAAGGACAAAATCACATGATCATCTCATTAGATGCAAAGAAAGCATTTGACAAAATCCAACATCCCTTCATGATAAAAGTCCTACAGAGACTGGGAATAGAAGGAACATATCTCAATATAATAAAGGCTATTTTTGACAAGCCTACAGCCAACATATTACTAAATGGGGAAAAACTGGAAGCTTTTCCACTAAAATCAGGAACAAGACAAGTGTGTCCACTGTCCCCACTTTTATTTAATATAGTTTTGGAAGTCTTAGCCATAGCAATAAGGCAAGAGACACACATAAAAGGGATACAAATAGGAAAGGAAGAAATCAAGTTATCATTATTTGCAGATGACATGATTCTATACATAAAGGACCCTAAAGACTCTACTAGCAAACTGTTAGAGCTGATCAAAACCTACAGCAATGTAGCAGGATACAAAATAAACACACACAAATCAGTAGCCTTCACATATGCTAACAACAAAAACACAGAGGATGAAATCAGAAAATCACTCCCATTCACAATTGCATCAAAAAAATAATAAAGTACCTTGGAATAAACCTAACCAAGGAAGTAAAGAACCTATACAATGAGAACTTTAAAACACTCAAGCGACAAATTGCAGAAGACACTAGAAAGTGGAGAAACATCCCTTGTTCCTGGATTGGAAGAATCAATATTGTGAAAATGGCAATCTTACCTAAAGCAATCTACACATTTAATGCAATCCCTATCAAAATTCCAAAGGCTTTCTTCGTGGAAATAGAAAAAACAATCCAAAAATTCATTTGGAATCACAAAAAACCACAAATATCTAAAATAATACTGAGCAACAAAAATGAGGCTGATGGTATCACATTACCTGATTTTAACCTATACTACAGAGCCATAGTAACAAAAACAGCATGGTACTGGCACAAAAACAGACATGTAGATCAGTAGAACAGAATAGAGGACCCAGATGTAAGCCCAAGTAGCTATAGCCACCTGATATTCGATAAAAATGCCAAAAATGCTCATTGGAGAAGAGACAGCCTCATCAGCAAATGGTGTTTTGAAAACTGGATAAATATCTGTAGAAGGATGAAAATAGATTCTTCTCTCTTGCCATGCACAAGAATTAAGTCCAAATGGATTAAAGACCTTAACATCAGACCAGAAAATCTGAAACTGCTAGAGGAAAAAGTAGGGGAAACCCTTCAACATATTGGTCTTGGCAAAGACTTTCTGAATACAACCCAATTGCTCAGGCAATAAAACCACAGATTAATCACTGGGACCTCATGAAATTACAAAGACTTTGCACTTCAAAGGACACAGTGAAAAACACAAAGAGGCAACCTACAGAATGGGAAAAAATCTTCGCCAGCTATATATTTGATAGAGGATTAATATCTAGGATATACAAAGAATTCAAAAAGTTAAGTAATAAGTAATCAAACAAGCCAATCAAAAAATGGGCTATGGAGCTAAATAGAGAGTTCTTAAAGGAAGAAATAGGAATGGCATATAAGCATCTAAAAAAAATGTTCTACATCACTAGTTATCAGGGAAATGCAGATTAAAACTACATTGAGATTCCATCTCACTCCTGTCAGATTGGCCACCATCATGAAAACAAATGATCATAAATGTTGGCGGGGATGTGGAAAAAAAGGAACCCTTCTGCACTGCTGGTGGGAATGCAATCTGGTCCAGCCATTGTGAAAAACGGTGTGGAGGTTCCTAAAACAGCTAGAGATTGATCTACTATATGACCCAGCTATAGCACTCCTAGGCATATATCCAAAGGACTCATCTCATTTCCTTAGCAGTACGTGCTCAACCATGTTTATTGCTGCTCAATTTATAATAGCTGGGAAATGGTACCAGCCTAGATGTCCCTCAACAGATGAGTGGATAATGAAGATGTGGCACATTTATACAATGGAGTTCTACTCAGCAGTAAAGAAAAATGAAGTTATGAAATTTGCAGAAAAATGGATGGACCTGGAAAGTATTATACTAAGTGAGGTAACCCCGGCCCAGAAAGCCAAGCGCCACATGTTCTCTCTCATATGTGGATCCTAGCTACAGATGATTGGGCGTCTGCATGAGAATGAAAATACTTAGTAGCAGAGGCCAGTAAGGTAAAAAGGAGACATAAAGGGTAGAGAAAGGAAGGGAGGAGGATACTTAATATATTGATATTGTATATATGTAATTACAATGATTGTAATTGGGAGGTAATATGGTGGAGAATGGAATTTCAAATGGGAAAGTGTGGGGGTGGGGAGGGTGGGAATTACCATGGGATATATTTTATAATCATGGAAAATGTTAATAAATTTTTTTAAAATTATGTATTTATTTGAGAGTGACAGACACAGAGAGCAAGACAGATAGAGGGAGAGAGAGAGAATGGGCACGCCAGACCTCTGCAAACGAACTCCAAATGCGTGCGCCCCCTTGTGCATCTGGCTAAAGTGGGACCTGGGGAACCGAGCCTCGAACCGGGGTCCTTAGGCTTCACAGGCAAGCGCTTAACCCCTAAGCCATCTCTCCATCCCTTAATAAAAATTTAATAATAATAATAAAAAGAAATTGAAAAAAAAAAAGAAAATTGTGTCTCAGAAGTTGTTTGTTACATCACAGTGGGGCAATGTGATGTCATTGTTGGGCATTGTGGTATGACAGTGAGCCATTGTGATGTCACAGATCTGTACTATATTGTCACAGTGGTGCTTTGTGATGTCACAGTGGCAGAGTGTGATATCACAGTTGAACATTTTGATGCAACATTGTGGTGTTGTGATGTCACATTGGAGCCTTGTTTTATCAAAATGGGGCATTGTGATGTCATAATGGGGCACTGTGATATCACAATGGGGTTTGTGATGTTACAGCAGGGCATTGTGAAATCAGAGTGGGGCTTTGTGATGTCACATAGGTTATTGTGATGTCACAGTTCAGCATTGTGATATGACATAAAGGTATTGTGATGGCACAGTGCTGCTTTGTTGTATCTGTGTGGTGCACAATGATGTCACAGTGGGGCATTTTGATCAGACACTTGGGCATTGTGATGTGGCAACTGGGCATTGGGATTTCACATTGGACTTTATGAAGGTACAGTGGGGCACTGTGATGTCACAGTTGAGGATTGTGGCAAAGTGCAGCTTTGTGATTTCACAAAGGCATATTGTGGTTTCACAGCTGGCCACTGTGATGTGACAGTGGGCATTGTGATGTCATATCAGAGCATTGTGGTATCATATTGGGATATTGTGATTTCACAGTGGGGTATTGTGATGCCACAGATGGTCATTTGGTTTAATAATTTGGCATTGAGATATCATAGTGAAGTATTATGATGTTAAGTTCAGGCATTCTAGTTGGCATTGTGATGTGGCAGTGAGGTACTTTGATGTCACAGTAGAACACTGTGATATCACAGTTGGGTATTGTGGTGTTATATTGTTGCATTGTGATGTCACAGTGGATGTAGCAGACAACTTCATGTTTGCTGAGCTGAACTTCCAGACACGCCACAGTTATGGAGGAAGGGATTTATTGAAGCTTAGAAATCCAGGGGAAGTTCCCTAATGGAAGAAGGAATTGGCCTGCTTTCACAGTACCCAATACAGAAAGAGAAGATCCACACAAAATTCACACTTCAGGAACTCCAGCTAGGCACTTGGCATATCTTTAGATTGGAATCACAAACCCACCACCACACCCTAGAGCTGGACACCAAAATCCACCCACCTCCAGCCAGGTAGCTACAAATGCAAACTACAAACTAATAAAAAAATGAATACATTGGGGGCAACCTATTGAAACTACCACATTCCGCCTCTGAACCCTGATGTACTCATAACCACCCCATACTGTAAGCTGTACTCAGTCCAATTTCAAGGGTCTCCACAGTCTTTACCAACTTAAGATAGTGAGTTATGTAAAGTCAAACAAGTTAAAAATTTTCAGTATATAAAGGCAGAATAAACATTTTCAACTGGTATATGCAATACCAAGGAGAGACTAGAATAATACAAACTCAACTACCTTCAAACATTCATCAAACTTCTGCAGTTCAAGTTCAATATAACCAGAGACTAACAGTCTCCAGGTTTTCCAATTTCACCCCTTCAGCTGGAAAGAGTAGCCAAGGAACACTTCCATCACAGGCCAACAGTGCACTCCATGGTAGCCCGTGCAGTCCTGGCATATGCAAAGCATTTCTGGGTCTCCATGTAAACCATTGTTCATTTTCTAAAGGCTCTTTCAGTCTATCAGAGCATCAGGCCCTGCCTCATGCCACATCTCACCAGTGGCTCATGGAATCAAGTGTAATTCATGACCACTTCATGCATTTTTTCATGCTTCCAAAACTAATACCAGGTGTGCATATTCTTAATTCAGCGATGAAATAAATCATAACCTTGAAAAACAGGTTCCTTCTCCAGTCAACTCTTTCCAAAAGAGTTTGCATTTCCAATAGTCTTTCCTCAGGCATCTTTTCCATTGTTTTAATGTAAAGTAGTTGGGTTATCTTCCTTAAGATTGTTAATGTGTTGACAATAGCAGCTTTAGTAGCCTAAAGCCAGTCTCAGTGTCTCTAATTTAACTTGCTTGAGGTTTTCTAACTTAAAATCATAAATCTCTCAGTCTAATATCTTTAGCCAAGCACATTAGTCCATTCCAAATTTAATTGTCTGAGCCTGCCCAGCAGAATGCAGCCAGCTCTTATGTCAGTAGTGCTGTTCCAACAAAGTCCTCTGCAGTCTTTCCTCTTAAAAAGCCCATAAGATAAGCCTAGAAGTTCAATACTGTCTGAAATTAGCATTCTCAAACTCACATCAGAATAGTCCATAGAACTTGACCAACTACTCCAGAAAGTGACTTCAGTTGCAAGGACCAATTACATTCCCATTCCTCCATAGAAAAAAAAAAAAAAAAGACCAAAATCCATATGGTCATGTTCAGGTCACCCCATTCCTGGTACCAGCTTCTGTAGCAGACAGCTTCAGGTTTACTGAGATAAACTTCCAGAACAGGCACAGGAGGAAGGAATTGCAGCTTACAGATCCACAGGAAGTTCCATAATGCCACAGGATGCTCTCTTGTTTTCACAGGCCCAAACACAGAGAGAGAAGCCCCAAGCCAAAAAGCCATACAGCACACTTCAGAAACTCCAGCTATTCACTTTGCGTATCTTTGCATATCAAAACGACCACCACACCATGGGGCTTGACCCTAAAATTTACCCAGTGACACCATCTCCAGCTAGATGGCTGCAGCTGCAAACTACAAACTATTTAAACCCTAAACATGTTGGGGGTCATCTGTTCAAACTACCACAGTGGAGCATTGTGATATCACAGTAAGGCATTATGAAATCACACCGGTGCTTTGTGATGTTGCAACAGGGCATTGTGATGTCACAGTGTGGTACTGCAATATCACAGTTTGGAATTGTGATATAACACTTGGAGATTGTGATGTTATACTGGAAAAAATTGTGATGTGACAGTGGGGTTAGTGATGTCATTGTAGATCATTGTGATATGACAGTAGGGTGGTATTGTAATGTTACAGTGGAGCATTGTTATATCAAATTGGGCAATTGTGCTATTGTCACAGTGGGGCTTTGTGAAATCATATTTTGGCTTGGTGATGTCACAACAGGTTAATGTGATGTCACAGTTGAGGATTTGAATGAGACAGTGAGTCATTGTTATATCACAGTGGGCATTGTGAAAAACAAATTGGGTGTTATTATATCTCATTGGAGCATTGTGACATCATTGCTGGACATTGTTATGAGACAGTGAGTCATTATGATTTCCCAGTTGGACATTATTAGGTCACAGTGGGGTATTGTGATGTCACAGTGGCAGTGTGTGATGTCACAGTTGGACATTATGATGAAAGAGTGGGGCATTGTGATGTTACAATGGACCATTTTGATATCACAGTGGGGAGTAGTGATTTAGAGTGGGGCTTTAAAATGTCACATTAGTGTTATTGTGACACCACAGTGGGAATTGTGATATGGGAGTAGCATATTGTGATGTCATAGTGGGATTTTGTGTCATCACAGTAAGGTATTGTGATGTCTGGGGCATTGTTATATAATAGTTGGGCTTTGTGATATCAGTGTTTCATTGTGGTATCAAATGGGGCATTTTGAAATCGGCGGGGTAAGGTGACATTGTGGTATCAGAGTGGGGAACAATGATGAGCAAGTTTAGAATTACAATATCATATTGGATTATTGTGATGCTATAGTTGGGCATTGCAATGCGATTGTGAGTCACTGTGATATTCCAGTTGGGCATTGTGATGAGACAGTGAATCATTGTGATGTCACAGTGGCATATTGTAAAATCGCAGTTGGGCTTTGGGATGTCCCAATAGGGCATTGTGATGTCCCATGGTGACATTATGATGTTACAGTTCAGCTCAGTGGTGTCACAGTGGGACATTATGATTAGATGGTGAAGCAATGTGATATCACAGTGATGTACTGTGATATCACAATAATTTACTGTTAGTCACAGAGGGGCTTTGTGATGAACAGTGGACATTGTGGTATCACAGTGTGGCATTGTGAAATCCTAGTGGGGCTTTGTGATGTCATGTTAGGGTATTGTGATCTCATCGTAGAGCATTGATATATAAGAGTTGTGCATTATTATGTCACACTTAGGGTACTGTGATATCAAATTGGACTTTGTGATGTCACACTGCTGCATTGTGAAATGAGAATTGGGCTTAATGATGTCATATTAGGGCATTGTGATGTCACAGTGGAGTATTGTTATAGTGCATTAGGGCATTTTAATGTCACAGTGGCACATTGTGAAAACATAGAGGGGATTTGTGTTTTCAAAATGTGATATTGTGATTCTACAGTTGAGCATTGTGATGGATGTGACAGTGGAGCATTGTATGTCACAGTGAAGCACTGTGCTGTCACAATGGGGCAATGTGATGTCAAAGTTGGGCATTGTTATGTTACTGTGGTGAATTTTGATGAGCAAGTTAGTTTTGTTATGTCATATAGATTCATTGCATTGTATTAGCTGGACATTATCATGAGAGTGAGTCATTGTGATGTCACAGTGGGACATTTTGAAATCACAGGGGGGCTTTGTGATGCAACAATAGGGCATTAAGATGTCATACTGGAACATTATAATGTTGCAGTTCAGCTTGGTGATGTCACAGTGGACATTATGATGCACGAGTGGGGTACTGTGATATCAAGTAGACCATTGTGATATCCCAGTGGTTAATGGTGATGTCACAGAGTGGCTTTGTGATTAATAGTGGAGCATTGTGATATTACAGTGGGGCATTGTGAAATCATAGTGGGGCTTTGTGGTGTTACATTAGGATATTGTGATGTCACAATAGAGCATTGTTATATCACATTTGGGCATTGGGATATTACAGTGGGGCACTGGGATGTCACAGTGAGGCATTGTGGTAAACGATTTGGTTTAATATGTGTCATATGGGGGCATTGTGGAGCCATAGCTGTGCATTATCATGAAACAGTGAGTCATTGTGACGTCACTTTGGGGCATTGTGAAATATCACTGGGGCTTTTTTTATGTCACAATATGGCATTGTGATGTCACTCTGGGACATTATGATGTTATAATTCACCTCTGTGATGTCACAGAGACACTATGATGAAAAAGTGTGTAAATGTGATGTCCCAGTAAGCCATTGTGATATCACACTGAGGAATTGTGATATCATAGAGAAATTTGTGATGAAAAGTGGAGCATTGTGATATCATATTTGGGCATAGTGAAATCATAGTGAGGCTCTCTGATGTCACATTGGGTATTGTTATGTCACAATGGAGCATTGTTATATCACAATGGGGCACTATGATGTCATACTGGATTAATACATTGTTACAATTGGGCTTTGTGGTGTCACACTGTGGCATTGTTCATTCAGACTGTGGCTTTGTGATGTCACAACAGGGTATTATGATGTCACAGTGGTGCATTGTGATGTCACAGGAATATTATGTTCAGTCACAGTGGAGCACTGATTTAAGAGTGGGGCTTTATGAAGTAAAGTGTGCATTTGTTATAGCACTATGGGATATATTGATCAGTCAATTGGTCATTGCAATGTGACAGCTGGGCATCGGAATCTAATCTCATAGTTATGTACGGTGGTATGAAAGGTGGGTAATTGTGATGTTACTGTTGAGATTTCTGTTGTGACTATAGAGTATTGTGATATCACTGAAAATCAGGGTGCTATTACAGTGGGGGCATTGTTATGTTACAGTGGGAATTATGATGAAAAAATGGTTTTTTTATGTCATATGGGAGCATTGTGATGTCACAGCTGGGCATTACCATAAGACAGTGAGTCATGATGTGGTGTGAAAATGGGTCATTGTGAAATTAGAGTGGAGACTTCTGATGTCACAATAGGGTATTGTGACATCACAGCTGAGCATTGTGATGTGACATAGTTCATTGTGATGTCACAGTGGAGCATTATTATATCAAAGTGGGACAGTGTGATGTCAAAATGGGACAATGCAATGAACAAGTTGGTTTATTATGTCACATGGGAGCATTTTGGTGCCATAAGTGGCCACTATCATGAGAGACTGAGTCAGTGTAATTTCATTATGGAGCATTGTTATAGCACAGTGGGGCATTGTGAAATCACAGTGGGGCTGTTAAATGTCACATTATGGTATTGTGATTTCAGAGTGAAGTATTGTTATATCAGAGTGGGGCATTGTCATATCACAGTAGGGCTTTGTGGTGTTGCAGTGTGGCATTGTGAAGACACAGTGGGAAGTTGTGATATCACAATAGAATATTGTGATGGCACAGTTGAACATTATCATGTGACATTGGGTGTTATTATGTTATCATGGAGCAAGGTTATATCACAGTGGGTCACTGTGATGTCACAGTGGTGAAATGGGATGTCACGGTGTGGCATCGTGATAAACAAGTTGTTTTTTTATGTCATATCAGACCATTATGATGTTATAGTTGGGCATTATCTTGAGAGAGTGAGAGATTCTGATGTCACATTTGAGCATTGTGATATCACAGTGGCTTTTTATGAAATCTCAGGGGCTTTTTAATGACACATAGGATATTGTGATGTCACACTGGAACATTATGATGTTACAGTTCATCTCTGTGATGTCACAGTAGAACATGCTGATTAGAGAGTGGGAAATTGTGATGTCACAGTAGACCACTGTATTATCATATTGGGGCATTTTTATGTCACAGAGGAGTTTTGTTATGAACAGTGGAGCACTATGATTTCACTGTGGAGCATTGTGATATCATAGTAGGGATTTGTGATGTCATATTAGAGTATTGTGATATCACAGGTGAGCATTGTTATTACACAGTAGGGCATTATAATGTCACAGTAGGGCTCTGTGATGTCATAATGGGGTTTTGTGATATCACAGTGTGTCATTGTGAAATTAGAATGGGGCTTTGTGAAGTCACATGGTATTGTGACATCACAGCTGAGCACATTGATGTAGCATTGGGTATTGTGATATCAGAGTAGAGCATTGCTATATCACAGTGGGGCACTGTGATGTCACGGGGGGACAATGCGATGTTATGGTGTGGCATTCAGATGTCCCAGTGGGGCATTCTGTGAACAGTGTGACATTATGATGAGGGAGTGGGGCATTGTGAAATAATACTGTGGATTTGTGATGTCACATTAGAATATTGTTATGTCACAGTGGAACATTGTTATATCATAGGTGGGTGTTGTAATATCCCAGTGGAGGATTGTGATGCCAAAATGGGACATTGTGATGTCAAGGAGCATAATTGTGCCATCAGAGTGCAACCTTTTGATATCACAATAGGGTATTATGATGTCACAGTTTAGCATTTTGATGTGACATTGCGTGTAGTTCCTTGTTGCCCTGGGGCCATTACACATTGCTTTTCCAAGCAACTGCAGGGTTTTGTGTGACCATGAGTTTGATGGGAAGAAACACCCAGGAGACTGTGTCAGAGGACAGCTCATTTATTTGTTGGGGAATGGGCTTATAAGTGTTCATGTAGTGGTGGGAAAAGTAACAGGGTATGGATCATAGAGGGATTGGCTGTGTGAAGGCTGCTGGCTGATACCTCATTAACATATAGGAAACTTCCAGGTGAGCAATAAAAGGTCACATGGCAACAGGAAAACCAAAACCTATGTCTTATCAGGATGTCCAGGTGCCCTCAGGCAAAGAGAGGGAGCAGTCCCACTCCTGAGATCCCAAGGTGAAATTATTGGAGTCTAGACCTGCTGCAACCTCCTGTGGCCTGGGACACTTACCTGTCCCTGACATCTCAGGACTGTTTTAGCCTCCAGTGGCCTGGGGTCCATAACTGTGCATGACAGCTCTCCCTTTGTTTTTATAATGGCGCAGTGTCATAACATTGAGTGAGGTCCTTGTAGGTTATCACAGGTTCAGACAGAGCTAGGTGATGCATGAAAGCCTGATTGGTACCAACCTTATCAATGTTAGTTATTTGTTGTCTGAAAAATGTTATATGGCTGGGGGCCACAAGCAACAGGGTTCCTATAGTCAGGAAGGGGCCAACGAAAGGGAGGGTCCAAGTGAATTAGAGAATGAGGTGATGGGGTCATTGGACTTATAGTGGGTTGGGAATAGTTCATTGTAGATGTGGGGTATTCAGGAGTGGATTAATAAGGACCACGGTTAGTAGGGGATGGGTGGTGGATGCACAAAAGAAACAGATAGAATCACTGGGTGGTTAGTCAATGGGAAAAGGTTGGCCACATACTGGATGTATTGTGCTTAGGCTATGGTGGCTTGTATCTTTTCCATGACTTGTTTTTCCTATGGAAGAATGTTGTGGTAAGAACCAGACAAGAAGCAGGGCCAAGCTCCCTAGAGATATGAAACTTGGAAGAGGGAGACAGTGCTAGGCCATGAGCCTGAAGTTTTTCTGTCACCCCCACCTGCCAGCATTCATCCCAAGGGTTTAGTATTTTTTTTTTCTTCTAGGTTCACTCTTATTCTTAATATAAAGTCAAAGAGGGTTTCCTCTGTTTTTGATGGAGAAACAGCAAGGAGGAAGTATTATCTTGGGGGCTGGGGAGGTGGCTTATTCTATCCCATGCTTGAAGAGCACAGAGATGGACTTGGTCATGGTACCCTGGGGGCTGTTGGGTGTGCTCGATGCCTGTGAAGAAATAACCCTGTTCAAACAGCTCATCAAAGCCCAAGAGTATGTTTTGTTGGTTTTGATTCCTTCTTATTTATTGTAGGCATTCATTTCTATAGAGGGCTTCCCATTGAAGGAATAGGGGGCTAGGCAGCAAAGACCAGAAGATATCACACCAGTCCTGGGGGGTGATAAGGGAGTCACAAAGGCTCTCAAGGAATGACTTCCTCCATGGTGCATGCATTCCATCCTCCTGACTGCCTGTCTGAGTTCTTTAAGATCATTGTCCTGATATGGATACAATTGTAGGGTCTGAGCCCCAGTTTGTTGGACATTAACAGGAAAAGCTGTGACTGTCTGATTATATGTATTTGTATTGTTATTTGGAGTTCACATACTTATTGTGTGATTATCAGTGAGGGGGTGGATGGAGAAGTGTCCTGGTCAGGGGAATTGATCATGATGGTATTCTTTTGGCCCGTGTGACATGGGTCCAGAAGGTGGCAGCCTGGATCAGGATGTGGGTAAGGTGGTAGGGGTGGATAAAAGTGGGTGGGCATAGGGGAGTTTGGGATTATTTTCTTATTAATTTGTTCCATAGCCTTTTCAAGGGAAGTGAGTTTTGTCACTGGCTGGTCCTTGGAGCCCTCCTCATCAGAGTCATCATCCAATTTTGGCATGGTGGTGGGCTTAGAAGGACCAATACATTGTCTAGTAGCCACTATAATTGGAAGGAAAGAGAGAGATGGGGGGATTTCCTTCATGAACTTCCCATCTCCTGGCTAGATAAGCTACGTGGGTCTACATGTCAGGGCCATATGTATCCCCAGAAATTACCAGGGGGCAATCTAGAGGACTTATTCCCAAAAGGGGATGGCTTCCTTCTGGGAAGCTTAATAATTCTAGCCTTGAGAAGTGCTGGCAAACTTCAAATTTGTGACTCTTTTTAGTGGGAGGTGATATTACCCATGATAGAAAAAGAAAGAGTGGAGACACCAAGACCATAGGGAAATGTTCCCAAGGGCTGGATAGCACCAGTGGGGATTCCCCAAAGGTTCAGATGCAAGCCTGTCCACAAGGTAAAGAGACCAGTGACCATCCTACAGGCTTTTAAGAGGTTGTTGCATTACCGGTTTCTTGTTTAGGAGAGAAATAGACAGGGAGTTTTTGCCAACACCTGTGTGGGTTGTCAGGGTCTGAACAGAGGGCTAGGGTCCTTCAGTCAATGCCAAAGAGTAGCCTCAGCCAAGAGATATCAGTTCCCCTTTTACCTTATTTGTTCTTTAGTGATGGTGCAAACCGAAAGTAAAGGAGGAAAGGGAGAAACCTTCCAGCCCTCAATGGTGGAGGCAAGTCCCTGTGGAGGAGCACTCACCTATCCCAGTGCATCTCAGAGGGTCCCTATTCAGTGCCAGCTGTGGTTACTGGCCACCTGGGAGCCACTGCGCACTGGTTTTCTGGGGCCTGCAGGCAACTGCAGAGCAAGGTCTTGAGTGGACAAGAAGAAACACTGGTTGAATGTGTCAGAGGACAGCTTATTTATTTGTTGGTGGAATGGGCTTATAAGCATTCACCTAGTGGCAGGAAAAGGTATAGAGTGTGGGTCACAAGGCAATTAGCTGTGTGAAGGCTGCTGGCGGATAACTCACTAACATATAATGACCTTCCAAGTATGTGGTACAAGGTCACATGGCCACAGCAAAACCCAAACTGAAGTCTTATCAGGATGTCCAGATGCCCCAGGTGAAGGGAGGGAGTGGCCCTACTCTTGCCATTCTCAAGGTGAGATTATTGGGGTCTAGGTATGCTGCAGCCTGGGGCCCTTAGCCATACCTGACAGCTCAGGCCTACGTTAGCCTCTAGTGGCCTGGGGCCCATAAGTGTGCCTGACATTTGGGTATTGTTATGTCAGCGTAGAGCATTGTTACAAAGTGGAACACTGTGATATCACAGTCAGGCATTGTAATGTCAAAATGGGACATTGTGATGAACAAGTTGGTGTTTTTGACATAGAGATGATGTTATAGCTGGACATTAGCATTAGACAGTAAATCATTGTGATGTCACAATGGAGCATTTTGATATCACTGTGAGGCATTGTAAAATCACCATGGGGCTTTGTGATGTCACATTATTGTATTGTAATGTCACAGTGAAGCCTTGTTATATTACAGTGTGGCATTATGGTGTCATAGTGTGGCACTATGGTGTCGCAAAGGGCTTTGTGGTGTCACACTGATGTCACAATAGAATATTGTGAGGTCACAGTTGACCATTATGATGTGACATTGGGTATTTTGATGTCATCGTGGATCATTGTTATATCACAGTGGGACACTGTGATGTCACATTAGTGTAATATGATGTCACAGTGGGGCATTGTTATATTACAGTGGGGCATTGTGATGAGCAAGTTGGTTTTATTATGCCATATTTAAGCCTTGTGATGTCATAGCTGGGCATTATCATGATAAAATGAGTCATTGTGATGACACAGTAGGGAATTGTTAAGTCTCAGTGGGGCTATTTGATGTCACAATAGGACCTTATGATGTCACAGTGTAACATTATGATCTTACACCTCAATTCTGTAATGTCACATTGGGACATTATGAGGAGAGATTGGTTCATTGTGATGTCACAATGGAACTCTGTGATATTACAATGGGGCAGTTTTATGTCACAGTGGGGAAAGGTGTGTCAAAACTGTGTTTTGTGTTGTTACATTGGAACATTGTGAAATTATATTGGGGCTTTGTGATATCATAATAGGTTATTGTGACATCACAGTTGAGCATTGTGATTTGACATTGGGTATTGTGATGTCACAGTATAGCATTGTTATATCACAGTGGGACACTGTGATGTCACAGTATGGCAATGTGATGAGACAGTGGGGCATTATCCTGAGACAATGAGTGATTGTGATATCATAGTCTAACACTGAGAAGTCACACTAGGGTTTTGTGATGTCACAGTTCTGCCTTGCTGGGTCACAGTGGGACATTATGATTTTATAGTTCAGCTCTCTGATGTCACAATGGGACATTGTCATGAGAGAATGTGGTGTTGTGATGTCTCACTGGACCTCAGTGATATGGCAGTGAGGAATTGTGATATCACAGAGGGGCTCTGTGATGAACAGTGGAGAATTATGATATCACAGTGGTGCACTGTGAAATCACAGTGTGGCTTTATGATGTATCATAAGGGTGTTGTGATGTCACAGTGAAGCATTGTTATATTAGAGTGGGGCATAGTGCTGTCACAATAGGTTAATGTGATGTCACAATTGGGCTTTGTGGTTTCACCATGCATTACTGGGAAATCAGAATGAGGCTTTGTAACATCACAACAGGGTATTGTGATGTCACATTTGAGCATTGAGATGTGATATGGGAATAACATTTTGTGTTATCAGAGTACATCGCTCTGAAATCAGAGTGAGGCTTTGCAGCATTGTGACATTATAAAGGGGATTTTTGATGTCACAATAGAGTATTGTGATGTCACAGTTGAGCATTGGGATATCAGAGTGGGGAATTATGAAATCACAGTGAGTCTTTGTGATGTCACATTAAGCTATGCTATTATGATGTAAAAAATGAAGCATAGTTATATCACAGTGGGGCATTTTGATGTGACAGTGGGGCACTGTGATGTCACAAAGAGGCTTTATGAGGTCAAATGTGGCATTGTGGAACCAGAGTGGGGCTTTGTGTTATCACAGTAAGGTATTGTGAGGTCTCACTTGAGCATTGTGATGTGACATTGGGTATAGTGATGCCACAATGAAGCACAGCTATATCACTGTGGGTCTTTATCATGTAACAATGTGGCATTGTGATGAACAAGTTGGTTTTATTATGTCATATGGGAGCATTCTGATGTGATAGTTGGGCATTATCATGAGTTATTGTGATGACACAGTGGAGCATTGTGATATCATAGTGTTGCATTGTGAAATCTCAGTGGGGATTTTTGATGTCACAATAGGGCATTATGATGTCACAGTAGGTCATTATGATGTTACATTTCATCTCTGTGATGTCATGGTGGGACATTATCATGATATAGTGGAGCAATCTGATGTCACAGTAGACTACTGTGATATCACAGTGGGGCATTATGATGTCACAGAGGTTCTTTGTGATGAACTGTGGAGCATTTTGATATCACAGTGGGGATTTATGATGTAACAGTGGAGCATTTTTACATCACAGTTTGGCCTGGTAATAACACAATAGGAGTACTGACATGTCACAGTGGGGCTTTGTGGGGTATAAATGTGGCATTGTAAAACTAGAGTGAAGCATTGAGATGTCAAAAATATTGTGACATTAAAGCTGAACATTGTTATGTGATATTGAATATTGTGATGTTAAAGTGGAGCATTGTTATAACACAGTGGCACGCTATGATATCACAATGGGGCAACGTGATGTCACAGTGGGGACATTTCAGTGTTACAGTGGTGTGTTTTTATGAAAAAGGTAGATTTATTATGTCATATGGGACCATTGTGATGTCATAGCTGGGCATTATCATAAGACAGTGAGTCAATGACATGTTACCGTGGGGCATTGTGAAATCCCAGTGGGGCTTTGTAATGTAACAATAAGGCATTGTGATCTCACATTGGGACATTATAATGTTACAGTTCAGCTCAGTGATGTCACAGTGGAACATTAACATGAGAGAGTTGGGCATTGTGAATTCCCAGTAGACCTCTTTTCTATCACAGTGAAGAATTTTGATGTCACAGAGGAGCTTTGATGAACAGTGGAAAATTGTGATATCACACAGGGGCATTGTGAAATCACAGTGGGGATTTATGATGTCACATTAGAGCACTGTGATCTCAAGTGGAGCACTGTTATATCACAGTGGGTCATTGTAATATCACAGTGAGGTACTGCAATGTCACAATGTGGCTTTGGGGTGTCACACTGTGGCATATTGAAATCAGAATGGGGCTTTGTGATGTCACAGTAGGGTAGTGTGGCATCGCAGCTCAGCATTGTCATGTGATATTGTGTATTGTGATATCACAGTGGAGCATTGTTGTATCATAGTCAGACACTGTGATGTCATAGTGGGGCAATGTGATGTCACAAGGGTGCTTTATGGTGTCCGCTGTGGTATTGTGATATCTGAGTGGGACTTTACGATGTCACAATAGGGTATTGTTATGTCACAGTTGAGTATTGTGATGTGACATTTAGTATTGCGATGTCACAGTAGACCATTGTTACATTACAGTGGGAAACTGTGATGTCTCATTGGGGCAATGTGAAATCATACTATGGCATTGTGAAATCTCTGTGGGGCTTTTTTTCATGGTTTCTCAAGGTAGCATCTCACTCTAGTAGAGGCTGACTTGGAATTCGCGCTGTATTCTCAAGGTGGCCTCAAACACTCAGCAATTCTTTTATCTTTGCCTCCCAAGTGCTGGGATTAATGGTGTATGCTACCATGCCAGGCTTTTCTTGTTACTTTTTTTTTTTCCTGTGGGGCTTTTTGATGTCATAATAGGGCCTTGTGATATTGCAGTGCAACATTATAATGTTATAGTTCAGCTCTGTGATGTCACATTGTGACAATATGATGAGAGAGTAGAGCATTGTTATGTCACTAGACCACTGTGATATCAGAGTGGATAATTTTGATGTCACAGGGGGCTTTCTGATGACCAGAGAGCATTGTGATATCACAGTGGGACATTGTAATGTCACAGTGGAACACTGTAATGTCACAATGGGGATTTTTGGTATCACAGTTCACAATTGTGAAATCAGTGTGTGTTTTTGTTATATCACATTAGATTATTGTGGTGTCAGAGTAGAACATTTTTTATATCAGATTTGGGCATTGTAATTTCACAGTGGGCACTGTGATGTCACAATTGGGCTTTGTGGTGTCACAGTGGGGCCTTGTGAAAACAGATTTGGGTTTTGTGATGTCAAAATTAGGTATTGTGTTGTCACAGTGGAGCTTTGTGATGGGAGGGTATGGTATTGTGATGTTGCACTACAGCATTGTTTTATCACAGTGGGGCATTGTGATGTCACAGTGGGGCACTCTCATATCACAATGGGGTTTTGTAATGAACAATTTGGTATTATTATGTCATATGGGAGCATTGCTATGCTATACCTGGGTATTATCATGGAATACTGAGTTATTGTGAAGCCATAGTGGGGCATTGTGAAATCACTGTGGGGCTTTCTGTTGTTACACTGGGAAATTATGATGTGAAAGTTTAGGTCTGTGATGTCACAGTGAGACCTTATGACGAAATAGTGGATCACAGTGATGTCACAGTAGACTACTGAGAATCAGAGTGGGGAATTGTGATGTCACAGAGGGGCTTTGTGATGAACAGGGATCATTGTGTGATCACAATCAGGCATTGTTAAATCACAGTGGGGCAGTGTGATGTCACAATTGGGCTTTGTGGTATCACAGTGGGGGCATTTGAATATCACAGCGGGAGACTCTGATGTATCACAATGGGGCCTTGTGGCGTCTCAGTGTGGCATTCTAAAATCAAATTGAGGTTTAGTGATGTCTCAGTATGGTATTGTGACATCACAGCTGAGCATTGTGATGTGATATTGGATATTGGGAAACTCAACAGGGAAGTACCAGAGCTCAACAAAACCATAGACCACTTAGATCTAACGGTTATCTAGGGAACATTCCATCCCAAATCCACAGACTACACATTCTTCACAGCAGTCCATAGAACCTTCTCTAAAGTTGATTATATGCTGGGTCATAAATGCTGCCTCCATATATTTAGGAAGATCAACATAATTTCCTGTATAATATCAGTTCACAATGCCGTATTTATAGAAATTAACAACAAAAGATGTGCCAGGAATCCCATCAGCTCCTTAAAACTGTGTAACAAACTCTGAAACAATAAATGGGTTGTGGACAAAATAAAATAATGAAATTGTGAAATTTCTGGAAAAGAAAGACAATGAGAAAACATCATACCAAAACTAATGGGACAAAATGAAGGTGGTCCTCAGGGGAAAATCATAACACTAAATGCCTTCATAACAAAGACAGTGAGATTCCCAAATCAATAACCTAACCATCCACCTAAACCAAGAGCCTGACATAACTAATAAGTATCTTGAGTACCAGTGCAGTACGTGATGTCACAAGTAGTCTTTGTGGTGTCACACTGAGGCATTGTGAAATCAGAGTGGGTCTTTGTGATATCACAAAGGGAATTGCGACATCACAGTTGAATATTGTGATCTGACATTAAGTATTGGGATGTCATAGTGGAGCATTTTTATATCATAGTGGGAAACTTTGGTGTCACAGTGGGGCAATCTTATGTCACAGTTGGACCATTGTCATGTCACAGTGAGCTATTGTGATGAACAAGTCTGTTATGTCATCTGGGAGCACCGTGATGTCATAGCTGGGTATTATTATAAGATAGTGAGTCATTGAGATGTCACACTGTGGCATTGTGAAATCCCAGTGTGGCTTTGTGATGTCACAATACGGCATTGTTATGTCACACTGGGACATACAATGTTACAGTACAGCTCTATGGGATGAAAGTGGGACATTATGATGAGAGACTGGGGTATTGTGATGTCCCAGTAGACCACTGTGATACAAAGTGGGGAATTATGATGTCACAGAAGGGCTTTATAATTAACAGTGAAGCATTATCATATCACAGTGGGGTATTGAGAAATCACAGTGAGGATTTGTGATGTCACATTAGAGTATTTTGATGTGACATTGTGTATTGTGACATCACAGTGGAGCATTGCTATATCATAGAGGGACACTGATAGCACAGTGTGGTAAAGAGATGTCACATTTGGGCATTGTGATAAACAAGTTCGTTTTATCATGTCATATAGGAGCATTGTGATGTCATAGCTGTCCATTACCATGAGACAGTGTGTCATTGTGATGTCACAGTGCAGCATTGTGAAATCTAAGTGGTGCATTTTTTAAACATTATTTTAAATTATTTATTTGAGAGCAACTGACAGAGAGAGAAAGGGGAGAAAGAGAGGAGAGAGAGACAGAAAGAAAGAGAAAGAGAGAAAGAGAATATGTAGGCCAGGTCCTAAAATCACTGGAAGCAAACTCCATATGTGTGCACCCCATTGTGCATCTTGCTTATGTGCATCCTGAGGAGTTGAACCTGATTCCTCAGTGGTGCATTTTGATGTCACAATAAGGCATTAGGATCTCAATGTGGGACATTACAAGATTACGGTTAAGCTCTATGATGTCACAGTTGGACATTTTGATGAGAGACTGGGGAATTGTGATGTCACAGTGGACCTCTGTGGTTCATTTTATTATGTTATTGGATCATTGTGATGTCATAGCTGAGTATTATCATGAGACGTGTCTTTGTGATTTCACAGTAGAGCATTGTGCTATGACAGTCAGATGTTTTGAAATCTCAGTGGGGCTTTTTGATGTCACAGCATGGCATGTGATGTTACACTGGGACATTATGATGACATATAGGGGCATTGTCATTTCACAGTGGACCTTTGTGATATCCCAGTGGAGAATTGTGATGTCACAGTGGGGCTTTTGATGAACAGTGGAGCATTGTGATATCACTGTGGGGCATTGTGAAATCAAAGCGGGACTTTGTGATGTCACATAAGGGTATTGTGACATCACAGTGGAGTATTGTTATATAAGAGTGGGCATTGTGATGGTACAGTGGAACACTATGATGAGAGAGTAGGGCTTTGTGATGTCCCAGTAGATCATTGTGATGTCACAGTGGGGAATACTGATGTCACAGAGGAACTTTGTGATATAGAGTGGAGCACTATGATATCACAATGGAAAATTGTGAAATCACACAGTGGGGACTTGTGATGTCAATTAAGAGTACTGTGATGTCATAGTGGAGCATTTTTGTAATCACTGTGGACAATTGTAGTATCACAGTGGAGCACTGTGATGTCACAATGAAGCTTTTTGTCACATTGCAGCACTGTGAAATCAGAGTGGGGTTTTATGAAGTCACAATTGGCTATTATGACATCAAAGTTGAGCATGTGATGTAACACTAGTTATTGTGATTTCTCACTGAAGCATGATTACATCAATGTGGGACTCTGTCGTGTTGCATTTGGGCTTTGTGATGTCACAGTGGGACCTTATGATGTTACAGTTCAGCTCTGTCATGCCACAGTGGGACATTATGATGAGAGAGTGGGGCATTGGGATGTCACAGTAGACCACTATGATATCCCAGTGGGGAACTGTGATGTCATAGTGGGAAACTGTGATGTCACAGTGGGGCTTTCTGATGAATATTGAAGCATAGTGATATCACAGTGGAGCAATGTGAAATCAAAGTGTGGATTTCTAACATCATATTAGAGTACTGTGATGTCACAGTGAGCATTTTTATAACACAGTGCTACATTGTAATATCAGAGGGACATTGTAATGTCACAATGGGGCTTTCTGGGGTCAGTGTAGCATTGTGAAATCAGAATGGGACTTTGTGATATCATACTAGGATCTTGTGATATCACAGTGGAGCATTGTTATATCACAGTTGGACATTGCAATGCCAAAGTGGGGCACTGTTATGTCACAATGGGGCTTTGTGGTGTAACAGTATGGCATTGTGAAATCAGAATGGGGCTTTGAGATGTCAAAATAGGGTAGTACGACATCCCAGTTGAGCATTGTGATGTAACATTGGATATTTCAATGTCACAGTGGAGCATTGTTATATCATAATGGGTCACAGTGATGTCACAGTGGGGTATTGTTATGTTATAGTGTGGTATTTTGATGAACAAGTTAGTTTGATTATGTCAAGAGAGTATCGTGATGTAACATCTGGGCATTGTCCTGAGAGTAAGTCATTGTGATATCACAGTGGGGCTTTGTAATGCCATGATAGGGCATTGTGCTTTCACACTGGAAGATATTACAGTTCAGCTGTGATGTCACAGTGGGACATTTTTATGAGAGTGAGGTATTGTGATGGCCTAGTACACCACTATAATAGCACAATGGGGAGTTGTGATGTCACACAGGGGTTTTGTGATGAACAGTGGAGCATTGGAGTGACATTCTGGAGCATTGTGCAATCAAAGTGGGTTTTGTGATGTCACAGTGGACTATTGCTATATGACAGTGGGGCACTGTGATGTCACAATGGGGCTTTGTGATGTCACAGTGTGGCATTGTGAAATCAGAGTGGGGCTTTGTGTTGTCACAATAGGGTGTTTTGAGGTCATAGCTGAGGATTGTGATGTGACATTGGGTATTGTGATGTCTAAGTGGAGCATTTTATATCATAATGTGACAATGTGATATGATCAAGGGGCAATGTGATGTCACAATGGGGCTCTATTTTGTTAAAGTGGGGCACTTTGATGAACAATTTGGTCTAATTATGTCATATTGAAGCATTATGATATCATAGCTGGGCATTATCATGGGACAGAGAGTCATTGAGATGTCATTATATCATTGTGATATCACAGTGGCACACTGTGATGTCACAGTGGGGCATTATTGTCACAGTGGGGAATTGTGAGGTGAAAGAGGGTTTTTGTTAGGAACAGTGGAGCATTGTGATATCAAAGTGGGGAATGGTAAAATCATCTTGCAATTTATGTCACATTAGGGTATTGTGGTGTCATCCACCATTGTTAAATGACTTTGAGGCAATGTGATGTCACAGGAGAAAATGGTGATATCACTGTGAGTTATTGTGATGAATGAGTTGGTTTTATTATATTGAATTGGACTATTATGATGTCATAGCTGGGCATTATCATGTGATAGTGATTCATTGTGATGTCACAGTAGAACATTATGAAATCTCAGTGAGGATTTTGAAGTCACAATAGGGTATTGTGATGTCACAGTGGGGCATTATAATGGCATAATGCATTGTTATGTTATAGTGGGGAATTCTGATGAACAGGTTTCTTTTTTTATGTCATTTGGGAGCATTGTGATGTAATATCTGGGACTTAATATGAGAGAATGAGTCATTGTGATGTCACAGTAGGGCACTGTGAAATCACAATGGGGCTTTGTAATGCCATGATAGGCCATTGTGATGAAGTTCAGCTCTGTGATGTCACTGTGGGATATAATCATGAGAGCAGGATATCGTGATGTCATAGTAGGCCACTGTAATATCACATTGGGAAGTTTTAATGTCACCCAGGGGTTTTGTGATGAGCAATGGAGCATTGGAGTAACAGATTGGGGCATTGTGAAATCAAACTGTGGTTTTTTTTGTCATAGTAGGGTATTGTGATGTCACAGTAGACTATTTTTATATGACATTGGGGCACTGTGATGTCACAGTGGGACACTGTGATGTCACAACAGGGCTTTGTGGTGTCACAGTGTGCCATTGTGAAATGAGTGGGGCTTTGTGTTGTCACAAAGGATGTTATGAGGTCATAACTGAGCATTATGATGTGACATTGGGTATTGTGATGTCTCAGTGTAGCACTTTTATATCATAATGTGACAATGTGGTATCTCTGGTGGGCAATGTGAAATCACAGTGGTGCTTTGTAATACCACAATAGGGTATTGCGATGTCACACAGGGACATTATGATGTCACAGTACAGCTCTGTGATGAAACAGTGAGGCATTATGGTGAGAGAGTGAATCATTGTGATGTCACAGTGGACCTCTATTATACCACAGTGGGGAATTGTGATGTCACAAAGGGGGTTTGCAATGAACAGTGAAGCATTTTCATATCACAATGGGGCATTGTGTAGTCACAGTGGGGCTTTGTGATGTAACCTTATGGTATTGTGATCTTATAGTGAAGCATTTTATATCACAATGGGGCATAGTTATGTCACAATAGGGATTTGGGGGTGTCACAATGTGGCATTGTGTAATCAAATGGGACTTTGTAATATCAAAATAGGGTATTGTGCTGTCACAGCTGAGTATTGTGATGTGACATTGAGTACTGTGATGTCACAGTAGAACATTGTTGTATCACTATGGGACAAAGCCATGTCACACTGGGGCAATGTGATGTCACATTGTTGCATTGTTATGTTACAGTGGGGCATCTTGATGAACAAGTAGGTTGTATTATGTCATATGGGAGCATTGTGATGTTATAGCTCGGCATTATCATCAGACCGAATTGTGATGTCATAGTAGGGCATTCTGAAATCACAGTTAGCCTTTGTGATATCACAATTGGGCACTGTAATATCATACTGAGACATTATGATGTTACAATTCAGTTCTCTGATATCAAAGTGGGACATTGTTATGAGAGAGTGGGACAATATGATGTCACTGTGGACCTCTGTGATATCACAGTTGGGAATTTTGATATCACAGAGAGGCTTCTTGAACAGTGGAGCATTGTGTTATCACAGTGGGGCATTGCAAAATCACAGGGGGACTTTGTGATGTCATATTATGGTATTTTGATGTAACAGTGAAACATTGTTTTATCATAGTAGCATGTTTTGATGTCACAGTGGGGTACTATGATCTCACAATTTTGCTTTGTGTTAGCTCATTGAAGTAATGTGAAATCAGAATTGGGCTTTTTGATGTCACAATATTGTATTGTGACATCACAGTTGAGTATTGTTATGTCATATTAGGGTATTTTGTTGTCACAGTGGGAATATTTTTATATAAAAAGAGCCATTGTGATGCCACAGTGGGGCTCTATGATATCACAATGTGGTATTGTGGTGTCACCGTGGGCACTGTGAAAGCAGTGTGGGACTTTATGATGTCAACTCAGGTATTGTGTTGTCAGAGTTGAATATTGTGACGTGATAGTGGGGTATTGTGATGTCACAGTGGAGCATTGTTATATCACAGTGAGAGACTGTGATGTCACAGTAGGGCAATGTGATGTTAAACTTGGAAATAGTGATGTTACAGTGAGTTTATGTACATTAATAGTGAAGCACTGTGATTATATCATTGGGCATTGTGAAGTAAATGTGGGGATTTGTGATGTCACATTGGTGCATTTTGATCAGACAGTGAGCATAGTAATGTGTTTTGCATTGGGATTTCACAGTGGAGTATTGCTATATCACAGTGGCTCACTGTGATGTTACAGTGTGGCAATATGATGTTACTGTGGTGTATTTTTGTGTTACAGTGGGGCATTTTGATGAACAACTTGGTTTTATTATGTCATATGGGAGTATTGTGATGTCATATCTATGCATTATCATTAGAAAGTGAATCATTGAGATTTCATAGTAGAGCATTGTGATATCACAGTAGGGCTTTGTGATGTCACATCAGGCTAATGTGATGGCACAGTGAAGCATTGTTATATTACAGTGGGGCATCGTGTTGTCACAGTGGGGCACTGTGATGTAACAGTGGGGCTTTGTGGTGTTACAGTGTGGCATTGTGAAATAAGAGTGGAGCTTTGTGATGTTGCAATAGGGTATTGTGACATCACAGTTGAGCACTGTGATGAGACCTTGGTTATTGTGATGTCACTGTGAAGCATTTAAAATTCACCCTGGGGGTTTGTGATATCACAGTAGGACATAGTGATGTCACAGTGGGACATTATAGTGCTACATATGAGCTTTGGGATGTCTGGCATTAAGATGACAGAGTGGGTGTTGTGTTGTCACAGTGGACCTATGTGATATCACAGTGGGGAATTGTGATGTCACAGAGGGGCTTTGTGATGAACAGTGAAGAATGATGGTATTACATTTGGGTCATTATGAAATCACAGTGGGGCTTTGTTATGTCATATTAGGTATTGTGATGTCACAGTGGGGCAATGTTTTGTCACAAAGTGGCTTTGTGGTGTCAAAGTGAGGCATAGTGTATAAAAGTGGGGGTTTGTGATGTCACAATAGGGTACTGTGACTTCACAGTTGAGCATGTTTATGTGACAGTGGGTATTATAATGTCACACTGGAGCATTGCTATATTACAGTGGGACACTGTGATGTTTCAGTGAGGCAATGTAGTGTCACAGTGGGCCATTATGATTAAAAAGTTGGTATTTTTATGTCACATGGGAGTATTATGCTGTGATGCCTGGGCATTATCATGAGACAGTAAGTCATTGTGATATCACAGTGTAGCACTGAGATATCACAGTGCAGCATTATGAAATCTCTGTGGTTCTTTTTGATGTCACAAAGTGGCTTTGTGATATCACAGTGGGACATTATAATGTCAAAGTTCTGATCTGTGATGTCACAGTGGAACATTATGATGAGAGTAGAGCATTGTGATGTCACAGTAGACCACTGTTATCACAGTGGGTAATTGTAATGTCACAGTGGGGCTTTATGATGAAAAGTGAAGCATTGCATTATAACAGTAGGGCATTTGTGACATCACAGTGGGGCTTTATGATGTCACAATAAGGTCATCGTAGGCCACTATAATATTAGAGTGGGGAATTGTGGTGTCACAGTAGCCTTGCAATGAGCAGTGGAACATTGTGATATATTTATAGGGCATTGTAAGATCAGAGTGGGACCTTATGAAGTCACATTAGAATACTTTGATGTCACATTGGAGCACTATTATTTCACAGTGAGACACTGTGGTGACTCAGTGGGGCAATGTAATATCACATTGTGGCATTGTTATGTTACAGTGAGGCATTGTGATGAAGAAGTTGGTTTTATTATGCCATATTGGTGCGTTATGGTGTCATAGCTAGGAATTATTAGGACAAATTGAGTCATTGTGATATCACAGTCTAGCATTGTGAAATTACACTGTGGTTTTATTATATCACAGTAGGGCCTTGTGATGTCACAGTGGGGCATTATGGTATTACAGTTCAACTCAGTGATGTCACAGTGGGATATTATGGTGAGAGACTGGGGAATAGTGATATCACAGTGGACCTCTGTTATATCACAGTAGGGAATTATGATATCACAGAAGGACTTCTAGATGAAGAGTGGAGCATCATGTGATCACAGTGGGCCATTGTAAAATCACAATGGGACTTTGTGAAGTCATATAATGCATTGTGATGTCACAGTGGAGCATTGTTTTATCACAGTGGGGCTTTGTAATTTCACATTAGAATATTGTGATATTACAGTACATTACTGTGATGTCACATTGGGAAATTGTGATGTCACACAGGCGCTTTGTGCTTAGTAGTGGAGCACTGTGATATCACAATGGGATATTGTGAAATCAGAGTGGGACTTTATGTTGTCACAGTGAAACATTGTTATATCATTGTGGAACACTGTGATGTCAAAATGGGCTTTGTGGTATCACAGGGAGGCATTGTGAAATCAGAGTGGGGCTTTGTGGTGTCACAATGGGTATTTTTATGTCACAGCTGAGCATTGTGATGGGATGTTGGGTATTGTGATGTCACAGTGGGGCCATATGATGTCACTGTGGGACATTGTTATGTTGCAGAGGGGTAGTATGATGAACAAGTTTGTTTTATTATATCATATGGTAGCATTGTGATTTCATAGCTGGGTATTATCATGAAAGAGTGAGTCATTGGGATATCACCTTAGGGCATTGTGATGTAGAGTGTTGCATTATGATGAGAGAGTGGGTCATTGTGATGTCACAATTAACCATTGTGATATCAAAGTTGGGAATCAGATGTCACAAAGGGCCTTTGTGATGAACAGTGGAACATTAGCATATCACAGTGGCTCATTGTGAAATCACAGTGGGGATTTGTGGTTTCTCAGTGCAGCACCATGAAATTGAGTGGGGTTTTGTGACGTCAAAATTGGGTATTGTTGCATCACGGTTTAGCATTATGATGGGACATTGGGTATTGTGATTCACTGTGAATATCTCAGTGGGGCATTGTTGTGCCATAGTGGAGCATTGTGAGGAACAATTTGGTTTTATTATATCATATCAGAGCATTTTGATGTCATAGCTGGGCATAATTATTATAAAGTGAGTTACTGTGATTTCACACTGAAGCATTGTGATATCACATTAGGGCTTTGTGAAATTACACTGGGGCCTGAGACATCACATTACAGTATTATGTTGTCACATTCGAGAATTGTTATATCATAGTGGGGCCTTGTGATGACAGAGTGAGTCATTGTGATGTCCCAGTATGGCTCTGTGATGTGATAGTGCAGCATTGTGAAATCAGAGTGGGGCTTTGTGATGTAGGGTATTGTGACCTTACAGCTGAGTATTGTGATTGATATTGGGTAGCATAATCTCTGAGTGGAGCATGTTTATATCACAGTTGGACACTGAAATTTCACAGTGGAACCCTGTGATTTCATAATAGGACACTGTGATGTCAACTTGGGGCTTTGTAGCATGACAGTGGGTCATTGTTAAATCAGAGTGGGGCTTTGTGTTGTCACCATAGGATATGGTGGCATCAAAGTTGAGCATTGTAATATGACCATGGGACAATGTGATTTCACAGTGGCCTATGATGATGTCACTGTGGGTAATTTGATGAACAAGCTGGTTTTATTATGTTATATTGGAGCATTATGATGCCATAGCTGGGCATTATGAGAAATTTTGTAAATGTGATGTCACAGTGTAACATTGTGAAATCACAGTGGGGCTTTGTGATGTCACACTAGGACACTATGATGTTACAGTTCAGCTCTGTGATATCAGCATGAGATATTATGATGAGAGAATGGGGCATTTCTATCAGAATTAATAATTTTTATATCACAGAGGGGCCTTGTGATGAACAGTGGAGCATTCTGATATCCCAGTGGGGCTTTGTGATGTCACAATATGTCATTGTGATGTCACAGTAAGACATTATGTTACAGTTCACCTATGAGATGTCACAGTGGGACATTATGATGAGAAAATGGGGCATTTATATCAAAGTGGGTAATTTTGATATTACAGAGGGTCTTTGTGATGAAGAGTGGAATATTTAGATATTCCAGTGGGGCATTGTGATATCACAGTGGAAAACTGATGACACATTGGGACATTTGATGTCACAGTGAGGTTATGTACATTCAAAGTGCAGCACCATGTTTACATCATGGGGCATTGTGAAGTATAAAAAGGGATTTGTGATGTCACCATAGTGCATTTTGATCAGACAGTGAGCATTGTTATGTGGCAGTGGAGCCTTGCAAAATCACAGTGGGGCATTGTGAAATCTCAGTAAGGCTTTCTCATATCACAGTAGGGCATTTTGATATCACATTAGGACATTATCTTACAGTTCATCTCTGTGATGTCACAGTAGGACATTATCATTTGAGAGTGGGGCTTTGTGATATCAAAGTATAACACTGTGAGATTACAGTGGAGAATTGTCATCATATGGGAGCATTGTGATGTCATATCTGGGCATTATCATGAGACAGTCACAGTTATGTCACAGTGGAGCATTATGATATTTTTAAATCTCAGTGGGACTTTCACATGTCAAAATAGGGCATTTTGATGTCACAGTAGTAGATTATATTACAGTTCATCTCTGTCAAGTCATAGTAAGACATTATGATATAAGGGTGGGGCATTGTGATATCACATTTGGACCCTGTGAGATCACAGTGGGGAATTTTCACAGAGGAGCTTTGTTCTGAAGAGTGGAGCACTGTGATATCACCGTGGGTATTGTGAAACCACAGTGGGCCTTTGTGATGTCACAGAAGAGCATTGTTATATCACAGTTGGGCACTGTGATGTAACAATGGGGCCTTATGGTATCACAGTGGGTCATTGTGAAATCAGAATGGGGCTTTGTGATATCACATCAGGGTATTCTGATGTCATATCTGAGCATTATGATGTGACATTGGATATTGTGATGTCACAGAGGAACATTGCTATATCACAGTGGGACACTGTGTTGCACAGTCAGGCAATGTGATGTTACATTGGGGCATTTTAATGAATAAGTTGGTTTTATTATGGCATATGGCAGAATTGTGATGTCCTAGCTGGAAATTAGCATGAGGCAGTGAGTCATTGTGATGTTATGGTGGATCATTGTGATATCACAATGGAGCTATGTGATATCACATTTGGGTAATGTGATGTCACAGTTGTGCATTGTTATGTCACAGCAGAGCATTGGGATGTTACACTGAGGCACTGTGATGTCACAACAGGGCATTGTGTGATCATTGTGGGACTTGTGATGTCACAATAAGGCACACTGACATCACAATTGCACATGGTAATGTGATGTCACAGAGGAGAATTGTTATAACAGTGGAACACTGTGATGTCAGGGTGGAGCAATGTGATGTCAAGGTGGGGTATTGTAATGTCACGGTGAGTTGATATAAATTCATATTGGAACACTCTAATTTCATCTTGGAGCATTGTAAAGTGGGGATTTCTGATGTCACTATAGTGCATTTTGATCAGACTGTGAGCATTGTGATGTGACAGCTGGGCATGGGATTTCACTTTTGGTTATTGTGATGAGACAGTGAGTCATTGTGATGATATAGTGGGTCATTGTGATGTCACAGATGAGCACTGTGATGTCACATTAGGACATTATGATATCACAGTTTGACACTATGATGTCATGTGGGACTTGTGATGTCACAGTGGTACAATGTGAAAATAGAGTGGGGCTTTGTGATGCCAATAGGGTATTGTGATGTCAATGTTGAACATGGTGATGTGACAGTGCTGTATTGTGATGAACACGGTAGTTTTATTATGTCATAGTAGAGCATTGTGATGCCATAACTGGGCATTTTCATGAGAAGTGAGTCATTGAGATGTCACAGTGACATATTGTAAAATCTCAGTAAGGATTTTGATATAACAATAGGGCGTTGTGATATGGCAATGGAAGATTTTGATATTACAGTTAAGCTCTGTCATATCACAATTGGACATTATGATGAGAGAAGGGAGCATTGTGATGTCACAGTGAGGCTTTGTGGTGTCACAGTGGGGCAATGTGAAATAAGACAAGGGCTTTGTGTTGTCATAATCAGGTATTTTGACATTACAGTTGATCATGGTCATGGAACAGTGGGTTATTGTGATGTCACAGTGATGCACTGTGATGTCACCATGGGGCTTTTCGGTGTCAAAGTGCAGCACTGTGAAATCGGAATGGGCTTTGTGATGTCACAGTGCAGTATTGTGATGACATGGGGCATTGTGATGTCACATTGGAGCATCATTCTATCACATTGGGACACTGATGTTACAGTGGGTCAATGTGACATCAAAATGGGACATGGTGATGTCACTGTTGAGCATAGTGATGAAGAAGTTTGTTTTATTATGTCATATGTGAGCTTGGGATATAACTTGGTGTTCTCATGATACAGTGAGTCATTGTGACATCACAGTGGGACATTGTGAAATCATAATGAGGAATTTGTTATATCACAATAGTGTATTGTGATATCACTGTTGACCATTTTTATATCAGATTGGGTCACTGTGGAACATTGTGATGTCTCTATAGGGGTTTGTGATGTGACACTGGGGCACTGTGAATTAAGAATTGGGCTTTGTCATGTCATAATATGGTGTAGAGGCGTCACATTTGAACATAGTGATGTTATAGTGGTGTATTGCAATGTCACAGTGGAGGATTGTTAAATCAAAGTGGTACACTGTGACAGCACATTGGGGAATTGTAATGTCATAGAAGGGTGTGTGCTGAACAGTGTAGCATTGTGATATAACCATGGTGATTGTGAAATCACAGTAGGGCTTTGTGGTGTCACATTAGTGTATTGTGACGTCACAGTGGAACATTCTGATGTCACAGTTGACCTCTCTGATAGAACAGTGGGAGTTGTGATGTCACAGAGGGGTTTTGTGATGAAGAGTGAAGCATTGTGATATCCCAGTTGGGCATTGTGAAATCATAGAGGGGCTTTGTGACGTCACATTAGGGTAATATGATGCCACATTAGAGCAGTGTTATATCATAGTGAGGCACTGTAATATCAATTGATGTTATGTAAATTCATAATAGAGTACTGAAATTTCATCATGGGACATTGTGAAGTAAGGGGACTTGTATAGTACATTTTGATCAGATAGTGAGCATTGTGATGTGACAATTGGGCATTGGGATTTCACTGCTGAGTATTGTGATGTGACATTGAGGCATTTTGATGATACAGTGAGTCACTGTGATGTCACAGTTGAGCATTGTGATACCATAGTGGGGCATTATGATGTCACGGTGGCACTGTGATGTCACAAAGGGGCCATGTGATGTCACAATGGCACATTTTGAAATCACAGTGGAGCTTTGTGATGTCACAATATGGCATTATGATGTCACAGTGGGACATTATAATGTTCTAGTTCAGTTCTGTGATGTCACTGTGGGATATTATGGTGAGAGGGTGGCATTATGATGTCACAGTGGACCTCTGTTATGTCACGGTGGGAATTGTGATTTTAAAGGGCAGGTTTTATGATAAACAGTGGAGCATTGTGATATCAGAGGGAAGCACTGTGAAGTCACAATGGGACTTTGTGATGTCACATTATGGTATTGTAATATCACATTTGAGCATTGTTATATCACAGTGGGGCATTGTAGTGTCACAGTGGGGCATGGTGATATCACTATGGGTCATTGTGATGAAGAAGTTAATTGTATTATGTTATATGGGAGCATTGTGATATCATAGCTGGACATTATCATGGCATAGTGAGTCATTGTGTTATCTCTGTTGAACATTGTGCTATCACAATAGGGCATTGTGAAATTACAGTGGGAATTTGTGATATCACATTAGGGTCTTGTGATATCAGAGTCAAGCATTGTTATATCACAGTAGGACATTATAATTTCACAGTGGTTAACTGAGATGTCATAATGGGTCTTTGTGATGTCACAGTGGGGCATTGTGAATTCATATTTGGGGTTTGTCATGTAACTATATCATATAGTTAGGTCACATTGAGCATGGTAATGCGATAGTGGGGTATTGTGATGTCACAGTGAGATTATGTAAATTTATTGTGGAGCAGTGTGATTTCATTGTGGGGAATTGTGAAACTAAGTGGGCTTTTTCGATGTCATTTTAGTGCATTTTGATGAGGCAATGAGCATTGTGACAGGACAGGTGGGCATTGGGATTTCATTTTGGCTACTGCAATGATACAGTGAGGAATTGTGAGGAGACAGTGAGTCATTGTGATGTTGTAGATGTGCACTGTGATGTCATGGTTGGGCACTGTGATATCACAGTGGGGCATTGTGATGTCCCAATGGGCTTTATGATGTAACAGTGGGACATTATGATAGAAGAGTGTGACTTTGTGATGTCACAATTGGATTATATGACATCATGGTTGAGCATAGTGATGTTACAGTTAAGCTATGTGATGTCATATTGTGAAATTATGATGACAGAGTGGAGCATTGTGATGTTACAGTGGACCTCTGTGATATCACAATTGGGAATTTTGAAGTCACAGAGGGGCTTTGTGATTAACAGTGGAACATTGTAATGTCAGATTAGGGTTTGTGATTTTACTGTGGAGTATTGTCATATCAGAATGGGGCATTGTGATGTCACAGTGGTGCACTGTAATGTCACAATTGGGAGTTTCGGTGTTGCAATGGTGCCTTGTGAAATCAGCGTGGAGTTTTGTAATGTTACAACATGGTATAGTGATATTACAGTTGAACATGGTAATATGATGTCACAGTGGAGCATTGTTATACCACAGTGGGACACAGTGATGTCACAGTTGGGAAATGTGAAGTCACAATGGGGTATTTTGACATCACAGTGAGGTTATGTAAATTCTTAGCTGAACACTGCGATTTCTTTATGGGGCATTGTGAAATAAAGTGGGTGTTTGTGATGTCATTATTGTTCATTTTGATCAGACAGTGAGCATAGTGATGGCACAGTTGGTCTTTGGGATTTCAATGTTGGGTATTATGATGAGAGAGTGAGGCATTGTGATGATGTTACAGTGGGACACTCTGATGTCACAATGGGGCCTTGAGATGTCAGAGTGGGACATTGTAAAATCACAGTGAGGCTTCATTATGTCACAATAGGGCATTGTGATGTCACATTACTATGAGAGAGTGGGGCATTGTGATGTTACAGTGGACCTGTCTGATATCACATTGGAAATTGCAATGCCATAGAGTGGCTTTGTGATGATCAATGTAGCATTATGATATCCCACTGGGGCATTGTGAAATCAGAGTGGGGCTTTGTGATATAACATTAGGGTATTGTGATGTCACAAATGAGCATTGTTATATCACAGTGGGGCATTATGAAGTCACAGTGGGGCACTGTAATGTTACAATGTGGCATTGTAAAGTCACAGTGGGACACTGTGAATTCAGAGATGAGCTTTGCCATGTGACAATATTGTATAGTTCTGTCACAGTTGAGCATGGTGATGTGATAGTGGGGTACTGTGATGTCACGGTGCGGCATTGTAATGTCACAGTGAAGTTATGTAAATTCACAGTTGAGCTCTATGATTTCATCGTGGGGCTTTGTGAAATAAACGGGATTTGTGGTGTCATTACAGTGCTTTTTGATGAGACAGTATTCAATGCAACATTTGGACACTGGGATCTTATTTTGGGCATTGTGATGAATAGTGAAGCATTGTGAAGATACAGTGAGTCATTGTGATGTTATAGATGAGCAATCTGATGTCACAGTAGGGCATTGTGATTTCCGAGTGAGGCTTTGTGATGTTACAATCAGATATTCTGATGTCACAGTTGACCATGGAGATGTGACAGTTTTGTATTGTTCATTCAATAATGGAGCATTGTTATATCACAGTGAAATACTATGATGTCACAGTAGGACAATGTGATGTCACAGTATGGTGTTCTGAAAACACAGTGGGGTTTTGTGATATCACAATATGGAATTGTGTTGTCACAGTGTGACATTATGATGTTACAGTTAAGCTCTGTGATGTCACAGTGGGACTTATGATGAGAGAGTAAGGTATTGTGATGTCACAGTGGGGAATTGTGGTGTCCCAGTGGTTCTTTGTGATGAATAATGGAGCAGTGTGATGTCACATTCTTAAAACAATGTGGGACTTTGTAATGTCACATTAGGGTATTTTGATGGCACAGCTGGACATTCTTATATCAGAATGGGACATTATGATGTTATAGTGGAGCACTGTGATCTCACAATGGTGTTTGGTAGTGTCAAAATGAGCATGGTGAAATCAGAATGGGGTTTGTTATATCAAAATAAGGTATTGTTATTCACAGTTGAGCACTGTGATAACATACTAGTTTTTATTGATGTCACAGTGCAGCATTGTGAAATCTCAGAAAGTCTTTTTGATGTCACGATAGGGAATTGTGATGTCACACTGGGACATTATAACGTTACATTTCAGCTCTGTAATGTACCCATGAGACATTAATATGAGAGACTGGGGCTTTTTTTCATTTTTTATTAACAACTTCAATGATTATAAAATATATCCCATTGTTACACACTCCCTCCCCCTCATTTCCTCTTTGAAAGTCGATTCTCCATCATATCTCTTTCCTATCTCAATAAGTCTCACTTTTATTTTGATGTCATGATCTTTTCCTCCTATTATGATGGTCTTGAGTAGGTAATGTCAGGAACTGTGAAGTCATGGATATCCAGGCCATTTTGTGTCTGGGGGAGGGGAGCACGTCGTAAAGAGTCCTACCCTTCCTTTGGCTCCAACATTATTTCCACCATCTCTTCTTCAATAGACCCTGAGCCTTGGAAGGTGTGAGAGAGATATTGCATTATTGAGCCCCCTGTCACTTCTTTCCAGCACCAAGATGCCTTCTGAGTCGTTTGAAGGTCATTGCCATCTGAAAAGAGAAAATTACCAAAAGTGAGAGTAGCATTAGCATAAGGGAGTGAACATTAACAGAAGTGCTTACTGGGCAGTTTGATAAGCATAGTATACACATTTAGCCAGGCAGCAGCAGATGTTACACCCTAGGGCTCATGACTACCCCTGTTTTAAGTTTTCAGTATCAGGGATGTATTCCCTCCCATGGAGTGGGCCTCCAGTCCAATTGGAGGGCAGTTGATTTCCACTATCAAAGACATGTCACTATTGCACCCGTTGGCTCATTTGGCCTGGCTGGCCAATTATAAGGCTTGCAGTATCCACTGTTGAGTACCTTAACTGGTGTTTTTTCTTTTCCCATTGAACTGCATGCAGAATGGCTTCTCCCAGATTTCTGTCAGTTGGTCTAATGGAGGAGGTTCTCAGCTCAGTTCCAGCAGGATTTCTCAGTGGCCTTGCAGCCCAAGTATGTGGAGTCTTCAGCAATGGGTTCTTACCATCTATTCCTGGTGGGAAACCAAGGGCCTTGACAAAGGCATGTAATGTTTTGGGGGAATCAGGGACCTCCCTGGACAACCTCTCACTGGAAGATATCCCATACCTGGCACTGAAAATTTTCTAGCAACAATTTTCAGCTCCTAAGTAATCCATTGTACAAAAAAGTAATATCCCATATGATTCATTTATATCCTCGTAGATTGTGTTTGCCCTCCCTCCACCTTTCCTTTACTCAATCTCTTCCCCAGACCTCACATTGGAACTTTTCACCCATATTGACCTATTCCTATAGTTACAAATATACAATACCATCCTATTCAGTACCCCCATCCCTTCCTTTCTCTTCCCTTTATATCTCTTTTCTAGCTTACTGACCTTTGCTACTGAGTTTTCTTCCTATTTACACAGATGTCCAATCATCAAAAGCAGGATGCACATATGAGAAAGAATATGTGATACTTGGATTTCTGGGTCTGGGTTGTCTCACTTAGTATCATCCTTTCTAGATCCATCAATTTTCCAGCAAATTCCATAACTTCATTTTTCCTTACTACTGAATAGAATTACATTGTATAAATGTGCCATATCTTCATTATCTACTCATCAGTTAAGGGACATCTAGGCTGGTACCATTTCCCAGCTATTGTGAATTGAGTGGCAATAATCATGGTTGAACAAGTGTCTTTAAGGTAAACAGATGAGTCCTTAGGATATATGCTCAGGAGTGCTATAGCTGGGTCATATGGTAGATCTATTTTTAGTTGTCTCAGGAACCTCCACACTGTATTTCACAATTGCTAGACCAGATTACATTCCCAACAACAGTGTAAAAGGGTTCCTATTTTTCCACATCCTCCCCAGCATTTATGGTCATTTGTTTTCATGATGGTAGACAATCTGATAGGAATGACATGGAATCTCAACATAGTATTAATTTGCATTTCCCTGATAATTAGGAATGTAGAACATTTTTTAGATGCTTATATGCCACCCGTATTTCTTCTTTTGAGAACTATCTATTTAATTCCGTAGCCCATTTTTAATTGGCTTGTTTGATTTCTTATTATTTTATTTTTGTGAGTTCTTTGTATGTCCCAGATATTAATCCTCTATCAGATGTATAGCTGGCAAAGACTTTTTCCCCATTCTATAGGTTGCATCTTTGCTTTACTCAGTGTTCTTTGCCATACAAAATCTTTATAAACTCATGAGGTCCCAGCAGTTAATCTGTGGTTCTATTGCCTGAGCAATTGGGGTTATATTCAGAAAGTCTTTGCCAAGACCAATATATTGAAGGGTTTTCCCTACCTTTTCCTTGAGCAGTTCCAGAGTTTCAAGTCTGATTTTAAGGTCTTTAATCCATTTGGAATTAATTCTTGTGCATGGATAGAGAGAAGAATCTATTTTCATCATTCTACAAATACATATCCAGCTTTCCCAGCACAATTTGCTGAAGAGGCAGTCTTTTCTCCAATGTATATTTTTGGCATTTTTGTTGAATATCAGGTGGCTATAGTGACCCAGACTTATATCTGGGTCCTCTATTCTGTTCCATTGATCTGCATGTCTGCTTTTGTGCCAGTACCATGTTGTTTTTGTTACTATAGCTCTGTAGTATAGGTTAAAATCAGGTATGGTGATGCCACCAGCCTTATTTTTGTTGCTGAGTATTGTTTTGAATATTCAAGATTTTTTGTGATTTCAAATGAATTTTTGGACTGTTTTCTCTATTTATGTGAAGAATACATTTGGAATTTTGATGGGGATTGCATTAAATGTGTACATTGCTTTTGGTAAAATTGCCATTTTCACAATATTGATTCTTCTGATCCAGGAACAAGGGATGTTTTTCAATTTCCCAGTGTCTTCTGCAATTTTTTTTTTTTTTGCTTGATTGTTTTAAAGTTTTCATTGTAGAGATCCTTCACTTCCTTGGTTAGGTTTATTCCAGTGTGCTTTATTTTTTTAATGCAATTGTGAATGTGAGTGATTCTCTGATTTCTTCTTCTGTGTGTTTGTGTTAACACACTGGAAGCTGCTGATTTCTGTGTGTTTACTTTGTATTCTGCTACATGGCTACAGGTGTTTATAAGCTCTAACAATTTGCTGGTAGAGTCTTTGGGGTCCTTTATGTATAGAAGCATAACATCTGCAAAGAATGATAAGTTAACCTCTTCCTTTCCAATTTGTATCTCTTTTATGTGTGTCTCTTTCCTTATTGCTATGCCTAAGATTTCCAGTACTATATTAAATAAAAGTGGGGATAGTGGACAACCTTGTCTTGTTCCTGATTTTAGTGGAAAAGCTTCCAGTTTTTCTCCATTTAGTCATATGTTGGCTGTAGGTTTGTCATAAATAGTTTTTATCATATTGAGATATGGTCTTTCTATTCCCAGTCTCTTTAGGACTTTTATCATGAAAGGATGTTGGATTTCGTCAAATGCTTTCTCTGCATCTATTGAAATGCTCATGCAATTTTTATCTTTCAGTCCATTTATATGATGTATTACATTTATCATTTTGTGTATGTTGAACCATCCCTGCATCTCTAGGATAAAGGCTACTTTGTCTGGGTGAAACATCTTTCTGATATATGCTTGTATTCTGTTTGCCAAGATTTTGTTGAAATTTTTTCTACCTGTGTTCATGAGGGAGATTGGTCTGCAATTTTCTTTTTTTGTTCTATCTTTGCCTGGTTTTGGTTTCAGGGTAATGCTGGCTTCATAGGAAGAGATTGGTACGATACTTTCTTTTTCTACTTTATGGAAAATCTTAAGAAGCAATGGTGTTAGCTTCCCTGATTATCTGGTAAAGTTCACCAGTGAATCCATCTGGGATTGGACTTTTTTAGCTGGGAGATTTTTTTTTTTTTTTTCAAAATACAGGTACTTTTTATTGACAACTTCTATATTTAAAACAAACCGTGGTATTTCCCTCCCCTCCCCCACATTCCCCTTCATAACTCTGCTCTCCGTCACATCCCCTCCCTCTCTCCATTAGTCTCTCTTTTGTTTTGACGTCATCATCTTTTTCTCCCATTATGAGGATCTTGCGTAGGTATTGCTAGGCTCTGCGAGGTCATGGATATTGAGGCCAAATTCTGTCCAGAAAATTGCACTGTAAGGAGTCCTACCCTTCCTTTGGCTCTTACATTCTTTCCGCCACCTCTTCTGCAATGGACCATGAGCTGTGGAGGGTGTGATAGAGATGTTTCAGTGCTGGACACTCCTCCATCCCTTCTTCTCAGCCTTTCAGGTCATCCCAGTGGTCATCACCACATGATACTGTCTTTTTTTTTTTTTTTATTTGAGAGTGACAGACACACAGAGAAAGACAGATAGAGGGAGAGAGAGAGAATGGGGGCGCCAGGGCTTTAGCTGGGAGATTTTGTGTGTGTGTGTGCCAGTTATTTTTTTATATATATTTTTTTCCTTTCACAATTTTTATTAACATTTTCCATGATTATAAAACATATCCCATGGTAATACCCTCCCTCCCCCCCTGCACTTTCCCCTTTGAAATTCCATTCTCCATCATATTACCTCCCCATCTCAATCATTGTACTTACATATATACAATACCAACCTATTAAGTACCCTCCTCCTTTCATTTCTCTTTCCTTTATATATCCTTTTTAACTAACTGGGCTCTGCTACTAAGTATTTTCCTTCTCATGCAGAAGCCCAATCATCTGTAGCTAGGATCCACATATGAGGGAGAACATGTGGCGCTTGGCTTTCTGGGCCTGGGTTACCTCACTTAGTTAATCCTTTCCAGATCCATCCATTTTTCTGCAAATTTCATAACTTCATTTTTCTTTACCGCTAAGAAGAACTCCATTGTATAAATGTGCCACATCTTCATTATCCACCATCAGTTGAGGGACATCTAGGCTGGTTCCATTTCCCAGCTATAATAAATTGAGCAGCAATAAACATGGTTGAGCATGTACTTCTAAGGAAATGAGATGAGTCCTTCGGATATATGCCTAGGAGTGCTATAGCTGGGTCATATGGTAGATCAATCTTTAGCTGTTTTAGGAACCTCCACACTGATTTCCACAATGGCTGTACCAGATTGCATTCCCACCAGCAGTGTAGAAGGTTTCCTCTTTTTCCACAGCCCTGTAGTTGGGAGATTTTTGATAACTGCTTGGGTCTCCATGTTTGTTATAGGTCTATTAAAGTGATTAATCTCCTCTTGATTTAGTTTAGGTAGGTCACATAAATCAAGGAAATCATCCATTTCTTTCAGATTTTCATACTTAATGGAGTATATGTTTTTATAGTATGTCCCTATGATTTTTAAAATTTCTATGGTATCTGTTGTGTGCCTTTTTCTTCTCTAATTTTATTCATTTGAGTCTCTTCTCTCTTTCTTTTGGTCAGATTTGCTAAGGGTTTATCAATCTTGTATATCATTTCAAAGAACCAACTCTTTGTTTCATTGATTCTTTGGGGATTTTTTTTTTGTTTCTATTTTATTAATTTCTACCCTAATGTTTATTATTTCTTCACATCTACTGATTTTCAGTTTGCCTTGTTCTTAGCATTAGGCCTTTTACTTGAGACCTTTCTAATTTCTTAATATAAGCACTTAAAGCTATAAATTTCCCTCTTAGGACTGCCTTCATTCTGTCCCAAAGTTTTGGTATGTTGTATCCTCATTATCATTTGACTCTATAGAATTTTAATTGCTTCTTGATTTATTCACTAACCCATTCACCATTTACTAGTGTATTTTTTAATTTCCATGATTTTGTGTATACTCTATAGCTTTTCTTGCTATTGATCTCCAGTTTGATTCTATTGTGGTCAGATAGAATGCAAGCAGTTATTTCAATTTTCCTGTATTTGTTAAGATTTGCTTTGTGTCCTAATATATGGTCTATTTTAGAGAATGTTCCATGTGCTGCTGAAAAGAATGTATATTCTGCAGCATATGGATGGAATGTCCTGTAGATATCTGTTAGGTCCATTTCTTCATTTTCTGACCTCATTGAATCCAGATGCCTCTCTGTTTATTTTTTGATGGGATGACATGTCAATTGATGAGAGTGGGGTGTTGAAGTCCACCACTACCACTGTGTTTGGTGCTATCTGTGGCCTTTGTTCTAATAGCATTTGTTTGATAAAGTTGGGAGACTCCATGTTAGGTGAATATATGTTTGGGATTGTAATGTCCTCCTGCTGGAATGTGTCTTTATTCAATATAAAGTGACTTTCCTTATCTTTCCTAAGTAATGTTGGACTGAAGTCTACCTTGTCAGATATTAGGATAGCAACCTCTGCTGGTTTTCTAAAACTATTTGCTTGAAACACCATTTTCCAAACTTTCACCCTAAGGTAGTGCCCATCTTTTGTAGCAAGGTGAGTTTCTTGGAGGCAACAAATTTTTAACCAAGTCTGCTAACCTATGTCTTTTGATTGAGGCATTGAGGCTACTGATATTAAGAGATATTATTGAAAGGTATGTGTTTATTTTTGCCATTATTTGTAGTTCTTCCCCTTTTATATGTGCTCTCTTGTTTTAATTAGTATTTGAGTATTGTTTGATTTTTCCAGGTTCCTTATATGTGTGTTTTTCTTTCTCTTCAGCATGGAGGATTCTTTCAAGTATTTTCTGTAGAGCTGGCTTTGTCTTCAAATATTCCCTTAGGCTGCTTTTGTTGTGGAATGTCCTTATTTCTCAGTCTATTTGAATGGATAGCTTTGCAGGATAAAGTAACCTTGGTTGACAGTTGTTATCTTTCAGAACTTAGAATACATCACTTCAAGCCCTTTTGGCTTTTAAAGTTTGTGTTGAATAATCTGCTGTGGTCCTGATGAGCTTGCCTTTGTAGGTAACTTGATTTTTCTCTCTAACTACTTTCAATATTTTTTGTTTGGTTTGCATGTTTGGTAGTTTAATTATAATATGGTGAGGAGAGGTTCTTTCCAGGTTTTGTCTGGTTGGTGTTCTAAAGGATTCCTGTACCTGCATTGACACCTCTTTCCCAATTTGGGGGAAGTTTTCTTCTGTGATTTTGTTGGAACCACCTACTCTGCCTTTTGGGTGAAATTCTTCTCCTTCTACTATATCCTGAATTCTTTTGCTTGATCTTTTCATAGTGTCCCAAATATCTTGAAATGCCCGTTCATAATTTCCTATTAGTTTGTCTTTCTCTTTGTTTTACTGTACTAGATCTGCCACCTGGTCTTCTAGTTTAGATATTCTGTCCTCTCCTTCCATTCTATGGATGAGATTTTCTACAGAGTTTTTTATTTCATTGACTGTGTTCTTCATTGCCTGTATTTCTGACTGGTTTTTGTTTATTATTTCTAGTTCCTTATTTATGTCTAGGATTGACCTCTTTATCTCATTAAATTGGAATCCTGTGTCTTCTTTGATTCCTTTGATTTCCTCTTTCATTCATTTGATTTCCCCTTTGACTTCTTTGAGCATATTTATAATCATTCCTTTGAAATTTTTCTCAGGCACTACCTCTAGCTCATTCTCACTGGAGGTCATTTATGATGCATTAATACTTTTTGTCAGATTTATATTGCCTTGACTTTTGGTGTTTCTTGTGCTATAATGAATATATTTTTGCATCTTGGATTAATTTAATGCTTGGATTTTCTAGTTAACAGCAGTATTGTGAATTGTATCGATTAATCTGATGTTATATGTCTTCAGGATAGGAACTTAAGGTGCTAGCTGTGGCTCTCAAGACTCTCAGGGTATCTACAAAAGTGACCTTAGGTGTTGGGGTTTCCCTGCTATGAGAGTATTCAAGTAGGCTGAGTGGAATAAAACACAGGTAGATGCTAAAATTTAACTAAACAATGTGCACTTTCAATGAAAAACAGCACAGAGTATTTATGCAAGAGTTGGTATTATGACCAGATCCTCTAAGAATATCACTGTTCCTTAGGGTATGTGGTTCCCCACACCCTTAATCCTGTTAACAAGGAAGTTAAGATTTTTGGTCTGTTAAGGGTTACAAGTCAGCTTGTGACCAAGTGAGACCCTTCCCTTATGCACAACAGAAGAGATAGCAAAGCCACTATAAATCAAGGAGCAACAAATAACAAGTCCAAAATATATCTTATTTAAGAATGGCAAATCCAAGCTGGGCATGGTGTCGCATGCCTTTAATACCAGCACTTGGGAGGCAGGAGTAGGAGGGTCACAGTGAGTTCGAGGCCACCCTGAGACTACATAGTGAATTCCATTTCAGCCTGAGCCAGAGTGAGACCCTACTTCAAAAAAAAAAAAAAAAGGCAAATCTGACCATCCATCAGATATAACATAATTTTTCCTATATGGAAGGTGCACTTAACACTTCTGGTTCAGGCTTATTTCCTGGGTACTGATCTGGTAATCCCAGTTATCTTTTGGGATAGTTTTGGTCCTAGTTATGCTGCGCTCCTGCGTGGGTCTCTCTTTGGTGCACTGTGGGTTTCAGTAGGCTGGCTGTGTCATTGGATCACTGTTCTGGTCGCCGATGCTGGGTCTTGTGAGCTCGCTTCCCCTGGACTTTGGTGCTTGCCTGTGCTTGAAGTGGAAGAGGGGAGACTGTGGCTGATAGCTCCAATTCTCCTGCTGGTCCACATGATCCTCTACCTCATGATCTGCTCCTCCGCTGTTCACTGCCATTCTCCCTTCACGTTTCTTGAGTTTGCAAAGAGCTCTCGTGTGAGTGGAAAATCCTCTCATCTGGCTTTTCCTGCAGTTCAAGCTGAGCCTTGCAGCTGTGTTCCTGCAGACCCGGTGCCACCACTGCTGGAGCCTCTTCTGCCTGCCTGTGTGGGCCCTGGATGCTCTGGATCTCTCCTAATTCTTTCAATTTCTTCTGCACCTCACTTTTTAGTAGAAGAATGTATTTTGCTGGGTTTTGTTTGGCTTTTTCTCCCCTCAGCTGCTTTGGTGTTATTCCTATGCCACCATCTTAAGGAGAAGTCTTTAAGAGTGGGGCTTTTGACGTCACAGTGGACCTTTATGATATAACAGTGAGGCAATATGATGTCACAGTGGGGCGTTTTGATGACCAAGTTAATTTTATTATATCATAAGGAAGCATTGTGATGCCATAGCTGGGAATTATCATTAGACAGTGAGTCATTGTGGTGTAACAGTGGTATCATTGTGGGGCATTGTGAAATCTCAGTGGTGCTTTGGATGTCACATTAGGTTATGGTGATATCACAGTAAAGCAGTGTTATAACACAGTGCATCATTGAGATGTCACAGTGGGGAACCAAGTGTCACAATGGGGCTTTGTTGTGTCTCCAAAGTGGCATTGTGAAAACTGAATGAGGCTTTGTGATGTAACAATAGGACATTTGACAAGACAGTTAAATATTGTCACATGACATTGGGTATTGCTAAGTCACAGTGGAGCATTGTTTTATCACAGTGGAACACTGTGATGTCTCAGTGGGACAATGTGTCATGGGGCATTGTGATGAACAAGTTGGTTTCATTGTGTCATATCAGAGCATTTTGATGTCATAGCTGGGCATTATTGTGAGAAAATGAGCCATTGTGATGTCATAGTAGAGCATTGTGGGGCTTTCTAATGTCACAATATGGCATTGTGATGTCACAGTGGATATTATGATGTTACAGTCAAGCTCTGTGATGTCAGAGTGAAACATTATGATGAAAGAGTGGGGCATTGTGATATCACAGTGGACCTTTGTGATATCACAGTGGGGAATTGTGATGTTACAGAGGGATTTTGTGATGAATAGTTGAGCATTGTGGTATTACAGTGGGGCTTTGTTATGTCATGTAGGGTACTGTGATATCACAGTGGAGCATTGTGATAACACAGTGGGGTAATGTTATGTGACAATGGGAGACCCTTTGTAGTATCATATAAAGGCACTGCAAAATCAGAGTGGGGCTTTGTGATCTAAAAATATGGTTGTGACATCACAGTTGAGCATTGGGTTGTGACATTGGGTAATATGATGTCACAGTGGAGAATTACTATATCACAGTGAAAAACTGTGATTTCCCAGTGGGGAATCTTATTGTCACAGTGTGGCATTGTGATTAACAAGTTGGTTGTATTATGCCATATGGGAGCATTATGATGTCATACCTGGGCATTAACATGAGACAGTAAATTAATGTGAGATAACAGTGGGGCATTGTGAAATCTCAGTTAGGCTTTTTGATATCACAGCAGGGCATTGTGATATCACAGTGGGACATTATAATGTTGCAGTTCAGTTCTCTGATGTCACAGTGGGTCATTATGATGAGAGAATGTGGCATTCTGATGTCACAGTATACCACTGTGATATCGCAGAGGGGCTTTGTGATGTTGCATTAGGATACTGTGATGTGACACTAGACCACTGTGATACCAGTGAGAAATTGTGATGTCACAAAGGGGCTTTATGATGAACAGCGGAGCATTGTGATATCACAGTGGGACATTTTGAAATCGCAGTGGTGCTTTGGGCTCTGTGATGTCACATTAGGGCATTGTGATGTGACAGTAGAGCATTGTTATATCAATTTTGGGCATTGTGTTGTCACAGTGGGGCACTGTGTTTTCACAATGTGGCTTTGTGGTGTCACAGTAGGCTGTTGTAAAATCAAAGTGGGGTTCTGTGTTATCACAATATTGTGACCTCACAATTATGCCTGGTGATGTGACAGTTGGGTATTGTGATGTCACATTGGATCATGTTTATATCACAGTGGAACACTGTAATGTCACAGTGGGACAATGTGATGTAAAGTGGGGCAATGTGATGAACACGTTCATGTTATTATGTCTTAAAAGGACATTGTGATGTCATAGCTGGACATTATCATGAAACAGTGAGTCATTGTGATGTCACACTGGATCATTGTGATATTAAGGTGGAGCACTGTGAAACTTCAGTGGGGTTTTCTGATGTCACAGCAGGGCATTGTGATATCACACTGAGACATTAATATGTTACATTTCAGCTCTGTGATGTCCCAGTGACATTATGATAAGAGAGTGAGGTATTATGATGTCAAAGTGGACCTTTGTGATGTCACAGTGAGCAATTGTGATGTCACAAAGGAACTTTGTGATTAAGAGTGTAGCATTGTGATATCACAGTGTGGCATAGTGAAATCACAATGGGGATTTGTGATGTCATGTTAGAGTCATATGATGTCACCGTGGAGCATTGTTATATGAAAGTGGGTCATTGGAATGTCACATATGGCAATATGATGTCACAATTGGGCTTTGTGGTGTCAGTGGGTGGCATTGTGAAATCAGAGTGAGGCTTTGTCATGTCACCATTAGAATTTGTGACATTGTACCTGAGCATTGTGATGTGACATTAGGTATTGTGATGTCACAATGAAGACTTAATATATCACAGGGGAACACTAATGTCACAGTGGGGCAATGTAATATCACAACGGGACATTGGGTTGTTACATTGGGAAATTTGATGAACAAGTTGTTTTTACTGTTATATGGGAATATTGTGATATCATAGCTGGGTATTATCATAAGACAGGGAGTAATTATGATATCACAGTGGAGCATTGTGATATCACAGTAGGCATTGTGAAATTCCAATGGAGATTTTTAATGTCACAGAATGGCATTGTGATGTCAGAATGTGGCATTATGATATTACAGTTCAGCTCTGTGATGTCACAGTATAACATTATGATGAAAGAGTGGATCATTATGAAATCACAGTGGGGAATTGTGATGTCACCAAGGTGCTTCATGATGAACAGTGGAGTATTGTTTTATCACAGTGGGGAATTCTGAAATAAAAATGGGGTTTTGTTATATTTGTTATATTACATTGTCAAACACTGTTATGTAAAAGTTTGGCATTTGATGTCGCATTGAGGCTTTTTGGTGTCAACTAAGGGCATTGTGAAGTCATAATGGGGTTTTGTGATGTCACACTGGGGCATTGTGATGTTACAGGTCAGCTCTGTGCTGTCACAGTGGGGCATTATGATGAGATTGGGGTAGTGTGATGTCACAGTAGATCTTTGTGATATCACAGTTGGACATTGTTATATGGCAGTGGTATACTGTAATGTCACATGCAACATTGTAATAGAACAGTGGGGCACTATGGTGTCACAGTGGGGCACTGTTGTCACAGTGGGACTTTGTGATGTCACAGTAGGGTGTTATGATGTCACAGTGGCACATTATAATGGTACAATGGGGCTTTGTGATGTCAAAGTTGGATAATATCATGAGGAAGTGGGGTATTGTGATGTCACAGTGGACCATTATGATAGCACTGTGGGCAACTGTCATATCACATTGGGGTTTTGTGATGAAACGGTTGAGCATTGTGTTATCACAGTGTGCCATGGTGAAATCACAGTGGTCTTTGTGATCTCGCACTAGGGTATTGTGATGTTACAATGAGCATCGTGTTGTGACAGTTGGGCAAGATGATGGCACAGTGGAATATTGTGATGTTTCAGTGGATCACTCTGATATCAACATGGAGCATTTTGAAGAGACTGTGGCACTTGATGTCACAGTAGAGATATTGTGGTGTGACAGTGGGCAATTGTGATATGATAGTTGTGTGTGGTGATATCACATTATTGCATTGTGATGTGATAGTTGGGCATTGCGATATCACAGTTAGGTGTTGTTATGTGACACAATGGGCATTGTGATGTCACAGTTACCTGTTGTGATGTGACAGGCGAGTCTAGTCATGTTACAGTGATGCATTTTTTTTAAATATTTTTTTGTTCATTTTTTATTTACTTATTTGAGAGCGACAGACACAGAGAGAAAGACAGATAGAGGGAGAGAGAGAGAATGGGCGCGCCAGGGCTTCCAGCCTCTGCAAACGAACTCCAGACGCGTGCGCCCCCTTGTGCATCTGGCTAACGTGGGATCTGGGGAACCGAGCCTTGAACCGGGGTCCTTAGGCTTCACAGGCAAGCGCTTAACTGCTAAGCCATCTCTCCAGCCCACAGTGATGCATTTTGATGTGAGAGGGGGCATCATGATGTCACAATGGATCATTGTGATATCACAGTGGGATATTGTGAAATCACACTGATGCTTTCTGATGTCACAATAAGGCATTGTGATGTCACAGTGGAGTTTTGTGAAATTCCAGCTGGGCTTTGTGATATCACAATTGGCTATTTTGATAACAGTGTAGTATTGTGAAGAGATATTGTGAGATATTGTGTTTAAAATGTCCAGCATTGGGCCAGGTGTGGTGGCACATGCCTTTAATCCCAGCACTCAGGAGGCAGGGGTAGGAGGTTCACCATGAGTTCAAGGCCACCCTGAGATTAGAGAGTGAATTCCAGCTTAGTCTGGGCTAGAGTGAGACCCTACCTCAAAAAAAGTCCAGTATTGTGATGTCACAGTTGGGCATTGTGATGTGACTGATGGACATTGTGATGTCATAGTGTGGTATGGGATATCACAGTTCAAATTGTGGTATAACAGTGGGGAATTATAATGTTATAGTGGAAAATTGTGATGTGAGAGTGGGACTTAGTGAGGGCAGTGTGGAGCTTTCTTATATGACAGTGGGGTGTTGAGATATTACAGTTGAGTATTGTGATGACACAGTGCTGTACTGTTATGTCATAGTTCAACATTGTAACTTCAAACATGGGCATTATAATGTCTTAATGGAGTGTTGTGATATGACAGTGGGATATTTTGTGTCAGAGGGGGGCACTGTGATATCACAGTGAGGTATCACAATGAGGCATTGTGATGTCACAGTTGAGCATTTTTATGTGACAGTGTGGTATTTCGATGTGACAGTGGAGTATTTTTATTTCAGTGTGGTGCATTATAAAATCAGTTGGGCACTGTGTTGTCACAATGGGGCTTTGTGATGTCACAGTGGGGTCTTGTGAAATCAGAGTTGGGGTTTGTGATATCACATTAGGCTATTGTGATGTAACAGTTGGGCATTGTGATGTGAGGGGTATTGTGATTTCACATTGAGGTTATATAACATCACAGTGGAGCACAGTGATTTTACAGTGGGGCATTGTGAAGTAAAAGTGGGGATTTTTTGATGTCACTCTGGGGCATTTTCATCAGATAGTGGGCATTGTCATGTGACAATTGGGCATTGATATTTCACTGTCAGATATTGTGCTAAGACCATGTGGCACTGTTTTAATATTGGGGTTTGTAATGATACAGTGGGTCATTGTGATGTTACAGTTGAGCTTTTTGATGTAACCATGGGGTGTTGTGAGGAGCACCTTTGTATTATGTAATATTGGAGAATTGTGATGTCATAGTGGCATATTGTCATGAGACAATGAATTACTGAGATGTCACAGTTGGACATTGTGATGTGGCTGTGGGGTATTGTCCAATACTGTAGTAGGATAGTGTGCATTATGATGTCACAGTGGGGCTTTGTGATGCCACACTGGAGCATTGTGATATCACAGTGTTGCATTATGATATCACAGTGGGGCATTGTGAAGTCACAATGAGGCTTTGTGATATCATACTAGGACATTGTGATGTCACAATGGGGCATTTTGATTTTTCAAATGGGGCTCTGTGATGCCACAGTGGGACATTATGAATACAGAAGAGTGGGACATGTTGATGTCATATTGGACCATTGTGATAACATAGTGAGGAACTGTGATGTCACACTAGGGTTTGTGATGAAACAGTGGAGCATTGTGATATCACAGTGGTTCCCTGTCAAATCACAGTGGGGATTTGTGATGTCATATTTGGGTATTGTAATGTCACAGTGGGCATTGTGTTGTAACACTGGGTTATTGTGATGTGACAGTTGGGGATGATGATTTAACATTAGAACGTTGTGATGTGTCAGTGAAGCATTGTGATATCAACATGGGGCATTTTTAAGAGACTGTAGTGCTTATTGATGTCATTGATGTGTCATTGTTATGTCACAGATGGACATTGTGATGTTACGATGGGGAATTGTGATGTGATAGTTGTATATGGTGATATCACATTCGTGCACTGTGATGTGATAGTGGGGCATTGTGATGTCACAGTAGGTCACTGTGATGTGATAGAATTGTTAGTTGTTTCACAGAGGTTCATTGTGATGTGACCAGTGGGGCATTATAAAAAGACAGTGGAGCATTGTAATTAAAGAGTCGGACACTGTGATATGACAGATGGGCATTGTGATGTCACAGTTTGGTATTAGGATATCACAGTTTGACATTGTGATATAACAGTTGGGGATTGTGATGTTATTGTGGAAAATTTTGATATGACATTGGGCCTTTGTAGTGACAAACGGGCTTTGTGATGTCACAATGGAGCATTGTGATGTCACAGTGGGTTATTGTGATATGACAGTGGGGTTTTTATGATATTGCAGTTACAGAAGGGGATTATGATGTCACATGGGGTATTGTGATGTCACAGTGGCCCAATGTACCATCACCATGGTACATTTTCCTGCTGAAGTTGGGCATTGTGATTTTATAGTTGGGCATTAGGATGTCTTAATTGGGTATTGTGATATGATAGTACGGTATGATATGAGTTTTGAGGTAGTGGGGGATTATGATGAGACATTGAGGCATTGTAATATCACAGTTGAGCATTGTGATTTGATAGTAGGTTATAGTGATGTCACATTGGAGCCCTGGGATATGACAGTGAGGACTTGTAATTTCATAGCATTGTATTGTGATTTTACATTAGGGCATTGTGACATCACAGTGAAGAATCTGATGAAGCAGTTGAGTACTATAATGTCATAGTTCACCATTGTGATGAGACAGTGGGTCATTCCGATGCCACAGTTTGGCACTGTGATGTGATAGTTGGCCATTGTGGGTTTTTTTTTTTTTTTTTGAGGCAACCCCAGTAGGCTGGCCTTTTATGAGAGAGTGAGAGAGATAGAGATAGAGGGAGTTGGCATTCCAGGGCCTCCAGCCCCTGTAATCAAATTCCAGAATGTGTTCCCCCTTGTGTGCATGTATGGCCTTGTGCACTTGCATCCCTATGTGTCTGCCTTACATGGAACCTGGAGAGTCAGTTATGAGTCTTTAGGTTTCACAGGCAAGTGCCTTAACCACTTAGCAATTTCTTAAGCCCCCAATTGTGGTTTCACAGTGGGGCACTATGATGCTGCACTTGGCTATCTGGTTTGACAGTTTGACATTGTGATAGCATAGTGAGACACTGTTATGTCACAGGGTGCCTTTGTGATCTGAATATGGGGCATTGTGATGTCACAGTATGGCATTGTGATATCACTGTGGGGCATTCTTATGTCACTGTCAGTCATGGTGATGTGACATTGGCCATGCGATGTCACAGTTGGGCAGTATGATGTGAAAGTAGGGCATTGTGATGTCATAGTATGGCATTGTGATATCACTGTGGCATTCTTATGTCACTGCCAGTCATGTTGGTGTGACATTGGCCATGCGATGTCACAATTGGGCAGTATGATGTGAAAGTAGGGTATTGTGATGTCAGAGTAGAGCATTGCAATACTATAGTGGGGGATGGTTATGTCACACTGGGACTTGGGGATGTTACAGGGGGCATTGTAGTGTCACAGTAGGCATTGTGATGCAACACTTTGGCACTGTGTTGTGATAGTTGTATATGGTGATATCACAGATGGGCATTATGATGTGACACCTGGGCATTGTGATGTCAGAGAGTACAGTGATTTCACAGAGGGATATTGTGATGAAACAGTTGAGTACTATGATGTAATATTGACATTGTGATGTCACAGTGGTGTGATGTGACAGTGGGGTGTTGTGATGCCACAGTTTGGCATTGTGATGTGATAGGGGGATTATGATGCCACAGTGGAGCATTGTGATATCATAGTTTGCCATTGTGATGTCACAGTATGGTGTTGTGAGTCACAGTTGGCCATTGTGATTTGACAGTTTGGCATTGTGATGTCATAGTTGGGCATTGTTATATAACAGTGGGGTATTGTGATGTCACAGAAGGGTCTTTGATATTGCTGTGGGGCATTCCTATGTGACAGTCAGGCATTGTGATGAGACACTGGGTCATTCTGATACCATAGTTTGGCACTGTGATGTTATAGTTGGCCATTGTGGGTTTGATGTTTTTTTGAGGCAATCCCAATAGGCTGGCCTTTTTATGAGACACACACACACCGAGAGAGAGAGAGAGAGAGAGAGAGAGAGAGAGAGAGAGAAAGAGAGAGAGAGAGAGAGAGAGAGGGAGAGGGAGAGGGAGAGGGAGAGGGGGAGAGAGAGAGAGAGGGAGAGAGGGAATGAGAATTGGCATTCCAGGAACTCCAGCCTCTGTAATCAAACTCCAGACTGTGTTCCCCCTTGTGTGAATGTATGACTTTGTGCATTTGCATCCCTGTGTGTCTGCCTTACATGGGACCTGGAGAGTCAAATATGAGTCCTTAGGTTATAGTGATTTCACAGTGGTTCATTATTATACCTAAATGGGACATTGTGATCTCACAGTGGCATATTACAAGAAAGAAGCATTGTAATGCCACAGTGAGTCACAGCAAAGTCACAGTACGATATTGTTATGAGACAGTGGGCAATGTGAATAGATAATGGGACATTGTTAAGTCACAATTGGGCATTATGAAGTGACAGTGAGGTATGGTTATGTCACAGCTTGACATTGTCATGTGACAGTTGGTTACTATCATGTCATAGTGTGGAAGTGTGATGAGGTAGTGGGTATTGTGATGTTTCGGTGGATCATTGTGATATCACATTGGGTCATTGTGAAGTCACATTTTGGCTTTGTGAAAATACAGTGGGGCAATGTGACATTATAGTGGTGCTTTGCACTGTCACAGTGGGGTATTTTGATATGACAGTGAGGTTTTGTGATTCCATGGTTTTGATACATATGATTGGATATTTGGCATTGTAATGTGATACTTGTTATGGTGATGTCACTGTATGGCATTGTGATGTGTGCATGGGGTATTGTAACATCACAGCAGGGCATTATGATATCACAATGAGGTTTTGTGACTTTTTTGTGATCTTTAATCCCAGCACTCAAGAGACAGAGGTACAAGGATCACCATGAGTTCAATGCTATCCTGAGATTTACATAGTGAATTCCAGGGTAGCCTGGGATAGAGCAAGGCCATACCTTGGAAAACAAAGCAAAAAATCTGGATCACTTTACCTGGCTCATGGAACTTTTATAGTGTAGAACAAGAAACTTATAAATCTAGGCATTTAAAGTATATTCATGGAAACATCAAGTAGGAGTTTTCAAAGCAGAGAAGTCTCCGCTATAGGTCTCAGATATTTTCGGATGTCATATTTAGTCTAAGGGTTGGTGGAAAGCATTTGTTTGAACATTCCAATAAACATTTTACTTGATATTAATGAGAATGTTAGATCAAGCAGAGAGGTGGGCTGTGAATACCTACTTATGGAACTGAAGGTTACCTAACAAAATTTGGTTACAAACCTCCAGCACAGGAGCTTTCCACTACCACAGTCTTTCCAATCATTTAATCAGCTATGTAGGATGTTTACCACAGACATGCCTTTTTCTTTCTGGAAACTTGTTCTCAAATCCAGCGCCTCAAGCATCCTAGGTAGACAAGGGATCCCTCACTGAGCTGCAGCTCCAGCCTAGCTACACTATCTCAATGGCTGAACAGCAAAATATGTATGAATAGTGAGTGTGAACAAGGTCACAGAGAGTCATTTGCCAAACTGACAAGGGAGCTAAGAAGGTTCTTTATGATAACTCAGGTGGTCTGATATGAATATATAAAAGAGGAGAGGGAGATCATTGCATGAAATAGAGAACACCTGGTGAACAAATAGAGGATAGAAATGTGTGTGGGGAGGGGTAGGGTAAGTATGAATTTGCACATATCAGGCAAGTGATCTGTCAAGGGGACAAATGTTAACAACTTCCCCATTTCAATTACCAGTAGAGGTGCCTAATGAGCACATACATGTTCAAATCTGCCATTCAGTAGAAAGTACAGAGCTATCGTATATGTTTTAAAGACTACAACATGTTACTCTATTTTGCGACCCTGTGTGTGGATAAGGTGATCTAGATGGAATGCAGACAAAGAAGTGAGTGCAGTAAACTTTGCTTGGTGGCACATACCCATAAATACAGTACTTGGGATGTGAGGCAAGAGATTAAAATTCAACACAATCCTTGATATGTAGTAACATTGAGGCCAATCTGGGTTACAGGAAACCCTATCTCAAAATTAAAGAAAACCCACACACAGAACAAATGTGTGGAGGACAAGGCCAGGGCAGCAGTGGATGAGTGGGCCCCATGGAAACTGCACAGGCCCATGAGTGCTGAGCCCACCCCTCTGTATAGGCAGCTCTTCTCATCTCTTCTGGCCATTTGGACACTTTTCATTTTCTTTCATGCCACCATCCACCTTTTCAACTTTTATTTTCATTGAACTTTTTTTTTTCATTTTGATTTTATACATGGTTATAATGTATTTTGCACTTATGCCAAGCAATTACATGATCTTACCCCTCCCCACCTCTCATTAACACACATCTTCATTCATATGATTCTCCATCCTCCTTTCTTGCCTTTTTATTACCCAATTGAGTTGAGTTGAGGGTTTCTTGCCTAGTAATGGGTTATTGGTTGAGGGAGATGTAACAGAATGGGCCTTATAACTTTGGTCTGAAATTGGCACTGTATTTGGGATGAATAAACATAGATAGCTTAATGGTTAAGGCACTTGTCTGCACAGTCAAAGGATCCAGATTCAATTATTCCAGACCCACACAAACCAGATGTACAAGGTGGCACATGTGTCTGATGTTCATTTGCAGTGGTTGAAGGTCCTGATGTGCACTCATTTTCTCTCTCTCTTTCTCACTCTCTGTGTTTGTGTGTGTGTGTGTGTGCATATCTTTCTCTCTCACTCTCAAAAAAATTGTCCACTTCTCTCCAGAAATTGACACAACGATATTCTGGATGTACTATGGAGAATTGTATGTATTTAGAGGATATTGCCAAAGACTAAGGAGAAAGAAGACTATTCCCTTGTCTTTCTTGCTGTGCAGCACTTGGTGCACACCTTTGGTCTTCCTCACTGCTGTGCCCAGTGTGCATGTAGTAACAATGTCAGAACACTTCATGTTCTGTATACTCACCAAATCTTGTGCTCGTGGGCTACACACACTTTTGCCTGAAGGCAAAATATTTTCACTCTTTTGCAAGTAAATATGAGTAATTGTCAGTGTTTATCCTGTTACTGTCTAACAAATGTTAACTCAGAATTTGTGAGAATAAAGCCCACCAACCACCAATTATGGCCAAATTGAAGCAAGCTTTTAATTGTGCACAATAGTGCCAGTCTGGCGGTTGCCTCCCTAATGCAGGGGTGTAGAGAGCAGCATGGAGTCAGCTTCTCAGGATCCTTTTATAGTGCAAAACCATAGAAATCACAGGGTAGGGGTTTACAGAGACAATCGAGCATGGTCACAGAAGCAGACCAGCTGTTACAGTTAAACTACTTCCCCGAATGTTATGAATACACAATCCTGGGAACAGTAAGTAACCAAGGAGCAATTTGTGGCCCCAGCTCAGGCAAAGAAACAGAAACTTAATCATTATATCAAAATGGACCTTGGGCTGGAGAGATGGCTTAACAATTAAGCACTTGCCTGTGAAGCCTAAGGACCCCAGTTCAAGGCTCAATTCCCCAGGAACCACATTATAGCTAAACATGTTATTCAGGTGTTATCTCTAAGGACTTGGTGAAGTTTCAACCATTTGGTCTGCCTTTTACGATGTAGAATTTTATGGTACCATTGCCGTTTGGGTCTAGATTTGTGTCTCTTACCCCCTTCCTTTCCCTGACCTCCCTACCCTCCCACCCTATTGTCTAGTCCTCAAGATGTTTGATGGATATATCAGCATCTTGGGTAGATTCAGGTTAGGTGCTGTAGATGAGTGAGACTATGTGGCGATTTTATTTCTGTGATTGGGTAAGTTCACTGAGAATGATCTGTTCCAGGTTCAACCATTTTTCCTCAAATTTCATTGTGTCATTCTTTCTCAGTGCTGTGTAGAATTCCATTGTGTATATATGCCACATCTTAGTGGCATTCTTCTAGTAATGCACATCTGGGTTGATTCCAGCTCTTAGCTATTACGGATTGAGCCGCTATAAACATAGTTGATCAAATTTCTCTGGACTGTGGTAAAGGTCTTAGGGTAAAAATTCCCAGTAAGGAAATAACTGGGTCTGTTGGTAATTCTATATTCAGCTTTTTCAGGAGTCTTCATATTGCTTTCCAAAGAGTTTTTGCCATTTTACATTCCCACCAACAGTAGATGAGGGTTCCTAATTCTCCATATCCTCACCAGAATTAATTTTCATTTGATTTTTTGATGTTTGCTATCTTTATTGGGGTGAGGTGGAATCTCATAGTTGTATTAATTTGCATTTCCCTGATGATTAGGGTTGATGAACATTTTCTTAAGTGTGTGTTTTCCATTTGTATTTCTTCCTCTGTGAACTGCCTGTCCAGCTCTTTGCCCTATTAGGTGAGTGGGCTGTTTGACTTTTTCTTCATTAGGTTTTTGAGTACTTTATAGATTCTAGAGATTAGGCCTCTGTCAGTTTGGTAATCAGCAAATATTTTCTCCCATTCTGTGGGTAATCCATTGCCTTTGCTTATTGTATGCTTATCTATAAAGAAGCTCTTCAGCTTTATGTGATCCCATTGGTTGAGTGACTGTTAACAATTGTGAGCTACTGGGGTTTTGTTTAGGAAGTCTTTTTCCATTCCTATATCATGGAAAGTTCTTCCTATATTTTCTTCCAGTAGTAGTTGAGTTTATGGTCTTATATTGAGGACCTTGACCCATTTGGGCTTGAGTGTAGTGCATGGCAAGATGTGTGGATCAAGTTTCAGTTTCCTGCATATGGTTATCCAGTTTGTCCAGCACAATTTGTTGAAGATGCTGTCTTTTTTTCCAGCCTGTATTGTTCGGGCCTTTGTCGAATATCAAGTAGTTATAGTTGCTTGACCCAAAGTCCGGGTCCTCAAGTCTATTCCATTGGTCTGTACTCCTGTTTTTATGCCAGTACCATGCTGTTGTTATTACCATGGTTTTGTAATATAGCTTTAGATCAGGTATGATGATGCCTCCAGAGATATTTCTTTTGCTGAGTATATGCTTGGATATCTGAAGCCTTCTGACTTTCCATATGAAATTTGAGATCATTTTTTTCTATCTCTGTGAAGGACAATGTTGGGATTTTAATTGGAATTGCATTAAATCTGTAAATTGCCTTTGGTAGGATTGCCATCTTCACATTGTTAATTCAGCCTGCCGAGAAGCAAGGGAGGTCATTCCATTTTCTCAAGTCCTCCTCAATTTCTCTTTTGAATGTTTTTTATGTTTTCATTGTTTAAATCTTTCACTTCCTTGGTTAACATTGTTCCAAGGTATTTTATATTTTTGGTTGCTATTAAAAATTGGGCCATGTCCCTTATTTCTTTCTCTGTAGCTTTGTCATTTGCATATAGAAAGACTACTCACTTTTGTGCATTGCTTTTGTACCCTGCTACTTTGCTATAGGAATCAGTCACCTTCACTTGTTTTGTGACAGAGCCGCTTGGGTCTCTTACAAATACAATCATGTCACTGTCATGGAGGCATTGAGTGCTGTGAGGACAAACGTCACTGTGTCCCATAAGTTTTGGTAGAATGTGTTCTCATCATCATTCATTTCTGGAAATTTTGTAATTTCATTTTTTCTCTCAATTTTCATTAATATTTTCAATGATTATTAAAAAAAAAACCATGGTAATACCCTCCCTCCTCCCTCTTTCACCTTTGAAATGCGATTCTCCATCATATCCCCTCCCCATCTTTATCAGTCTGTCTTTTATTTTGATGCCATGATCTTTTCCTCTACTTCTGTAGGTAGAGTCAGGCACTGTGAGGTCATGGATATCCAGGCAATTTTATGTCTAGAGGGAGCACATTGGTAGGAGTCCTACCCTTCCCTTTGGCTCTTACATTCTTTCTGCCACCTCTTCTGCCTTAGACCCTGAGCCTTGGAAGGTGTGATCGAGATGTTACTCAGAACTCCAGTCACTTCTTTCTAACACTATGATACCTTCTGAGTTTAGCCAAGGTCACTTCCATCTGAAGAGAAGATTCTCTACCCAAAGTGAGAGTAGCATTAATATAAAGATATGAATATTAAGAAAAGTGGGGGACTTCCAGTTAAGATGGTGGCTTAGGTACCATTCCAAAGCAGCCTGGGGGTGGGGGAAGACTGAAAAATCTCAGCAAAATACACACTTTTACTAAAAAGTGAGGTGTATAGGAAATCGAAATGGCAGTGGAGAAGTAGAAGAGATCCACAGCCTGCACAGGCCAGCAAAAGCGGCCCAAACCACCAACTGCAGTGGCAGCAGCGCACCAAAAAGCCACCAGGCTCAGCTCCAGCCACAGGAAACGACAGGTGAGGGGAGTTTCCAATCACACCAGAGCTCTCAACAACTCAAGAAACGTGAAGGGGGAGTGGCAGTGAACAACGGAGGAGCAGACCATGAGGTAGAAGAAGTGGAACAGCAATAGAACCAGAGCAGCTGCGGCTCCCTCTCCTCCCCCACCACCTGTGCCCAGCTCCAGCAAACAGAGCAGTGGTTCTGGGACCCAGCCACACCAACTTGAGTGAACAGTGGGACTCTAGCAGGAGTAGCAACATCAGCAGCTCTGGCCCCAGCAGCAGCGGCCCCAGCAGCAGCAGATCCAGTAGCAGCAGCAGCAGCAGCAGCAGATCAAGCAGCAGCTGCTTCAGAACAGCAGTCACAGATCCAGCAGCAGCAGCAGAGGATCCAGCAGTGGCAGGTAAAGCAGCAGCAGCAGTGGGCCCAGCAGAGGTGACAGACCCAGGAGTGGCAGCTTTAGCAGCAGTGGTGGTTCCAGCAGCGGGGGTGCTGATCTGCAGGGCCACAGCTGCCAGGCTCAGTTTGCCCCACAAGAAAAGCCAGTGCCCAGCTCCAGAAATCAGAACAGCAGCCCAGAGATCCAGCCAGCAACTTGACTGAGACCAAAATCATCCAAAAAGGTAACTGGGATGGATTGCACCAGGGAAGGGTCTCACTTGGTCACAAGTTGACTTGGATCCCTCAAAAGACCAGAAATCTTAAACCTCTTTGTTGCTAGAGGACCTGGTTGTTATAATAACTACTCTGGCATACAAACTCAGGGCTGTTTTTGATTGAATGTGTACAGTGTTTAGTTAAATTTTAGAATCTACCTGTATTTTATTCCACTCAGCCTACTTGAATACTCCCATAGCAAGGAAACTCAACCCCTAGGAACACCTTTGTAGCTACTCTGAGAGCCTTAAGAGCCACAGCTAACACCCTAAGCTCCTATCCTGAAGATATATAACATCAAATCAATTGATAGAGCTAAGAATACCTAGCTAGGTAGAAAATCCAAGCATTAACTTAATCCAAGATGCAAAAATATATACATTATAGCACAAGAAATACTAAAAAGCAAGACAATATAAATCCACCTAATAGTATTAATGCATCAGAAATGACCTCCAGTGAGAACGAGTTAGAGGAAAAGCCTGAGAAAGATTTCAAAAGAATGATTGGAAATATGTTCAAAGAAGTCAGAGAACAAATCAAAAGAGTCAAAGAGAAAGTCAAAAAGGAAATCAAAGGAATCAAAGAAGAAACAGGACACCAATTTCATGAAATAAAGAAGGCAATACAAGACATAAATAAGGAAATATAAATAATGAAGTAAAAACAGTCAGAATTACTAGTAATGAAGAACACAGTTAATGAAACAAAAAACTGTATAGAAAATCTCACCAGTAGAATGGATGAAGGTGAGGACAGAATATCTAAGCTAGAAGACCAGGTGGCAGATCTAATACAGTCCACCAAAGAGAAAGACAAACTTATAGAAAAGTATGAGTGGGAATTTCAAGATATTCGGGACACTATGAAAAGATCAAATATTAGAAGGAGAAGAATTTCACTCCAAAGGCATAGTAGGAGTCTTCAACAAAATCACAGAAGAAAACTTCCCCCAAATTAGGAAAAAGGTGCCAATGCAGATAAAGGAATCCTTTAGAACCCCAGCCAAACAATACCTTGAAAGAACCTCTCTTCGTCAAACTACCAAACACACAAACCAAGGAAAAAATATTGAAAGTAGTTAGAGAGAAAAATCAAGTTACCTACAAAGGCAAGCCCATCAGGATTACAGCAGATTATTCAACACAAATTTTAAAAGCCAGAAGGGGGTGGAGTGATGTATTACAAGTTCTGAAAGATAACAACTGTGAACCAAGATTACTTTATCCTGCAAAGCTATCCATTCAAATAGACGGAGAAATAAGGACATTCCATGACAAAAGCAGGTTAAAGGAGTATTTGAAGACAACCAGCTCCACAGTAAATACGTGATAGGATCCTCCATGCTGAAGAAAAGGAGACGCATACATATAAGAAACCTGGAAAAAACAAGCAATACTCAAATACTAGTTAGCACAAAAAAGCAAAGGTAGAACCAGAAACACACACACAAAAAAATGGCAAACATGAATACACACCTATCAATAATATCTCTTAATATCAATGGCCTCAATGCCCCAACCAAAAGACATAGGTTTGCAGACTGTGTTAAAAAGCAGGATCCTACAATTTGTTGTCTCCAAGAAACTCACCTTTCTACAAAGGATATACATTATCTTAGGGTAAAAGGGTGGAAAACGGTGTTTCCAGTAAATGGGCCTAGAAAACAAGCCGGGGTTGCTATCCTAATTCTGACAAGGTAGACTTCAGTCCAACGTTGGTCAAGAAAGATAAGGAAGGTCACTTTAAATTGATTAAGGGCACACTCCAAAGGAGGACATTATAATCCTAAACATATATGCACCTAACATGGGGGCTCCCAAATTCATCAAACAAACACTATTAGACCTAAGGTCACAGATAACACCAAACACAGTGGTGGTGGGTGACTTTAACACCCCACTCTCATCAATTGATGCTGATCCCAGGAAAAAATAAACAGAGAGGCATGTGGACTAAATGAGGTCAGAGAAGGAATGGACCTAACAGATATATACAGGACATTTCATCCAAAGGCTGCAGAATATACATTTTTTTCAGCAGCACATGGATCATTCTCTAAAATAGACCATATATTACGACACAAAGCAAATCTTAACAAATTCAGGAACACTGAAATAATTCCTTGCATTCTATCTGACCACAATGGAATTAAACTAAAAATCAGTAGAAAGAAAGGCTATAGAGAATACACAAATCATGGATACTAAACAATACACTACTAAATGATGAATGGGTCAATGAAGATATCAAGAAGGAAATCAAAAAATTTACAGAGTCAAACAATAATGAGAACACAACATACCAAAATCTCTGGGACACAATGAAGGCAGTTCTAAGAGGTAAATTTATAGCCTTAAGTGCCTATATTAAGAAATAAGAAAGGTTAAAAGTTTACAACCTAATGCTTCAACTTAAAGCCTTGAAAAGGAGAAAAAGGCAAACTGAAAATCAGTAGACAGGAAGAAATAACAAAGATTAGGGCAGAAATTAATGAAATAGAAACAAAAAAACAAACCCAAAGAATTAATGAAACAAAGAGTTGATTCTTTGAAAGGATAAACAAGATTGACAAACCCTTAACAAATCTGACCAAAAGAAAGACAGAAGAGACACAGATTAATAAAATCAGAGATGAACAAGGTAACATCACAACAGATTCCAGAGAAATTCAAAAAATCATAGGACATACTATAAAAGCATATACTCCACAAAGTATGAAAATCTGAAAGAAATGGATGATTTCCTTGATTTATATGACCTACCTAAATTAAATCAAAATGAGATTAATTACTTAAATAGACCCATAACAAACTTGGAGATCTGAACAGTTATCAATATTCTCCCAACTAAAGAAAGCCCAGATGCAGACGGATTCACTGCTGAATTTTACAACACCTGTAAGGAAGAACTAACACCATTGTTTCTTAACCTTTTCCAGGAAATAGAAAAAGAAGGAATTCCACCAAACTTCTTCTAAGAGGCCAGCATCACCCATATACAAAAACTAGGCAAATATAGAACAAAAAAAGAAAATTACAGACCAATCTCCCTCATGAACATAGATGAAAATATTCTCAACAAAATATTGGCAAACAGAATACAAAAGTATATCAAAAAGATCATTCACCTTGACCAAGTAGGCTTTATCCCAGAGATGCATGGATGGTTCAATATACAAAAATCTATATATGTAATACATTATATAAATGGGTTGAAGGACAAAAATCACATGATCATCTCATGAGATGCAGAGAAAGCATTTGACAAAATCCAACATCCCTTCATGATAAAAGTCCTACAGAGACTGGGAATAGAAGGAATATATCTCAATATAATAAAAGCTATTTATGAGAAGCCTACAGCCAACATATTATGAAATGGGGAAAAACTGGAAACTTTTCCACTAAAATCAGGAACAAGGCAAGGGTGTCCACTGTCCCCACTTTTATTTAACATAGTTTTGGAAGTCTTAGCCATAGCAATAAGGCAAGAGACACACATAAAAGGGATACAAGTTGGAAAGGAAGAGATCAAGTTATCATTATTTGCAGATGACATGATTCTATACATAAAGGACCCTAAATACTCTCCTAGGAAACTGTTAGAGCTGATCAAAACCTACAGCCATGTAGCAGGATAGAAAATAAATACACAGAAATCAGTAGCCTTCATATATGCTAACAACAAACACACAGAGGATGAAATCAGAGAATCACTCCCATTCACAATTGCATCAAAAAAAAATAAAGTACCTTGGAATAAACCTAACCAAGGAAATAAAGAATCTCTACAATGACAACTTTAAAAGACTCAAGCGAGAAATTGCAGACGATACTAGAAAGTGGAGAAACATCCCTTGTTCCTGGATTGGAAGAATCAATATTGTGAAAATGGAAATCTTACCAAAAGCAATCTACACATTTAATGCAATCCCTTTCAAAACTCCAAAGGCATTCTTCATGGAAATAGAAAAAACAATCGAAAAATTCATTTGGAATCACAAAAACCTCAAATACCTAAAATAATACTGAGCAACAAAAATGAGGCTGGTGGTATCACCATACCTGATTTTTACCTATACTAAAGAGCCATAGTAACAAAAACAGCATGGTACTGGCACAAAAACAGACATGTAGATCAGTGGAACAGAATAGAGGACGCGGATGTAAGCCCAGGTAGCTATAGCCACCTGATATTTGATAAAAATGCCAAAAATATTCATTGGAGAAAAGACAGCCTCTTCAGCAAATGGTGTTGGGAAAACTGGATATATATCTGCAGAAAGATGAAAATAGATTCTTCTCTCTCGCCACACACAAGAATTAAGTCTGACTGGATTAAAGACCTTTACATCAGACCTGGAACTCTGAAACTGCTAGAGGAAAAAGTAGGGGAAACCCTTTAACATATTAATCTTCCAAAGACTTTCTTAATACAACCCCAATTGCTCAGACAATAAAACCACAGATTAATCACTGGGACCTCATGAAATTACAAAGACTTTGCACAGGAAAGGACACAGTGAAAAAAGCAAAAAGGCAATCTACAAAGTGGCAAAAAATCTTCACTAGCTATTTATCTGATAGAGTATTAATATCTATGATATAAAGAACTCAAAAAGTTATATAATAAGGAATCAAACAAGCCAATCAAAAAATGGGCTTTTGAGCTAAATAGACCATTTTCAAAGGAAGAAATACGAATGGCATATAAGCATCTAAAAAAATGTTCTACATCACTAGTCATCAGGGAAATGCAGATTAAAACTACATTGAGATTCCATCTCACTCCTGTCAGATTGGCCACCATCATGAAAACAAATGATCATAAATGTTGGCAGGGATGTGGAAAAAAAGGAACCCTTCTGCACTGCTGGTGGGAATGCAATCTGGTCCAGCCATTGTGAAAAACAGTGTGGAGGTTCCTAAAACAGCTAGAGATTGATCTACCATATGACCCAGCTATAGCACTCCTAGGCATATATCCTAAGGACTCATCTCATTTCCTTAGAAGTACATGCTCAACCATGTTTATTGCTGCTCAATTTATAATAGCTGGGAAATGGAACCAGCCTAGATGTCCCTCAACAGATGAGTGGATAATGAAGATGTGGCACATTTATACAATGGAGTTCTACTCAGTGGTAAAGAAAAATGAAGTTATGAAATTGGCAGAAAAATGGATGGATCTGGGAAGGATTATACTAAGTGAGGTAACCCAGGCCCAGAAAGCCAAGCGCCACATGTTCTCCCTCATATGTGGATCCTAGGTACAGATGATTGGGCTTCTGCGTGAGAAGGAAAATACTTAGTAGCCGAGGCCAGTAAGTTAAAAAGGAGACATAAAGGGAAGAGAAAGGAAGGGAGGAGGGTACTTAATAGGTTGGTACTGTATATATGTAAGTACAATGATTGAGATGGGGAGGTAATATGATGGAGAATGGAATGTCAAAGGGGAAAGTGTGTTGGGGGAGGAAGGTATTACCATGGGATTTTTTTATAATCATGGAAAATGTTAATAAAAATTTTAAGAAAAGAGTGTTGTGTTGGGGGTGTAGTGAGATGGCTTAGCCATTAAGGTGCTTGCCTGCAAAGCCAAAGGACCTAGGTTTGATTCCCCAGGACCCACATAAGCCAGATGCACAAAGTGGCACATGTGTCTGTTGTTTCTTTGCACCAGCTGGAGGCCCTGGTGTATCTATTCTCTCTGTCTGTTGTCTCTTTCTCCTTCTGCTTCTCTCTCTCTCAAATAAAAATAAAACTTAGGGGTATGGAGAGTGGGCTTAGTGGTTAAGGCATATGACTGTGAAGCCTAAGGACCCAGGTTCAATTCTCCAGGTCCCATGTAAGCCAGATGCATATGGTGGCACATGCATCTGGAGTTCATTTGCAGTGGCTAGAGGCTCTCTCTCCCTCTCTCTGTCTCTAATAAATAAATAAATAAAAACCTACTGAAAAAAATATATAAACATAAAAATTATTTTTTAAAAGTGAAAAAAAGAAAAGTCTTTACCAGACAGGTTTTTTTTAACATAAAATTTTTTTTTATTCAACCTAATCCAGCCAGTATTGAGATAGTCTTCTATATTAAAAACAAAATGTTAAAAAAAATTATAGCAGAATTAGCAAGGTAGTGACTCTAAGTCACTGAGTTTACTTATATATTTTTCACAGTCATTTGATAATCATGTAATGATGAACAATATTTTCAGCCACTTAAATGGAGATAAGTTAACTTCTATAATAAATAAATTCTACCAATCATCATTAAGTTTTATAAAATATTTAAAACAGTAAAGTTTCTAGAAGTAACAGAAAAACAATATGAAATAAACTGGAAAACATAAAATATACTCATACATCCTTAAGTTTACATCATCTTCTTGTCCTCCATTGCCTCTTTGACCTCCTTATTCCCTTGTGCCAGAGTGCAGACGATGGCAATTAAGAAACAACTACTACCCATTAGGGGCTATTTTGACCTAAAGTGTCTGTGGTCCTTTAATTTCTCAGTTAATCCTAGGAATTGTCTTGTAAGTACTACTTGCATTTCAGAGACCAAAAGAACTGTGGCTGAGAAGTCACTTGGCCAAGGTTCTAGTTATTAAAAGCTGTATGAGGGTCTGAATCTGGGTCCATACAACTTTAAGTCTGCCCATGGTCTCCTGCTGCTTTATTGTGGGGCAGGCCACCTTCCTGGAAAGACTGGCACAGGTGATTTCTGGAGCTAAGGCTCTTGATTAAGTGTTCAGTTGCAGGGCTAGAAGTCACTCTGGCCCCCTGGCACTTGGAGTTCAGGCCCCATAGCCCTAGAAATACCTACCTGCCTGCAAGGGTCAGGGTTGTTTCCCTTGATCCCAGTTAATCCAAGCAGTTACTCCCTAGCTTAGTCATTAGAGTAGTACATGAGGATACAAGCTTGCACAACTGTAATAAAGGATGCCTGAAAGTTGTTCTACTGAACAAAATGATGCAGGAAATGTCTAATGTATCTTTTCATATTGGAAATTAAAGAAGCCAATATAGTTTGTAACTACAGCTACATACTAAATTACTATTATATACAATCATAGAGTTCATATTTCCCCTTCAGAATAGCAGTGTTCTTTATTCTGAGGTAGGGTCTCACTCTAACCCAATCTGACCTGAAACTCACTCTATAGCCCAGTTTGGCCTCAAACAGTGATCTTCCTACCTCAGCCTCCCAAGAGCTGGGATTATAGGTGTGAGCCACCATGCCCATCTTGCAGTGTTCTTGGCAAAGCCCACTCAGTCAAATCTTCCCTTTCTTTCCAAAAAATGACAACTTTAACGTTCAACAGCCATTCACATAAACACCATAACCCAGAACTGAAACATTCTTACTACAGAAAGACAGTAGTCTCTACTGCAATTAACATGAGGTATTACAATCTAACATAGCTCAATCTATATGTGCTACATTCCTAAAGAGAAGTGGCTACTTCTCAGCAAAGGGAAACATTTACTATTATCATGCATTATATATTGTGAACAAAAATAGGCCAGGTGTGGTGACACACGCCTTTCACTTCAGCACTTGGGAGGCACAGGTAGGAGTATCTGTGAGTTCCAGGCTACCCTAAAATCGACTTAAGTAGTGAATTTCAGGTTAGCCTGTGCTACAGCAAGACCCTATCTTAAAAAACCAAAAAAGAAAATTGTAACTTAAAAAAAGCCTTTCTTTTCTTTTTTTGAGATAGGGTCTCGCTGTAGCCCAGGCTGACCTGAAATTCCCTATGTAGTCTTGGGGTGGCCTCAAACTCATAGAGATCCTCTTACTTCTGCCTCCTGGGTGCTGGGATGCTATGCACCATCATGCCCGGATTGAAAATTTCATTTAAACTAATGAATTAAAAAAAAAAAAAACTGAAAGAGCATTCAGATTGCTGAACTTTAAAATGGCCACTATAGGAAATAACAAGTAATTGCTTCTGAAAAATGGATATAAAACTTGTTAAGGTACTAGCCCTATCACTACAACTAAAATCTAAAATCAGAGCAGGGGATGTAGCTCAGCCGGTGTAGTACAAGCACACACAAAGGCCTGGGTCTGCTCTGAAGTACTGCATAAAACCTGGCACTGTGGCAAATGCTTATGATCCTAGCACTCGAAGTGCAGACAGAAGATCACATGGTATCTAGGTTGTCCTTGGCTATTTAGGGAGCTTGAGGCCAGCCTGGACTAAAAAGTCTGTCTCAAAAAAATAAAATAAAACCTTAAAAACAGTATTGATTTTCTATTTAAAAAAACCAAGTACCTCACCATTCATTTAAGATGTGTTCATAATTATCTCACTGACCATACAGAGAGCCCCAGATCTCACATGGCTTACTCACTATTGGCTCTCTACTAAGATGAGACTGAACTCTCTAAGAGCTGGGACCGAGTGTGTCTTCACCTCTGCAGCCCTAGCACCCTGCACAGTGCCTGACACATGGGAGGTGAGCGACAAGTGGAAAAACTGAACCAACAAAAGGAAGTAATTTCATTGATATTTTTCTTTTCTTGCAAATTGTTCTCTACTCAAACTACTATAAACTGGCAGCTCCAATTTCTAAAATATGGATTTAAAAACTATTACAGAGATCAAAAGATCCTGTTCTTTTACACACCTCTTACACACACACACACAACACGCACCCCTACACCAGTCAAAATTACACTATGAATTATGAAATGTCAACATACATTTTTGGTTTATTTATTCATAACTAATTTACATTTCCTCATATTAACATACACTACTGTTTAGCATGTAATTAAAGCATGCCAATGAGAAAAATCCTCATAGTACCTTCACTGAGTTGCTGTTTCTAAGAAAACACTGAGTATGAACATGTACAAAAGAGGTTTAGGATAAAACATCATGTTCATTTTATAATATTTATACAGTTTGATCTTTACATTTTTGTCTGGAAAAGTATGAACAAACACTTGTTTACCATGCTGAGATAGTATACAGGAGACTGCTGTAAAAGAAGTACATGTGAACCAATGAACCAAACTGCATCCTGTGATTACTGAAAGGATTTCCTTGGCCCTATATATTTTATTCTATTTCTTAAAAATACAGGAGCGGCAATTTATAATAGCTGGGAAATGGAACCAGCCTAGATGTTCCTCAACAGATGAGTGGATAATGAAGATGTGGTACATTTATACAATGGAGTTCTACTCAGCGGTAAAGAAAAATGAAGTTATGAAATTTGCAGAAAAATGGATGGACCTGGAAAGGATTATACTAAGTGAGGTAACCCAGGCCCAGAAAGCCAAGCGCCACATGTTCTCTCTCATATGTGGATCCTGATGACTGGGCTTCTGCGTGAGAATGAAAATACTTAGTAGCAGAGGCCAGTAAGTTGAAAAGGAGACATAAAGGGTGGAGAAAGGAAGGGAGGAGGATACTTAATAGGTTGATATTGTATATATGTAATTAGAATGATTGTAATGGGGAGGTAATATGATGGAGAATGGAATTTCAAACGGGAAAGTGTGGGGGTGGGGAGGGAGGGAATTACCATGGGATATATTTTATAATCATGGAAAATGTTAATAAAAATTAAAAAAAAAATACAGGAGCGGTAGCTTATCACAAGTCTCCACTAGTGCAATAATGATGTAACCAAGACAACACGACGACTCAGGATGAGAGGCCTGCAGGACAGCCAGAAGTCACTTTTATGCTTCATCTTGCTCTGGATAATTTAGGATTTTGCGATGTTCTTGACGTAAATATTGCTGCTGTTTGAAGTAAACCTTAAATGCTCCTTTTATGGCAACAAAATCAATTCCACCCAAGATTGCCCTTTGTAAATTAGAGTTAACACTACTGAACATAAGTTTACCAACTATTGTCACAATAGTAGGAAAGACAAGGGCTCCACACAAAGTTCGGGTAGCAGAGACATGGTCTGCTAAAGGGTTAGCTTCTGCTGGAATTCGAGGAACAGGACAACCAATCCCTGGAACTATACTGTTCAAAATTTGTAGCTTATTTGAGTATTTGCGCTATAGTCTAAGTACATGGTCCCCCCAACTAATCATTTTGCCTAATATTAGCATGACAGGAATAGTAGGGAGTCCAATTAAGAGGAACAAAGGATCAGCTCTCTCCATAACATCCAGCCCTTCTTTATGTCCAACAACCTGCATCACTGTCACTGCTCCATAAGTCACAGCTGTCCAATAGATAGATCCAACCATTACTCCTGCTGCAGCAAATGGACAAGCTTTTGAGATCAGTCTATCTGCAAGATCCAAGACATAAACAACTGGACCCAACTTTGGGAAAACTATTAAGTATTCAGCATTGCACTGAGGACATGCCACTCTGGCTGTACTGTTCCCTCTTTGTTTTTCATCCACCCAGCGCTGCAGACAAGCCTGGAGACCCCATTTGGTAGATCCTCTGCATCTGCATGGTCTCACCCATTCAGCAGTTCTATCATCTTCATCAGTGGCAAAACACACCCAGCAACTTCTGTCCAGCATCTGTTGCAGGGCTTGGTCCAGCGTCTTGCGCAAAGCCCGTGCACTCGGCCCTCGCCGGCGGATGCAGTCGGGGACCGGGCCGGGGACAATGGCACTGAGAGGCAGCGGCGGAGGCGGAGGCCGAGTAGGCCTCAGTACCGCGGGGGCTGGGTGAGGCAGGCAACGGCGGTGCGCAGCCCCGAGGAGGCAGTGGTGAGCTAGGAGGAGGAGGAGCCTGGAGGACCTGGAGGAGGAGGAGAAGGAGGAGGCAGCAGCGATCACAGCTCAAGTTCCTGCTGGGGTTCCGGTCCATGGGCTGCAGGCCATAAGCACACTTGCCGCGGGTGGAGGAGCTACCTCTCTACCAGACAGTTTGATAAGCATAGTATATACATTTATCTAGATTTCAGCAGATGTTATAACCCTGCGGCTCATGACTACCCCTGTTTTAAGTTTTCAGTATCAGGGATGTATTCCCTCCCATGGTGCTGGCCTCCAGTCCAATTGAAGGGCAGTTGGTTTCCAACATGACACCCATGCCACTTGCACCAGTTGACTCATTTGGCCTCGCTGGCCAATTATAAGGCTTGCAGTGTCCACTGTTGAGTATCTTCACTGGTGGTATCTTTTTCTCCCATTGAACTGCATGTAGAGTGGTTCCTTCCAGCTTTCTGTAAGCTCGTCTACATGGAGGTGGTTATCAGCTCAATTCCCTCAGGTTTCTCAGTGGCCTTGCAGCCCATGAATGTGGAATCTTCAGCAATAGGGTCTTACTATCTATTCCAGGTGGGAAACCAAAGGCCTTGGCAATGGCCTATTATGTTTTGGGGGCATCAGGGACCTCCCTGGCCACCAACTCACTGGAAGGTATCCCATCCCTGGCACTGAAAATTTTTTAGCAATGATCTATGGCTCCTGAGTGTTCCATTGTCCAAACCTGGAAGATTCCATGTGATTTTTTATATCCTCTTAGATTTTGATTAGCTCTCCCTCCACCTTTCCTTTACTCAATCTCTTCCCCTGACCTCACTTTGGGACTTTTCACGCCATTAATCTAGTCCTCTACTTTTATACAATACCAACCTATTAAGTACCCTCCTCCCTTCCTTTCTCTTCCCTTTATAGCTCCTTTTTAGCTTACTGGCCTCTGCTACTGAGTTTTTTCCTTCTCACACAGAAGCCCAATCATCTCTAGCTAGGATCCACAGATGACAGAGAACATGCAGAGCTTGGCTTTCTGGGCCTGGGTTACCTCACTTAGTATAATCCTTTCCAGATACATCCATTTTAATCATTCTTTTGAAATCTTCCTTGGGAATTTCCTCTCATTCATTCTCACTGGAGGTCATTTCTGATGCATTACTACTTTTTGGTGGATTTATATTGTCTTGATTTTTGGTTTTCTTGTGTTATAATGTATATATTTTTGCATCCTGGATTATTTAATGATTGGATTTTCTAGTTAGCTGTGTATTATTAGATGTATCAATCAATCTTATGTTATATATCTTCAGGGTAGGAGCTTAAGGTGCTAGATGTGGCTCTCTAGACTCTCAGAGTGTCTACAAGAGTGACTCTAGGTGTTGGGTTTGCCTATTGTGAGAGTATTCAAGTAGGCTGAGTGGAACCAAATACAGATAGTTTCTAAATTTAAATAAACAATATACACGTTCAATGAAAAACAGCACAGAGTATTTATCCAAGAGTAGGTATTATAAGAACCAGATCCTCTGTCTTTCCCTTAGGCTGTGTGGTGCCTCACCCATTCCCTTAATCCTGACAACAAGGAAGATAAGATTCTGGTGTGTAGAATGTTCCAAGTCAGCTTGTCACCAGGTGAGACCTGTCCCTACTGTTTAATAGAAGAGGAAACAAAATCACTATAAATCAATAAGCAACAAATAACAAGCCCAAAATACAGCTTATTTACTAATGGCAAATCTGACCATCCATCAGATTTAACATATCCTGGTATGGAAGGTGCAATTAGCACTTCTGGTTCAAGCCTATATACCAGGTTTATTAGGTGCGTACTGACCTGGTGTAATCCCAGTTACCTTTTGGGATGATGTTGGTCTCAGTTATGCTTGGGTATCTCTGTTGGTTCAAGTAGGCATGGCCAGGTCCCGGGACCACTGCTCTGTTTGCTAGTGCTGGGTACTGGTGGTGGGGACGGAGCCCGGCACTAGCGGTGGGGGAGGGGAGGCTGCCGATCCCACTCTAGTTCTCTCGCTGTTCCATCTGTTCTTCTACCTTGTGATCTGCTCCTCTGTTGTTCACTGCCGTTCTCCCTTCATGTTTCTTGAGTTTGTGGAGAGATCCAGTGTGAGTGGAAAATCCCCTCACCTGGCTTTTCCTGCAGCTCAATCCGAGCCTGGCTGCTGGCTACCATGCTGCCATGGTTTGGTGCACAGACCTTCCGGAGGTGCTTCTGCTGGCCTCTGGATGCCCTGAATCTCTCTTACTTCTCTGCTGCTCTTTCAGTTCCTATACACCTCACTTTTAAGCAAAATTGTATATTTTGCTGGTTTTTTTTTTTTTTTTTTTGGCTTTTTCTCCCCTAGGCTGTATTGGCATGGTACCTAAGCCACCATCTTTCCAGTACCTTTAGGTGGATGGTTAGGTTATTGCTTTGGAATCTCTCTGTCTTTGTTATGAAGGCATTGAGGGCTATGACTTTCCCCCAAGGACCACATTCATTGTGTCCCATAAGTTTTGGTACAACATGTTCTCATCATCATTCATTTCTAGAAATTTTGCAATTTCATTTTTTTATTTCATCCACTATCCATTTATTGTTTGAAAGTGTGCTGTTCAGTTTCCAGGTGCTGCTGGGATTCTTGGTGGGTCTTTTGTTGTTAATTTCTATCAATATAGCATTGTGATCTGATATTATGCAGGGAATTATATCATTCTTCCTAAGTATATGGAGACATGGGTTGTGACACAATATATGATCTATTTTAGAGAATGTTCCATGGGCTGCTGAGAAGAATGTGTAGTCTGTGGATTTGGGATGGACAGTTGTGTAGATGTCCATTAGGTCTAAGTGATCTATGGTTTTGTTGAGCTCTCTTACTTCCCTGTAGAGTTTCTGTTTGGATGATCTGTCTATTACTGATAACGGTGTATTGAAGTCCCCAACTATAATGGTGTTGGTGCTTATTTCTGTTATCTTGTCAAGTAGGTTTCACTTTATGAACTGTGTTGTCCCTTGTTTGGTGTATACAGATTTATGATTGTTGTATCTTCTTGATGGATCATTCCCTTGATAAATAGGAAGTGGCCTTCTTTGTCTTTTTGATTATTTTTGGTTTGAAGTCTATTTTATTCAATATTAATATAGCCACACCTACTTGTTTCTTATTCCCATTTGCTTGGAATATTGTTTTCCACATTTTCACCCTGAGGAGGTGTCTGTCTTTAGTGGTGAGGTGGGTTTCTTGAAGACAACAGATTGAGGGGTCTAATTTTCTGATCCAGCGTGTTAGCTTGTGTCTCTTGATGGGTGAATTAAGGCCATTAATATTTAGGGTAATGACTGTGAGATTTGATTTGATCCCTGCCATTATATTGTGATGGTATATGTGGTTTGGTATTTTTATGGGCTTTGAAGTTTTTATGCCTTCTCTGAGTTTGGTTATTGTGATCTGCTTCTTGTAGGCATTTGAGTTTGATTATTTGATTCTTTTCTGTGAAGAATTTCCTGAAATACTCTCTGTAGGTTTGTTTTTGTGTTCATATAATTGTAAAGCTGATTTTTGTCATGGAAAGTTTTACCTGCACCATCTTTTATGAGGGATACTTTTGCTGTGTAGAGGAGTTTGGGTTGGAAGCCATAGGTTCCTAGACTTTGCAGTGTTTCATTCCAGGCCATTCTGGATTTCAGGGTTTCCATTGATAAGTCTGTAGTAATTCTTATGGGGTTACCTTTAAAAGTGATGTGCTGTTTTTCCCTATCTGCTATTAGGATTTTCTCTTTGGTGTCAATGTTTAGAGTCTTAATGACAATATGTCTTGGAGAGTTTCTCCTTTGGTCCAGTCTGTTTGGAGTTCTCTTAGCTTCTTGTATCTTGATGGGGCTTTCTTTTGAGAGACTGGGGAAGTTTTCTTCAATTATTTTGTTAAATAATTTCTCCATGCCTTTGGTCTGAATTTCTTCTCCTTCTGGTATTCCAATGATCCTGATATTAGGACATTTAAGGGTATCCCACAATTCCCTCATATTCTGTTCACAGAAACTTTTGAACTCACTGAAACTTTTGAAGTCTCAAACTGTTTCTTCCATCTTGTCTTCCAGATCACAGTTTCTATCCTCCACATGGCTGACTCTATGCTTGAGAGCTTCTAGAGAGTTTTGAAGTTGTTCAATTAGTTTTGCATTTTCTACTACTTTTCTTTTTATATTTTTCATCCCTCTGTCAAGCTCCCTTGTCCCATTATTTTCTGATTTTTTTGATGCTTCTTGGAATTCATCCTTGCATTTCTTTATGTCTTCATTTAGCATCACCAGCTGATATTTGAGGTCCTCTTTTTTTTCAGTCTCCTTCATGTCTCTTAACCATCTTTGAATTCCTTCTATTTTCTTATCTATTAGGTCTAGTCTAGTGATGGCAGCATCCACATGATTATTGGTCCCTTGTGGCTTTTCTGCAAGTTCTACCAGTATCTTGGATTGGGTTGCATTGCTCATAGCTTTATTTGGTGTTCTGATGCTAATGACTCCTCTATGCTTTGATGAGATGTTCATTGTAGGACTTGGTGGTCTATTTGGATTTTCTTGCATTTGATTTTTCATGTTATTTCTTTTGCGCTGTGGTATGCCCATCACAGTACATGGGCATGTAGGTAGGTGGATCAGTCTGGGCTCCAGCACAGTGGGAAGCTGAAGTAGCCTGAGGCAGTTGCCAAGCAGTCTGGGCTTTGGCTCTCACTTGCCCAAGCCTCCCAAGCTCCTGCATAGCAGGGGCACCAAAGTTGCCTGAGCTCTCATGCAGTAATGTACCAAAGCTGCCTATGCTCATGCTATGAGGGACACTGAGGCACCAAGCACCAAAGCAGCCTAAACCCCAGCATGGCATAACACTGGGACCTGGAAGCAGTCTGAGCTTCCCCGTAACAGGACAATGGCAGTCAGCCAGCTTGGCAGACGGGGCGGGGGGGTTTGGCACCTGAGCTGAGGCAGGCAGGCAGGCAGACAGCCTGAGCTCCTGTGGGGAGTTGGAGTGGGCCTGGCCTCATGCATGAATGTGCGGCGGCCAGAGCAGTAAGTGAGCAAATGAGCTGAGCAGGCTAATCTTGCACAGGCAGGGATCAGTGTGGTGATACAAGTTTGGCAGGCAAATGGGTCAAAAGAGCCTGAGCTCCAATAGGTCAGCAGGTGGAACCTGCCCAAGTCACTCATGGGCATGGGTGGCAGGGTGATCACCCCTGTGCAGTGAGGCAAGTGGAACTATGTTGGCCTGGGACCCTTTTCTTACAGTAAGTGCAGGAGTTTCCTGAGGCTGGGACTGTGGGTACGGCGGCTGCTTGGGGGCAGAGGACACTGGTGGGCTACCCACATGTGAGGGAATCAGCGGTTCACTGTTTTTATCCCCTCTGCGCCCTCCCACTGGCAATCAATTGGAGATTGCTCTCCCCTAAAAGACCCAATGAACTCTTAATGTCTTGCCTTTCTTTCCCGGGGATGTGCACCACAGTTAGGTGCTGGCCATCTTGGCTGGAAGTCAAATAAAATATGTTTAAAATAAGTGAAGGGTTGGTAAGGGTGTGGAGTAACTGTACATTTGTACAGTTCCTGTTTGGGAATCTCAGAAAACTATGGCAATGGATTATTGTGTGGTGCTTACATATTTAAAGCCACACAAGTTTCTACTTAAAATGCTTTAAGGGATAAGTTTGATATTATGTTTATATTACCACAATAATAAAAACTAAGGTAAATATTAACTACTCTAAACCTCACATTAAATGACTGATCACCATAATGTGTAAGAGAGAGCTGAGCATTGTGGTGCACACATGTAAATCCAATAGCGGAGGCTGAGGTACAAGCATCCTGAGTCTGATACATAGTGAGACCTCATCTCTAAGTCAAAATAAAAACAGCTGATGAGATAACTTGATTGGTTCAAAAGATCTTTCTCAGTATACAAGAGACCCTGGATTTGTGAAGAGCAAACATGACTCCATTGTTAACAGCAAGAGCCACTTTGATATAATGATTAAGTTTCCGTTTCTCTGAGCTGGGGCCACAAATTTTTCCCTGGTTCTAAGGATTATGTATTCATAACATTCTGGGAAGTAGTTTAACTGTAACAGCTGGTCTGCTTCTGTCACCATGCTTGCTTGTTTCTGAAAATCTCTACCCTGTGATTTCTATGATTTTTCACTATAAAAGGATCCTGAGAAAATGACTCTGGGCTGCTGTCTACACCCCTGCATTAGGGAGGCAGCTGCCCGACTGGCTCTATTGTGCAAAATTAAAATTTTACTTCAATTTGGCCATAATTGGTGGTTGGTGGTCATTATTCTCACAAATTCTGAGTTAGCATTTGTTAGCGAGTAACAGGATAAACACTGACAATTACTCATATTTAGCTGCAAAAGGGTGAAAATATTTTGCCTTCAGGCAAAATAGTGTGTGTAGCCCACGAGCACAAGATTTGGTGAGTATACAGAACATGAAGTGTTCTGACGTTGTTACTACATGCACACTGGGCACAGCTGTGAGGGAGACCAAAGGTGTGCACCAAGTGCTGCACAGCAAGAAAGACAAGGGAATAGTCTCCTTTCTCCTTAGTCTTGGGCAATGTCCTGTAAATACATACAGCTCTCCATAGTACATCCAGAATATCATTGCATCAACTTCTGCAGAGATGTGAATAAATCTTTTTTGTTGTTCTTGTTGTTTTTCAGAGTGAGAAAAATATAGAGAAAGAAAGGGCACATCAGGGCCCAATCCATTGCAAATAAACTCAAGACATATGCACCACCTTGTGCATCTGGCTTACATGGGTCCTGAAGAATCAAACAAGGGTCCTTTGACTGTGCAGACACGTGTCTTAACCACTAAGCTACTGCTCTAGCCCTAAACAAATGTTTATTCATCCCAAATAAGGTATATATGACAAACCAAAGGAATAATGCCCATCCTGTTAAATCAACCTCAACACATTATCAGGGAAGTAACCCTAACTTGACTCAATTGGGTAAAAACAGGACAATAAAGTAAGATAGGGAGTCATATGAATGAAGATGTGTATTAATGAGAGGAGGAGAGGGGTAAGATCATGTAATTGCTTGGCATAATCTCAAAATACATTATAAACATGTATGAAGATATCAAAATGGGGGGAAAGCTTAATGAAAATAAAAGTTGAAAAGGGTGATGGTTGCATGGAAGAAAATGGAAAGTGTCCAAATTCCCAGAAGATATGAGAATAGCTGCCTATAAAGAGGAGTGTGCTTAGCACTCACAGGCCTGTGTAGTTTCCATGGAGCCCACTCATGCTCTACTTCCTTGTCCTTGTCCTCCATATGTTTGTTCTGTGTAGGGTTTTCTTTGTTTGATTTTGAGATAGGGTCTCTTGTAACCCAGGATGGCCTCTAAACTACGACATATCAAGGATTATGTTGAATTTTTATCTCTTGCCTCCACATCCCACATTGCAGTCAGGTTCACATTGTTGGTAGAAATCAACCAACCAAGAGCAGTTTGTGGAAAAAAGAGGTTTATTTTGGCTTACAGGCTCTTGGGGAAGCTCCTTATTTGTTTCCCATGTACTCTATTTCGTGGATGAAGGGGAGAACAGAATATCTAACAGAATATCTAAACTAGAATACCAGGTGGCAGATCTAATATAGTCCAACAAAGAGAAAGACAAGGTAATAGAAAGGTATGAATGGAAATTTCAAGATATCCGGAACACTATGAAAAGATGAAACATAAGAACTCAGGGTATAGTAGAAGGAGAAGAATTTCAATCCACAGGTTTAGTAGGTGTTTTTCACAAAACCATAGAAGAAAATTTTCCCCAAATTGTGAAAGAAATGCCAATGCAGATACAAGAAGCTTTGAGAACACCAAACAGACAAAATCAGGAAAGAACCTCTCCTCACCATGTTATAATTAAACTACTAAACACAGGGACCAAAGAAAGTATACTGAAAGCAGTTAGAGAGAAGAAGCGAGTCACTTACAAAGGCAAGTTCATCAGACTAACTGCAGATTACACAACACAAACTTTAAAAACCATAAGGGCTTGGCATAATATATTTCAAGTTCTGAAAGATAACACCTGTCAACTAAGATTACTTTATCCTGCAAAACTATCTACCCAAATTGATGGAGAAATAAGGACATTCCACAACAAAAACAGGCTAAAGTAATTTATGACAACTAAGCTAGATCTACAGAAAATACTTGAAGGAATTTTTAATGCCAAAGAGAAAGCAAAACACACACAGTAGGAAATAGGAAAAAATACAACACACTCAAATAACAGCTAAAACAAGTAAAGGGAAAACAGGAAACACTACAAAATGAGAAGAATGGCAAAAATAAATGCATACCTTTCAATAACAACTTAATATCAAGGGCCTCGATCCACCATCCAAGACACAAGCTTGCAGACTGGATTAAAAGGCAGAATCCTGGCATTTGTTGCTTCTAGGAAACTCATCTCTCAATAAAAGATAGACACCTCATTAGGATGAAAAGTTGGAAAATGGTATTTCAAGCAAACAGGTCTAGTAAACAAACAGGGGTTGCAATTCTATTATCTGACAGGATAGACTTCAAAACAACATTAGTGAGGAAAGATAAAGAAAGTCATTTTATACTGATTAAAGGAACACTTCAGCTGGAGGACATTACAATCATAAACATATATGCACCTAATATGGGGGCTCCCAGTTTCATCAAACAAACACTATTAGACTTAAGGTCACAGATAACATCAAATGCAATTGCAGTGGAATAAATCACTCCACACCCTTCTGGCTTTTAAAGTTTGTGTTGAGTAATCTGGTGTAATCCTGATAGGCTTGCCTTTGTAGGTAACTTGATTTTTCTCTCTGAGTGCTTTCTATACCTTTGCTTTGGTTTCTGCATTTGGTAGTTTGATTGTAATATGGCGAGGAGAGTTTCTTTCCAGGTTTTTTTCTGGCTGGGCTTCTAAAGGATTCCTGTATCTGCATTGGCATCTCTTTCCCAATTTGGGGGAAGTTTTCTTCTATGATTTTGTTGAAGATGCCTACTATGTCTTTGGAGTGAAATTCTTCTCCTTCTACTATGCCCTGAATTCTTATGTTTGATCTTTTTGTAGTGTCCCAAATATCTTGAAATTCCCACTCATACTTTTCTATTAGTTTGTCTTTCTCTTTGTTGGACTGTATTAGATCTGCCACCTGGTCTTCTAGCTTAGATATTCTGTCCTCTCCTTCATCCATTCTACTGGTGAGATTTTCTACAGAGTTTTGTTTTTTTTTTTTAATTTCATTAACTCTGTTCTTTACTGCTAGTAATTCTAACTGTTTTTTTCTTTATTATTTCTATTTCCTTATCTATGTTTAGTATTGACCTCTTTATTTCATTAAATTGGCATCCTGTGTCTTCTTTGCTTCCTTTGATTTCTTCTTTGAGTTCTTTGAACATATTTATAATCATTCTTTTGAAATCTTTCTCAGCCATCTCCTCTCATTTGTTCTCACTGGAGGTCATATATTTGCATCTTGGATTAATGATTGGATTTTCTAGTTAGCTGGATATTATTAGTTGTATCAATCAATCTGATGATATATGTCATCAGGGTAGGAGCTTAAGGTGCTAGGTATGGCTCTCAAGACTCTCAGAGTATTTTCAAAAGTGACACTAGGTGTTGGGTTTGCCTGCTATGAGAGTATTCAAGTAGGCTAAGTGGAACAAAATATAGATAGATTCTAAAATTTAACTAAACAATGTGTACTTTCAATAAAAAACAACACAGAGTGTTTATGCAAGAGTAGGTATTACGACAACCAGAGCCTCTGTCTGTCCCTTAGGGTCTGTGGTGCTCCACCTGATCCCTTAATCCTGACAACAAGGAGGTTAAGATTTCTGATCTGTGGATGGTTCCAAGTCAGCTGTGACCAAGTGAGACCCTTCTCTAATGTATAACAGAAGAGGAAACAAAGCCACTATAAATGAAGAAGCAACAAATAACAAGCCCCAAATATAGCTTATTTAAGAATGGCAATTATGACCATCCATCAGATTTAACATATAATTTACCCTGATATGGAAGGCGCAATTAGCACTTCCAGTTCAGACCTATATACCAAGTTTATTAGGTATGTACTGTTCTGGTGTAATCCCAGTTCCCTGTGGGGGTGATTTTGGTCTCAGTTATGTTGCACTCCTGCTTGGGTCCGTCTTTGGTGCACTGTGGATTCAGGTATGCTGGCTGAATCACTGGGTCACTGCTCTGTTCGCCAGAGATAGGCACTGGCAGTCGGGGAGGGGAGGCTGTTGATGGTGGCTCTAGTTCTCTTGCTGGTCCACATAATCCTCTACCTCATGATCTGGTCCTCCGTTGTTCACTGCTGTTCTCCCTTCATGTTTCTTGAGCTTGCAAAGAGCTCTGGTGTGGGAGGAAAATCTCCTCACCTGGCATATCCTGTGGCTCAAGCTGAGCCTGCCAGCTGTGGCCCCATGGACCTGGTGCTGCTGCTGCTGGAGCCGCTTCTGCCTGCCTGTGTGGGCTCTGGATGCTCTGGATCTCTCCTACTTCTCTGGTGCTGTTTTAATTTCTTATACACCTCACTTTTTACTAAAAGTGTGTATTTTGCTGTGTTACTTTTTTGGATTTTTCTCCCATAGGCTGCTTTGGTGTAGCTCCTATGCTGCCATCTTAACCAGAAGTCCCCCATGGGATATTTTTTTATCATCATGGAAGTTGTTAATAAAATTTTTTTTTGAAAAGAAAATGAATGGATCTGGAGAGGATTATACTATACTGTGAGGTAACCCAGGCCCAGAAAGCCAAACTTCACATGTTGTCTCTCACATGTGGATCCTACCTATAGACAATTGGACTTCTATGTGAGTAGGAAGAAATCTCAGGAGCAGAGACCAGTAAGCCAGAAAGAAGATATAAAGGGAATACAAAGAAAGGGAGGGAAGTACTTAATAGGATGGTATTGTATATATGTAAGTAGAAGAATAGGTTAATGAGGGTGAAAATGCCTAAGTGAGGTCCGGGGAAGAGAATGAGTAATGAGTGGAGAGAGAGCTAATCAAAATCTAAAAGGATATAAATAAATCATTTGGAAACCTACGTTTTTGGACAATGGAACACTCAGTAGCCATAGATTGTTACTAGAAAATTTTCAGTGCCAGGGATGGGACACCTTTCAGTGAGTTGTTGGCCAGGGAGGTCCTGATGCCCCAAAAGATTACAGGCCATTGCCAAGCCCCTTGAATCCCCACCTGGGATAGATGGTAAGACCTATGCTGAAGACTCCACATACTTGGGCTGCAAGACTACTGAGAAATCCTGCTGGAACTGAGCTGATAACCTCCTCCATGTAGACCAGCTGACAGAAAGCTGGAAGAAGCAATTCTGCTTGCAGTTCAATGGGAGATAGAGAAATCACCAGTGAAGATACTCAACAGTGGACACTGCAAGCCTTATTATTGGCCAGCCAGGCCAAATGAGCCAATGGGTGCAATAGTCGCACATCTGTCATGATGGAAACCAACTGCCCTCTAATTGGAATGGATGTCTGCTCCATGGGAGGGAATACTTCCCTGATATTGAAAACCTACAACAGGGGTAGTCATGAGCCCTGGGGGCATAGCATCTACTGCTGTCTAGCTAAATGTATATACTACGCTTATCAAACTGCCAAGTAAACACTTCTCTTAATTTTCACACCCATATATAAATGCTACTCTCACTTTTGGTACAGAATCTTCTTTTTTCAGATGGCAGTGATGTTGTGATGACTCAGAAGGCATCATGGTGCTGGGAAGAAGTGACAGAGGAGTGCTCAGTACTGCAATATCTCTATCACACATTTCAAGGCTCAGGGTCCATTGTGGAAGAGGTGGTAGAAAGAATGTAAGAGCCAAAGGGAGGGTAGAACTCTTTAAAACATGTTCCTCCAGTCACAAAATGGCCTTAATATCCTTGACCCCACAATACCTGACACTATCTACACAAGACCATCATAATAGGAGGAAAAGACGACGACATCAAAGTAAAAGAGAGACTGATTTAGAGGGGGAGGGATAATATGGAAAGTGGAATTTCAAAGGGAAAGAGGGGAGGGAGGACATTATCATGGACTATTTTTTACAATCATGGAAGTTGTTAATAAAAAAATTAATTAATTAAAAATAACAAACACACATCACACCCAGTAAAACAAGTGAGACCTTGTGTCAAGCAAAGTCGAAGTTGTCCTCAGACCTCCACATGTCCTCTGTGGCATCATGTGCTCATTCACATACAAGATACTTGAATCACATCACTTGTCTCCTTAATGTCCTCATCTAAATTCCTATAGACACGCTAAGTACCACATTAACCAACCAATCTAAATCTCATTCAAATAAGAGACTAGGCACCTCTGTGCCTGTAATTCCCTGATTTTTCTTTCTGTTCAGTGACTAAACTATTCTTCCATTCCTGAAGCGTCAGGATTTTCCCAATACCAGCCTGCCCCTCCCAACCCATCATCTCTTCACAGGTCTGATGACTTCTCTAACAATCTCTACTTGCCTATCACCATGAAGACCTTAGATAGACAACTTTTCTCAAATTAGAGTCAGTTTATTAAACTTAGGACACTCCCACTTTTGTTAATCACACTTAGTAATGGTTTATATCCACTTGTCACATCCCAAAAGCATTTAGTATTCTGAGTTATGGCCAGAGGCTGGCAAAGCCAAGACTTCATCTACTGTCCTTCCTGCTTTTTCCTTTTAGCATTTAGTACCTAACAATGTTGGTTTTCACCTACTCCTTCTATTCACAGGACAATGAGGGCAATGTCGAGAGATGCTGACAATTTGGGGTGGTACTGGGGCTGGGTATTAGCCTAGTAGGGCCTGTCACCTGGGGTCCTTACAGCACTGTCCAGCATGCCCCCTTGGCCCGTCAGCTGGTCTGGCCATCCTACCTGCTGCTGAGTGGCTTCACTATCACGTGGACAGTCAAGGCTACTTGCTTGCTCCCCAACCTGCTGGATAGAGGCTCAGAAAAACGAATTCTGCTGCTACCTCCACACATTTCACCACACTCTCTGGTTGAGCCACAGCATTGTGATGTCACAGTGATAGGCCATTCCACTTGTAAGTGGCATGGGGGAGGCTGGAACCATCCATTCTGCAGGAGGGGAGGGTCTTGCATAAGGATTAGGGTGCAGTACTTTGGAGCAGAAACATTGTAGTTCATGGAGTTTGTGTGTCCCCCAAACACCCACCCAGAGAACAGATGCAGGGGTTCCTGCTACCTTAGGTGCAGCTGTACTGGAGCAGGGACTTTGCAGCTCACCGAGCTTGTGCACCCCCTTACTCAGAGAGCAGGTATGGAGACTCCTAGAGTCTAAGGAGGCCTCATGAGTCAGGGTGACTCCTGGCCAGAAGATCTCACAAGCCCACTGTGTGCGATTGACAACACTATGGTCAACTCACAGGGATTGGCTGCACTCAGGCCTGCATTCTGATGTCCTGACCTGCTTTCCTTGCCTGTCCTTGTATTTCAGTCAGGTTTGCATTGCTGGCAGAAATCACCTGTCAAAGAGCAGTTTGGGAGGAAAAAAAGGTTATTTTAACTTACAGACTCGAGGGGAAGCTCCACGATGACCAGGGGAAACAGTGGCATGAGCAGAGAGTGGACATCACTTCCTTGCCAACATCAGGTGGACAACTGGAACAGGAGAGTGTGCCAAACACTGCCAACGGGAAACTGGCTATAATACACATAAGCCTGCCCCCAATAATACACTGCATCCAAGAGGTGTTAGTACCCAAATGTCCATCAGCTGGGAACCTAGCATTTAGAACACCTAAGTCTATGGAGAACATATGAATCAAACCACCATATCTTCCGTCTTTCTTTCCTTCCTTTCTTCTTCCTTTCCTTCCTTCCTTTCTTCTATTCTACCCTTCCTCCTTTTTCTCCTTTCTTTTTTCCTTCCATTGTTCTCCCTGTTTGTTTCATCCCTTCCTCCCTTCCCCCTCTCCCTCCTTCCTTTCTTCCTTATTTCCATTCTTTCCCACTTTTTCCTCTTTTCTTATATTCTTCTCCTCCCTTCCCCCTTTTTACTCCTTTCCTTCCTTTCTTTTACACTCCTTTTCTTCTTTCCTTCCATATTCCTATTCTCCTCCCTTCCCACCTCTTTTTCCTTCATTCCATTCTTCATCTGTTCCCTTTCTTCTTCTCCCTTCCTTCATTTCTTCTTCCCATTATTCTCTTTCCTTTCCCCATTTTCCCCTGCTTTCTTTTCCCCCCCTTTCCCCTGTTTTTCTCCCTTCCTTCCTTCCCTCTCTGTTGGATGCCACTGTCATCTCTCCATGCTACTGCCAGCATAACTGTATAAAAGTAAACGTGTGTGCCAGTGCAGTTTGAGGAATGCAGCTGCTCCTCCCTTAAATTATATATATAAAAAAAGTGAAATCCTAACCACAGGCTCCCATGCTCTGTTTACAATATCCAGCTATCTTCCTAGAAAACAGACCCATTATCTTTTAACCACACGCCATAAAATCAAGTTTTCTCAAGACAATTTGTAGTATGTCAAAGTCATTATTCGTGATGTGTAAATAAGCTATTTGTGATATATGCATAAACCTAAGATTAAAAACATGGTAGGCTAAGATTCAGTGCCTCTCATCCCAGTAGTGACAGAGAGCCCATCGGTTCGCCCTCTTCTGCGTGTCTAATGGGTGTTGTGAGTTTCTTTGTCTATGCATTGCAGTCCCACTTCTAGAACATGAACCCTGTGTCATTGGCCACAGCACCACTTTCCTTCCCCTCCTTTACTTCTCCCTCCCCTCTCCTGTTTGCTCTTGTATTTTGAGATAGGATCTCTATATAGTCTAGACTTGCCTTGAACTCTTGACTCTCCCACCTCAGCCTACCACTAAGGTAACATTGGTGTATAACACTCAGTTTTTATGGGGAAGATTTGTGTGTGTGTGTGTGTGTGTGTGTGTGTGTGTGTGGTTTGTGTGCATATTTATGAGTACTTTTACACGTTTTGTGCACAAATATGCATGTAGGCCAGAGGACAATGCCAGGTTACATCTTCAATTGCTCTGCAATTTATTTATCTTTCTTTGAGAGAAGCTCTTTCTCTGAGACATGAAACTCACCAATTCAACTAGATTATCTAACCAGCAGCAAGCCCCAGGATCCTCCTGTCCCCACCTCATCTGTGCTGGGATAATGGGTACAAGCCAGCACCCCTAGTTTTTACCTGGGTGTTGGGGATCTGAATTCAGGTCCTCATGCTTGTATAGCAAACACTTTATCCACTGAGCCATCTCCCCAGCCCACCAAACAGCCTTATTTCTGCACAGAAAGGGACATAAATGTCCTAACACATTGGTTGGAGGCTGGCAATGTAGTGAGATGGAGCGAGACCATGAATCCTCAGTGTCACTGTCAGGAGCATTCAGTCGAGGATGACACAGCCACCTGCAGGATAACGAAGGGCCAGGGTAACTCTGCTTTCCCAGAGTGGCCCAGGGAATAGCCTTTCCAGTGTTCTCTCATGACACTCACCTCTGCTAGGAACTTGGACAAAGGATTGCTTTTCATGACAATAATCCTGAATAGCCAATAAGATCCTGTTGCATGACTTGGTGGTTTGCTGGTATTTACTGAATTTGCTAGTAAAGGAAGCCACATCTCTGATAAATATTCTTTTTTCTTTTTTTCTTTTCCTTTGGTTTTTTGAGGTAAGGTTTCACTCTAGCCCAGGCTGACCTGGAATTCACTATGGAGTCTCAGGGTGGACTCAAACTCGCGGCGATCCTCCTACGTCTGCCTCCCCAGTGCTGGGATTAAAGGCATATGCCACCTGCCCAGCTTCTGATAAATATTCTATACATCTGACTGACTGATTAGAATATTGTGGAGATTTGGAATGTTGCATGTCCAGTGCCAAGTGATCTTGAGTTATCTTTGTTTCCGAAGTAGCCACTTATTGCCAGGCTCGGTGTGTGACCTAACATCCTATGCTACTATGTAAATCCATTTGTAATGTACCATCAGACCCCTTGATTCCACCAACCCAGGCTAAGAATGTCATCTCAAATGTCTCTCAAATACAAAAATGAAAATGAAATAAAATATTTAAAAAAATAAAAAAGATCTACATGACTGTAGCTTGTATGGTAGACATCTTTAGTTGCTGTTTAAGTCAGAAGTAGTGACTTGTAGGTTGTGGTGCTCTTTTTCATTGCCACCTACTTGTGTGTATAAGACATAAGACAGGGAGAGATGAAAGAAAGGAAGAGACAGGGATGAGAAAGCAATAATTATGACATACCTTCTCTCTTAAAAACATTTATTTGAGCTGGGCCTGGTGGCACCAGCCTTTAATCCCAGCACTCTGGAAGCAGAGGTAGGAGGATCACCATGAGTTTGAGGCCACTCTGAGATTACATAATGAATTTCAGGTCAGCCTGTGCTAGAGTGAAACCCTACCTTGAAAAACAAAAACAAAAACAAACAAACAATAACATTTATTTGTTCATTTGGGAGATAGTGAGAGAGAGGAAGAATCAGATATATAGAGAGAATAGGTGTGTCAGGGTCTCCAGGCACTACCATGTGCATCTGGATTTATGTGGGCATTGGGGAATTGAACCTGGGTCCTTATGGTTCACAGGGAAGCACCTTACCTGGTGAACCATCACTTCTGCCCATGCTATAACTTTCTTATAAAGATATTTTTTGTCATAACAATGATCTATGATAGTCATAATTTCAATTTTGCATGTAGAAATTTAGTAGGTACACAGCATGCAGTAGTCACAGAAGAAATACCAAGAATCAAACAATGAATAAAATATCAAGATTGGCACTGAACAATACCCATAAGAAATGTTTGGAGTGGGCTGGAGAGATAGCTCAGTGGTTAAGGTACTTGACAGCAATGTCTAATGACCCAGGCTTGATTCCTCAGTACCCACGTAAAGCACAATGTACAAAGTGGTGCATGCATCTGGAGTTCATTTACAGTGACTGGAGGCCCTGGCACACCCAATCTCACGTGCTTGTGTGTGCTCTCTCTCTCTCCCCCTCCATGCAAATAAACAAATAAAGTAACATAAGGGCTGGAGAGATAGCTTAGTGGCTAAAGTGCTTGTCTATGAAACCAAAGGACCCAGGTTTGAAGCTCCAGTAATCATGTAAGCCAGACTGACAAGGTGGCACATGAATCTGCAGTCTGTTTGCAGTGGCTAGAAGTACTGACACACTCATTCTCATTCTCTTTGTGTGCAAATAAGTAAACAAAATTTTATTTTTTTTTATTTACAAGCAGAGAGAGAGAGAATGGGTTTGTCAAAACCTCCAGATACTGCAAACAACCTGCAGATGCAGGATCCACTTTGTGCATCTGGATTTAGTTGGGCACTTGAAATTGAACTGGGGTTGTTAGGCTTTGTAGGTAAGTGTCTTAAGCACCCACCCATCTCTCTCTAGCCCTCTCACACATTATTTTTCTCTCACACATTTTTGATAGCCTTCCTCTTATCTTTCCTCAAATTACAACATAGACTTCCATGGCCTTTGCCTAAAACCATGCTGAGTTTGCATTTCCCCATCAGAAGTGGTATTCAGAGAATTTTAGATAAACTCATGTTGATATACATACATATATATATATATATATATATATATATGATTTTATTAAATATATATTTATAAATATAAATAAATATAAACATAAAATATATATTTATAGATATATTATGACACAGGTATTAATTTCATTCATAAGGAAGGGCTATAAAGTCATCTTTTATGAGTAATTATCTCATTGCCACTGTATTTTGAAAGTATTTCCATGTCCTAAAAAAAAAAAACCACTGAACTAAAAACCTAATTGTCAGACTTTATAAACACACACACACACACACACACACACACATATGAACTTGACTCAAGTTATATTTTATCATAAAAACTTTTGTTCAGTGTTTTGGATTGAAATATGAAACCAGTGGTTCATCTTAAATCATCCTAAATGTTGTTCTTCATGTGCAAGCTGTTTCAAGTTCAAATTTTCATAGAAAGCTGGAGAGACTACTCAGTGGTTATGGTACTTGCCTGCAAAGTATAACAACACAGGTTCTATTCTCCAGCACCCATGTAAAGGCAAATGCATGAAGTGACACATGTATTTGGAGTTTGTTTGCAGTAACTACATTTCCTGGTGTGCCTATGTTAGTTATCTCTCTCTCTCTCGTTACAAATAAGTAAATAAAAATGTTCTTTTTAATAGCTAGGCATCGTGGCACACACATTTAATTCCAGCACTGGGGAGGCAGAGGTAGAATTGGCCATGAGTTTGAGGGCAGCCTAAGACTGCATAGTGAATTCAAGGTCAGCATGGGCTACTGAGGAAAAAACTAATGAATTAATTAAAATAAATTTTGATTGGAAAAAATCCTGATAGAAAGTGACACATGGAATGGAATTAAAAATCTCACAACTCTCATGGTGGAACAATGACTTACAAGTAGAGATGCTTAGGATGCAGGTTAGATTCCCAAGGATGCACATAAGCCAGATGAACAAGGTGGTTTATGCATCTTGAGTTTGTTTGCAGTGGCTGGAGAACCTGGCATGCCCATTCTCTCTTTCCCAAATAAAAATAATAAAAATAAATCTCACCACTTTCTTTCTCAAGTGAGAATAGGCTGCTTCAAAATCTATCATTTAGACTTCTGGTTAAGATGGCAGCTTAGGAAGCACACCAAAGCAGCCTTGGGGAGAAAAATACAAAGAATACCGAGCAAAATACACACTTTTACTAAAAAGTGAGGTGTATAAGAAATTAAAATGGCAGCAGAGAAGTAGGAGAGATCCAAAGCATCCTGAGCCCACACAGGCAGGCCTAAGTGGCTCTGGCAGTGGTGGCTCCAGCATCAGCTCCAGCTGTGGTGGCTTCAGCTCTGGCAGTGGCTGCTCCAGCAGTAGCAGCAGAAGTGGCGGCTCCAGCTCTGGCTCTGGCTCCACCTCCAGCATTGGCAGTGTCGGCTCCAGCAGCAGCAGCAGTGGCTCCAGCAGTGGTGGATCCATCTGTGGCAGCAGCAGCTCCAGCCCCAGCAGCAGCGGCTACAGCAGCAGTGGATCCAGCAGTGGCAGCTCCAGCAGCAGTGGTGCCAGGACTGTGGGGCCACAGCTGCCAGGCCCAGCTCCAGAAAACAGAACTGTGGTCCACCATTCCAGCCAGCCTACTTGAACTCACAGGGCACCAAAGAGGGATGGAAGCAGAGTGCAACATAACTGAGACCAAAATCATCCAAAAAGGTAACTGGGATTGCACCAGGGAAGGGTCTCACTTGGTCACAAGCTGACTTGGAGCCCTCAACAGACCAGAAATCTTAACCACTTTGTTTATAGAAGATCTGGTTGTTATAATACCTACTGTTGCATAAATATTCTGATCTGTTTTTCATTGAATATGTACATTGTTTAGTTAAATATTAGAATCTACCTGTATTTTGTTCCACTAAGCCTAATTGAATACTCCCATAGCAGGGAAACCCAACCCCTAGGTACAAGATACTCTGAGAGTGTTAAGAACCACACCTAACACCTCAAGCTCCTACCCTGAAGATATATAACATCAGATTGAGTGATACAGTTAAGAAAACCCAGCTAACTAGAAAATCCAAGCATTGACATAATCCAAGATGCAAAAATATACACATTATAACACAAGAAACACTAAAAATCAAGACAATATCAATCCACAAATAAGTATTAATGCATTGGAAATAGCCTCCAGTGAGAACGAGTTAGAGGAAATGCCTGAAAAAGATTCCAAAAGAATGACTGTAAATATGTTCAAAGAAGTCAAAGAAGAAATCAAAGGTATGAAAGAGGAAATCAAAGGAATCAAAGAAGACACAGAACTCCAATTTAATGAAATAAAGAAGTCAATACAAGACATAAATAAGTAAATAGAAATAATAAAGAAAAACCTGTCATAATTACTAGAAATAAAGAACACAGTTAATGAAATAAAAAACTCAGTAGAATGTCTCACCAGTAGAATGGATGAAGGAGAGGACAGAATATCTATGCTAGAAGAACAGCTGACAGATCTAATACAGTCCAACAAAGATAAAGACAAAGTAATTGAAATGTATGAGTGGGAATTTCAAGATATTCAGGACAATATGAAAAGATCAAACATAAGAATTCAGGGCATAGTAGAAGGAGAAGAATTTCACTCCAAAGGCATAGTAGGCATTTTCAACAAAATCATAGAAGAAAACTTCCCCCAAATTGGGAAAGAGGTGCCAATGCAGATACAGGAAGCCTTTAGAACACCAGCCAGACAATTCCTGGAAAGAACCTCTCCTTGTCATATTATAATCGAACTACCAAACACAAATCAAAGAAAAAATATTGAAAGCAGTCAGAGAGAAAAATCAAGTTACCTACAGAGGCAAGCACATCAGGATTACAGCAGATTACTGAACAAAAACTTTAAAAGCCAGAAGGGCATGGAGTGATGTATTCCAAGTCCTGAAAGATAACAACTGTCAACCAAGGTTACTTTATCCTTCAAAGATATCCATTCAAATAGATGGAGAAATAAGGACATTCCACGACAAAAGCTGACTAAAGGAGTATTTGAAGATAAAATCACCTGTACAGAAAATACTTGAAAGAATCCTCCATGCTGAAGAGAAAGAAAAGCACACATATAAGGAACTGGGAAAAAAAACAAACAATACTCAAATACTAGTTAAAACAAGAGAGCAAAGGTAAAACCGGAAGAACTACAAAAAAATGGTAAAAATGAATACACACCTTTCAATATTAGCTGTTAATATCAATGGCCTCAATGCCCCAACCAAAAGGCATAAGTACACAGACTGGGTTAAAAAGCAGGATCTGTCAATTTGTTGCCTCCAAGAACCCCACCTTTCGACAAAGGATGGACATTATCTTAGGGTGAAAGGTTGGAAAAAGATCTTTCAAGCAAATAGACCTAGAAAACAATCAGGGGTTGCTATCATAATATCTGACAAGGTAGACTTCAGTCCAACATTAGTTAAGAAAGATAAGGAAGGTCACTTTATATTGATTAAAGGCACCCTCCAACAGGAAGACATTATAATCCTAAAAATGTATGCAACTAACATGGGGGCTCCCAAATTCATCAAACAAACACTATTAGAACTAAGGTCACAGATAACACCAAACACAGTGGTGGTGGGTGACTTTAACACCCCACACTCATCATTTGACAGGTGATCCCGGGAAAAAATAAACAGAGAGACATCTAGATTAAATGAGGTCATAGAACAAGTAGACCTAACAGATATATACAGGGCATCTCATCCAAATGCTACAGAATATGCATTCTTTTCAGCAGCACATAGAACATTCTCTAAAACAGACCATATATTAGGACACAAAGCAAATCTTAACAAATACAGGAAGACTGAAATAATTCCTTGCATTCTATCTGACCCCAATGGAATCAAACTACAAACCAATAGCAAGAAATGCTATAGAGCATATGCAAAATCATGGAATTTAAACAACACACTACTAAATGATGAATGGGTCAATGAAGAAATCAATAAGGAAATCAAAAAATTTATGGAGTCAAACGATAATGAGAACAAAACATACCAAAATATCTGGGACTCAATGAAAGAAGTGCTAAGAGGTAAATTTATAGCTTTAAGTGCCTATATTAAGAAATTATAAAGGTCGCAAGTAAACGACCTAATGCTTCACCTTAAAGCCTTGGAAAAAGAAGAACTAGGCAAACCAAAAATCAGTAGATGGCAAAAAATAATAAAGATTAGGGCAGAAATTAATGAAATAGAAACAAAAAAAAATTCCAAAGAATCAATGAAACAAAGAGTTGGTTTGTTGAAGGATAAACAAGATTGATAAACCCTTAGCAAATCTGACCAAAAGTAAGCAGAAGAGACACAAATTAATAAAATTAGAGATGCAAAAGGTAACGTCACAGCAGATGCCAGAGAAACTCAAAAAATCATAGGGACATACTATAAAAGCATATAGCAATATCCAGCTATATTCCTAGAAAACAGACCCATTATCTTTTAACCACATGCCATAAAATCAAGTTTTCTCAAGACAATTTGTAGTATGTCAAAGTCATTATTTGTGATGTGTAAATAAGCCCAGATGGATTCACTGCTGAATTTTACCAGACCTTCACGGAAGAATTAACACCATTGTTTCTTAAGCTGTTCCCTAAAATAGAAAAAGAAGGAATCCTACCAAATTCTTCCTGCAAAGCCAGCAACACCAGGCAAAGATAGAACAAAAAAAAGAAAATTGCAGACCAATCTCCCTCATGAACATAGTTGCAAAAATTCTGAACAAAATATTGGCAACCAGAATACAAGAATATATCAGAAAGATCATTTACCCTGACCAAGTAGGCTTTATCACAGAGATGCTGGGATGGCTCAACATATGCGAATCGATAAATGTAACACTTTATATTAATGGACTGAAGGACAAAAATCATGTGATCATCTTATTAAATGCAGAGAAAGCGTTTGACAAAATCTAACATCCCTTCATGATAAAAGTCCTATAGAGACTGGGAATAGAAGGAACATATCTCAATATAATAAAGGCTATTTCTGATAAGCCTACAGCCAACATATTACTAAATAGGGAAAAACTTGTATCTTTTCTAGTAAAATAAGGAACAAGACAAGGGTGTCCAGTGTCCCCACTTTTATTTAACATAGTACTGGAAATCTTAGCCATAGCACTAAGGCAAGAGATGCACATAAAAGAAGTACAAATTGGAAGGGAAGAGATCAAGTTATCATTATTTTCAGATGACATGGTTATATATATAAAGGACCCTAAAGATTCTACCAGCAAACTGTTAGAGCTGATAAACACCTGCAGCCATGTAGCAGGATACAAAATAAATACACAGAAATCATTGTACTTCCTATATGCTAACAACAAACACACAGAGGATGAAATAAGAGAATCACTCCCATTCACAATTGCATCAAAGAAAATAAAGTACCTTGGAATAAAAATAACCAAGGAAGTAAAGGATCTCCACAATGAAAACTTTAAAACACTCAAGCAAGAAATTGCAGAGGAAAATAGGAAATGGAAAAGTATCCCTTGTTCCTGAATTGCAAGAATCAATTTTGTCAAAATGACAATCTTACCAAAAACAATCTACACATTTAATGCAATCCCCATCAAAATTCTAAAGGCATTCTTCATGGAAATAGAAAAAAACAATCCAAAAATTCATTTGGAATCACAAAAAACCCTCAAATATCTAAAATAATGCTAAGCAACAAAAATAAGGCTGGTGATATCACCATATCTGATTTTAAGCTATACTAAAGAGACATAGTAACAAAAACAGCGTGGTACTGGCACAAAAGCAGATATGTAGATCAATGGAACAGAATAGAGGACCCAGATGTTAGGCCAGGTAGCTATAGCCACCTTATATTTGATAAAAAAGCCAAAAATACTCATTGGAGAAAACACTGCCTTTTTAGAAAATCATGCTGGGAAAACTGGATAGGTACCTGTAGAAGGATTAAAATAGATTCTTCTCTCTCTCCAAGCACAAGAGTTAAATCCAAATGGACTAAAGACTTTAACATCAGACCTGAAACTCTGAAATTGCTAGAGGAAAAAGTAGGGGAAGCCCTTCAACATATTGGTCTTGGCAAAGATTTTCTGAATACAACCCCAATTTCTCAGGCAATAAAACCACAGATTAACCACTGGGACCTCATGTAATTACAAAGATTTTGTACCACAAAGAACACTGTGAACAAAGCAAAGAGGCAACCTACAGAATGGGAAAAAAATCTTTGCCAGCTATATATCTGATAGAGGATTGATATCTAGGATATACAAAGAACTCATAAAGTTAAATAATAAGAAATCAAACAAGCCAATTAAAAATGGGCTATGTAATTAAATAGATAGTTCTCAAAAGAAGAAATATGGATGGTGTATAAGCATCTAAAAAAAATTCTACATCCCTATTCATCAGGGAAATGCAGATTAAAACTACAGTGAGATTCCATCTCACTCCTGTCAGATTGGCTACCATCATGAAAACAAATGATCATAAATGCTGGCAGGGATTTGGAAAAAGAGGAACCCTTCTACACTGTTGGTGGGAATGAAATCTGGTCCAGCCATTGTGGAAATCAGTGTGGAGGTTCCTAAGACAGCTAAAAATTGATCTACCATAAGACCCAGTTATAGCACTCCTAGGCATATATCCTAAGGACTCATTTCATTACCTTAGAAATACTTGCACTGCATGTTTATTGATGCTGAACTCACAATATGTGGGAAATGGAACCAGCCTAGATGTCCCTCAACTGATGAATGGATAATGAAGATATGGCACATTTATACAATGGAGTCCTACTCAGCAGTGAAGAAAAATGAAGTTATTAAATTTGCAGGAAAATGGATGGATCTGGAAAGGGTTATTCTAAGTGTAGTAACCCAGGCCCAGAAAGCCAAGCATTGCATGTTCTCTCTCATATCTGGATCCTAGCTACAGATGACTGCACTTCTGTGTGAGAAGGAAAAAACTCAGTAGCAGAGGCCAGCAAGCTATAAAAGAAATAGAAAGGGAAGAAAAAGAAGGGAGGGGTACTTAATAGGATGATATTGTATATATGTAAGTAGATGAATAGATTAATGGTGGTGAAAAGGCCCAAAATGAGGTCTGGGGAAGAGATTGAGTAAAGGAAAGGTGTAGGGACAGCTAATCAAAATATAAGAGGATATAAATAAAACATATGTAATCCTACTTTTTGGACAATGGAATACTCAGGAGCAATAGATTGTTGCTAGAAAATTTTCAGTGCCAGGGATGGGATATCTTCCAGTGAGTTGTTGGCCTGGGAGGTCCCTGATGCCCCCCAAACATTATAGGCCATTGCCAAAGCTCTTGGTTTCCCACCGGGAATAGATGGTAAGACCCTATTGCTGAAGACTCCATATACTTGGGCTGCAAGGCCACTGAGAAATCCTGCTGGAGCTGAGCTGATAACCTCCTCTATGTAGACCAGCTGACAGAAAGCTGGAAGAAGCCATTCTGCATGGAGTTCAATGGGAGAAAGAGAAATCACCAGTGAAGATACTCATCAGTGGACACTGCAAGCCTTATAACTGGCCAGCCAAGCCAAATGAGCCAAGGCGTGCAATAGTGGCATGTCTGTTATGGGGGAAACCAACTGCTCTCTAAATGGACTTGAGGCCCGCTCCATGGGAAGGGAATGCATCCCTGATACTGAAAACTTAAAACAGGGGTAGTCATGAGCCCTAGGGTTGTAACAACTGCTGTTGTCTGGCCAAATGTATATACTATGCTTATCAAACTGCCCAGTAATTACTTCTGTTAATGTTCACACCCTTATATTAATGCTACTCTCACTTTTGGTTGAGAATCTTCTCGTTTCAGATGGCAGTGACCTTGGGATGACTCATCATGGTGATGGAAAGAAATGACCACAGTGCTCAGTACAGCAAATCTGTATCACACCTTCTAACATTCAGGGTCTAATGTGGAAGAGGTGGCGGAAAGAATATAAGAGCCAAAGGAGGGGTAGGACTCCATACAACATGCTCCCTCCAGACACAAAATGGCCTGGATATCCATGGCCTCACAGTGCCTGACACTACCTGCATAAGACCATCATAAGAGGAAGAAAAGATCAAGACATCCAAAGTAAAAGAGAGACTGATTGAGATGGGGAGGGGGTATGATGTAGAGTGGAGTTTCAAATGGGTAAGTGGGGTGGGGAGGGTATTACCATGGGGCATTTTTTATAATCATGGAAGTTGTTAATGATAAAAATTTTAAAATTAAAAAAAATCTATCATTTACAAGTTGAGATGCTTAGGATCCAGGTTTGATTCCCCACAATCCACATAAGCCAGATCCACAAGGTAGTGCATCCATCTGAAGTTTGTGTGCTGTGACTAGAGGCCCTGGCATGCCCATTCTGTGTCTGTCTGTCTGTCTGTGTCTCTCTCTCTTTCTGTTTCTCTCTTTCAAATAAAAATAAAAATAATTTTTCAATATCTCACCACTATCTCAAGTGAGAACAAGCGGCTTCAAAATCTTTCATTTGTACTAGATTCCTGCCATGTGCTCTCTCCATCAACATCAGGCTCTTGAATCTGAATCAAAACCATACCTGATGGAAACTTAAACTATGTGACCACACCTGAATGTCATTCAGAAATGAGGTGGTGTGGGGAGGTGATTGGGTTTAGATGTGGTGAAGGTGGTAAAGTCCCCATGATGGCTCTCACTAGTAGCTTTACAAAAAGAGGAAGAGAAGCTCAAGCTATCATGCTTGCTCTGTCTTACCACACAGTACCCCTTTCTCATGTGCAACACAGCAAGAAAGCTTGTAACCAGAGTTGAGTAGATTGGTACGCTGGGCCCCAGGATTACCCAGTCTTCAGAATTGAGAGTAAAAACCAGACTTCTACCATTTATTGATTAATTGGTCTCATTTATTTTGTTACAAGAGACAGAAGTCTAAGTAACCCACCCCAAAACTGTACAGATAGATTCTAACTTGATGTTAACACATATGATGCAGTCACATTTTGCAAGAGGCATGCAAGGATCCACATGGTTTCACCACCAAATAAAAATAAGATCCTTGCTGAAAAGTGGGGCCAGACTGACATGTTTTATTAGAAACAATTAGCAGAATTTGAGAAGTAGTTATTTTGGTGATTACTAAAATAGTGTGATTTTTCTCCCAATAAAGCATATGTCACAGTACATAAAAATGTCATTTTGTTGCTTTCCCCTTTTAAGATTTTACATATGTACTGTGCAAGTTTAAATACTCCAACTTGCTCTCTGTTTACTGCTGAATTAATTCTTAATGTAAAAATCAGCTGTCATCCCTCTTGGGGTTTTTGTTTGTTTGTTTGCTTGCTTTCTTATTAAATTTCAAGCACTGAAAGTTTCTTTTGCACTCTGCCAATATTTTCTTTTTCATATTTTTATTTTTATTTATTTGAGAGGGGGGATAGAGAGAGAGAGAGAGAGAGAGAGAGAGAGAGAGAGAATGAATGGGTATGCCAAACCTTGCAGCCACTACAAACGAACACCAGAAGCATGAAACACCTTGTGCGTCTGGCTTACATGGGTCTGGGGAATCAAACCTGGGTCATTTGGCTTTGCAGGCAACTGCCTTTACTGTTAAGCTATATCTCCACCCCTCTACGAATGTTTCTATTTTCAAGCGAAGTTTTCTTCCTTTTTTCTTTAAACCATTCCTCTCCCTTCTCTTCTCTCCCCTCCCTTCCCTTCCTTTACAGTCAAGTCTGTCCTCCTTCAATCTCTGTCTTCCTTCACCATAAGCTACACATGTTGAAGGGTTTTGTTTTCTGTATGGATAAAGAAAACCTGTTTGCTGCTCCAGTTCTCAGATGACTTTTAAAAAATATTTTATTTTTATTTATTTATTTAACAGAGAAAGAGGAAGAGAGAGAGAGAGAATATGAATGGGCATGCCAGGACCTCTTGCCACTGCAAATGGACAGCAAACCATGCGTACCCTTGAACATCTGGCTAACGTGGGTCCTGGGCAATTGAACCTGAATCCTTTGGCTTTGCAGGCAAATTCCCTAATGGCTAAGCCATCCCTCCAGCCCGACTTTTTAAATTATGTTAATTTTATTTATTTATTTAAGAGAAAAAGAGAGTGATAAATGGGTGTGCCAGGTCCTCCAGTCACTGCAAATAAACTGCATGTGTCACCTTATGCATCTGTTTTATGTGGGTCCTGGGGAATCAAACCTGGGTCCTCAAGCTTCGCTGGCAAACTCCTTAACAGCTAAGCCATCTATCCAGTCCAGTGACTTATTTTATAATCACATATCCTCTCTGACAAGGGCTATAAGAAGTAACTATTATGCATTCCCTGCTACATTGAAGTGCTTAAAGATCTTTTGATTTTACATGCCAGTTGCTAATATATTGTTGGATCTATGCTGCTATTTTTCTAAACAACTATAAACTGACACTGGATGCCACAGAGAATATAGTTTCATGACTGACATTGTTATTGTGCATTTATTTAATGCCACATGTATTACGTGCATGTGTGTGCACATGCATGCTGGCTCACGTGCAGGTGGGAAGGCTAGATGCTGGCATTAGTTACCTTCCTCAGTTGTTCTCCAACTGTGGTAGTTTGAATAGATGCTTCCTAATAGATTCAAGAGTTTATTATTGCTGGAGACACAGCTTAGTTGTTGAGGCACTTGCCTGCAAAGCCTAAGGACTCATGTTCAACTCTCCAAGTCCCACATAAGCCAGCCACACAGTTACTCAAGCACAAAAAGTAACACATGCGCACAAGGGGCCACATGCATCTGGAGTTTTATTGCAGAGATTGGAGGCTCTGGCATGCAAATTCTCTCTCGCTTGCTCTCGCTATCTCTCACACGTGAAAAAGGAGGCCAGCATGTTGGGCTTGCCTCAACAACAACAACAAAAGAGTTTATTAAAGCTTGTAACTTATGGCTCCAGTCCTGGCTGCAGGAGGTGTCACTGTTGGTGGATCCTGGGGTCCAGCCTTAAGGTATTTTGGGGGGAAGATTTGAATTCCAGCCTAAAGGTATGCAGAGTACTTGAGCTCTGCCTGGGATTCCAGAAGTGTTCTTGCTTGTGGTGCTGGTGGTATTTCTGTCTGCATGGACCTGTGAAAAGGGGGCAGCTTCTTCCACCATTCTGAAACTTCCACTGAATCTGTAAGCTTCAATAAATCCTGTTCCTCTCATAAACTGTGTCTGGTCTGAATGTTCATCTCAGCAACATGAAGCTGACTATGCCATCTCAATTTTGCTTTACTGATACCAGGTATCTCAGTTAAACCCAGAGCTCTCCTATCCAGCTAACCTATCTGGACAGCTTGTTTGGAGGGTCTGCCAATCCCCACCTCTACAGAGTGGAGATGACAGAAGAGCCGTCATACCCAAAAGACATTTATGTGAGTACTGGGGATCCAAATGAATTCAGGCCATTAAAAAAAAACTTTTATTTATTTATTTATGAGACAGAAAGACGAATGAGAATTGGCACGGCAGGCCCCCAGCCACTGCAAACAAACTCCAGACACATGTTCACCATGTGCATATGGCTTACATTGGTTCTGGGGAATCGACCTGGGTCCTTAGACTTGGCAGGCAAATGCTTTAACCTCTAAGCAATCGCTCCAGCCCAACTCAGGTGATTTTTGCCAAATATCACTCCAGCAATATTATGACAACAAAACATTTGTTTTTATGAAGCACTTGGCTGACATAGCTGGCTTCCAAGGACCAGTAGCATCCATCTTACTGTGGATGGAATTGTACCTTTCTCCTGAAATTGATATGATGAATCCCAGCTGCAGTTGGGGTGCTGTTAGGAGATGGAGTGTTTGGGAGAAATGCTTAAGGAGTATTATAAGGGTAGAGGACTTGGGTGTTTTGAAGCAAAGGCAGCAATGGGAACAATGTCTCTCTCCCTGCTTTCTGTTTAATTAGAAGCACAATGAGGAGACAGCTATCTGACAGTCTCACCAGGAATTACATACAGCCTCTATAACTGCAAAAGAATTTAAAAAAATATTGGGCTGGAAAGATGGCTTAAGGTGCTTGCCTGCAAAGCCTAAGAACTGATGGTCAAATCTCCAGCTCCCACATAGCCAAATGCACAGTGATACAAACGCATGATGTGGTGTATGCACACAAGGGGGCACATGCATCTGTTATTTATTTACAATAGCTGAAGGCCCTGGTGCATTCATTTGCTTTCTCTCAAACACAAATAATAAACATATTATTAATTTCTGCTACTAAATAACCAGACTAAGAATTTTCTTTTAATTTTGGACAAGTCTAAGCAATGTAGTCCACTTCCTTTGAAACAGTTTCTGGGTACTACCAACAAATGTCACATTAGCTCTATTGTAAGGGCAGGATTCTCCGACCTCCACCTCCTGTTGTCATAGTAACATCGTGATCATAAATGCATGAACCACTTTGCATCTGCATTTGTTTGAATGCTGGGAATCAAACTTAAGCTGGCAGGCTTTGCAAGCAACCACCTTCAACCACTGAGCCATCTCCCCATGCCCAGATTAGGCTCGGTTTCAGCTCCTAAGTTTACTAACACAAAAATGAATGAGCACACAATATTCAGAGTCATCCTCTTCCTTACAAGATCTGAAGTGCATGAGAATCAGTGCCTGTCTCTGGAAGTCCTCATTGCCCAATTAATTAACTTTCATTTTGTTTATTTAAATATTTTATGTATGTATGTATGTACGTATGTACGTATGGATGGATGGATGGATGGATGGGAGAGAGGGAGATAGTCAGTGAGATAAAGATAAAATGGACAAAACAGGGCTTCCAGCCACTGCAAATGAACTCCAGATGCATGTACCACCTTGCACATCTGGCTTACATGGGCCCTGGGAATTGAACCTGGGTTCTTTAGTTTTGCAGGCACATTCATTATTTAAGCATCTGGCTCTATGTGGGTATGGAGAATGTCTGTATGGGTACATATGCATGAATGGATGGATACACACGTGTGAATACACTTTCTATTTCTACATTAATCTTGCAAAGGCATACATTTGGGCAGCTTCACAATAGAGTGCCAGGTAAATGATATTGGAGCCATCAGTAACACAAACACTTAAAGGTCACTCCTTAAGCCCTGGCTCCATCTGACTCACACCTCTGCTCTGAATTGATGGTTGGAGATGTCATCATTAGTGCTGACAGAAGGTCAATGGCCAGTCTAACCCCTGATGTTACCTGAGTGCATCCGGTAATGAGTTGATGGTGGTTTGAGATGGGGAAGACCTCACATTGTTAAAGGCATTTACCACACCATGATATAGTATTCATGTCACATTCTCACCACAGTCATACAGAGCAGACATCTGTGTTATTAGAAAGAGACTATGAACTGGAGAGATGGCTTAGCAGTTAAGGCACTTGCCTGTGAAGCATAAGAACCCAGATTAGAACTCCCAGGACCCACGTAAGCCAGATGTACAAGGTGGCACATGCATCTGGAGTTCATTTGCAGTAGCTGGAGGCCCTGGTGGGCCCATTTTTCCCTTTCTCTCCCTTTTTCTCTATCTGCCCCTTCCTCTCTTTCCATCCTCTCTCCCAAATTAATATTTTTTAAAAGAGTAGGTGTGCATCAGGTTTTATTTGTGTGTATCTATTAAAGGGTAGGGTGTGGATCACAGCTATTCCTACCCCTTACCAGTCTGTGATGAGTTCAGTAAAGACATGAAAAGATTTTTTCTTTCTTTCTTTTTCTTTGTTTTTCGAGGTAGCTTCTCTGTCTGGCCAACCCAGGCCTGGAATTCATGATGTAGTTTCATTCTGGCCTCAAACACACAATGAACCTCCTACCTCTACCTCCCAAGTACTATATTAAAGGCATGTACCTCCACGTCTAGAGCATATTGAAATTTGTATAGTAATTGAGCAAAGAGCTTGTATAGCTGTCAAAACTGGTAATTAAAAACTTGAGTTTGGGGCTGGAGAGATGGCTTAGCAGTTAAGCGCTTGCCTGTGAAGCCTAAGGACCCCGGTTCGAGGCTCAGTTCCCCAGGTCCCACGTTAGCCAGATGCACAAGGGGGCACACGCGTCTGGAGTTCGTTTGCAGAGGCTGGAAGCCCTGGCGCGCCCATTCTCTCTCTCTCCCTCTATCTGTCTTTCTCTCTGTGTCTGTCGCTCTCAAATAAATAAAAATGAAAAAAAAAAAACTTGAGTTTGAATCGATAGATCACCTTATGTCATCTCCATCATAGCTTGCTTTTAAGTTTTACTTGGTCGCAGAATATTGCACATCACTTGGGTCCTGTCCATGTCTCATGCAATGGCACACATAGATTCAGGTCCATGCATGTGAAATGATTATCACACATGTGTTCTGATCCTGCCCCATAAGATTTGTACCACCCCATCCTTTTGTTTGGCGTGTATATGTATGCTATGTATGTGTGCATAAATGCAGTGCAGAGGTAAATGTTGGTTATCTTCATTCAATTACCTTCAACCTTATTTTCTTTAAATTTTAATTATTATTTATTTATTTATTTGAGAGAGGAAGAGAGAAAGAGACAGAGGGAAAGAATGGGCACACCAAGGCCTCTAACACTGCAAATGAACTCCAAATACATATGCCACCTTGTATATATAGCTTTACATGAGTACTGCCCTCCCCCAAAAATAAGTCACTAGGTTCCATTCTCGGAGGGAGATATTTCCCAGTGAGTTTACTATTTGCACATTATGTAGAAAATTTCTCTGTGATATTTTAGTGTCTGTGATACAAGATGGATGGATGGATTCACAAAGACCAGAGATAGACTGTTAAAGGGCATTATCTTCATTGGGGGTGGTGGAGCATGTTTTTAAACCTAGTACCAGGCAGGCATTGGTAGAAGGATTGCTGTGAGTTTCAGGCCACCCTAAAACTACATAGTGAATTCCATGTCAGCCTGAGCTAAAGTGAGACCTTACCTCGAAAAACAAAACAAACAAAAAACTTTTTTTTTTTTTTTTTTGGTTTTTCGAGGTGGGGTCTCACTCTGGCTCACACTGACCTGAAATTCACTATGTAGTCTCAGGGTGGCCTCGAGCTCACGGCGATCCTCCTACTTCTGCCTCCCGAGTGCTGGGATTAAAGGTGTGCGCCACCACGCCCGGCACAAAAACATATTTTTAACAAGAGGTGGCTTAGAGTTAAGGTGCTGGCCTGGGAAGCCTAAGGACCCAGTTTGATTCCTTAGTCCCACATAAGCCAGATGCACAAGGTGGCATGTGCCTCTGGAGTTTGTTTGCAGTGGCTGGAGGCCCTGGCATGCCTATTCTCTCTCCCCCACCCCCTCGTAGCAAATAAAAATAAATGAATTTAAAATATTAAGAAGAACAATAATAAGGGACTGGAGAGATGGCTTAGCAGTTAAGGCATTTGACTATGAAGCTTAAGGATGCAGGTTCAATGGAAAGCCAGATCGCAAGATGGCATATTTGTCTGGAGTTTATTTGCACTGGCTGGAGGCCATGACATGACCATTCTCTATGTATATATCTGTCATAAATAAATAAATAATATTTTTTAACTTAAGGAAAGAGGATTCAGTCAGCTTCTTCCACACTGGGGCTCCTCTTATTGTGATTTGTCTATGCATATGAAGTGTTTGAACAATTGTTTATCCTGGAACAATGAGTGTTGGGGCTGTAAGGAAGAAACTCAGTCACTGCAATGACTGATGATTTTATAGGCACATCAATGTGTTGGGATATTGGGATTTTTGTTTTGTTTTTGCTGTCATTGTTATTTTTCTGTGTTGCTATGGACAGTTTGATTCTGAATGTGTCTTGGGGAAGACTCTAATTCCCTCATTCCCACTCCACACCTTCCTGCTCAACTTGCCACCTCATCCTAGGGGAACTTAGAGCACAGCACCATCTTGGAAGTACAAGGTTCCCAGTACCCGCCTCATCCTAGAGGAACTTAGAACAGAGCACCTTAGAAGTACAAAGTCCCCAATAATTTGTGGCATGTCTCAAATATCAACACAAAAGTATGAGCTAAATTAGCGTAAGAAAAAAAAAAAAAATGAACCTAGACCTCATATCTTATGATTCTTCCCCAACTTCTTCCCTGCTTCTCTTAACTCACTGCTGCTCAGCTTGGCCATGCTTATACAAAGATCAGCAATGTCCACAAAACACTAACACCACCACAACAACTCTGCTAAATAAGTAAACAAAAAAATAAAACCACCTCCTCATGAGAACTGAAGACAATTTTTCAGAGATGTCATGAAGTACCTTGAGGTACAAAGGTATGAAGTCATTAAACTTGTTTTTGTCTCAGTGTGCTTCAGCACAAGTGTGTGTGAAAGGCAAGCTTATTTTTGGCTGTTCTCACCCCAGTATCTTGCATGAGATCTTTCTTTTTCGTGGAGAAACAGATTGGACGGTTTAACGGTGTAGCTCTCCAAGGCCTGTTTGTATTCTCAGACCTCTGCCCATGCCACACTGGCTTCTGTCAGAACCCTAGAAGTTGGATATAGAGAATAGATGCATACATATATATTTCAATTTTCTGTATTTAAAATAGTGTGAGAGAGAAACAAGGGGGGAAGAAAGAGAGGGAGGGAAAGAGAGAGAGAGAGATAGGGCGGGGGGAGGGAAGGAGACTGCATTGCAAATGAACTCCAGGTGCATATACCATTTTGTACAACTAGCTCATGTGAGTACTGGGGAATCAAACCTGGGTCCTTAGGCATTGCAGGAAAGCACATTAGCCATCTCTCCAGCTCACATACATATATTTGTTTCAAAGACTACCAAGCTGTGGAAGAATGAGACATCCTCTAAAATGTATGCATGACACATTTATTGCACCCGAATGTGTGTTATGTGTGTGCACATATATGAATATTTGTGTGTGGGGTACATGTGTGTGTGACAGCCACATGTCAATGAGTGTCCTCCCAAACCACTCTGCACCTTCTGTTAGGACACACTGTCTCTCACTGAATCTAGAGCTCAGCAGTTAGGCTAGACTCTCACTGGTCAGCGAGGCCCAAAGGTTTCCTTGTGTCCACCTCTCCCAGCACTGGGATGATGGGAATGTACCAGCACTCCTGGCTTTTGCATGGGCACAGGGGATTGGAACTCGAGTCCTTGAGGTAACAAGCCATCTCCCAAGCCCCAAATGTTTGCATATCTTTTTAAATCATTTATTTTTGTTTGAAAGAGTGAAAGAGGCAAAATAAACTGTTATCCCCAAGTTAGACCATGCTTTGGGGTTCCAGGTGGCTTGCATTTGACTGAAATCCTGTGGCACTCAGAAGATGATGTTCCTTTCCTTTATCCTGACACCTTTCTGTGGCTTTCACTTTGACCCAATCCCCAAGCAGATGAGAAGCCATCTCAACATAGGAGGAACAAGAACAGGGTCTGCTATTCTGGGAAGATGCTGGTATTTTTAGAATGAACCTGTGCATGGACTACTTTCACAGGGACCAAAGAAATCTGCAGGGACAACTCTTCTACTCAGAGACAAGGTCAATAAACAATCACAGAAATTAGAACCAGAGAGGAGAGAGAGAGGATAACAGGATCAGGAAGTGAGGGCAGGAACCCCAAGATTCACCCTCAGAGGGACACATGACGCTATCTGCTGACTCTTCCCATTTTGTGCAGCTGTCATTGGATATTGTTATCTGGGTGAAACTTAATAAGCTCTGGGCTGTTTCTATGAAAGTTGCTGTTGTATTTTACTTTCTTCCCTTCTTTCCTCCTCCTCCTCCCTTCTTCCCCTAACCCCTCTTCCTTCCTTTCCCTCCCCCTCCTCCTCCCCTTCCCCATCAGTGCATTGGTGCTCACTACTGCATTTGGCTACAGGAGTTGGGTCCCCCAGTCTGAGGCATGGCCACATAAAGGGTTTACTGCTGTAGAGATGCCTGCCAAGTCCACAGAGAGGCGCCCCAGCCCCAAGTCCCACTCAGAGGAGATGATCTCTGCTTTCTGAGGAAGTGGTTGCTGCCGGGGGCAATGTCTGCACAACATCTTCACATCTGCTGCTGGCCTGGGATGGCGGTGGTTACAGTGAGTACCTGGTGGACCAGTAAGGAGAGAGACGAGTGTTAGGCCAAAGAAGACCACAGTGCGTGCCTGCATGTCCTCTCTCCTCACTGTGGGCAGAGACATCAGCACAGCCACCCTGTCTCATCCTGCACAAGAACAAACCCATTCAGTCCAAGCTCCAGAGCACACACGTGGGTAGATGTAGGCATCAGGGAGGAGCAAGGCACCTTGAAGCTCTCTGTCAGCTTTTGTGAGAGTAGATACCATGGAAAACATGCTGATCCTAGTGATTATGGGAAAGTTGTGCGAGTTAATGGTGATTTTCTTTGCCAAAACCCCATGTATTTATTTGAGAGAGAGAGAATGGACACATCAGGGCCTCTACCCACTACAATGAAACTCCAAGATGCATGCATGTGCCACCTTGTGCACCTGGCTTGTATGAGTGCTAGGAAATTGAACCTGGGTCCTTCTGCCTCACAGGCAAGCACCGCTAAGCCATCTCTCCAGCCCCTTAATGGTGACTTTCTTTCTTTCTTTTTTTTAAAAACACACCTCTTTATTTATTTATTATTTACTTATTTATTTATTTATTTGAGAGCGACAGACACAGAGAAAGACAGAGGGAGAGAGAGAGAATGGGCGCGCCAGGGCTTCCAGCCTCTGCAAACGAACTCCAGACGCGTGCGCCCCCTTGTGCATCTGGCTAACGTGGGACCTGGGGAACTGAGCCTCGAACCGGGGTCCTTAGGCTTCACAGGCAAGCGCCTAACCGCTAAGCCATCTCTCCAGCCCCTTAATGGTGACTTTCTTGATGTGAGAAAAAAATAGAAAGTTCACAGTTTGCATTCTCTCTTTTCTTTTCATGCTTTTTCATTTTCTTGAGAAGGGGTGGAGAGAACAAACACACCAAGGCCTCTAGCCACTGCAAACAAACTCCAAACATATGCACCATCTTGTGCATCTGGCTCTACCTGGGTATTGAGGAATAGAACGTGGGTCTTTAGGCTTCGCAGGAAAACACCTTAACCACAAGCCATCTCTCTAGCCCCTTAATGGTGATTTTCTTGACTTGAAAAAGAATTCACATTCTTTCTTATCTTTTCATACTGTATTTTTTATGAAAGAGAGAGAAAATGTAAGAGAGAATGGGTGCACCAAGAACTCCAGACAGTGTAATCAATCTCCAGATGCTTGTGTCACCGAGCGGGCATGTGCGACCTTGCACACTTGCATCACCTTGTGTGTCTGGCTTATGTGGGATCTGGAGTCATACCTGGGCCTTTAGGCTTCACAGACAACCACTTTACTGCTAAGCCATCTCTCCAGCCCTGGAATGAATGAATGAATGAGTAAATATTTTTTAATGAAGTGGGGATTATTTGAGGAAGACATCTAACAACAGCCTGTAACCTCCAAACACATAGAAAAATGTATGAACATGCATACCATAAATACATAAATATGCAAAAATAAGTTATATTCCTCACAAGCTTCACTGGGATTCAGGCTGGAGAGCTATCTTGACCTTGAAAGCAAGACCTTGATTTTCAGCATAAGTCTAGGCTATCCTTCAGGGAGTCAGGGGAAACTTCCCAGGGGAAGTTTGTCTATGTGGTTAGATCATGGGATTGCCTTGTCTTATTCAAGAATTCTCTCTCCCTCTCTCTTGAAGTAGGATCTAACTTAGCACAGGCTGACCTAGAATTCACTATGTAGTATTGGGCTGCCTTCAAACTCATGGTGATCCTCCTATCTCTGCCTCCTAAGTGCTGGGATTAAAGGTGTTCACTAGCCAGGCTTAGCATTCCTTCTTGAAATCACCCATCCATCCATTCATTCATTTTCAGAGCTAATGTAACAAACTGATCACAGTTCATGCATTGTTAAACAATGGTGGTATGTTCTGAGAAATGCATTGTTGGGTGAGTATGTCAGTGTGCAAACATCATGATGCAGGATGGATATAAGGCCCATCACAAGATGTGCTGCAGGAAGGTGTATTCGAAATGCAGGTGGAGGTGATGCACACAGCCTATTACTTAACCGTAAATGTTTTCTTCTAAGTAGAGGTATGTACTATAAAACCATAATCAAAATTAGCCTAGGTGGGTAACCAATGGCACTCTGATTAGCTAAGAGATCTGCTCAGTGGAAAGAAACCCATAACTGGAACTAGGAACAGGTCAGAATCCTATGGAGACCAAGATCATAGACTCCAATGACAAGCTCCTACTAGTTTTTGGCCAAGTGATCAAAATCCCTCTAAGTTAAAATACTTATTTCTTGGGCTAAAGGAATTGCTTCGTGGTTAAGGCATGTGCTTACAAAGCCAAAGGACCAAGATTTGTATCCCCAGTATTCACAAAAGGCAGAGGCAAAAAGTGGAGCATGAGTCTGGAGTTCGTTTGCAGTGCCTGAAATCCCTGGAGTGCTCTCTCTCTCTCTCTCTCACACACACACACACATAAATGAATAAATATATTTTTTAAATGCTTATTTCTTTAACCTATCCTGATCTCATTCCCCACTGGAGAATCTATTTTTCTTTTTCAGGAGGCAGCAATAACCAAGGACAAACGAAATCTATCAACAAGACAAAGAAAGACAGCCGACTCTCAGGCAGGAATTGAACCACCCTTGCACATCAGCAAGGACCCAGGTGAAACTATGGTGGGACTGGCAAGATGAGCAAGAAGGCTGCTTCCATGGTGAGCCTGACAATCTGAACCAGAGATAAGGAGAAAGAGACTGGGGATACAAAATGACTGACTGCTGCTCTCACAAGTCGTAACTCACAACCCCAGGGGGAATACCAGCAATCCCACTGAGGATGTCCCTCAGTGGAATGGGGGCAGGGAGGAAGGAGATGATGGTACCAACACATGATGTGTCCATACAAAATTTCTACTTAATACAAAAAATATCAATGGGGTATTGGAGGGAGAGCTCAGAAGTTAAAGATGATTGTTTGCAAAGCCTAATGGACTGGGTTTGATTCCCCAGTACCCACATAAAGCCAGGTGCTGTTGAGATAGCTCACTGGATAAAGTGCTTGCTACATATGCATAAGGTCCTCACTTCCTCTCACTAGGCTGTGCCTCTTAGAGGTCCTTCCACCTCCTAATATCCCAAGGTCCTATAATTCCATGCATGGAATAAGCTATAGATGACATCAGATATCTCAAGATCTAATCTCCTCTCAAAGGCCCTTCTCTGTCCTGCAGAACATGACTGCATTAGGGACCAAGACTCCAACCCAGGAGCCTTTGAGGGAACATTCAGATTCAAATCATAATGAAGAATTTTTCGGAAAGCTTTTTTAACAATATTTTTATTTATTTATTTGCAAGTAGAGAGGAGAGCATGTCAGGGCCTCCAGCCACTGCAAATAAACTCCAAACACATGTGCCACCTTATGCATCTTGGCTTTATGTGGGAACTGCAGAACAGAACCCAGGTTAATAGGCATTGCATCAAGTGCATTAACTGCTGAGCCTTCTCTCCAGTCCCATAATGAGGAATTTTCACTTATGAAACTCACCACCCAGACAATTGTTTGGTATGTCATAACTAACCAACTGTTGTTTCTTGGGTTGAAATAACAAATGACATTGAGCATGTAGGCTATGGAAGGAGTGTGCAGCTAAAAAGCATGAGGTTTATTCAAAAATATGTGGACTATTGTCCTTGGATTTAGTCCTGGCCAACATTTTATCTACTTATTATGTGAAAAGCACTGTCAAAATCTTTGGGTCTTCCCCTTTTTGGTTTTACTTCCTTCCTCATAGTCTAGAAGTAGAAATAGGTAAGTAAAAGGTCAATCACAGGCTGGAGAGGTGTCTTAACACTTCAGGAACATGCCTGCAAAGCCCAAAACTCATGTTCAACTCTCCAGATGCGACATAAGCGCAATGCACAAAGATGAGGCAAGCACAAGGTTGCACATGCTCACTAAGTGGCACAAGGATCTACAGTTTGATTGCTGTGGCCGAGGCCCTGGCCTGCCAATTCTGTGTGTGTGTATGTGTCTCTAAAATAAAATCAAAAGTAAAAATAAAAGGTCAATCACAATGTAATGTGAACAAGGCAATGAACAGATGTGTCCATGGTAGTGAGACAGTGCCAAGAGCAGTTAGGTGGGACTCTCAGAGGATTAAGGAATATGAGGAAAGGTGAAGGGGGCATTGGTCTAAAGAGGCAGACATTGAGCAAGCTTGTGAGACCCTGGGAAGGTCAGACTAGATAGAAAGAATTCCAGGGCAGCCTGACATAACATAAAATCTGGCACACCTGTGGGTATGGATACAGACAAGGCTGGACAAAGAATGCCTGTCAGATTGCAGGAAAGAGGATCAAAACAAACATCATGAGAATCCCATGCTAATTATTGAAAATAAAAACACTAGGGTTGGACAGATTCAGCAGTTAAGGCACTTTTCTGTGAAGCCTAAGAGCCCAGATTTGATTCCCAATACCCACGTAAGTCAGCTGTACAAGGCAGTGCCTGCATCTAGAGTTCCTGTGCAGTGTCTGCAGGCACTGCCATGCCTATCCTTCCACACTCACACACACACTCTCTCTCTTTTTCTCCATATATAGATATCTATATCTAGATATATATCTGTCCCCCGCCAAACCCAGTAAAATTTTAAGTTCAAGGCCAGCCTGGCCTACAGAGTGAGTTCCAAGTAAGTTTGAGACTCAGTGAATCCCTGCCTCAAAATGACACCACCAAGAAGTCTCACAAGTTCATCCAAAAGAGATGTTGAATTAATAGAAACAAACTCAAAAGCAATATGGGGTGTGGCAAGACTGCTCTATGGTTAAGGCACTTGCCTGCAAAGCATAAGGATACAGGTTCAATTCCCCAGTGCTCATGGAAGCCAGATGCACAAGGTGGCACATGAGTTCAGAGTTTGTTTGCAGTGGCTAGAGGCCCTGGAGCACCCGTAACCACTCTCTCTCTTACTCTCCCTCATTCCTTGAAAGAAAAATAAATACTTAAAAAAAACACACAATATGGAATATATACCTCAAGTAAAGCAATGAATTAGGAAGTTACAGTCTCCTGACTCCAATGTTATTCTCCAACATATTTATCTGTTGTATGAAACTAAGTTTGATATGTGCTGTTCTGGTAACAATAGGTGGCTTTAAGTACAGCTAATCAAAATTTGGGGTGCTTTGAAATAAAAGAAAAAATATATACTAGTCTGACATATTGATATGTATTCAAGCAAATTGAAGGTTAATTTTCTGGACTAAGGAGATGGTTCATTGGTTAAACGTGCTTGCTTGCAAAGCCTGATAGCCTGGGTCATTTCCCCCAGTACCCAGGTCATGCTACATGCACAAAATTGTGCATGCATCTGGAGTTGGTTTGCAGTGACAGGAGGCTCTGAGTATGGTCTCTCTCTCTCCCATGAAAATACACAAATACTTTGTTTAAATAAAGTTGTTTGTATCGAGTAGGAATGAATCCTTTACACATTTGACTGTAATATATATTATTTATTTATTTCTGTGTACATGACTGTGCTAGGGTCTTATATCACTGCAATCAAATTCCAGACTGATGCAGCATTTTATTCATTTGGCTTTATATGAGTACTGGGGAATCGAACCCCAGCCATCAGTCTTTGCAAGAAAGTGAGTCATCTCCTCCTTGGCCCTCCAAACTGAAAATACATTTTATTTAACACTGCAGCTGTGTCCGTTTTGTGAGAAGGGCCTGGCATGTTGCAGACTTGTATTTCGGAGACATCCACAGCAGGAAAGGGCTGGTGTGCTATAGCAGGTCAGACTCGTGAATTTTAGCAAGTTATCACTTCTAATTAGTTGGGATGTGGGGAAAGTCTAACTACACTGGTGACCTCCTTGCTATTCATGTCTGAGCTTGTGTTGTGTCAACCCTAAGGACTGACTATCAGCTTCAAAGACTTTGTATTTGTTTGTTTATTCATTTATTTATTTTGCATCCTTTCAACTCTAGCTCTAGGCATGATCATGTATTTGAATCATGCAAAACTTGTGTGGCTTCTCTTTCCCTGATAGACCTGAGCAAGCATCATTTTCAGTACCAAATTCAGGAATGATTATGCTTCCAACATTCCCCAAGGTCATGGGCTTAATTAAGATTCACAACTCTTTTCCCCCCTCTTTCTCATATAGTCTAACCATGGTATAAGCTGGACCCTCAAAGTCTATCCTATTAACATGCATAGTAGAAATGTTAATATCCCAAAAATAATAATTTTTTTCTATTTCTAGAAAATGTTAAATTGCAATTAGTTACTCAGTGTGAATATAAGGGAAATATATATCACAGCCATGCAATAGGATAGGAGAATCTAGACTATTCAAGGTGGTAGAAAAAAATTCAATGTGTCAAGCAGAATCAAATTAGAAAACAGTTCAGTTAGACTACAGACCAACTGACTCTCACCACTGTTACACTTTAATACTGAAAACTATATTTGCTAAAGCTGGGCGTGGTGGTGCACACCTTTAATCCTAGCACTCAGGAGGCAGAGGTAGGAGGATCACCATGAGTTTGAGGCCACCCTGAGAGTACATAGTGAATTCCAGGTCAGCCTGGGCCAGAGTGAGAACCTACTTCGAAAAACAAACAAAAAAAAAACCAAAAAACAAACAAAAAAAAATTGCTAGAGAGCATAGAAGCCAAAAGGTAAATTGAATGAAGCATGCTTTTGCAGCTAATGATTCAACATTATTTTGTTGACATATATATATATATATATATATATATATATATATATATATATATTTTTTATTTGAGAGAGAGAAAGCAGCAGGTAGAGAGAATGGGCATGCCAGTCCTCTAGCTACTGCAAATAAACTCCACAAATGTGCTATCTTCTGCATCTGGCTTTACGTGGGTATTGGGGAATTGAGCCTAGATCCTTCGTCTTTGCAGGTAAGTACCCTAACCACCAAGCCATCTCTCCAGCCCTCAATATCATTTTATTTTATTTTATTTTCTATTTATTTATTTTGGTTTATCAAGGTAGGGTCTCACTCTAGTTCAGGCTGACCTGGAATTCACTATGTTGTCTCAGGGTGACCTCAAACTCACGGAGATCTTACCTCCGCCTCCCAAGTGCTGGGATTAAAGGCATGCACCACCATGCCCAGCTTTAATAATCTTTTATTTATTTATTTGAGAGGGAGAAAGAGGCATTTAGAAAGACCAAATGGACGTGCCAGGGCCTCCAGCCCTTGCAAAGGAACTCCAGATGCATGTGCCACCTTTTGCATCTGGCTTTATGTGGGTACTAAGGAATCAAACCTGGATCCTTAGGCTTTACAGGCAAAAGCTTTAACCATTAGGCCATCTCTCCAGCCCAGATCCAGTACTGTTGGCATGTTAGGGTATTCACTGTTGACTCTATGAAGTCATGCACAAAATTCATGAAAATCACAGTGGAATTAACTGTGTTTTCATAGTTTACTTACTTTTTTGTTGTTGTTGTTGTTGTAACTGGATACTGCAGAGGTGGTAATTTATAAGACAAGATAGGTTAATTCATTGTATGGTCTGACAGCTTTAAGGCATTTTGTTCCAGGACAGACTCTCTGGACAGCCCTGGCTGTGCACAGGGCATCATCCAGAAATCGTAGAATGTGAGAGAAGAAAAAAAAAAAACCCTTCATATACCAGCTCTTTAAATTTTTTTTTGTTGTTCATTTTTTATTTATTTGAGAGCGACAGGCACAGAGAGAAAGACAGATAGAGGGAGAGAGAGAGAATGGGCGCGCCAGGGCTTCCAGCCTCTGCAAACGAACTCCAGACGCGTGCGCCCCCTTGTGCATCTGGCTAACGTGGGACCTGGGGAACTGAGCCTCGAACCGGGGTCCTTAGGCTTCACAGGCAAGCGCTTAACCACTAAGCCATCTCTCCAGCCCCTTTTTTTTTTAAATTTTTTTTTTTATACCAGCTCTTTAAAGAGAGTCCTGGGGAATTGAACCTGGGTCCTTCGGCTTTGCAGGCAAGCACCTTAATGGCTAAGCCATCTCTCCAATGCTGGCTTAGTAATTTGAATGCTGTCTGGGCAAATATGAGGACCTGAGTTTGAATCACCAGCACTCACATAAAATCTGTGTGTGATGGCAAACATCAGAATCCCAGAACTGGGGAGGTAGAGACAGAAGGATCCCTGGCCTAGTTGGTCAGCTAATCTAGCTCAATCAGTGAGCTCCAGGCTCTGTGAGAGACCTTGTCTCAAAGAATAAAGTGGAGAGTGACTGAAGAAGACACCTGACTTTGACCGCTGGCTGCCACACTTACCTGTACACAGCACCCTAAAACACATGTGTGTGCCCACATGCATATGAACACATACACATGCCAAAAAATAACAACAAAGAGCTGTTAAGGCACTTGCCTGCAAAGCCTAAGGACCTAGGTTCAATTCCCCAGTATCCATGTAAAGGCAGATGCACAAGGTGGTGAATGTATCTGGAGTTCATTTGCAGTGACTGGAGGCCCTGGAACACCCATACTTTCTGTCTCTCTGTCATTCTCTCTGTCTGCCCTTCTCTCTCTAATAATAAATAATTCAGTGCACGTGCATCTGGAGTTCATTTGCTGTGACTGGAGACCCTGGCGCATCCATTCCCTCTCTATCTGCTTCTCTCTCTGTATGTCTGTCTCTCTCTTTCAAAAAAAGTCACCATAGAGTTGCAGAGTGTGGTGGTGCACACCTTTAAATCCCAGCACTTGGGAGGCACAGGTAGGAGCATCTCCGTGAGCTCAAGACCAGCCTAAGATTACATAGTGCATTCCAGGCCAGCTTTGCCTACAGTGAGACCCTACTTCAAAACAAAAACAAAAAGAATGTCACCATTAAGCTGAAAGAAAACTTTGTAGTGTCCAGAGCCCCACTGTGTGCGTTCACCCACTCCACCTGCCAATAAATGAAGGGTAGCATTAGAGAAAAACCTGGGACAGATGCTCTTCTCAACCCTTCCTATGACCCCATCCTACAGTTTCCTTCTCTCCTCTCATTTCCATCTTCCCAGCTTCTGGTCACACATCCACTTAGAGCCACTTCCTCTCCTACAGGGCCCTTAAGCTACCTCTCCTGCACCTCAAGTTGATTTCTTCTTATGAGCTATTCTCAGCTCCAACTGAGAAGTAAGCATCTCAATGAATAGGAAAGGGAGGCACATGATGGCGGGGGTTTGCATGTCTGAAGGCTGGCAGTGTGGCGGTGAAAATGTACTCAGTGTCCTCTCTCCCTCCCTCAGGCTGTTGAGAAAGGGGGATTTTTTTTTTCTTTTTGCATTAGTATTATATGATCAGGGTTTTGCAAGCATGGATAGAAATGGATACCTCTTTTTAGGAGTGCTGTCCAAAGAACTGCCGAGAGCATCCACCTAAGAGCTTTTCGGGTGACCTTAGGTGTAAGATGGGCTGGATGGAAATTACAAGAAAACTATTAGAGAAGGTAGAACATTTTTTCCCCTCCACAGTTAAATTATATCCATTCAGGAATCTCTCAGCCTTCCTTTCCATGGCCTTAAGGATCCTTTCTTGAAAGAGAAATTCAAATGCTGTGTTTCTGATGGGTCCTTGACAGAATAGTTAAGGCAACTTTACAAGGCAGTTTTCTTGAAACACACACACACACACACACACACACACACACGTATATATATATATACACACACACATACATGGCTGGAGAGATGGCCTAGCACTTAATGCACTTGCCTGCAAGGCCGAAGGACCCAGGTTCAACTCCCCAGGACTCACTTAAGCTAGATTCACAAGGTGGCACATGGAATTTGTTTGCAGAGGCTGAAAGCCCTGGCATACCCAATCCCTCTCTGTCTCTCAAGGAAATAATAATAAAAAAAATTAAAACAATTATTTACCTATCTATTTCGAGAGGAAAAGAGAGGGGGGAAGGGAGTCAGGTAGAGAATGTGCATGCCAAGGTCTCTAGCTTCTGCAAACAAATTCCAAATGCATGTGTCCCCTTGTGCATCTGGCTTATGTGGGTACTGGGGAAGTGAACCTAGGTCCTAAGGCTTTGCAGGCAAATGCCTTAGCCACTAAACTATCTCTCCTGCCCTGCAGGGCCCTATTCTAACTAGAGTTTCAAAGCTCCCCCTGCCCTGGAAGCTTTATTTCATTTGCTTACGTATTTTCAAATTCAAAGAAAAATTATTTTGGCTTAGCCAGGTTGTGGTTTTCACATACCTGTAATTACAGCCTTTAAGAGGCTGAGGAAGAAGGACTGTGAGCTACAAGTCAGCCTGGGATATGCAGTGAGACCAGGCCTATTTAAAAAAAAAAAAGTCTGGAGAGATGGCTCAGTGGTTAAGACGCTTGCCTGCAAAGCCTAATGACAGGGTTTGCTTCCCCAGTTCCCATGTAAAGCCAGATACACAAAGTGGGGGATGAATCTAAAGCAGCTGGAGGCTCTAATGTGCCTCATCCATTCTCTTTCTTGGAAATAAATTAATCACAAAACAAATAGGGCTGGAGAGATGGCTCATCAGTTAAGGCACTTGTCTGCAAAGGCCTAATGACCCACGTTTGATTGTCCAGTTCCCACATAAGCCAGAGGCATAGGTGGCACATGCGTCTGGAACTCATTTGCAGTGCTGGGGGCCCTGGTGTGCTCATTCCCAGAACATACCGGTAGGCCCGGCCATACTCCCCAATCACCCCCACACACACACACACACACAGTCGCAAATATCGGGAGAAACATCGCGAGCTGATGGGGCAAAGTGTTGACATGCTATGACCAAGGTGCCGAGCATCCTCATCTCAGCAGCTGTGGAGCAGGCGGCCAGGTAACCCCGCAGGTGGTTTTGCAGACGGGGAAGCTGAAGCATGGGTGGGTTGGGAGGGAGGAGTGTGTGGGAGATGGAGGGGGGGTAGGTGAGCCTGCCACTTGTTATACAGACAGGGAAAGTGAGGAACGGGTGAGATAGGAGGGCGCGGTGCGCGGTAGATGGGGTTAGGTGAGCCTGCAGGTTGTTATGCAGACGGGGAAACCGAGGCACGGGTGGGGTAGGAGGGAGCGGTGGAGGTGCAGAAGGGGCGGGTAACCCTGCAAGTTGTTTTCAGACGGGGAAACTGAGGCACGGGTGGGTCGGGAGGGGGAAGCAGAGGCGCGGCCGGGGCTGGGGGTGGTCAGTCCCGTGGGCCCAGTGGCCGCACGGTTTCTGGGCCGAGGGTCCTCGCTGTCAGGCCTCCCCCGGGGCAACCTTCGCCAGACGCTGCTCACCCAGAAGTGCTCCGTCCACGGTGAAGACGACGTGGGTGAAGGCCGAGGACCGGGCGCTGGGGCCCGAGCCTCCGCAGCGACAAGGGGCGGTGGCGGCGGGGAAGAGCTGAGCGCGCCGCCCTGCGCACGAGCCGCCCTGCGCACGAGCCGCCCTGCCCGCGAGCCGCCCTGCCCGCGAGCCGCCCTGCGCACGAGCCGCCCTGCGCACGAGCCGCCCTGCGCACGAGCCGCCCTGCGCACGAGCCGCCCTGCGCACGAGCCGCCCTGCGCACGAGCCGCCCTGCGCACGAGCCGCCCTGCGCACGAGCCGCCCTGCGCACGAGCCGCCCTGCGCACGAGCCGCCCTGCGCACGAGCCGCCCTGCGCACGAGCCGCCCTGCGCACGAGCCGCCCTGCGCACGAGCCGCCCTGCGCACGAGCCGCCCTGCGCACGAGCCGCCCTGCGCACGAGCCGCCCTGCGCACGAGCCGCCCTGCGCACGAGCCGCCCTGCGCACGAGCCGCCCTGCGCACGCGCGGTGCTCTCCCCCCGCCCCCCCCCGTGCCCGCGTGCTCCACCACGCCGCGCCCTCGTGCCGCACTGCGCACGCGCTGCGTCCCTCCCCCCTGCCCCCTCCCCGTGCTCGCGCGCTCCGCCACGCCTCATCCTCCGCCGTACTGCGCACGCGCGGCCCTCCCCCCCGTGCCCGCGCACTCCACGCCGCCGCGCCCTCGCGCTGCACTGCGCACGCGCGCCCCCGTGCCCGCGCGCTCCACGCCGCCGCGCCCTCGCGCCGCACTGCGCACGCGCTCCCTCAGCCGGCGCGTTAACATGGCGTCGCCGCGCCGCAAAGCCTAGCCGCGCACGCGCGCGACCGGGCCTGGACCTGGTGTGTGCAGTGGCCGGCAAGGGGTAAGGGGGACGCTATTCTTGCTGCTTTCCCTCCATGCCCGTCACTCACCGCGTTTATTTTTTTTTCCACGCATAGAAACAAGCTGGTCTCCTCTAGCTTAAGGATCTGGGTTCGATACCCCAGGACCCACGTGAAGCCAGATGCACGTGGTGGCGTGTGTGTCTGGAGTTGTGTGCAGTAGCTGAAGGCCCCGGTCGCCCCATTCATTCTTTCTCTTCTCTCTCTCTCTCTCTCTCTCTCTCTCTGCCTCTTTCGTTCTCAAATAAATGAATAAATTTAAAGAAGTGAGGGACTGATAAGTTGGGACCGCATGTGGATGTGGAGATGCTCAGAATGGCATCATTGGGTTGTAGGAGGTGGGTCAGGAGGTTCCTTTGTGACTTCTTCCAAACGATAACTTCCAGTCTTGGGGACCTGGATTGCTTTTTTTTTTTTTTTTTTTTAAGTTTGGTCCACCCCACCCCCATGTTTCCTGCAGTCCTGGATCAGAGCGCACTGAGCAGGGCAGTGTACTGCAGTGCTGCACCTGCTCCCAGAACATCCCGGGCAGTGTGCATTAACCCTAAGTCAAAGTCACAGTAGCAAGGTTCTGATAGGAAAGCTATCCAATGAGGATGCTTAAATAATGGCAATTAAAAGAAATACCCTGCTATTTCTACTTCCTAGTCCATATTTTAGGAATGTGACCTTAAAAGGTGTTCCAGCTCTTCCCCCACCCATCGTCAGAAATAACCTTTTTGCTCCTATTTCTGCTTGCTTCTTGACTATTTAACACAGGAAGGTGTTTTTATGGTTGAAGGACATCCATCCTCTATAATAAGTGGTAAGTTTCTAGGCCAGTTTCATCAGGTGTAGAATGTGAGTTCCCATGGAAACTGGGCAGGTGAAGAAGACCTGGTTACTGAAGCTTAGTATATGTTCAATTACAATTTTTTTTAGAGACATTACTGTAAGATTTTTATGGCTGTGCAGTGCAATCATGATACTTCTTGGAGGGTGCTATGTCTCAGAGAAAACAATCTAGGAGAAAACTATTTATTTATTTCCAAGGACAGAAATAGAGAATGAATGGGCAGACCAGGGCCTCTAGCCACTGCAAAGGAACTCCAGGTACATGCATCACTTTCTGCATCTGGCTTTATATGGGTACTGGGGAATTGAATCTGGATCGTTAGGTTTTGCAGGTAAGCGTCTTAACTGTTAAGCCATGTCTCCAAATCCTTAGGGGAAGGTTATAAGAATATTGTGAACCACAGACAGATATGCACAGATGTGAAATTACCTTGCCTGAAAAGAAATGAATCACAGTTGTGATGCTAGGTCATGTTAATGACTGCAAGATTTTTCCTTCCTGAGGACTGTCGAATAAAGGAATGTAGGCTGGGCATTGTGTAGCATGCCTTTAATCCCAACACTCAGGAGGCAGAGGTAGGAGGATCACTGTGAGTTTGAGGCCAGCCTGAGACTACCTAGTGCATTCCAGGTCAGCCTGGAAGGCCCTACCTGAAAAATAAATAAATAAATAAATAAATAAAAAGGAACTTTTTTTCCAGGTCTCCCTCCTTGGCTTCTGTGTGGTTATCTTTTCCTTGTATTTTGTAATTTTACATTTCCTCCATGTTCATAGCTCCTCCCTTTATAACCACATCGATTATACTGGATTAAAACATACACAAATGATCACATTTCAATGTGATCAAACTATATTTTTCCACATATGTTCACAGATTGAAGTACTGGGGAATAAAGGCTCCAACATAACTGTATCCCAGGTTTTTTGTTTGTTTGTTTGTTTGTTTTTTGATTTTTCGAGGTAGGGTCTCACTCTAGCCCAGGCTGACCTGGAATTCACTATGGAGTCTCAGGGTGGCCTCGAACTCATGGCAATCCTCCTACCTCTGCCTCCCAAGTGCTGGGATTAAGGGTGTGCACCACCACACCCGGCCTGTATCCCAGTTTTTAAGGATACAATTTGTCCCATAGTATGTTCATTCCAGAAACATTGAATATATTTCTTAGCTGGAGTTTTTAGAATTCTCCTTATGGATTTCTTTCCTTTCTTGGGAAACATGGATACTCAGAGGGGAGATTTTTTTTTTTTCTTCTTCATATAACAGCACCAGTTTCTTGTTTCTTTATTAGAATGGCTTTTGTTGTTCTCTTGAGGTAGGGTCTTTCTCTAGCTCAGGCTGGCCTGGAATTCACTATGTAGTCTCAGGCTGGTATTGAACTCACAGTCATCCTCCTACCTCTGCTTCCCAACTGCTGGGACTAAAGGTGTGTGCCAGCATGCCTGGTACTTTTTTTAAAGAAAGTTTTAAAATTTTATTTTATTTGAGAGAGCGAGAGAAAGAGGCAGATAAAGTGTGTGTGTTTGTGTGAGAGAGAATGGGTGCACCAAGGCTTTCAGCCTCTACAAACAAACTCCAGATGCATGCACCACCTTGTGCATCTGTCTTATGTTGGTCCTGGGGAACTGAACCTGGATCCTTTGGCTTTGCAGACAAGTGCTTTAACTACTAAGCCATCTCTCCACCACACACCTGGTAATTTTTAAAGGAAAAAAAGTTTCCAACAGAACTAAGATTTGAGAATCTCAACGACTGCCACTGTGCTATAATTGTGAAGGAACACCTGGGCTTTCATAGCAGGCCCATCTGAAAACAGAATTCCTGCATGATTTCTTTCTTTAAAAAAAAAATATTTTATTTTTGAGCTGGGTGTGGTGGCGCACACCGTTAATCCCAGCACTCGGGAGGCAGAGATAGGAGGATTGCTGTGAGTTCAAGGCTACCCTGAGACTCCATAGTGAATTCCAGATCAGCCTGGGCTAGAGTGAGACCCTACCTCGAAAAACAAAACAAAAAAAAATATTTTTGTTTATTTATTTGAGAGAAAGAAGCAGAAAGAGGGGCAAAGAGACAGAGTGAATGGGCATGCCAGGGTCACTGGCTGCTGCAAATGAACTCCAGATGCATTTGCCATCTTGTGCATATGGCTATTTGGGTTCTGAGGAATTGAACATGGGGCCTTTGGCATATAGGTAAATGCCTTAACTGCTAAGCCATCTCTTCAGTCCCCATGATTTTTTAAAAAAACTATTTATTTATTTCATAGAAACACACACGCACGGGGGGGGGGGGTGCAGAGAGAGAGAGTGAGAGAAACACACCAGGACCTCTTGCCAATGAAAATGAACTACAGACAAATGCACCACTTTGTGCATTTAACTGTTTTGTGTGGGTATTGGGGAATAGAACCCAGCCTGTCAGACTTAGTAAGTAAGTGCCTTTAACTGCTGAGCCATTTCTCTAGACCCTCATGTCATGATTTATCTTTATTTTACTTATTGTTTAAGAGGGAGAGAAAGAACAGGCAGATAGAGAGCAAATGGGCAACCCAGGGCCTGTTGCTACTGCAAATGAACTCTGTACACATGGACCATTTTGTGTATCTGGCTTTCATGGCTCCTGGGGAACTGAACCTGAGTCCTTAGGCTTCTCAGGCAAGTGTCTTAACTGCTAAGCTGTCTCTCCCGCCCTCATGTCATGATTTTAAAGGCTTATCTTCGAGATACATTTCTTGCACTCAGTAAAATGGAAGACCACTCTTTCTTAAAGGAGAATAAAACCAAACTGGGCATGGTGGCACACACCTTTAATCCCAGCACTCAGAAGGCAGAGGTAAGAGGATCGCTGTGAATTTGAGGCCAGTCTGAGACTACATAGTGAATTCCAGGTCACCAGGTCAGCCTGGGCTAGAGCAAGACACTACCTTGAAAAAAAAAAAAAAGCCATGTGTGGTACCTCACACTTTTAATCCCAGCATTCTGCAGGTTGAGGCAGGAGGGTCATGAATTTAGGTAAGGTGACTTTATCTCAAAGATAGTAAGATACCTAAGTATGTGAGTACCTTTTTGCTCACAAACCAGACTGGAAAATAATTAGTGATATAAGATGATTTGCATGTTAGTAAAAAGGTAACCACAAATTTCCTAACACCTGATTCTATGTAGAAAGTTAAACATGCCATTTCTGGTGGGACACACACACACACTTGAGCTTTAGCTTCAGTCAGCTTCCTTATTTGTGATCTTGGATCTGACACCTCTGTGTGTGCTATCTGTTGTCTTTGGAAAGCTGTTGGCTTGCTTCAGTCATGTGTGGATGCCATCCTGGACTTGGAGTTCAACAGGGAGTGGTTTTCAGGAGGAAACTCTCCCAGGGTGCTGGGCAGTGACAGTGAACCTCAAGTCCCAGCCAGGCACTTGTTCACTGGAGGAAAGAACCAACACTCTACACCATGCCAGGTTGCTCAGCTGGGTCATTCAGGAGGTAGGGCATGTTCTAATGTGTTAACCAGCTTCTAGTTGCCTGATGAAATGCCTGACAAAAATCAGTATAAGGGAGCCAGGTGTGATGGTGCACACCTTTAATCCCAGCACTTGGAAGGCTGAGGTAGAGTCACTGTAGCAGACAGCTTCAGGTCACTGGGATGAACCTCCAAACCAGGCACAGGTTGCAGGAGGAAGGAAATTTATTTGAAGTGTACAGGTCCAGGGGAAGTTCCAAAATGGCAGAAGAAGCTGGCCTGCTTTCACAGGTCCAGGCAGAGGGCGAAAAGCCACCACCCAAAAGCAAATAAGCACACTGCAGGAACTTCATGCAGAACACAAACACTTTGCATATCTTCAGACTGGAATCCCCAATCCACCTCCACACCTTACAGCTGGATCCTAGGACCAAATTGCAAGCTTTAATAAACTCCTGAATGTATTGGGGGACATTCATTCACACTACCACAGTCACCAAGGGTTTAAAGCCAGTCTAGAGCTACAGAGTGAGTTCAAGGTCAGCCTGGGCTAGAATAAGACCCTTCTTCAGGGGAAAAAAAAATCAATTTAAGGTGGGAAAGTTCATTGCAGTTTATAGTTCCAGGGTCTAGAGTCCGTCATGGTGCGGAGAAGATATCAGGAGAAAACAACTGGTGCCACATCATTACATTGGCAGGGAGGAAGTAGAAAAAAAATCATCAATGCCTGTGTTAAGTTGGTTTCTTCTTTTTTTTTATTTTTTTTTTATTTGAGAGCGACAGACACAGAGAGAAAGACAGATAGAGGGAGAGAGAGAGAATGGGCAAGCCAGGGCTTCCAGCCTCTGCAAACTAACTCCAGATGCGTGCGCCCCCTTGTGCATCTGGCTAACGTGGGACCTGGGGAGCCGAGCCTCAAACCGGGGTCCTTAGGCTTTACAGGCAAGCGCTCAACCGCTAAGCCATCTCTCCAGCCCGGTTTCTTATTTTTATAGTCTAGATAATGCCTGCCAATGGGATGTGCCATATATATTTTTTAATTAAAATATTTTATTTATTTGTTTGAGAGAGAGGGAGAGAGAGAGAGAAGAAGAGGCAAATTGAGAGAGGAAGAATGGATGCACCAGGCCCACCAGCCACTACAAACAAACCAGGCACATGCGCCACCCTGTGCATCTGGCTTATGTGGCTATTGGGGAATTGAACTTGGTTCCTTAAGCTTTGCAGAGAAGAACCAAGCCATCTCTCAGACCCTGGGCTATATATATTGAAGGTGGGTCTTCCCACCTCAATGGACCACATCTATTTAATTCCTAACAGTTGATTGCTATCTAAGGGCAGTCTAGAAGACCTGCATCCAGGAAGTGGGTGTGTGCTTATTGCTCAGCTGGAAGCCCAAGGAGTCCCTAGAATAGCTGCCACAGCCCCCAGGAGCTGTCCGTGAATACAGAATGCCAGGCCTCCCCAGACGTGCTCACTCATTTATGCCTTCCATCCAGGTCCCCAGGTGGCTCACTGTATTTGTCTCCTGTGGAGGTATACCAACCAGCTTCTTCGTGGTGCTGATAGGGGTACATGAGGATCTCAGCTTATAATAATTTTAGGGCTGGTGAGATAGCTCAGTGGTTAAGACACTTGCCTGCAAAGCCAAACAGCCGGGGTTCAAATCTCTATTACCCACTCAAAGCCAGATGCACACTAGTGTGTGTGTCTATAGTTTGTTTGCAGTGGCTGGAGGCCTGGCGTGCCCATTCTCTCTCTCTCATTGCAAACAGACAAAAATATTAATAATAATAATAATAATAATAATAACACTTTCAATATAAACAAATAGCAAATAGATCTGGAGACATGCATCAGTGGATAAAGTGCTAACCAGCAAAAATGAGTATTTGAGTTCAGCTTGTCAGAACCCACATCAGGCTAGATGCTATAATCTAAGCATCTGTAATCCCAGCCACCATCGTCCCCAGGAAGCACATGGGCAAGATAGCCTGCTAAACAACTGCAAACAGAATCCCTGCGTTGAGGTGATGGTGAGGACTGAAATCCAAGGTTGTCCGCTGACCTCCACACACACTGTGACACATATGAACCTGAATTTACACACACACACTTCTAGGCAATGTTTTGATTGGAGTAACATTTTTGTTTTGTTTTTATGAGGTAGTGTCTCTCTCTACACCAGACTGACCTGGAATGTAGACTCAGGCTGACCTTTATTACACAGGGAGCCTCCTACCTCTGATACCCAAATTCTGGGATTAGAGTTGTGCACCACCATGCCCACCTGCACTAGCGTATTTTAAATCTGTTTTATTATTGGGTTTCCATGGTGGGCAGTATTGTAACCTCAGATCTGGTTACCCATCCTCATATCTTTTGTGGGAGAGAGTGGAGGAAATATCAATGTCTTCAAACACTTTATTTGATTTTATGAATCGTGACATTATTATTATTATTATTATTATTATTATTATTATTATTATTAGTTTGTTTGTTTTCTGGCAGTGCTAGGGGTTGCAGCCAGAGTCTTGTACTGACATCCACTCTGATAGCCTGTTATTAATGATGATCAGTAAAACACATTTTGAGGGCTGGAGATTCAGACCAGTGGTAAAGCGCCTTCCTTGCATGTGTAAGGCCTTTAGTGTGATCCCCAGCATACACACACACACACATAAACAATATATTTTATACATACATACATACATACATATGTATATATATATATATGATAGGGCTGGAGAGATGGCTTAGCAGTTAAGCTGCTAAGCAGTTAAGACCCAGGCTTGATTCCTCAGTACCCACATAAGGCAGATGCTCAGGGTGGTGCATGTGTCTAGAGTTTGTTCACAGTGGCTGGGGGCCCTGATATGCCTAATATCTCCCTCTCCCCCCTCTCTCCCTCTCTCATACCTCATAAGTAAATTGTGTGTGTGTGTGTGTGTGTGTGTATGACTATATATAGCAATCTCCATGTTAGTATGCAAGCAGATATACAGTGTCCTAAAAAACCACTTATGGAAGGAAGATAAACACATCAGGTGCAGGCTTAAACCTAACCATGCTTTACACTCCCTGCTCCACTATCTTCCTAGCACTCTCCAAGACTGTATATGACTGTGGGAATCTTAAAAAGGGGGCTTGAGATCTGACTTGTCCATAGTGCTGATAGTCACCTTCACATTGTTGTGGGGGACAGGGACTTCCCTCTCCTCTCCTTTCCTTCCTTCCTTCCTTCCTTCCTTCCTTCCTTCCTTCCTTCCTTCCTTCCTTCCCTCCCTCCCTCCCTTCCTTCTTCCTTACTTCCCTTCCTTCCTCCCTCCCTTTCTTCCTTCTTTCTCTCCTTCCTTTCTCCCTGAAAAAAATAAAGAAAGAAAGAAAGAAGACAAGCCAAATCAAATTCCCAAATCAACCTAAAATACCTAGGCTGATATTACTAAGACTTTTCATTCTTGCTTCTTTTAGTTTTTTTCATTTTTGTGTGTGTGTATGTTGTAGGCAGGCAGGCATAGGCATGTGCATGTACACGTGGAGGTCAGAGGACAACCTGAAGGTACTGGTCCTCTCTTTCCACCTGTGTTTGATACATAGGCTGTCCTGCTTGCATCCTCCAACCCCAGACTAGCTGGACCACATGATTTAGGTTACTCCTGATTCTGCCTCCTATTGCCCTAAGTGCAGTGAGATCACAGGAGCATCTACCACTTGCACCTTTCCTTGTGTGGGTGCTGGGGACCCACACTGGTTAGCAATCTTATGGAGTCATCTCCCTGGTTCCTTCCTTCTTGCGTCTTTTATCTTCCTCCACCAACTCAAATGAGGCAGAAGAAGAAAGAATTCTGGGGGCTGGAGAATAGTTCAGCAATCAAGGCACTTGCCTGCAAAAGCCTAAGGATCCAGGTTCCATTCTCCAGTACCCATTTAAGCCAGATGCACAAGTTGGCACATGCATCTGGAGTTTGTTTGCAGTGGCTAGAGGTCCTGGTATGCCCATTCTCCCTCTCTCACTCTGCCCTCCCGCCCCCACCTCTCTTACTCTCAAAAAATAAATAATTTTTTTAATTGAGACCCAACTTGAAAGAGTAAAAAGAAAATAAAAGTAATCTGGAAAGGGATTCTCCAGGTCTTTTTTCCTCTATTGTATTCCACAATCATGCTTTTTATAGCCAAAGAGAGAAAAGTGGTTGAGATAATATGAGAACTGGGAGGTTTCAATCCCAGGGGTAAATACCTGAGATAACCTTTCATTTTATTTATTTGCTTTTTAAGGGAGGGGGGGTAGATATTTATAGGGAGAGAATGGGTGCACCAGGGCCTCTAGCCACTGCAAACAAATTCCAGATGCATATGCCACCTTGTGCATCTGGCTTATGTGGGTCCTAGGGAGTTGAACCTGGGTCATTTGTCTTTGCAGGCAAGTGCCTAGGGTAGCTATCTGGACTTCTGAGGGAACTTTTCAACCTCTCAAGGGAAAGGGTAAGTTTGGTTCAAAGCTCTGACAATTTCAATCCATAATCAATTGTCCTTGATGGTGTAGACTTTTGTCACCACAGACACTATGTCATCATGTGCAGAGGAGCAATACTGCTCACCTCAATCCCAGGAGCAAAAGAGAGGAAGAGGTCTGGAGAGATGACTTAGTGGTTAAGGTGCTTACCTGCAAAGCCTAAGGACCCAGGTTCAATTCCCCAGTATCCATGTAAGCCAGATGCACAAGGTGGTGCATGTGTCTGGAGTTTGGCTGCAGAGGCTGGAGGCCCTGGTGAACCCATTCTCTCTCTCTCTCTACCCATCTCTCTCTTGCATAAATAAATATAATATAATGTAATATAATATAATATAATATAATATAATATAATATAATATAATATAATATTTTTTAAGAGAGAAAGGACTTGACAACATTTCACAATGATCTTCAAAGACAGACTCTCCAGAACTCACTAAGACCTTCCCTGTTAAAGATTCCACCACTGGGAAGCATTACTCTGGGGACAGCCCTTTAAGACATTGACCTTTGTGAATATTTACAATCTAAACTATAGCAGATGTCTTCATAGTTGAGGATTTTAGGGTACTATCAAACAGATGGGTGAAAAAAATGCAACCCATATCATGTGGGCCAGAGCTCCTTGCTGTCCATGTGGGCTGTGTGTGTGTGTGAGAGAGAATGGGTGGACTAGGGCCTGTTGCCACTGCAGATGAACTCCAGATACATGCACCATTTTATGTGATCTGACTTTACATGAGCCTGGGGGAATTGGTCCCAGGCCAGCAGATCTTCCAAGCAAGTGCCTCTAATAACTGCTGAGCCATTTCCACAACCTGCACTTTTTTTTTCTTGTTTTTTTTTTTTTTTTTTTGAGGTAGGGTGTCACTCTAGTGTAGGCTGACCTAGAATTCACTATGTAGTCTCAGGGTGGACTCAAAAGCATGATGATCCTCCTTCCTCTGCCTCCCAAGTACTGGAATTAAAGGTGTGCACCACCATGCCCAACTAATTATTTTTCCTTAAAATTGGAAAGTGGGTATTGGGGCTGGAGAGATGACTTAACAGTTAAGGCACTTCCCTGTGGAGCCTTTCAGACAACAACAACAACAACAACAAAACAGATGGAAACACCAGAAGGAAATTTATTGTAAATGAAAGGGAGGCACTGAGTGTTAATTTTCCATGGGTTTTGACTTTCCTCAAGGTGTCAGGTAGGAAGAGTCCTTGCCTAGTTCACAAGTCTTGCAAGGACACCTCCTGGCTTTGTATGCACAAGCTGTAATGGTCGCCTCAGGCCCCTTGGCTCTCCCTGCATGTTGACAAAGAGAATGAATTCCTTGGGGCTGTTTGGACTGGCTGGGATGTGTAACTTGCTTGGAAAACCAGGGCTTAAGGTGCATGCACTTGTGGACCACCCACTCTAATCGTCCCACTTGCTAATTCCAGTATAAATGGAATCCCCATTATTTCCTGATAGAGATAGGAAACTCCCACCCTTCCTTCATCTCATGTTATCCCCCCTCTCTTTTGGGTTCATGTTTCCTTCCTATAAAGGGTAACATGCAAAATGCCTTGTGACAAGGAAATGCTGTGACTATCACGTGTGTGTGTGTGTTTTGCATGTGTGTGTTTTTCTTTCTGGGATATAAAGCCTGTGAGTAAATAGATTTAAGTGGAACATTTAGAGCTGGTACACAAAGCTCCTCCAGTGTGATTACTTGGTCCAGGAATTCTGGCTCATCTCTGATTGATGTATGAAATATTTGGGGCTTGGGGAAAGGCCAGACAACAAGACAAATGGCACCTAAAAACTTTTTTATGAGGTTTGGCTGCTTCCATGACCTGGTGATGAGGTTTTGGCCAGTTATTGTCGGATAAAACTGCCTGCCTGCCAAAAGATTATTCACACACCAGGAGCTTTTAGCTGGCCTGGTGTTCAAGCTGATGACATGACATGGTATTTGAGATCCTGGAAGGAAAGGTGCAGTGTGTCTCATTCTCCCAGGGAGCAGCCCTGGTCTGACAGCCACTCAACACTGATAAGTTGGACAATATTACTAGTTTCTGTTTATCTGTCACGAAGATCCTGAGATAGGACACAAAGTACATTCTGGAGCTATTGACTCTAGCTAATTTTGTTCAAAGGATGCCTTGGGGTTTCTGTTTCCTCTTTGAAGAACAACACTGAAGTAGCTGGTAAGGTGAGAATTAATCAAACAGAGGGAATAACTGTGTCTGAGCTGTGAGGAGATAGTTTTCACCTTCCCTCCAAGCAGGCAGCTAATGGACAGTTTCTACATACCTATCAGTAGTCTTAAATTAAAAGATATAGGACCATTTATCTAGTAAGTTTCCATATGTTCTTGTCCTGCAACAAGGAAGCCTTTAGAAAAACAAAGCAATTGTCACCTTCTCTTTCGGTTAAGATGAAAGTAATTTCTTTCTCTCAGAATTAAAACAGTAGTTTGAAGACCAGTGTGGTGACACATACCTTTAATGCCAGCACTAGGGAGTCAGAGATAGGAGAATTGCTATGAGTTCAAGGCCACCTTGAGACTACACAGTGAATTCCAGGTCAGCCTGGGGTACAGCAAACCCTTACCTTGAAAAACCAAAACCAAACAAACAAAAAAAGTACGTTTAAAATGTGGGCTTGGTTCACAAAATTTTTTTTTAAAAAGAATATTAAGCTGGCTAAAGAAGGAGATCTCTAAGTAAGTAAACACATAGAGTTGGGTTTCTGTGATAGCTTAATTCCTTAACCTTATATATTGCATGATGCACAAGAAGGCACATGCATGTGGTGTTCGTTTGCAGTGGCTGGAGGCCCTGGTGCACCCGTTCTCTCTCTCTCTCTCTCAAATAATTAAATTAAATGAAATATTACAAAAGGAAAAAGAGCTGGGCATGGTGACACATGCCTTTAATCCCAGCACTCAGGAGGCAAAGGTAGGAAAAGGGAAGGCACTCAACATTCACTGTGCTCCCCCCACCACATACGTGCACACAATGCATGAACATCTGCACACACACATATGCTTGAACACATATATACATGCATCCATGCCCCCACATGTGCACAACACACCCCACACACCTGTGTGTGCAATACACACGCTTATTCCCAACACACACAACCATGTGCACAATATACAACACATACACATGAGTATACAACACACATGGGCACAACACATGCATATGCACACCCTACATACCTGTGTACAAAATGCACACATGTGCACAACACACACACCCGCACAAAGGATCTGGTATAATCAAATACACGTGGATGTATTCTTTCTGTGTCTTGGAAGTTGTCAAGACAAATACTGGTATTTGCAGTCCGAGGTTGTCTATCACTGCAACCACAGAAAGTGACACCATGGATCATGATGGAGCAGCTACTGTATATATAGACCCAGGTTTCTCAGTGTTTGTACTGTGGATATTTGGAAGTGGATAATTAATTCTCCTTTGTGTGCACTTTGGGATATTTGCATTGCTGGCCATTAATATACACAGCTGCCTTCTCACTGGGACACCTCAAAATGCCTTCCAGCTGATGTTCTTCATAAGGCAAAGTGCCCACTGGCTGGTTACCACTGGCTAGAAATAGTTGGTCACAGTAAATGATGGAAATTTTAGAGTAAGGGTATCCACTGTAGCACAATTAACAGAGAAGGTCCCTACCACACAGCGTTGTCAAGAATCAACCTCTGCATTAGAGGTTTCTTACTAGTATCAAGGTCTCCAATGATATATACAAAATCCACTCTTTTTTTCCAGAAAGTTGTATGTACATGTATGTGTGGTATGCATATGTGTGTGCACACATGTGTGCAGGTGCTAGTACATATGTGTGTGGAGTTCAGGGGTTGACCTTGTGTGTCTTAGTTGATTGTCACACGAGGTGTCTGAGTTGAACCCACTGCTCACTGATGCTGCTAGTTCAGTTAGCCAGCTTGCCCTGGGGATCCTCCTGTCTCCTCTTCCCCAGTGCTGGTATTACAGGCATATGTACACAGGGGATCTGGAGTTCAACTCACGTCCTCATACTTCCATGGTCAGCACTGTATCCTTTGAGCCATCTTCCCCACACCAATCCACTCATTTTTTAACAAAATTATTTATTTTCAAGCATAGAGAGATAGAGAGACAGAGACATTATTGGGGACACTGAGGCCCAGAGAGAGGAAGTCAATTCTCCAAGGTTTCCTGGGATCTGTGATGAAAGCAGGTGACCTAACAACTCTTATCCAGACCCCTTTCCTGGTTCTGCTGCTCCTCACCCACTCACTGTGGACCTGAGAAGACTCATCATGTCATAGGGTCAGAGGTGTGTGTTTTCCCACAGCATATAGGACCAACTTGTTGATGGCCACTAACGGCTAGGGGTTTGTGTTTATTTCTTAGTTTGGTTTGATTGAGAAAGGGTCTCATGTAGCCCTAGCTGACATCATACTCAATATGCAGCTGAGAATGACCTTGAGTTCCTCATCAACTTCCTGAGTGTTAGGATTACACACAGGAGCCACCACACCTGGCTTAGTGGTTAGGTTTTTTTTTTTTAATTTTTTTTATTTGAGAGTGACCGAGAGAGAAAGCGGCAGATAGAGAGAGAGAATGGGGGTCCAAGGGCCTCCAGCCACTGCAGATGAACCCCAGATGCATGTGCCCCTTTGTGTATCTGGCTTATGTGAGTCCTGTGGAATTGAGCCTCGAACCAGGGTCCTTAAGTTTCACATGCAAGCTCTTAATTAGTGGTTAGATTTTGATGAGCATTAATGGTTCAGGGCTATGAACCTGTCTGAGAGCCCAGCTCCAGGCTGGCATCATTCCCACTTGGTTCCCTTCAGACCTAGTGCACCCAGGTCCTAGACAGGATACCTCAACTTATCACACAGTTTTCATTCCTTTCCTGAGGCACCATTACTAAGAGAAATGGGATGTAACCACCCTCTGTGGACATACAGGGTGTCCAGATCCTCACATGTGATAGAGTTTGGATGTCCCTGAATCCCCCACAAGGCTGGGTCAGAGCTATCTGTGTCTTCCCATCAGACTGGATCAAGGTCTTCTATGCCGCCCCCATCAGACTGGGTAGGTAGGTCTCCTCCCTTACATTGGGTGAGGGCCCTCTGTGTCTCCCCCATCAGTCTGGAAGCCCCTGGAGGCACAGCATTGGCTTCTCTGAGCAGGTGTTAGGAAGCTGTCCTCAGCCCAGCTGGAGTCAGCCCAGGGCTCCAGGACCTCCCAGGTAGACCAAGCAGAAGAGTCAGGGGATCTAGCCCAGTGAAGCTGGAGTGGTGCACTGGTCTTGATCAAGACTGAGTGGGGGGTCTCGGCCTGAAAATCCACAGTACCACTGTTTTCATCAACTAGCTGAAAATTCCAGTTTCTGAAGAGGCCTTACTGCTGTGGGTGGTCCCTCAGCTTCCTGAGGACCAGGTACCAGTCTCTAGCTCTGGCACAACTGTGGGACACTCACCTCAGACAGTGGCACCCTCCCTCTTCCCTCTGCTCTGAGCACTGTGAGTGTCATACAATAGCCTGCATACTGTCTTCTTGCCATTGTGGAACATCTCATGGCAAAATTTCCTTATCCCAATTAGAGAGCAAGACAGTGCACACCCCAGCCTGCTGCCCTCCTGGCTGCTAGCCTCTCCCACCAGCATCGCACACAACCCTGACCCAGTTTGTGTAACGAGCTCAGCTGTATTCCAGGCTGCATGTCCCTGAAAAACTAGAGAGAAGCTGCCATGCTGTGGTACCCACTAAGGCCCTGGGTCGCTGCTCCAGCTTAGCCAAAGCCTGACAGGAGCATCATGAAACATTAGCCTTTACTTCCCCACCCACAAAACAGACTCAGGGCCTTCAGAGATAAAATAGTACTCTCCCCTTCCTGTGAGCACCCCAAAGAATCCCAACTAAACTCCTGTTCTCTCCTAGTACACAACTCATATCAGAGCAGAAGGTGCCTCCTCATAGGCTATGCCCACAGCTCCTCAGTGGGGGATTCTAGGCAGAAACTCTTCCACTGAGTCACACCCCAGCCCCTCAGTGCAGGAGTCAAGGTAAGTGCTCTGCCACTGAGCCACACCACACTCCCACAGTGAGGTTTTCTAGGCAGGAGCTCTATAACTGAGCTAGACCCCAGCCCCTCAGTGGGGGAATTTCGGCAAGTGCTGTGCTGCTGCAAATCCACACCCCAGCTCCTCTCTGGGACATGGTAGACAAGCACTCTACAGAAATATTAAGGTGTAATCAGCAACTCAGACCACCCAGGATCACCCTGCAGTGTGTGGGAGTCCAGATCTTGATCTCCAGGGCCAGTCAGGGGCACCCTGAGGGCACAGTGACCATACTGCCTACCTGCCTGTACAGCCACAGCCTAGTCTGACCCTTCCTTTCAATCAAAGAAATGTCCAACTTGGAAATAACTATGCACAGGATGTCCCATCATCAGGAGAGAAAGAGAACAGAGATGGCCCCATTTTCTAGCCCCAGACAGGATATTGAGTCCCAGGAGATTGTTAGTGGCTCTATTACAGTTATTCTTTTAAAAATATTTTAGTTTATTTATTTGAGAGAGAGGGAACCAGGCAGGGAGAGAGAGAATGGCATGCCAGGGTATCCAGCCACCGCAAATGAACTCCACACACGTGCACCCACCTTGTGCATCTGGCTTATGTGGGTCCTGGGGAATCAGATTTGGGTCTTTTGGCTTTGCAGGCAAGTAAATAAATTGCTAAGGCATCTCTCCATCCCAGAAACTAATATATTTTTTTTTACAGTGTTATGTACTCCACCCCAGGAGGTAGTATAAACTCTTTTTTTTTTTGTTTTGTTTTGTTTTTGGTTTTGGTTTTTCAAGATAGGCTTTTGCTGTAGCCCAGGCTGACCAGGAATTCACTCTGTAGTCTCAGGGTGGCCTTGAAATCATTGCAATCCTTCTACCTCTACCTCCTGAGTGCTGGGATTAAAGACATGTGCCACCTTGCCTGACTTTAAATTTCTTTTTCCATCTCTCCAGCCCAAGTTTATTAATTCATGTGAAAATGGATGACTCACAGTCTTTATCCTCACTATAATTACTCAATTTGCATGTGCTGCAGATAAAGTAAGAACAATATTTTCCACTCTACAGATCAAACCCAGACCCTTACATATACTAGGTAAATGCTTTACCATTGAGCTATATCCTCAGTCCATTAAGTATTTTCATAACCAGTAACTCTGTGACTTTTCTTGGGTGACCTTTTAAAAAAAATATTGAAAACTTCTATACTTAGAGACTAAACCATGATATTTCCTTCCCCTTCCCCATTTTGCCTGTCACCACTCTGCTTTCTATCATATCCCTCTCTCCATTAGTCTCTCTTTTATTTTGATGTAATTTTGATGTACTCCTACAGTTATTCTTTTCTTGGGCAGCTGGAACAACTATCATGACCTCTTTGAGCATGCTCACACTCCATATTGGTGAACACAGCTCTCTGATCTTTTCACGGGTACTGGAAAGGGAGGAGAAGAATAGGAAGAAAAGGAGAAAAAGGGGAGGGGGAAGGGTGCTAAGTGGTACGATGAAAGTGTGAAAAAAGAGGGAACATGAGGGGAAGAATAGGAGAGAAAGGAAGGAGGGAGTAAGGGAGAGAAGAAAGAATGGGAGACAAAAAGGAGTTAAAGGGCGAAGAATGGAAGGAAGGAAGGAAGGAAGGAAGGAAGGGAGGGAGGGAGGGAGGGAGGGAGGGAGGGAGGGGAGGGGAGGGGAGGGGAGGGGAGGGAAGGGAAGGAAGGGAGGGAGGGAGGAAAGAAATAAGAAAGGAAGGAAAGACAAGGGAAAGAGTGTAGGTATGCAGAACCGTGGCCTGAGCACGGTCAATCTCTGTAGGCTGACCATAGTGCTGTCAGGCACACACAGTGGGCCTTGTGGGATCTTCTGGTGCAAGGAGTCACACCATCACACCAGGCCTCAAGCCCCAAGAGTCCCCGCACCTGTTCTCTGGGTAAGTCGGTAAGAGAGGAGGTTCAAGCCCTGTAAGCTGCAAAGCTTCTGTTTTATTATAGCTGCACCCTAGGTACCAGGAATCCCTGCATCTGCTCTCTGGGTATGTGCGGGGTGGGGCACAGGCTCTGTGAGCTGCAGAGTCCCTGCTTCAGCACAGCTGCACCGTGTCTATGTAAAAGACACAGCTCTCACCTCACAGGAGATTAGAGATTGTTTAGTCTAGGGCCAGATATGAGTGGCCATGGTCCAGAAACACAAATTTAGGTTACCCATATTCCATGTACAAATGTGTTAACAGTTTCATGAGGTTTTTGCAGTTACATAAATGAAGTCATAAATCAAGACACTTTTCAAATACGTTGGCTGACCATCAGGTAGGCGGGTTTTAGCAAAGCAGGGAAATCGGATGCTATCTGAAGACATGCTTAGCCCTTGGGTTGGAGGAAGCTGGTCGGTCAGTACACAGCTGCACCTCAGGTCTCAGGAGCCCCTGCCTCTGCCCTCTGAGTGTTTGGGGGCGCACACGCTCTATTATCTGCAGAGTCCCTGCTCCAGTCCAGCTGCCCCCCTCTTCCGCCAGCCGCGCCCCCCCGCGGCGCGGGCAGTGGAACCTTCCGTGACGTCACCGGTGGACGGCTCCGCCCCCCCCGCGGCGCGGGCAGTGGAACCTTCCGTGACGTCACCGGTGGACGGCTCCGGCCCCCCCGCGGCGCGGGCAGTGGAACCTTCCGTGACGTCACCGGTGGACGGCTCCGCCCCCCCCGCGGCGCGGGCAGTGGAACCTTCCGTGACGTCACGGCGGAACCAGCGCCTCCTCGGACGTGGGAGGTTAGAAAGGCGGAGGCGCTTCCTTCTCCGACCTTCTCCCCAGCGGCTCGGCGGCGGCGGCGGCCGCGGCGGCGGGGGCGTGTCTGCGGCCGGGAAAGCGCCCAGCAACCGTGACGTGAAAGGCGGACCGTGAGCAGCGGAGGACGCGGAGCTCCTGTTCCTGAGACCGAGCTGCGGAGCGGCGGCGGCCATGGCGGGCCTGTCCGCGAGCGAGAGCGCCCCCTGCGGGTAGGAGGACCGCGAGGGGCCGCGGGGACAGGAGGCGCCGGAGGAACCCAGGAGATGGGCTGGCCGCCGCCCACACCCAGCTGCAGAGCTCCTCCCTGGAACGTGAATCCATCCCCTGAGGTGCCCCCGCCCCCCCACTCATGCTTCCTCCCCCAAAAGCCGGGTGCGGTGCCCTCCTGTAACCCCAGGCTGAGGTAGGAGGGTTAAGGGTTGAGGGCTCGTCTGGATCATCTAGAGACCCGTCTGAAAACACAAGAGCAAAAAGAAAGAAGGTAAAGGGAAGAAGGGAAGGAAAGAGGAAAGGGAGATGGAGGAAAAAAGGGGGAAAGGAAGGAGGGTAAAAAGGAGAAAAGGAAGGAAGGAAAAGAGGGAGGAAGGGTGAAGAATAGAGGGAAGGAATAAAGGTGGGAAGGAAAAAGGGGAAGGGAGGAGAAGGAAGGAAAAAGAGTGGCAAGGGGAAGAATTGAAGGAAGAAGGAAGAGGAATAAAGGAAAAGAAAAGGAAGGCACGAGTGAAGGAGGGAAAGAGGAATGGGAGGAAGGAAGCAGAGTGGGGAGAAAGAAAAAAAGGGAAATGGAAGACAAGAAAGGAAGGAACAGCAGGGGAAGCAGGGCAGGACTGCAGAACCCAGGCCTGAGTGCAGTCAGTCCCTGTGGGTTGACATACTGTTATCAGGCACACACAGTGGGATTGTGCGATCTTCTGGCCAGGAGTCACCTTGTCCCGTGAGGCCTCCTCAGATCCCAGGAGTCCTGCATCCGTTCAATGGGTAGGTGTGAGGAAGGATCCCTGTGAGCTGCAAAGTCCGTGCTTCAGTACAGCTGCATACCACTCCCTTCTAAAAGCTGCCCTCCGGTTAGTAATGGTGGATGGCTCTGACCCCCTGCCATGCCCAGGGCAGGTAGAACAACCTGTGACATCACAATGCTGCAGCTCTACCAGTGGGCAAATTGTAAACTTAAGGCGGGGAGGTGCAAATGGTGAGGGGGTAGCAATATTTTCCTGGGCCTCTAGCTGATGAGTTAGTGGTGGAGGAGGTGACCATGGTGATCTGCATGCATGTGAGACCTCTCAGCATCAGGTAGGAGGTCAGGCCAGGTAGAGGGGCCACTGAGCCTCTGGTGACAGGCCTGGCCATAGTCCAAAGCCAGCTCTAGCATGCCACCTACAAGTGTCTTCACCTCTCTATGCTGGTTTTCTAATCACATTGTGATGTGCTTACAGACATTGCCTTTATTTTCCTGTGTATATGGACAGAAAGATAAAACCAACAGTGTGTTAGTTACTAAATGCTAGAAGGGAAAAGAAGGAAGGAGAATTGTGGGTTCCCGGGTTCTTGCTCTAGGCCGCTGTGGTTCCCTGTGATGAGAGAAAGAATCACTCACTCCAGGGAGCCAGTTCCAGTGAACAGTTCTCTACTTATTGTCAGGGAAAATGGATTTATAAGTATCTGAGGGCAGGAAAAGGACCCTAAAGGGATTGGTGGATTTAAAGATTGCTAGTCCGGGGAGATTCCTTCCCAAAATGGTGTGTCAGATGATCTAGGGTCAGTGGGGCGGGCTGTGTGAAGGTGATAAGCAGTTTCCTACGCAACTGGCCAAAGGCCACAGAGTTGTGGCCAAAGCCTAAGTCTTATCTCAAAGTCCAGGTATTCCCTGCTTGGAGAGGGAGAGGCCTGCCATCTCTGGGTCCAGGATTTTGTCTGGGCGTCCAGGCTCACTATAACCCTGAGGAATGGGGGGAGGATCCTGGTTCACTGTAACCCCCAAGGATGGGGAGGTGCTTCCCTGCCAATCCGGTCCTTGAGGTATGACCACAGTTCAGGCTGCTGCATAGCCTGGGGCCTTTGCAAGGAAGTGTCTTTAATCATCTCCTTAGACCCCTCATTTGATACATGGATGTGTGAGACCTATTCATCTTCCCAAAATAGCACATATCCAACCTCCCTGAACAAGGATGTTTTCTGTGATATAGTCAACAGCATTGCCTGAATCATAAGGCAACAGGCAGGGTACCATAGGGCCTACATGAAAATTACATGCATGGTGTGGCTTCCCAGCTACATGGACTGGAGAAAGGAGACAGCCAGTGGGTAGAGCTCCAAAGATGAACAGACCCATCGCCTCTTTAAACTGGACCCTGGTATTCTATTCTGGAGATGGCACTCTGAGTTTACAATAGGATCTGAAAAACCAGACACTGGACAAGGAGTGTGTGGAATTCAGACCAGGATAGAAATAGGTAGGTGTGGTCTTCCTGATAGGGAGGAGAGGCACATGTCTTGTGCGGGATGAGTGACCATTGTCAACTCACGTTCCCTATTCTGGAAATTGGTGCTGGGTTGGTTCTCCTCTAAACTGTGGTCTAGTCATCATGGTGTTGTGGAGGAAGAAGTAACCAGATGGAGAAACAGGAAGCCAAGCTCAGACTGCCTGTGAAGCAGGGACTTTTCTCAGGACTGTGATACGTCTATCCCTTGAGGGTCTGATGCATGAGACATTGGCTTTGTATGTGCAGTCTGTTTCATCATTTCCCTGTCACCCCACTGATGGGTGACTTCAGAATCTCCTGACAGCTGTCATCTCTATCAGTCACCCTGTGTTTCTGAAACCAGAATTCAGTCCTTGACACTTGTACTTTCAGAGGCAAGTGAGAAAAGGCGGGAATTCACCCTTAAGCTTGTGATCTATTGAGAGAGCTGGCAATTTGGGATATGATTCTGACTTGTTTCCCTGTTCCATATATGGTTTCCTTTCTACTGAGTGGATGTGTTAGCCAATCCAAGAGCAGTTGCTTACTCAACATGGCTTTGTGCCACTATTGCACTTGTGTGAGCATCACTTCAGGTTGTTTGCTTCTGAGTCACTTAGACTTTGAGTTGCTTGGACAGATGTTAGCCACTTTCCTCTGGTAGCTCATGCAGCACCTTGCGGCACCAGATGGGCTAATTGGCTGGGGACTGGATCACTTCCAGATTCCAACCAAATCTCTCATGGTCCATGCCAACAGCGTATGGTGCCTTCAGCAGTAGGGTCTTACCATTAGCCTCTGGTGGGTAATCAAGTGCTCTGACAGAAGTCTGTCTTGTTTGTTTTCAGAGAACTAGTAGGTCTCTCTGATCAACAGCTCATTATGGATGTAAACCACATCCTGGTACAGGGAATTACAGGTCAGTGCCAAGGGAAAAGAAAAGAAAAACAGAGGAGAAAGAGAAATTTAAGGTTAATCTTCATCTCACCCTCTCCAGGGCTGTTCAATTTAATTGCTCCCCCTCAGGTCCTCTTGAGGATTCCACCATTTAGTCTAACTTCCAGGATATAATATTTTAGGGTACCAGTTCAATTTGGGTTCAGTTTTGTGTCTCCCTTCTCTTTCCCCAAGCCCTACCCTCCCTATTGTCCAAGTCTGAAGATGCTATTCACTTATATCAGCGACTTGGCTGATCCAGGTTAAGAACTGCAGATGAGTGAGATCATGCCTCAGTTGTCTTTCTGTAATTGTGTGAGTTCACTTAGAATGATCTGTTCTGAGTTCAACCATTTTTCTGCAAATTTCACTGTGTCATTTTTTCTTACTGCTGAGTAGAATTCTATCGTGTAGGTATACCACATCTTGAATATCCATTCATCCAATGGACACCTGGGTTGATTACAGTTCTCAGCTATTTTGAATTCAGTAGCTATGAACATGTTTGTGTGAATATCTCTAAACTGAGATGTGAAGCTTTTAGGGTAAATGCCCACTAAGGGAATAATAGGGGTGGTTGGTAACTCTATGTATATTCCTTTCAGGAGTCTCCATATTGATTTCCATAGTGGTTTTGTACCAGCTTACATTCCCAGCATCAATGAATGAGGGTTCCTATTTCTCCACATTCTTGTCAACATTTGTTTTCATTGGATTTTTTAATGTTTACTATCCTTACTGGGGTAAGGTGGTATCTCGCTATTTTAATTTGTATTTCCCTAATGATTAGGGATGTTGAACATTTTCTTAAGTGTGTGTTAGTCACTTGCAGATTTTTTCCTCTGAGAACTCCCTATTCATTTCTCTGCCCCACTTTTGGAGTGTCTTGTTGGATTTGTTATTGTGTTTTTATTTATTTATTTTTTTTAGCTCTTTGTATATTCTATTTATTTATTTGAAAGAGAGAAAGAGGGAAAGAGAGAGAAAGAGAAAGAGAGAGAGAATGGGTACACCAGAGTCTCCAGCCACTGCAGACAAACTCCAGATTCATGTGCCACCTTGTGCATCTGGCTAATGTGGATCCTGGAAAATCAAGTCTGGGTCCTTTGGCTTTGCAGGCAAGCTCCTTAACCACTAAGCTATCTCTCCAGCCCCTTTGTAGAGTCTAGTTAATAGGCTTCTGTCGGTGGTATAGGTGGTAAAGATTTTCTCTGACTCAGTGGGTAATCTATTGGTTTTGCTTTTGGTGTATGTTTCTGTGCAAAGGCTTTTTAGTTTCATGAGAACTCATTGATTTAGTGCATGTTTAATTTCCTGGATTACTGGGGTTGGTTCAGGAAGTCTTTTCCCAGGTCTATACTGTGGAACATGCCTCCCATTTTTCTCTTCCAATAACTTAAGAGTTTCAGGTCCTATATTAAAGTCTTAATCCATTTGGACTTGATTTTTGTGTATGCAAAATGAGCAGGTTTAGTTTCATTTTTCTATATATGGTCATCCAATTTGTCCAATACCATTTGGTGAAGATGCTGTCTTTTCTCCAGTGTACATTATTGGCATCTTTGTCAGTGATCAAGCAGATTTAGTTATTTGACCTCAGGTCTGGATCTTCAATTCTGTTCCAATGGTCTGTTTCTATGTTTATTCCACTACCATGCTGTTTTTGTCACTATGGGCTTGTAACATAGCTTTACATCAGGGATGGTGATAACCACCAGAGGTGTTTTTGTTTGTTTGTTTTCCTGAGGATATGCTTGGATATCCAAGGCCTTCTGACATTTCATGTGAATTTTGAGATCATGTTTTTCAATCGCTGTGAAGAATAATGCTGGGATTTTTATTGACATTGAATTAAATGTATGTTTGCCATTTTCACAATATTAATTCTTCCTATCCATGAGCATGGGAGGTCTTTCCATCTTCTGAAGTCCTCCTTTATTTCTTTCTTGAGTCATTTTATATTTCTATTATATAGGTTTTTCACAACCTTAATTAGTGTTATTCCAAGGTATTTAGGTTTTTTTTTTTTTTTTTTTGGTGGTTGTTGTTCTTGCTATTTAAAATGGAACAGCCTCACTGATTTCTTTGCTGGATATTTGTCCTTTTAATATAGAAAAGCTACTGATTTTTGTGCATTGATTTGTATATCCTGCCACTTTGGTAAAGGAACTTATCACCTTTAGAAGCTTTGAGATGGAGACTGTCGGGTCACATATATAGGATCATGTCATCTGCAAATAGGGCTTTCTCCTCTCTCCTTACATGGACTAGTACTTCTAGTCTTATGTTGAAAAGCAGTGGTGAGAGTGGGCACCCTTATTTCCCATCTCAGTGGAAACTCCTTGAGTTTCTCTCCATTAAGTATTATTTGAGCTTTGGGACCTTTGTATACAGCCTATATTGTGTTGAGATATAAACCCTCCTTGCCTATTCTATCCAGTGTTTTGATTAAGAAGTAGTGTTGAATTTTTTTTTCTTAACAGCTTTCATGATTATAAAAAATATCCCATGGCAATACCCTCCCCCACCCACTTTACCGCTTTCCCCTTTGAAACTCCATTCTCCCCATCTCAATCAGTCTCTTTTTTATTTTGATATCATGATCTTTTCCTCCTATTATGATAGTCTTGTGTAGGTAGTGTCAGGTACTGTGGGGTCATGGATATCCAGGCCATTTTGTGTTTGGGGGAAGCATGTTGTATTGAGTCCTACCCTTCCTTTACATTCGTTCTGACACCTTTTCTGCATTAAAGCCTGAGCCTTGGAAGGTGTGATAGAGATACTACAGTACTGAGCACTCCTGTCACTTCTTTCCAGCACCATGATGCCTTCTGAGTCATCCCAATGTCACTGCCATCTGAAAAGAGAAGATTCTCTACCAAAAGTGAGAGTAGCATTAATGTAAGGGTATGCACATTAAGAGAAGTGCTTACTAGGAAGTTTGATAAGCATAGTATATACGTTTAGCCAGACAGCAGCAGTCATTACAACCCTAGGGCTCATAACTACCCCTGTTGTAGGTATTCAGTATCAGGGATGTATTCCCTCCCATGGAATGGGCCTCCAGTCCAATTAGAGGTCAGTTGGTTTCCACCATGACAGATGTGCCACTGTTGTACCCATTGGCTCATTCGTCCTGGCTGGCCAAATATAAGGCTTGCAGTGTCCACTGTTGAGTATCTTCACTGGTGATTTCTCTTTCGCCCATTGAACTGCATGCAACATAGCTTTTTTCAGCTTTCTGTCAGCTGGTCTACATGGAGGAGGTTATTAGCTCAGTTCCAGCAGGATTTCTCAGTGGCCTTGCAGTCCGAGTGCTGGGATTAAAGGCTTAAAGGCGTGTGCCACCACGCCTGGCTTCAAGTATTTTCTGTAGAGCTGGTTTTGTCTTCAAATATTCCTTTAGCCTGCTCTTGTTATGGAATTTCCTTATCTCACTCTCTATTTCAATGGGAAACTTTGCAGAATAAAGTAATCTTGTTTGACAGTTGTTATCTTTCAGAACTTGGAATACATTACTCCAAGCCCTTCTGGCTTTTAAAGTTTGTTTTGAGTAATCTTGTGTGATCCTGATGGGCTTGCATTTGTAGGTAACTTGATTTTTCTCTCTAACTCCTTTCGATATATTTTCTTTGGTTTGTGTGTGTGGTTGTTTAATTATAATATGGTGAGGAGAGGTTCTTTCCAGATTTTGTCTGGTTGGTGTTCTAAAGGATTCCTGTATCTGCATTGGCACCTCTTTACCAATTTTGGGGAAATTTTCTTTTATAGTTTTGTTGAAAACACCTACTATGCCTTTGGAGTGAAATTCTTCTCCTTCTACTATACCCTGAATTCTTCTTTTTTTTTTTTTTTTTTTTTGGTTTTTCAAGGTATTGTCTCACTTTGGCTCAGGCTGACCTGGAATTCACTCTGTAGTCTCAGGGTGGCCTTGAACTCACGGTGATCCTCCTACCTCTGCCTCCCAAGTGCTGGGATTAAAGGTGTGCGCCACCATGCCCGGCAACCCTGAATTCTTACATTTGATCTGTTCATAGTGTCCCAAATATCTTGGAATTCCCATTCATATTTTATTATTAGTTTGTGTTTGTCTTTGTTGGACTGTATTAGATCTGCCATCTCGTTTAGATATTCTGTCCTTTCCTTCATCCATTCTACTGGTGAGATTTTCTACAGAGTTTTATTTCACTTACTTCATTGCTAGTAATTCTGACTGGTATTTCTTTATTATTTCTATTTTTTTATTTATGTCTTGTATTGACCTCTTTATTTCATTAATTTGGTTTCCAGTGTTTTCTTTCATTCCTTTGACTTTCTCGTTCATTCCTTTGATTTCCTCTTTGACTTCTTTGAGCATACTTACAACCATTCTTTTGAAATCTTTCTCAGGCATTTCCTCTAACTCGTTCTCACTGGAGGCCATTTCTGATGCATTAATACTTCTGGTGGATTTATATTGTCTTGATTTTTTGTTTCTTGTTTTACAATGTATACATTTTAACATCTTGGGTTAATTTAATGCTTGGATTTTCTAGTTAGCTGCAATATTATTAGACGTATCAATCATTCTGATGTTATATATCTTCAGAGTTGGAGCTTAAGGTGCTAGGTGTAGCTCCTTAGATTCTCAGAGTATCTACAAATGTGACCCTTGATGTTGGGTTTGTTTGCTATGAGAGTATTCAAGTTGGCTGAGTGGAACATAGTATAGGCAGATTCTAAAATTTAACTAAACAATGTACACATTCAATGAAAAACAGCACAAAGTATTTATGCAAGAGTAGGTATTATGATAGCCAGATCCTCTTTACTCCCAATATTGATGTTGGATCTGAGGAATTGCATTCAGGATGGCAGGCTTCCCACAAGTACCTGTAATCTTTGAACCATCTCCCTAGCCATAAGAAATTCTGAAGTAAGGAGAATAGCTCCAATAATTTTGTTTCTATAGATAGGAAGATGCAAGAGAGTGCTTGCTTGTGAAGCCTGCAGGGCTGAGTTCAGTTCTTATGCCACTAAAATAAGGTAGATATAAAAAGTGGCACAAAGGAATGGAGATATGGCACAGTGGTTAAGATGCTTGCCTGCAAAGGCAAAGGACCCAGGTTCAGTTCTCCAGGACCCACTTAAGCCAGATGCACAAGGTGGCATATGTTTCTGGAATTCATTTACAGTGGTTGGAGGGAGGCCCTGACTCAGTGATTTCCTTTTTCATTCTCTGTCTCTATCTTTCTAAAATAAATAAATGAAAAGTTTAAAACGTGATGCCAGGGGTGGTGATGTACGCTTTTAATCCCAGCACTTGGGAGGCAAAGGTGGGCAGAGCGTGCTGAGTTCAAGGCTGCCTTGAGACTACATAGTTAATTCCAGATCAGCCTGGACCAGGTGAGGCCCTGCCTTGAAAAACAAAAAAGATTAAATCAAAAAGTGACACACGTGTCTACTGTTCATTTCCAGCTGTAAGAACCCCTAGCATGTCATTACACCACACACACACACGCACGCACGCACGCACACATGCGCGCGCACACACACGCACACAATGTTTTAAATACTAGTTTCATGCTGACCTTTGGCAGACATGGAACAGTAATTGGGGAAGCAAGGAGCACCCAGTGAGTGTTGGTGGGGAGCTTCCTGCAGAACATGACCACTACAAGCTGTTAAACTTACCTATCTGACTGACAAAACACCACTGTATCTTTAAGGTTCACAGACATGGAGATAGTAAATGTGAGGAGGTTGCATGGGATGTATTGAAATATGAACCGGATGTTTAATGTTTTAGGAACTTCACCTCCTCTTCAATAGTGGGTTCAGGAATGTGGGAGCCCTTTTTAAGATACCAGTTTTAAAGAACTTGAGAGGGAATGTCTGTGGTATACAGTGCTGGATTACTACTTTCCCTGTGAATATGATCTAATAGTTGTTCAAAAGTCAAAAAGTACCAGGTACATGTTAACATTAATAAACAAGTGGGTGTTTGTTGCCAGATGACCAGAGGGATTGTATTTTTATGAAATTAATTTTTTTTGATAGTTTTGAGGCAGGGTCCCATTCTAGCCCAGGTTGACCTGGAACTCATTCTATAGTCCCAGGCTGGTCTTGAATTCACAACGATTTTCTTACCTCTCTGCCTTCTGAGTGCTGGGATTAAAGACATGTGCCATCATGCCTAGCTTGTAATTAATTTTCCGGATAAAATATGTATCACTTTTACATCATAAATTTTCTATTATGGAGGTTTTTTAAAGCAGATTTTCTTTTTTAATTAATTTTTATTTATCCAGTTTGGGTGAGGGTGTGTGTGTGTGTGTGTGTGTGTGAGAGAGAGAGAGGGGGGATGGGGAGAAAGAGAGAATGGGTGCTCCAGGGCATGCATCCATTGCAAACAAACTCCAGACACATGAACTCCTTTTTGCATTTGGCTTATATGAGAACTGGTTAATTGAATCTGGGTCCTTAGGCTTCAGAGACAAGTGCCTTAACCGCTAAGTCATTTCTCCAGCCCTGAAGCAGAATTTGTATGAATGAAACATGACAGGTTGTGTTTTGTTTGCAGGAGACCTCTTCCTTTACCTGTCCTGTACTGATGCATGTATGTGAAAGCTATGGTGTCTCATTCATTGTCATCTAGACTTTTTGAATCCCCTGGGAAATCTTCACTCTGTTACATCAGTTGCCAATAGTCATGTAGTAACTCTGTTTTTTCCTGTCTCATGAGCCTCTGCACTGATTTTCACAGTGGCTATACCAGTTTATATTGCCATCAATAATTGAGGAGAATTCTTCTTTCCCCATACAAGCATTATTTTTTTTTCTTTTCTCTTCTCTTCTTTTCTCTTTATCTTTCCTTCTTTTGTTGTTGTTGTTTTTTCTAGGTAGGGTTTCACTGTAGTCCAGGCTGACCTGGAATTCACTATGTAGTCTCAGGGTGGCCGTGAACTCATGGAGATCCTCCTACTTCTGCTTCCTAAGTGCTGGGATTAAAGGCATGTGCCACCATGCCACCATGCCCGGCCCTTTCATTTGTCTTCTTTAACCCCCCCTTCCCCCCAGATAAGGTCTTACTCTAGCCAAGGCAGACCTAGAACTAACTCCATAGTCTCAGGCTGGCCTTTAACTCGTGGCATTCCTCCTACCTTCACCTCCCAAGTGCTGGAATTAAAGGCATATGTCACCATGTCTGGCTTGTCATTTGATTTGTTTTCCTTTCTCTTTTGTTTTTTAAAGTATGGTCTTATTGTAGTCTAGGTGGACCTGGAATTCACCATGGAGTCACAGGTTGGCCTTGAACTCACAGCAGTCCTCCTACCTCTGTCTCCTGAGTGCTTGGGTTAAAGGTCTGTGCCACCATGCCAGGGTCATTTGATTTCTTCATCATAGCCATTTTGAGAAAAGTAGGATGGAATCTCAAAATTGTTTAAATTGCATTTTCCTTACTGATAAATGTGTTCCACATCTTTTCTTTAGATATTCATTGGCTTTTTGTATTTCTGTGTATTTTTTTTTAAATGTTTAATTGTTTCCAAGAAGGGGGAGGGTAGGCATGCGAGGCTGTCTAGCTACTACAAACTCCAGGTGCATGTGCCACTTCGTGCATCTGAATTTACATGGGCATTGGGGAACTGAATGCAAATCATTGGGCTTTCAGGCTTGGCAAGCAAGCAAGCTCTTTTTAACTGCTGAGGCATTTCTCTGTGTCATTTTTATGTTTTAGCTGTATTATCTACAATTATCTAAACACTGCTATTCCCCCTATTTCAGGTTCTGCCCATCAATACTAAGTCTGATATTGCAGCAAGTCTGTGCATACACTTAATATTTGGTGTTAAAAAGTTGGCTTCAACATTTTGTTGTATAAAAATTATATGGCTTAATCACTTTCTCTATACTAAAGGTAGCTTGCTTTTCATAATTGAAGAATATTTGCCTAGTAACAATTCAGGTAAAGTTTCTGCTGTACTCCTTTCATAGAGGAGGGTCCCACTTCAGGATCTTCTGTGCACTGTGGGAATGAGGGGAACATCAACTCCAAGACCTCAAGGGTCCAGATTTGAGGGCTGGTGGGGGGGGGGGTGAGAGGGTGAGTTACCTGGCCCCAGAGCCTCAGTGTATAGAAAGAGGGCATTATCTGGACAGATGGCTCCACAATTAGGAATCTTTTCTGTGGAATCATGATAATCTAAGGATGCCCAAGAGACCATTTGAGCTGTGTGGTGATTTGATTCATGTGTCTTCCATGAACTCAGGTATTCTGAATGCTTGTCTCCCCAGCTGATGGTAATTGGAAATTCAAACCTCCTGGAAGTGGTTTATTGTGGGCAGTGGGCTTATGGGTATGACAAGTTTCCCCTTGTCAGTGTTTGAAAAACTCTCCTGCTGCCATTGTCCCCCTCATGTTGGCCAGGGGTGATGTCCACCCTCTGCTCATGCCATCGTTTTCCCCTGCTTTCATGGACCTTCCCCTTGAGTCTGTAAGCCAAAATAAACCCTTTTATCCCAAAAGCTGCTCTTGGGTGGGTGATTTTTATGCCAGTAATATGAACCTGACTACAACAGTAAAGTTGGTACCAGGGAGTGGTGTCATTTGCTTTGGCCTTTTGGAGCTGATTTTCAAGACGAATGTGGAAGGATATGAAACCTTGGTCTAAAAAATGCCTTTCAGTGCTGCATGTACAGCTTGATGGACGCTTCTGGTTACAGTTGAAAGACCTGAATGCAGTAAGAACTATGGAAGGTGAGATTTGACTTATGAGAGTGAGAAAGAGCTTTGTGTGGACTGGGCTACAAACAGATTTTGTGAGAGGCTTGCTGTTATGTTCCTGTCCTAAGAGTTTGAGCAAGGTTGCTTTGCATAGAAATGAATGGGTGTGAGTCGAGGGATATGGCACCGAAATGAAATCATTGTGTGGAAACTGCTGCCTGCTCAGCTGCAGTTATACAAGGTTACAATCTTTGAGATTGGGTAAGCTGACCTGCATTGGGGCAACAGGAAGATAGTAGACTCTTGAAGGGGTCTGAGTGCTCAAGGACTATCCTGTTCTTCAATGTCTGCTTTAATCCCCTCTGAATTAACAAATTGGTACTCTACCTGATATTATGGAGTATAAGAAATGCATTAAAGAGAGAGTTGTTGAATTTAGAAGACAGTCTTGTACTTTGGAAATGGCCATGGGCAGTGTGAAGTAGGCTTGCTGGATGCCTGCATGGAGATGAGATGAAGCCATGAGGATGGAACTTACATTCCAGTGGAGACCCAGTGGAGATGCCAGGACCAGGAGATGGCTGCCAAGGAAAGCTGACTGTGAATAGCCTAGCTGGAGGGGCTGAATTGGAACTCCAGAGACTTGTTGCTGCTTAGAGTTATATGACCTGGAAATTTGTCACTGGCTAGAGTTGTTGAACTTGGTGCTACAGAGTTTGATGTTTGCCCTGGTTGTTTTAAATCTTGTGTTGGATATTTCTTTGCTGTGCCCAGTGCCATCTTTTGCAGTGTGAGTATGCATTCAGTGTCATTATGGGTTTTGGGGAGATTTTTTTGTGTGTATTATGGCTCAGTTAAAAGACATTCCTTACAACGTGCTCCTCTAGACACAAAATGGCCAGGATATCCATGACCTCACAATGCCTGACACTACCTACTCAAGACAATCATAATAGGAGAAAAAGATCGTGACATCAAAATAACAGAGAGCCTGATTGAGAAGGGGAGGGGATATGATGGAGAATGGAGTTTCAGTGGGGAAAGTGGGGGGGGGGGAAGGGAGGGAATTACCATGGGATATTGTTTACAATCATGGAAGTTGTTAAGAATAAATAAATAAAATATTTTTCAATATTAAAAAGGACCTTGGACTATGTGGGTGTTTCAGCATCATTAGGATTGATAAAAAATGGGGACTTTCAAAGTTACTGAATGCATTGAATTTTACATCATGTGTGGTTATCAGTTTATGGGGGTCAGGGCCGAATGTGATGGTTTGATTCATGTGTCCCCTATAAATTTAGGTGTTCTGAATGCTAGTCTCCCCAGCTGATGGCAATTGGAAATTAAAGCCTGCTGGAGGTGGTGTGTTGTTGGGGGTGGGCTTATGGATGTTATAGCCAGGTTCCCCATGCCAGTGTTTGGCACACTCTCCTGTTCTGTTGTCCCCCTTATGATGGCCAGGGGGTGATGCCCACCTTCTGCTCAAGCCATCTTGTCCCCCTGCCATCATGGACCTTCTTGAGTTTATAAGCTAAAATAAACTGTTTTCCCCTCAGAGCTGCTCTTGGTGGGGTCAATTTTTCTTTTAAAACTAAAAGTATAATTCATCTGTCGGTCAGGCAGGAATTCCAGGTTGATAGCATTGGGAAAAAGAAAGGGTTCCAACAAGACAGGGAAAGTGCTTTGGGGAGGGGAGTATAAATTATAATGTCACATACATATGTGTCAATTTAATTCTACTGTCAACTTAATCATGTCAGGAATTAACAGGCACATTTCTTAGGGTGGAGTTATGTGGGTATTTCCAGGAATGATTAAGGTACATATTAATAATTTCCCCAGAGTTGTCAGCCTATATAAAAAGAAGCCTCCCACCCCCAATAAAAAACAAACAAACAAAAAAAAAAAACCTTTGGTCTGGTTCCCTTTACTCCTCAATGGTACTTGAATCTACCTTGTTCATCAACATCAGAACTCTGCTTCATCAGCCTTCCACCATGGACAAGACCATCAGTTCCCCAGGAATCCTCTAGACCTCCAGTGCCAGAGTGGGACTGCTGAGGCATCCGGCCTCGTGCACTGGGCAGCAGCAGAGTTCTGACTCTCTAGTGTGCAGACAGTCATTGTTGGACTACCAGTAATCTAATCTTACAAAAAAATCTCCCTGTAATATATACACATTCTATGGATTCACCTCCCATACAGAACCCTGACTAATATTGATTATGGTGCCAGGAGTGGTTCTAGAAAATAATTTCAAGCTTGAAGTTTGTGAGTGGGCTTGTTGTTAACTGTTTCTGGCTGTCCAACTGTAATGCCACTAAACACTCCCTCCTGCCTCATGGAGATTCATAAACATTAACCACTTGCCTGCAAACATGTATCCCCTTTTGTCTCTTTTGTTTTTGTCACTGTTTCTATGTCTGCAATGGTCAAGCATTAAAAGAGAATGCTGGATCATGTCTGTCCCTTGGACAGTATGTTCCATTCTGTCTGGCAGCTACCCACAATGTTCATCTAGTTGTGTTCGGAGCCCTCATTTAGCCCTGATCAAGCCCTGACTCTAAGGAGGGTACACTGTGACACAGCAAGCCTGACTTCAACCTAAGCTCTATCAGCAAGTTTAAGCTTCCAGACAGAGGTTCAGGAAGACAGCAGGGTGGTTAGTGTCATGGTTGTCTGTAGGCTCAGTCGAGCACTGAAGGAGCAACAATGTCACACGGGGAGCTGTGGTGGTGTCTTTGTGGGCAGGCACTAGAGTCCTTGTAAACCATCCATGTGGAGTGTGGGGCATGGTGTGATTGGAGAGGGCATAGTGTGTTGGGACACAGGAAGGTGATTTCTCCAGGTACACTGAGGCAAGTTGAACTGAAGAAACTTTTGTCTAGCTGTTAGGAGGGCCCTCTCGCATCTGCCCCAGTGTTTCCTGGACTGAAGCCCTGAGTGTGGAGTCAGGGATCTTAGCCCACCCAGCCTCAGGCTCCCTGAGCAGCTGTGTCAACTCTGGACTTGTGTCATATGTACAAATCTCTGTGAGCTCTCTCTTTCTGAATCTTTATGAGTGTCTCTGCCTGGTCCAGTCTAACTGATTGTGCTTTACTGTCTTTTGTTACTGCTGTCACTGGCCAATCTTTTTCTTGTGTCTTTTCATGCAATTCTTAGTGGTGTTTCTGGAGGGGTGGCTTATGTAGAAGCACTGAATGTGTCTCTCCTTGTGGGATTCTTATTCACAGCCCGAGCCTTTGAGCATAGATGGTGGCTGGGAAATTCCAGATGCATATAACCAGTCTTGGAGCAAGAGGTGCTGAGAAGGCCAGAAACAGAGGGAAACAGATAAGAGGCACAGACAGACCAGAAGACCATGATTAGAGCCTGAATCACCCAGAACTTGAAGGGTTCATGCCTTTTCCCGCAGATATACTGCTACATTGAGGAAGGTAACAAGTCATCAGTCCTGGGAACAGGGATCAAGTGTCCTGTAGCTAAGGAGGCAGAGAAGAGGTGCCCTCCTCCTGTCCCCACCATTAAGCGAGGTACTCACAACACCAGGCTCTCAAGATTTTCCTTGATGTACAAAGTGGTGTATGGATGTGGAGTTTGTGGAGGCAAGAGACCCTGGCACTACCATACATAGGAACACTCAGTCTCCCTCTACAAAGGATGTAAGACAGGGAGAATGCAAAGAAAAGAGGGAGAGACAGGGCAAGAAAAGGAAATGGAGAAGATAATTTTGGGTTATCAAAGACAAAAAACAAAACAAAAGATGCAAAAGGCAAAATTGTAGTAATTCCCCAGTTTCATCGAAAGTGTACAAAATATTTGCAGAAAAATGAACATTGTTTTAGAGGACTATAAGATTATTAAATCCTAAAGAGGAGAGTAGGGGCAGAAATTAATAACTGTAGTTTTAAAAAAAAGCTAAACCCAGAGGGCAGGGGAAATATGCAGGTGCCCAGCAGTTTCCTTGACCTGTGTCAGCATGTACCCCAGAAGGTCAAGTCTCCATTGCTTAGTTTGCCTCTGGGGGTTTGTATCTCTGACTGTCTATATCTGAATCTGCCATCTTTCTGTCCCAGAATCTGTTACTTTCTGTGACAGACTGAATATAGTTGTGAATGTGTCTTATCCCCTGCGTCTGATGTCACTGGGTCATCTTCCCTAATGTCTCTGTGTGTCTCAACACTTCTTTCCCATGAGGCATTGTGTTGTGACTTGATTTATGCTTCTTTTTTGGGTAACCTATGCAAAACACATAGCTTTCACCTCAAAGGAAATAATAGATAGTTTATTAGAGAGCCAAATGAGTGACCATGTCCGAGGAACACAGATTTACATTACCCCAAATTCTATGTTCCAACGTGTTAACAATTTTGTGAAGGTTTTATACTTACAGATCAAAAGAAAGTCATAAATCAAGAGACTTTTCACATACCTTGGCTGACCATTGTGGTTTCTGACCACACTGGGGCTGCTGCACATCGTTTTACCGGGACGTCCAGGCAAATGCAGAGCAGGGTCTTGAGTGGCTGTGAGTGTGACAGGAAAAAACACCTGGGAGACTGTGTCAGAGCACAGCTCGGTTGGGGGAATTGGCCTATAAGCATTCATGTAGTGGCAGGAGAAGGTATGGGGTACAGGTCACAGGGGTATTCGCTCTGTGAGGCCTGCTGGTGAGTGGTAAAAGGTCTCATGGCCTTGGGGAAACTGAAGCCTAAGTCTTAGTGGGATGTCCAGGTGCCCCAGGTGGGAGGAGGGGGCGGTCTCATTCCTGCTGTTCTTGAGGTAGATTAGCAGAGTCTAGGTTGCTGCAACCTCCTGTGGCCTGGGGCCCTCGGCTGTGCCTGACAGCTCAGGCCTGCTTAAACATCCAGCAGCCTGGGGCTCAACTGTGCCTGACAACTCCCCACTTGTTTTCGTAGTGGAGCAGTATCGTCACATTGAGTGAGATTTTTATAGTCTGTTGCACGTCTAGACAGAGCTACATGTTGCAGAAGGATCTGATAGGTAGTAACCTCAGCAATATTAGTTATCTGTTGTCTGAAAAATTAATGAGGCAGAGGGCCACAAGTAACAGGGTTTCCAAAGCAAGGAAGGTGCCAAGGAAGGGGAGAAGCCAAGTGACTAAGTGGTTAGAGAACCTGGTGCTGGGGTCCTCAGGGTTATAGTGGTAAAATAGCTCCTTGCATAGTTTCTGGAAAGTTTTAACACTTTTTTAAACAAATTTGATTCATTAACAAAAAAGAAAAAATCTTCCAAGACCATACATATTCCCCCATGTTCAGCAGTGATGAGGTCTAAAGCTGTACAGTTTTGGAGTACCACACCTGTGAGAAAGTTTAATTGTCTCTGAAGAGACTTCAGGCTGTTGTGGTTGATATCATTGCCTGGTCAAGCTTGTCCCAGAACTTCCCTGTGAGGTGGTTCGTTGGACAAGGGTGGCTCCTGCAGCACTGGTGGCACCCAGGGCCAGCATCATGGTGAAGCCACCAGTAGAGGGATGGAAATCTCTCTCGGTTGACAGAGGTGGAGGTTGTAGGCTGCTGCTGCTTCCTCATAGAGATGCACCTGTGGAACAATCAAGACTGGGGAACAATAAGTGGGAGAGGAAACACATAGGAGAGTGAGTGTCATGACACAAGTCGTCCTGGTTATGGAAATATTAAGGAGGAATTCAGCTCCTGTTGGCTTGGAGCTGGACAGGCAAAAGGCAAAGAGGGGAATATCAGTAAGGTGGGGTTGGTAATTGTGCATTGTAGATGTGGGGTATTTAAGGGTTGCATTAATAGGGACCTTGGTTAGCAGGGGATGGATACACAAAAGAAGCAGTTAGAAGCATTGGGGTGGCTAATAAGGGAGAGAAGTCAGCCATATATTGGATATAAGGTGTCCAGATTATGGTGGCTTGCATTTTTTTCCCATCAGTTGTTTCTTCTGCAAAAGAATGTTGTGGTGAGTAAGAACCGGGTGGGAACCAGGGACAAGCTGTCTAGAGAGAGACATATGAAGGCCATTGGAGGATGATAGTGAGAGGCCATGAGCATAAAGTTTTCCTGTCACCACCCACCCACCAGCATTCATCCGAGGGGTCTAATATGGAGAGTATACATTGTCTTTACTGGTGGTTGGTGAAGAGAGTATCTCCCCCTCTACAGAGCTTATTTGCAATGACACAGTGTTTGTGTGGCCACCCCCCATAATATTCCTGGTTTGCAAGGCACTCTTCTCTCTTGATGATAGGCAAAGCATGAAAAAGCTTGATTAGCACAGGGTATAGAGTTAGGAAAGACAGGAAAGCTGACAGTGGTATGGCAGCCCTGAATGGGGCAATGTCCTATGCTGATGATTTTATTGACCCCTTGATAGCCTCTTGGGCCTGAAAATGCCATTGGAAAGTATTAGGGGGAGGGCCAGCGAGAGAGGCATTTGTATTGGAATGTAAGATTGTAAAAACCACCAGCAAAATAGCAGAGAAGGATGCCTGTAGTGGGCATATGGCTTTGGCTGCGTCGTCAAGCTCATTAATGTCCCTCCAGTAGACTCCATTTTTCCTGCTTAAGTTGATGTTCACAGGGGTGGCATTTCCTCTTGTTTCCTCCATCCTTGATTGGTCAATGTCAGGTGGGCCATCTTTTTGGTCCTTTCCATATTCTGTCTAAAGGATCTTGCCACCACACCAGGATGGGAGGGCCAGTCTCTGTTTTATGCCAGTGGAGGGAGATGGGAAGGGGGTATTGGGAGCTTTGTATATATCGAAAATGTTTAAGGTAGTCAGGGCCATGGCCCACTGAAGATTGGGTGGGTAGGTATTGGGCTGTTGTTTTTTTTAAGTTGGGCTTTTGAGGTTTGTTGGCCTTGTGGATTATGTGAGATTCTCGTATGGTGAGCAATGTTCCATTGTATGTTAAAGGCTTTGAATGAAGAGCTAGTAAGGGCCAGGCCTTTATCACTTTTTATTTGATGGGGGAGGCCCATGATGGCCAATGGTGGAGAGCATGTCATGCTTGAGTTTTTTTGAGCGCTCTCCTGTTTGTGCTGTGGCTCATATAAGTTGGAACTATGTATCTATTGTTACAAAGACATATTTTTTATGGCTGAATTGGGGGATGTGGGTGCCATCAGTCTGCCAAAGAGCATTAGCCTTGAGGCTTTGAGGCTTAGTGACTATTGTTTGAAGGACAGGTGTTATTAGTGAAGCACAAGAGTGGCAAGTTTTTAATATGTGTTGCAATTGTTTTTCAGGGATCAGAGGGAAGTGTTTGTAATCCCTTAAGTTATGTGAGTGTTAGCATGGAAGTTTTTTGCTTCCTCAAAGGTGGCCATGAAGATGTCTGTTGAGCCTCCATAGCAGGCAAACTAGCCTGCTAATGTGTTCCCTTTGTTCGGGGGGACAGGTTAGGGGCTGTGAGATCTTATGTGTTGTACAATTGGGGTGGGGGAGGGTTCTTTTGCACATGAGATTAGAAACTTTTATCAGCAGTGGTGAAAGAGGGTTTTCATCTAGCTGGATATGTGAGTGGGTGAGCCAGGGTAGCAAGCTAATGACATAAATGCCATCTGAAAAAAGACTGAAGGGGCCCTTCCCACTAGGAGTGCCAGAGAAATAGCGAACAGTTTCTTGTATTGTGGGGATCTTCCAGGAAGCTCCTCAAGGTGGATGGTGGGAGGCTGGTCTCCTGGGTAGTAGAGGACGATAGCTGCTCCCCTTTTCCCTCTGTAAAACTGGGGGGCAGGGCTGCTCCAGGGATTGGTCTCTTGACAAAAGGTGGGGTGGAAGCCATGTTAAAAGAGGTATTGCGAGCTGGAGAGATGGCTTAGTGGTTAAGCGCTTGCCTGTGAAGCCTAAGGACCCTGGTTCAAGGCTCGGTTCCCCAGGTCCCACGTTAGCCAGATGCACAAGGGGGCGCATGCGTCTGGAGTTCGTTTGCAGAGGCTGGAAGCCCTGGTGCGCCCATTCTCTCTTTCTCCCTCTACCTGTCTTTCTCTCTGTGTCTGTCGCTCTCAAATAAATAAATAAATAAATAAATAATTTAAAAAAAAAGAGGTATTGCAGGGATCCATTTTTCATTAGGGTAGTGGTTGTCAACTTGACCAGTGAAACCTATTAGGCTGGTTGAAAATTGGGAATTCTTTCTCAACATTCATGGGATATCAGAGAGGGAGAAGGGGGTTATGGTAACATCAGGTTCCTTGCCTAAAGTGGAGGGCCCAGTCCCTCCCGGATTTGATCATGGCCACAAGGACATCATTTTCTGTCATTATTCTTGGGACACCATTGACAGAGGTGGATCCTCTGAGATTGATACAATGCTCAAATGATGGTCAGGGAGGAATTAAATCTCATGAGTTGAATTGGCTTGTCTGGCAAGTATCAGGCAAGGGACTTATCAGAAAGCCTGTTACTGAGTTTTGTTAATTTATGTTTTGCTTTAGAGCTCAGGGAGTAGGGGGAGGAAGTGTCTTTGTTACCTTTTAACATATCAAATAAGGGTTGTAAATCACTGGTGGGAGCCATGATCAGAGCCAGTTGAGGTTTCCCAGAAAGCTCTGAAGTGAAGCCAGTGTGGTCTTCTGGGGAAAGGAGAGTATGGGTTTAAGAGGTCAATCAGAGTTGAGGGAGAGTTCTGTCCCTAGGAAAGTTATGGATGGGATAACTTGGACTTTATTTGGGGCCACTTTGAACTGTGCCTCAGTAAGGGAAGGTATTAATTGATTCCTTTTTCAGCTGGTGAGGTAGAGGAGTTTGTCCTTACTAGGATGTCATCCATGTAATGATAGATAGATATTAAGACCCCAGTCTAAGTGTGGTTTTAGTTTCACAGCAACTGTCTCTTGGCATATAGTGAGGGGTATTGGCCATACCTTGTGGCAGAACCATTCATTCAAAGCATTTGGCTGGCTCTGGACCATTGACAGAGGGGGTTAAGAATGCAAAACATTGTCGGTTTCAGGGTTGCAGGGTATAGAAAAGAAACAATCCTTGATGTCAATAGCAAGGAGTGGGTGTTGGCTAAGATGGCTGATACAAGGGGCAGTTCCCTTTGAGGGTGCCCCAGATGAGCATAGCTTTATTGATGGCCCTGATATCTTGTAGTAAACTCCATCTTCCTTAGCCCTTTTGAATTATGAACATGGAGTATTCCATGGGCTCTGTGAGGGGCGGATGTGATTAAGTTGGAGGAGTTCTGTTACTAACTGGTTTAAGATTTCAAGTTTCTCCCTTGGCAGAGACCACTGTTTGACCATCGTTGGCTCATCAGAGAGCCATTCTAGGGAGTTTTGTATTTAACAGTGGCTTTTAGGATTGAGGGTGACACCAGTGAAGGTACCTCTCATAGTCTATCTCAATGCAGTCTCCCTCTATATTGCTGGCAATGATTATATCTAGGGCCTCAAGGATGTCCCTTCCCAGCAGGTTAGTTGTTACATCAGCCACTGCCAATCTAAAAAGACCTATTGTTCCATCCAGGTCCTTCCATTTAATACCTCCTTGGAGGCATTCATCACTCTAGAGGGCTTCCCATTGAAGGAATAGGGGGTCTAGGCAATGGAAACTGGCAGATATCACACCAGTTCTGTGGGCGGGGGGTTAAGGGAGCCCTGTAGGCTCTGGAGGAGGGACTTACTCCGTGGCACAAGGATCCCATCCTCCCTGACTGCCTGTCTGACTTCTTTAAGGTCATTAACCTGATATGGATATCACTGTAGGGGCCAAGCCCGTGTTGGTTGGACATTAACAGGAAAAGCTGTGACTCTTTGATTATATGTATTTGTACTGTTATGTTGGAGCTAGCATAGTTGTTTGATTGTCAATGAGAGAGCGAATGGAGAAGGGTCCTGGTCAGGGGAATTTATAATGTTAGGATTCTTTTGCCCCATGTAACATGAGTCCAGAGGGAGGAAGTCTGGATTGGGAGGTGGTTAGGATGGTAGAGTTGTGTAAGGAAGGGTGGGCATAGGGGAGTTTGGGGTAATTTTCTTTCCAATTTATTCTATAGCCTTTTCAAGGAACTGAGGTCTGCCGCTGATTGGTCCTCAGGACCAACCTCATCAAAGTCATTATCCAATTTTGGCATGGTGGTGGTCTTAGAAGGACCGATACATTGTCTAATAGCCTCTATAGTTGGGAGGAAAGAGAGACATGGGTTTCCTTTCTGAACTTCCTGTTCAAGAGAAGAGAAAAATGTCCTACTTTATTAGCACTGACATTTGTAACATATATTTGAGCCAAGTTGCTTCAGATTGTGTGTGTTCATTGCATTGGAGCTGCATGACATAGTGGCATGCACATACAGTGTGCTTATGTGGGTTCCCAACATAAGCCACAGTGAAGTTGACTGATGGAACATGATAGTTTGGTTGAATTCATTGTTTATAATATATTTAATTCTGAAATAATATTTGGTTATTGTTTGGTCATAATCCTGTCAAGTTTGCCATATTTATTATGATGCCAACTTTGATGATCAGATGCCATATGGAGTCAAAATCCACAACTTTATTAAGAGCTTATATTCCACTATTAGTATTAGCAATTGAACCCACGGCCTTGCATCTTCTGGGCAGGCAGTGTAACACAATGTTACGCCACAGGCCATAACATATGCCTTTCCATTCTCTTGTATTTTCATTTAAAAAACAAACAAACAAACAAACAAAAAGCCTTATTTTCTTGAATTTCTACAGCAAGATACAGTTATTGTATTTGCCTTAAGTCTTTTCTCCCACAGTATAGCATATAAACTTTGTGCTTATTGAATAAGTCCCTGCAAAGATACATATAGAAGAGTGAAGTCCAATTTTGTATTTCCTCTTGGGTTGAACAGAAATATCTCATTATAGGAGCTGGTGTCATTTGAAGATGTCACTATGGAGTTCACCTGGCAAGAGTGGCAGCACCTGGATGTTATTCAGCAAAACCTGCAGCTATTTTGAAATACAAATGTAAGTGTTACTAATTTAGAATGGTGTTAAGCATCACAACAAGTTACTTCTTAATGCACCCATTTAATTCTAACCATGCTCATTCTGTCTCCTATTTCCTCTACCCATTTTCCATATTCTAATTACTTGTTTTATTTTCTAACTCTGTTATGTAAACTTGGACCTGTATAATGAGAACATGCCAGATTTTTGTTTTTGTGTTTGTCATATTTCATATATATCCTATGAATGTCCTGGGTAGAAATAAAATAACATCTATTTACACCAATTATAAAGGGATTTGGGATGGAGAGATGGCTTAGTGGTTAAGCGCCTGCCTGTGAAGGCTAAGGACCCCGGTTCAAGGCTCAGTTCCCCAGGTCCCACGTTAGCCAGATGCACAAGGGGGCACACACATCTGGAGTTCATTTGCAGTGGCTGGAGGCCCTGGCACATCCATTCTCTCTCTCTCCCTCTATCTGTCTGTCTGTGTCTGTCGCTCTCAAATAAAAAAATAAATAAAAAGTGAACAAAAAAAATATTAAAAAAATGAAGGGATTTAATAACCCCAAAATTCCACCTTGGTGAATGAGTTTATTGGGTTACTTAAAAAGCAAAGACTTCTATGATACACATTTTTACTGGCCAAACAACAAAACAAAATCAATCAATCTCTTATCTATCTACATGTTCCCAATGGGAATATCAAGTGTGAAATGTATGGTATTTATTTCTGGTTGTTGAATATACTCTATTTGCATTATCACAGGTCTATGTAACTGTTGCAGCATCCTTTTTTTTTTTTTTTTCTATTGTGCAGAGCATCATGGCTAACATTTTTCTTATATTTAGTTATTTGAGAGAGAGGGAATGAGGGGGAAAGAGAGAGAGAGAGAGAGAGAGAGAGAGAGAGAGAGAGAGAGAGAGAGAGAGAGAGAGAGAATGAATATGAAGTACCAGGGCATCCAGCCACTGCCAACTAACTCCAGACATATGTGACCCCTTGTACATCTGGCATATATGGGTCCTGTACACTCAAACCAGGATCCTTTGGCTTTGCAGGTAAATGCCTTAACCACTAAGCTATCTCTCCATCCCAGCTTTCTTGATTTTATTGATATGACTGTTTGGAAAGTTTCTTGGAGGTCAATAGAGCTGTTTTGATTTAAGATGATGGCAGTCTTTTCAGAACCAGAGGAAATAGATATATTCACATAACGTCCTACACTTATATTCATACCGCCATTTTTAAAGTTTTCTTTTGATTTGGATACTGGATATCAGTCTACCCTACGTTATCCTGGTGTGTACTCTGTAGTCAAGGCTGTCCTCAATATCTTAGTGATTCTCCTACCTCGGATTTCCACTTGTTTGTGGTAAAGGAGTATGCCATCAAACCTGACTATATTTCTTCTTCGAGTTTTTTTTTTTTTTTTCTATATATAACCATTTCACTTATAAAGAAGCACTTTTTTCTAGTCTTGTGGTTTATATGGACTTTGTTTACTCCCCTTATCATATATCTTTATCCCTTTTTTTATTTTATACTTTCAACTGAAATTAGAGGTTTATGCATCCTGTACAAGTGCTTTATACCAAACTATTTTTCATCACTAATACTTCACTAGTGTATTGTAATAGAGTGATGGGTAAGTATATCATCTGTTGTTTTTTTTTTTTAAGAGAGAAAATAATTTCAGTGTTGCCCAGTGATTATAATGGCGGTAATCTGTTACGTATAACATTATTTGTTACATTATAGTCCTGTATTGACTTATGGAGAAATTTTTAAATTTGTATGTTTTAATGTGTGTCTGTATATGCATGTGTGTGTGCATACTCAGTGACTCTTCAGATTATTTATATTTAATTTGTTTGCTCTTGAGCTTATTGTTATGTACATTTACTTACTTTAGGACCATTCTTATAAACCCAGCGGCCATTGCTTCCTTATATTTTTGCAATTTTTTAACTTGCCTGAGTTAGTTTTAAATAGTAATACAATTTTTGCCTCTGCTTTATAAATTTAGTTGTGAATATTCTTTGCTAGTTTACATTTTTAAAAACAATTAATTATTTGACCAGGGGTGGGGGGAGATAAGAAGTGTGCTCTGGCCTGCAGCCACTCCAAACTCCAGATGCATGCACCACCTAGGACATCTGGCTTATGTAGGTACAAGGGAATCCTACCTAGTTCTTTTGTCTTTCTGGACAACTTCTTTGACCCCTAAGCTATCCCCCCCCAGCCCCCTTTTTACCTTTTTATTCATTTCTTTAGTTGAACTCTTTGCCCATAATCTTTCTCTATTCTTATTTTTATGACCACTTTCTCTTTGTTCCACCTATCAGTAATGTCAGTTGTCTTTGTAGTTTCATTATATGCCCCTTTCATTATGCTCTATTCATTAAATGTTATTTTCAAATCATTGTTTAAGCCTTTTATTCCAGAATTTATGAGTCTGAGGTAGAAGGACCTAGGGCTATAGCATCTGTTCATTGTTAACCTAAGCTAGAGTGAGTCCATATCATATAAAATTCCCCCCCCCAAAGTCATTTTTTCTATATCATGTTGTTCAATGTCACTTGAGGGAAATATTCTAGTTAATGAGCACCAGGAGTATAAACTTCCTCTAATATAACTTTGCAGTTCACCTAGTAGAGATAAGTTATAGAAATTCAGCTTTTATATTACAAGAGTTCAATTGATATTGCATTTGGCAAACTTTGCACATTATTTCCCAATTGCAGGGAACTGTATGACCGAACCAGATTTGATCTTCAAGTTGGAGCATGGATTTGCACCGTGGACTATAGTAGAAAGCTCAGTTCACAGACTTCCAGGAAAGTAAATGTGTATTTCTAACATGGGTCAATGAGATGAGAACTCAAAAGGAATTGTCATGATAAATGATATTACTGTGAATCTGACACCTGTTGTGACATGGAGACAGCTCGTGACATTAAAGAATGCATAAATGGGCTGGAGAGATGGTTTAGTGGTTAAACACTTGCCTGTGAAGCCTAAGGATCCCGGTTCGAGGCTCGATGCCCCAGGACCCACGTTAATCAGATGCACAAGGGGGTGAACACATCTGGAGTTTGTTTGCAGTGGCTGGAGGCCCTAGCATGCTCATTCTCTCTCTATTTTTTTCTCTCTTTCTCTGTTGCTGTCAAATAAATAAATAAATAAATATAAAACAAAATTTTTAAAAAAATGCATAGATGATCTTGGAAAATATTGTGTTAGCTATAGCACTGAATTCTTGCTCGACCATTTTCTGTTTGTTTTAGTATAACAGTGCCATTGGTCACTTTCTCTGCTGTAACCAAATGTTTAGAAGATACAACTTATTGAGGAAAAATATTCAAGTACATAATTTTATAATGGTGGTTGTCCTTACAATGCTGACACAAATAAAGTGTTTAACATAATTATATTGACAATCCCCTGTGAAATTTGGAAGTAAATAAGAGAGCATCAGAGATTCCATGATAAGGTATTAGAACCCTTTTGTGCAGTGTACATGAGAAGAATGTAGGTAACAAAAGGATATTATATTTGTGAAATATAGGAAGTATATCAGGGATTTAAAAAGAGAATTTGGGAGTTTGAAGAAAAGAAAACCTGAATGGCAGTACAAATAAAATTAAAAGATAAAAATAAACAAATAAATTTATTAAAAAAAAAGAAATAGTCCATCTCATCTTCTAAATAAAAATACAATATAAAACCACAGGTATAACATGAGACCCACAGTACACAGAGCTCTTGCCAAAAGAGCAATATCTTTACTGTCATGAGAAACATGGGTCTCTTGCAGGGGGTAATTTACAGATTCTGATCAGTATGGCTGTCACTCAGTGTGTAACAACAGATTCACTTTAGAGAAATGCTAGAAGTAAATACTTGAAAATATTGGAACCTGAAAACATGGATAATCCAGGTTGTCCATACACATTATGTGTGGGAAATGGACACAAGAAGAAATAGTCAATCTGGCAGGACCAATTGGAGAATTGCATTAGGGAGGACCATTGTAGAAGTTTTGTTGGTACTGTCCTTCATGGTGAAGAATCATATTGCTTATTGATATTTAAAATGTCGGGAATGTTAAGCCTATATTGACTATTTTGTTTGGCTTTTAGACATTCATTATATCATCACATGTTTAGGTATAACATTGATCTGAAAATTATGATCCCAGTTAAATAATGTAGGTGGATCCTTCCCCTTACCAGATGTAGTTGATTTTAGCTTGGGTACTTACATCCCTGAATTGAGCTGAGTCATCTATTCTGTTTTTTCTCTGTGATACACAATGGCGGTACTTTGTATTTTTGCCTATACTTGCAATAAGCGTAGGACTCTACCTATTATGTCAATGTCAAAGGTTTCTAGTAGGTTTTGTCATCAGTGTCTATGTACCACTAACTTCAACATGAACAAGGAATGATTACACCACTCTCCAGATGAAACACCATTATTTATGCAAACAACCATTTGGAAATAGAATATATGTGTTTTCCAATTCATTCTTTTCTCTTTATTTTCCAACAATTTTTCTGCATTGCTAGGTTTCTCTTCACTTTATTCCATATTGTGATGATTTTCATATTCATATTTTAATATTCTTATCTTTATTTTAATTACTATTATTTTGCTATCATATTCTAATGTGATTTCTTTTTGTTGTTTCGCATGCAGCTTTCTTCTTTGCCATTTTTCTTCTCCTTTTCTCCTTCATTCAGAATAACAATGATTGAAAACAATGTTTGTCCACTATTATCATTAGATGTCAGTAATTGAAAAATAGAAATCCATCATGTTCACAGTCATTATTAAACCCAAGATTATATCTTGAGCTCACTCAGTGGGTTAATGTGATTTTTGCCTAATTATGAGTTAAGATCTCCAGAATTAACCAGAACACTGAGAATTCAAATCGCATAGGCAAGAATCATTGCATAAACAGTAGTTTACTACAGGAGGCACTTTCAAACAAGGTAAATGTCAATGGCTCTCTTATTAGGAAACATACATTTGTTAACATACATATCAAAACTCAAAAACACATGCACATGTAAACATATAAGATATATATTAAAATAAAACTAAAAAATCTATCATAAATATGTTCTATGGAGGAATGTTGTCTAGGAGACTAAATATAAAAACAAAAAATATCCTATGTTATTGGTGTAGAATTTTACACTCATCTTTGTAATAAATCAAATATCTGTTGAGGAAAACATCTAGTTATCATGTGGTAAAATGATGTGTACATATTTAGGCAAAGAAATCTAAGTGAAAAATAAGGGAAAACTTATCTTCAAACCCAATTGGTTATTTCACTAAAAAATAAATTCTTCAATAAAGCTAATTCACATGAAAATTACTATAGAAAAAAATAGACCAGATCATATTGAGGAGGCAAGGAAACAACCACAACAAAAAATTAGTCTCTTAAAGGTTTGTATTAAATTCTATGAATATAGGAAAGCATTTGCTGAGTTTGTACTTTGTTATGTAAGACATGCCTCAAGTCAAGGAACCTACCATATTGCATAGTAAAGAAGTCAATTGAACAGTGGTATTAAGCTGGGTGTGGTGGTGCATACTATTAATCCCAGCACTTGGGAGGCAGTGGTAGGAGGACTGCTGAGTTCAAGGCCACCTTGAGAAGACTACATAGTGAATATCAGTTCAGCCCAAGCTACAGTGAGACCCTACCTTGAAAAAAAGTGGTATTAATATAATTATTGTGAGCCATCTAATATCTTATCAAATACAAGGAACCCCTGTTGAGTCAAATTTTTGTCTATTATTTGGAATATAATAAGTTTCTTTGTATTTCTCAGAATTAAAAAGTAAACAGAAAGTGTGCTGGACAAAAATTGATGATTTTAACCAATGCCAGAATGCTTTTTACCGCAAGTTACATCACACTTGGCATCAAGGAACAAACACAGATGAGAGGTGGTATGAAAGTGACACAGTGATCTCTAAGACACATTTCACTGTGCATCAGAAAACTCACACAGTTGAGAAACCTTATCAGTGTGGAAAATCTTACATTACCAAATCACAACTCACTGTACATCATCAAACTCACACAGGAGAAAAGCCATTTGAATGTATTGAATGTGGGAAAGCCTTCATGTGCAAGTCAAATCTCACTAACCATCACAGAACTCATAGTGGTGAAAAGCCATATGAATGTAATATCTGTAGAAAAACCTTCATGTTCAAGTTAAATATCATTAGGCATCAGAGAACTCACAAAGGTGAGAAACCACTTAATATACTGAATGTGGGAGAGCATTTTTGTGCAAGTCATATCTCACTAAGCATCATAGAACTCACACTGGTGAAAAGCCATATGAATGTACTGAGTGTGGGAAAGCCTTCATGTACAAGTCACAACTCACTATGCATCAGAGAACTCACACAGGTGAGAAGCCATATCAATGTATTGAATGTGGGAAAGCCTTTCTGTGCAAGTCAAATCTCACTATGCATCAGAGAACTCATACAGGGGAGAAGCCATATGAATGTCCTGACTGTGGGAAAGCCTTCAAGTTCAAGTCAAATATCAATAAGCATCTGAGAACTCACACAGGTGAGAAGCCCTATGAATGTACTAACTGTGGGAAAGCTTTCATATATAAGTCAAATATCAATGGGCATCTAAGAATTCACACAGGTTAGAAGTCATATGATAGTAATGAATATGGGAAAGCCTTCATGCTCATCTCACATCTCACTAGCCATCAGAAAGCTCAAACAGGTAAAAAGCCATATGGATGTAATGAATGGAAGAAAACCTTCCTGTTCAAATTACCACTCACTTTGCATCTGGGAACTCACTGGTTTAAAGTCACATGAATGTACTTAATGTGGGAAAGCCTTCCTGTCCAAGTCTCATCACACTGAGCATCAGAGAACTCACACAAGTGAGAAGCCACATGTTTGAGGATGGGAATCCTGATATACATTAGAACAGTATGAGTAGAAATGGTCAGTCTGAAAATAGGAGAGGTCTGTAATAAGTATACTAAAGGATATTTCTGTTATCTTTTTGTCAATCACCTATTGCTTTTGGAACTAGAACAAAGGCAGGAAAGAGGGATCAGGAAGGACAGAGAACCTTAAGATTGCTACTTTGCAAGTAAGGGAAGTTTAATGTTCTAGAGTGGAAACCCTATGATGTCTAAAATGGAACTGTGAAGAAGAAAACTATGTCAGTGTAACTGCTTTGATGTTTTGGGAATTGCCACCAAGGAATGCTGTTCATGCTGACATAGTTTGATTTCCCATAAAGCTATTATTCAGGTCTGGAGGGATTAATTTGGGTACCATGTGATTTTTTTCCCTCCTCTGGTTCATGTAATCATGAGTTTATGTGGGCCACTGGAAATATTTGGATGTTTGAATGCAAAGTGTCTGCTGCACCTCATGTTTTGTTTAATTCAGGGTGACCTGGAATTCACTATGTAGTTTCCAGCAGGTCTCTAATTCAGTGTTCTGTCTGTATCTGCCTCCTGAGTGCTGGAATTAAAAGCCTGGGCTATTCAATTTTTAGTGTATGTGATTGATATAAAATATATTGAATGTAAAATATTTATCTAAATATTATTGCAAGAATGTTTTTAAAGGACTTGTGAAATGGTTAATTTGTAAGGGTTAATACCATAAAAGCATGCAGGCATTGCATACCCAATCTCTCTCTCTCTCTTTCTCTCCCCCCTCCCTCGTCTCTATCCTTACAAATAAAAAATAACTTAAGAATTTATTTAAGCTTATAACCTGATATTACTGTTTCTGGAGCCTGGGGGTCTAGCCATGAAGTGTATTTGGGTATGGATCTGTTTTCACTACAATGACATGTATTGTGCTGGGGCTCTTCCTGGATTACTGGACTGTGCTTTCTTATGGTTCAGGTGGTTTCTTCTGTTTCTGCATTGATCTTTGAAAGTGGACCATCTTCTTCCCCCATTATGGAACTTCTCCTCTATCTGTAAGCTACAAATTACATTCCTCCTGTAAATTGTGCTTGGATTGGAAGCTCATCTCATCAGCCTCAAGCTGACTGGCAGAATTTGTACTGTGGAGTGGGGTACATTTGTTGAGATGAATCTAACAATGCACATTTTGGTCTTTTGGAACATTTATTTTCGAAGAATGGGCATGACCATTGTACTTGTAACTGAAGATGTCTTCACAAGTGGAACTTAAGGTTAATGGACTAATTTGTTGAGAATCTGCAACTACAAAGAGAATTGTATTTGGAGGCTTTGCTTATTAACTGTTTAAGTGAAAGATGTAGAAAATTTTCTTTACCAGTACAAGCGCTGATTGTATTCTGTCTGTAGCAGATGACTACACTTTGATTAAGGTTAAAATTATAAGGGACTGATGTGCTTGGCTAAAGATATTGAGTTGAGAGCTGCAAATCTGGATTAGTGTTAAAGTACTTGCCTATGAAGCCTAAGGACCCATGTCAACTATCCAGATCCTATGTTAGGAAGATGTACAAAGGTGAGGCAAATGTAATGTTGCACATGCCCACTAAGTGTCCCAGTGCTTGGAGTTTGATTGCGGTGGATGATCCCCTGGCATGACAATTCTCTCTTGCTTTCTCCCTCTCCCTATCGCTAGCTTTCTGTAAAAAATTTAAGAAAGGGTGGAAACTGAAAAAGATATGGAAGTGAGGAATTTAAGATTTAAAGTTGGAAATACAATCAAATTTAAAATTATTGACAATGAAATTGGTTGCTGAAGCTGCTCTTGTCAACATTAGCAATCTTAAGGAAGATGGCATATCTGCTTTACATTAAAACAGTATAGAGAATGCCTGAGAATATTACAACCCAGAAAGACTAAATACTATGAATGCAAAATATTTTGAAAGGAAATCTGAAAAGAAAGAACCTGTTCTAAGAGGTCATGGTTTATTTAATTTTCTAATTAAGAATAATGTTCTGTGCTTCAAACCTGGCACTTGTTTACGAAGAATGGAAAATACATGGGGTGAGTCATGATGAGCACATGTTTCCTGGAGCTGCTGCTGAGACACGTTATATATGCAGTGTGTGATGACCCTAATGAGAGGCTGGTCAATCCACTGAAAGATGGACCATGGTTTACATGGAGACCTGAAGATGTTTTAGATATTCCAGGGGTGTGCAAGGGCTACCATGAAGCACTGTTGGATCAGGATGGAAGTTTTCCCTGGCTATTCAGCACAGACAGATGTGCAGAACTGGGGGTTTCAGAGACTGTCAGTCACTGTCTATGATATCAAACTTGAACTACAGATGTTTGCTCTTTCTTTGATGGTTATTGAGTTTGCATTGGTCCAGTCTCTCCTTGTTATACCTTATAACAGTGTTAAATGTTTACACTCTGCTTTTATGTATAACTTGTTTTGATTTTACAGTTCTCACAACTAAGAATCTTACAGCTCTTAGATAAGGTGACAGGGACCTATAAAGCTGGACTGAATACAATTTTCGTTGTACAGAGCTATAAATCTATTGGAGGTTAGTACTGGAATTTGGTAGTCTGAATGGATGTCCCCCAATCGTTTCAGAAATTTTCTTCAAGTTTGTATTTTGACATAACTGCTATTGAGTCCTAGATGTGCTTCATTATGATGCTATTGGTTTTGCTTCACTCTCCTGTTAAAGGAGACCAACTTCTTCCTGTATTATGGAACTTCCTCTCTATATGCAAGATTCAAATATGTTCCTCCTATGAACTATGCTTGTTGTGGAAGTTCATCCCAGTGTCATAAAGCTGATTGAAACATAAGGAACATATTTTAACATACTGAAAACCATATGTAATACACTGTTAGCTGGCATTCTAAATGTGGACAAAATTAAAATTATTTTGAATAAAATTTTTAAGAGGGCAATTGTGGTATTTCCTCTGTTCTCATGTTAGTGCTGGAAACTTCGTAGAGAAATGCAGCAAATGATGTATTTTAAAAAAGGATGTAAACAAGAAAAACAGATAAGTAACTTATGGCATGGGTGATTATAGAAAACAAACGGAAGCTTCCAGTGAATCTAGTAAAAAGGTAAGCTATGCCCTTTAAGCAGCCTTCAACATGTGTATGTTTGAACCTTTTTATTAATCCTACTCGCACTTTTGTTTATTAAACACTCCTGTTACAAGTAGAAACAAGTACAGGGCCATGACTCATCAAAATGAGACAATGTTGAAAGTTTAAAGATGCCATCCTCATATCTGTATAAAATAGTAAATTTTATTCTATGAAGCGTAAAATATGACTAAAATGGAACCACTTTTCTGAGAGGTAACTTAGAATTTAGGTCCTTAAATTTTTTTTTTAAACTTTGTTCAGTTTCCAAACATATAGACAATAAAGCATGTTAATTCTCACTCATCCCTATTTTCCCCCACTTAAATCCTTGAGCCTGGGAGGGTGTGATAGAGACATTTCAACTGTCACTTCTCAGCAGTATGTTGATTTTGAGGTACCTCAGTAATCAATGTAATCATAAAAGATAGTCCCTGGCATTCTGGTCACGATGGCAGCCTCCTATTCATGCTTCAGCTACCATGATGTTCTAAACCAAGATCTGTTGGACTTTGAAGAACAGGGCAATCCTTTAGCATTCAGTGCCCTTTATGTGAGTCTGCACTTTTTGCTTCTATCCCAGTGCAGGTCAGATAGCCCAAATCTCAGTTGTTTATATCTCTCAAATAATTGCAGCTAAACAGGCAACAGTTTTTAGCCAAAATCTATCTATCTACCTTCCTTCTTTCCTTCCTTCCTTTCTTTTTGTGCCATATCTCTTTGCTCATAGTACCTTTTATGCAAAGCAACCCTGAAAAACTTCTCAGGCCATAGGCATAATAGCAAATCGCTCATGCAAACTGCTTCTAGCCCAGTTGCCATCAGATGGTGTGGTGATTTGATTCAGGTGTTACCCATAAACTTTGGTGTTCTCAATGCTAGTTTTCCAGCTTATGGGGATTTGGAATTAGTGTATCATGGAGATGGTGTATTGTTGGTAGTGGGCTTATTATTTCAATAAATTGGTTTCTTGTGTCTTCTTTGATTCCTTTGATTTGTTTGAACATATTCATAATCATTCATTTGAAATCTTTTTCAGGCATTTCCTCTAAGTTTGTCTCACTGGAGGTCAGTTCTGTTGGATTTATACTTTTTGGTGGATTTATATTGTCTTGGGTTTTTTGTGGATTTTGTATTATAATAAAGAGTTTTGCATCTTGGATTAATTTACTTGACTTTTCTAATTATCTGCAGTATTATTAGGTGTACCAAACAATTTGTTGACATATGACTTCTGGATAGGAGCTTAAAGTGCTAGTTGTGACACTTACTAGTGTTTGACACTCTCTCCTGTTGCTTTTTTCAACCATATGTTGGCCAGGGGTGATATTGACCCCTCTGCTCATGCCATCATGGAGCTTTCCCTCAAGTCTGTAAGCAAAAATAAGCCCCATGTTCCCAAAAGCTACTCTTGTTCAGGTGACTTCTGCCAGCAACATGAAACTGACTGCAACAGTAGTGTTGGGACCAAGAGTGGAGTTGCCACTAGGGACTTGACTGTGTGGCTTTGCTCTTTTGAAGTTGATTTTCAAGAGGAATGTGGAAGGATTTGCAACCTTGGCCTGAGAGATGCCCTGCAATGCTGTAAGTACAGCTTGGTCGGCTATTCTGGTCGGAGTTGAGAGACCTGAACACAGTAAGACCTATACACTGTGAGGATTGGCTTATGAGGTTGAGAAAGACCTTTGCTTGGACTGGGCTAGAAGCAGTTTCTGTGAGAGGCTTGCTGTTATGTGCATGTCCTGAGAATTTGTGCAGAGTTGTAGCATGTTGAAATAGACTTGTGTGTGCAGAGAGATATGGCTCAGAATGAAATCTTTGGCCCAAAACTGTTGTCCTTTAGCTGCAATCATATGAGATATTACAACCTTTGAGATTGACCAGCTGCCCTGCATTGGGAAAAAAGAAAGAATGCTATCTTTTGAAAGGGGTCTGAATGCTCAAGGAGTGTCCTGTGCTTCAAAGTCTGCTTTATTCCCTGCTGCATTAAGAAATTGGCACCTTACCTGGTAGTATAAAGTATAATAAATGAAGGAAAGAGAGGACCATTGAATTTGCAACGTGGTCTTGTGTTTCAGAAACAGCCATGGAAAGTAAAGCAGGTTTGCTGGATGCCCAATGGAGCTGTGAGGATAAGCCTTGCATTGCAGTGGAGATCTCGTGAATATGGTAGGATGATGAGACGGCTGCTGAAGGAAGCTGATGACTGTGCATGAAGTTTTCCAGGACTGAGTAGCCCAGCTGGAGGGGTGGGATTGGAAATCCTGAGAGTTGGTGTTGGTGAGAATTGTTAGACTTGGAGATCTGTTACTAGCTAGAGTTGTTGGACTTGGAGCTACAGGGGTTGATGTCTGCCTTGTTTAAATCCTTTATTGGTTGAACATTTCTTTGCTATGCCCCATGCCAGATTTTGCCCTGTGAATGTTTGTTCTGTGCCATTATTGATTTATGTGGGGGTGGGTATTTTTTTCTATTATTGCTTAGTTAAAAGTTCTTAGACTAATGTTTGAACATCATTAGGATTAATAAAAACTATGGAGACTTTTAAAGTTGAACTGAATGTGTTCCATTTTACATCATGGATGACTATCAGTTTATAAGGGTGAGGGGTGGAATGTGGTCATTTGGTTCAGGTGTCCCCCATAAACTTAGGTATTCTGAATTCTTGGTTCCTAGCACATGGAAATTTGGAAATAAATGCTTCCTTGCAGCAGTGTATTGTTGGGAGTGGTCTTATGGGTATTATAGCCAGTTTCCCCATGCAAGTGTTTGGCACACTCTTCACTTGCTGTTGTACACTTTATGTTGTTATGGGGTGATGTCCACCCTGTGCTCATGACACCATTTTCCTCTTCCATAATGGACCTTCCCTTCAAGTGTGTGAGCCATAATTCTCTTTCTCCCAAAAGCTTCTCTTGGCTGGATGATTTCTGCAAGCATTGTGAACATGGCTGCAAAAGATTGGGATCTTGAAATTCAGAACACTTAAGTTTATGACGGACACCTGAATCAAACCACCACAACTAATGATGCTGATCATTTTCTTAAGTGTGTTTCAGTCATTTGTATTTCTTTCTCTGAGTACTTATTTAGTTCCTTACCCCATTTTTTTGAGTGGGTTTTTTGATTTTTTTATTAGGAGTTCTTTATAAATTCTAGATATCATGCCTCTGTCACTGATATCACTCTCATGCCATGGGTAACCTGTTGGCTCTGCTTGTGGCATGTTATCTCTGCAAAAGCTTTTTGTGTTACCCTATTGGTCGAGCCACTCTTTTATTTCCTGAGCTACTTAACAATTGAAATCTATGCTTTAGAATATTCACTGAAGTACAAAGTTATTCAATTTCTTTTCTGAAATGTAGCTCATAATTCTCAAAAGCCATCAATTTTAGGTAAATATTAATCTATGAGAGAAAGGAAAACAGTACAAATACTCATAAGCTTGATATAACTCTTTTAAAGTTTTGTCAACAACATTTATACATATAGATAATATACCCTGGTCATATTCCTCTTCCAACATCCTGTTGAGTCTCCCCTTCCCTACACCCCCCACTGAAAAAAATTTTTTTTCTAACTAGCCCTTCTATTTTGATGTAATAGCATTTGCTTTTGTAGTATACAATTCGTGTGTAGATAGTTCCAACCTCTATGACATCATGAATGAAAATACCACATTTTGTATGGAATACAACATTCCAAAACACTCCTTCCTATAATTGTACTCTTACCTTCTTTCCACTACTTCCTCACAGTGGTCCCTGAATTCTTGAGCCTGTGGTAGAGACACTGTCTCCATCAAGAGGCAACATAGACCCCTTGAAATTGCCCTGTAACTTCAAAATGTGCACTGTTGTACACCCTAAACATACCCCCATATATAAATATAAAATTTTCAAATACTTAAAAAAATTAAAAATCATAGTTTTTGAAGTGTCATATCTATGTAAATTGGTGTTAATCATTTGAAGTTTTCATAGCCACCTTCAGTAAAAAGAATGATCAAAGCTGTAAATGAAGTATTCCATCCACAGGAACAAAATATATATATATATATATTTTTTATCAGTAAGAGAATGTTTATTTTCTTCCCATTATAAACACAAGCCACAAAAAGACCTGGGTATGGCTTCTTCCTTTTATCTTGCATCCCCACTATAGGCTTGAAGAAAATATATTCTGGGATTTTGGGGGTGGTCTTTGCTGCCACCGCCTGCTGCACCGGGGTCCTTCTTTGGCCCCCTTTAACTCACCGCAGCCACAGAGAGGGGAATTTATTGTTGGAGTTGCAGTCTCTCGCCCTCCTCTTTTTATGGCTGTGTTCAACCTCAGTATCTTGCTGGTCCAAGCAGCGGAGCTTTCGGGGTGAGGGTGATGGAGTGGGGGACCCTGAGCGTTCAGAGGGGCTGGTGCTGCTGGAGTAGTAGGTAGGCTGCTGGCTTAAGGATTTAACCTTGACCCTCGATTTCTCCGCGGAGTTTACAGAGTAGGCAACGAAGCCGTAACAGTTGGCCAGAGACTCCGAGGAACTGGACTCCCCATCATCTTCTTCTGGAGGTGGGGTTCTGGCAGATCTGCCGGGGAGGACCCTCGCTTCCCGCCGCCGGAGGAATTGGGGTAATCCACTTTGAGGGCAGCTCCGTCCTGAAGGACGTCCTCAAAGCCGGAGGCCGGCCCCTCGGGCCAGCGCGGGTCCTCAGCAAGGCCTCCCCCGGGGGGCATTCCCCGAGCGCAGAGCCCGGGCGGAGAGCGAGGGGCGTCCGCGGGAAGGAGCGCACTCCTCCGCCGCCTGCGCCCGGCCCCGCCGCAGCCCCATTGTTCCATCACACAGCCTGGTCCCGGGACCCGCGATGTCTCCGGACAACCGACTCCCGGTCCTGCCATGACGACGACCCCACCCCCACAACCCCGAAGCCGCCCCTCGGGCTCACCAACGGAGCGGAGCTGCCTGGACCGCTTTTGCCAGCTTGTGCGGGCTCTGGATGCTCTGGATCTCTCCTACTATTACTGGGCTACATAAAGGTTTACATAATCAACCTATTTTTTTCTTAAAAAATTAAAACCAAAAGTACTTTGGTGATCAAAGTAACAATTCAGCAATTGTTATAGACTGAAAGTTTTGTCTCAAAGATGTAATCCTATTGAGAGTTTATACATTTAAGTGTGGTGTCTGCTCTCAGTATCAAATGACATTTACCTGTGTTCTTGTGTTCCCGTACTGGCACACAAAGTGCTACTCTTCCTCTATACTATGTGACAGCACATTCTTCCTTATGTTCCATTAAGGATGTGCTGCTGTCTCAACACAGCATAGAAGCACCGGCCACAAGTGAGCATGAATGTGCTGAGACTGAAACATACAAACTCATCGCTTTCTCTAGATGACTAGAGAATGTCCCATATGCCGTTGAAAGAATGGGCATTGTGCTGCATTTGGATGTTCTGTAGATATTTAGATTTTACATATTTGTAATGCACTGGTGGTTATAGTTAAGAAATAAAAAGTAATATTTACCTTTTAGTTTAGGTATGTAACCAAATGCAACAACCATAGGATATATTGTTTTGTGTGTCTATGTCATGTCTCATCCCTGACATAAAATATGTTTTTTATTTATGAATTTTTAAACACACACACAGAGAGAGAGAGATAGTAATGATAGAGAAAGAGAGAAAGAGAGAATGGTGCAACAGCCCCTCTTGCCACTTCAAACTCTAGATACATGTGTGAATTTGTGTATCTGACTTTACATGTTTACAGGAGAGTCCAACCAGTGTCATTAGGGTTTGCAGGCCAGCAACTTAAACAGTGAGCCATCTCTTCAGCCTAGAATTTTTAAAATTAATAACATAAGGCATCTAGAAGCAGCTTTATTCACCCAAGTCATGACCCTTTATAAAATTCGTATTTTAATTGAGCCTATGAAGTAGTAGGTTACCAAATGGCTTGTTTATATATTTTTAGTTACTGAACATTTTCTATTCTGTTATGTAAAGAAATGAAATTGGGACTGAGTTCAAAGCTACTTACACAGCTTTGGAGTCTATTTTTTAGTTGATTTGTATTTTGGAGAGAGTTATTAGTCCAGTCACTTTCTTCTTTGTGACTACCCAGTTCTTACAGCATAATTTAGTAAAAAAAGCTTTTCTTCAGTGTGTGTTTGGACATATGATTAAATATTTGAAACTTTACATTTAGCCTTTCAAAAGGAACAAACAACTGAATTTAAAAAATCAAAAAGAGTATTATAATGGAAATCTATAAATGGAAAACATACCAATGAAAAACCAAACTACATGATTCTGGAAACAAGAAACAAAGTAAGTCAAATAAAAAACGCTGTGGCCGGGCGTGGTGGCGCACGCCTTTAATTCCAGCACTCGGGAGGCAGAGGTAGAAGGATTGCCATGAGTTCAAGGCCACCCTGAGATGACAGAGTTAATTCCAGGTCAGCCTGGACCAGAGTGAGACACTACCTCAAAAAAAAAAAAAGCAAACAAACAAACAAAAAAAAAAAACGCTGTAAAAATTTTCTCCAATACACTGTATGCTATGGATGACAAAATATTAGCAGATAATGACAAGGAAACTGAATTAATGCTTCAGTCAAAATTAATAAGGTCAAAATATGTAAAGGAAATAAGAGATCTTTGCAACATTACAGAAGGATCAAATTTACAAATTATGGGTATAGAAAGAAAAGAACCCTTGACTAACAGTATTAAAAAAATGTAGAAGAAAATTTCCCATATCTAGGTGAAAAGATGCTATGCAAGAATAAGAGGTTTATTAAACAACAAACATACAACCCAGAAAGAAACTACCGAGGTCATGTTATAGGAAGAACTTTAAATATACAGAACTAAGAACTGGTACTGAGAGCTCATGCTAGAAGCAGTCAGTGTCACATAAAAGTGAGTCTGCCCAACCTGCGACGCTTCTCTTACCCAGCAGGAGTGGGGTCACAGTGCAGCTGACACATGACATGCTTGAGGAATCAATCTGCATTCATGCAATTCCATAGATATTCACACTTTTTATATTCCTGAATCTTGTTTACTAGATACCAAAGACCCTTCCATTTCCCCACAACCCTCCCGTTTTCTTCCACCAGTATCTGCCTACTAATGCCCCAGACAGGGAGCACAGGAGAATCTGTCAACTACCCTGGAGAGGGTACCAGTGCATTGTGGACAACCTGCTCAGCTGGGGCATAGTGGGATAGCAGGGGAAAGTACTACTGTTCCTGAGCCCCACAGTCAAGGCACTACTGAGACAGGTGCTTGAAGAGATTCTGAATCTCCAACCACAGCCCTGTACCAGCAACCATCCCAGAGATGCTGGCACACTGGAAATCTCCACAGCCTGTGCATTTGTGGATACTACACTATCCAACTTCATTCTGATACAATTCAAACAAATGACTACTTCCACCACGAACAAAAAGACTTTTAGGACAGACATTAGTAGACCAGAACACAAAAGGAATGCAAAACAACAATCTTTTCTTTTTTTTTTTTTTTTTTTTGTTCTCACTTTGGCTCAGGCTGACCTGGAATTCACTATGTAGTCTCAGGGTGGACTCGAACTCACAGCGATCCTCCTACCTCTGCCTCCCGAGTGCTGGGATTAAAGGCGTGTGCCACCATGCCTGGCAAAAACAACAATCTTACAGGTCTCCTCCAACATTGCCTAGATCCATGATGGAAGTCTCCAGTGAAAATGGAGGAGACAACAATAATAGAACATCAAAATGAAACACATGAAGCTATGTGGCCCTCACCAAATGAATTGCAGAACTGAAAGGAAACCATCAAAAATATAACAATCACATAAATGAAAATCACTCACATTTCCTCATTAGGCTTAACTTAATGGACAAAACTCATAGAGACCTCAAAAGGGAGATATATGAACTGAAGATTAGCCAACAAATAGTTAAATCTCTACCTTAAATTAGAATCTTAAAAGAGAGAGAGAGCGAGGGCAGCATTTTTTTTTTTTTTTTGGAGGGGGGCATGATGCTGAAAAACACAACATATAACAAAAATACAATAGAAACTTCAAAAGCCTATATGGAAAACTTCACTAACAGAGTCAAACCTGTAGAGGACAGAAATCCCAGTGTTGAAGACAAGAGACATGAAATTGATCATCTTTGACAAGGTCAAAATATCATGTGAACAGAATGAGAGGAAAAGGTGGGAGACCCTAAAACAACCTAACATCTGGATCATGGGTATTCCAGAGTAGGAAGGATTTCAGGCCAAAGACAAGGTAAAAATATTCAACAAAAATTTTGAGGACAACTTTTCCACCCTCTATAAAGATAGGCCTACATGGATAAAAGGAGCCCACAGAACACCAAACAGTGTGGACCAAAGATGAAACTCTCCAAGACTCATCATAGCTGAAACCCTATACAATAAAAACAAAGAGAGAGTGCTAAAGGCAGCACAATAACAACTCTTTACAAAGACATGCAATCTCGTCAGAATTGCCTCAGACTTCTCAGTAGAAACCCTGAAGGCCAGTAGGACTTGAAATGGGATACTTCAAAGTCTAAAAAAACATGGCATATAGCTCCAAATGCAAAATACTGTACTCAGTGAAAGTATTACTAACAAGAGATGATGAAAGTAAAATATTCCATGATAAAAACCAGCTCTGGAATGGAGAGATGGCTTAATGGTTAAGGTATTTGCTTGCAAAGCCAAATGACCTCAGTTCAGTTTCCCAGGATCCATATAAGCCTGATGCAAAAAAATGGCACATGCATCTGGATTTAATTTTCAGTGGCTAGAGGCCCTGGCATGCCAATTCTCTCCCTCCCTCTCTCTCTCTCTCTCTCTCTCTCTCTCTCTCTCTCTCTCTCTCTCTCTGCCTGCCTCTTTCCTTCTCTCCCTCTCTTAAATGAATGAATGAATGAATAAGTAACTAAATAAATATTTTAAAAAGCTAGCTCTATGATTATATGAACACAAAGCCAAATCTAGAGATAATAGTTCAAGGACTACTCCACAAAGAAAAGTTGAGCAACCAACCTCAAGAGCCTTCAAGAGGAAGAACCCAATAACCTAAACTTGAGCAGACATGAGAGTGCCTCCAACCGTCAACACATACTTGAGTCAATAAATTGTCAAAAGAAATGAGCAAGCCACTATGAAAATCAGAAAAAATCCAAAATTCCTGAAAATATATTCAAAATATTTTGCAACTGGAAAATGCAAATCAAAAACTACATAGATTCCTTTCTACTGAGCAGATTTCATGTCCAAGAAAGAGTAGCTGTTAACCTGCATAGCCTGTGTGCCACTCTTGGATGCATGTGTACTTATTGCCTGGCTCCCTGATGCTGTGGTTTTCAGGGTCCCCTGCTTAGTTGCACTGTTGGTTCCTCTCCTGAACTCCACCCAGCCACTTGCATAACACATTCCAGAACCTATGAAAATTTGAAGTGTGGAAACTTACTTCCTTTTTAGTTTTTATGTGATTTTTTATTGACTCACTAGAAAGTGACTTTATTTATATATAGAGAGATATAAATATATTAAAGAAACTTATTTGTTTAAAAGCATGGACTTCCATTGGATCTTATACATTTTTATTATGTTCATAGGCTATACAGTCATGTTGGTACCATCATTAGCCTCCCTGACACCCTCCCTCAGCAGGGACCCTCCTTGTTTGGGAATGTGGGTGATGTATTGTGGAGTTAGCCATCAGTTATGGGTAAGAGGCAATGTCTCAGTGCATAATGACCCAACATGTGGCTCTAACATTCTTTCTGCCCCCTCATCCACAGTGGAGCATGAAGTTAGCATCAGATAAATGGGATCAACATTGCTTACTTTAGAGATAATTGAGTAGTTGTAATCCATCTTGTAGTCCATGTTTGATAGGAACTTGTTAACACACAGAGGGCTCACATTTGGATATGGTTCTGAGTTGTTTCAGAGCACCATCTATAGGTTCCATTCCACTGAGAAGATCGGTTAGCCAAATCAGGAGCACCTGGTTTTCCACCATGGCTTTGTGCCTCTACTGCTCCTCTGTCAGCATCATGCCAGGTTGTTGCTGCTGAGCAGCTTAGACCACGAGTTATTTGGATATATGTTGATGATTTTCCCCAGTCACTCGTGTAGCACCTTCTGGCACTAGATGAGCTAACTTTCTGGGGACTGATTCTCTTCCAGGTTTCACTCAGGTAACCCCATGTTCCAGATCATCAGCATATGGTGTCTTCAGCAGTAGGGTCTTACCACTAACTTTGGGTGGGTCATCATGTACTCTGAAAGAAATCTCTCTTTTTGGGGGGAAACCCTGTAGATCTCTCTGATTAGTAGCCCACTGTAGATGTTAGCCACAAACTGGTACTTGGAGTTACAGGTCAGTGCCAAAGAAGAGAAGGAAGAAAAAGATAGGTAATATGGAAGAGATAGAGAGCAGAGGGAGAGAGAGAAAGAAAGAGAGAGAGATACAGGAAGAGATTGAGGTCAGTCTTCACCATACCCTTTGCAGGGCTTCCTTCACCAGACAGCTTCCTGGGAACCATAAATAGAATAAATATTCACAGAGGTCCCAGGAGAAGCCAAATCACTCTTTGTAAAGAGTGATGTCCATGGATGAGGAAGGGGCTTGGGGTCCATCCCTGCTCCTACCCCAGGAGACAAGGGACTCTCAGGAGTCATCACATAAAATCATGACATCAAGGATTCACAGTCGTAAGCCCTGGCAGGAGACCCCAAGAAAGAGGGACCCCCAGGTCTAGAGGAGCCCAGCTCCAGTCTAGCAATGAGGAGAGGTCCCTGCCCCCCAGCATAGCAGTAGTTTAATTCCCCCACATCCCTCTGAGAGCAGTGAGGAGCTGAGGACGGGGAAAATACAACCCCTTTGATTCAGTTTCATGATTAAGGTGGGCAGGAAGGAGTCAGTGTGAGCCACTGTGTGGTTGGCGTAGGCAGAGGACCAGGCCTAGCTGGGGGCCGCGCTGCAGCATCTCCTGAAGGAAGGCTTGGGAAGAACCAGGTGGGTATCTGGGACCAGAGGCAGACCGGGGACCCCGAGGGTCAGTCCCAATATCTGCAGTGATGTTGGTATAGAGAGGACCCAGCTCTCGAGCCAGCAATCGGCACGTCAGTGAGTTCATCCCATCTTGTGTCCAAGAGTTCTGAGTGCAGACCAGGAGGTCAAATCTGTGGGGGTTTTCCTCGTTGCCCTTATCTCCTTGGTGCTTCACCATCTTATAATGCGAGAGGTCTTCGTCCCAGCCAGACATCATCATCCTCACCACCCCAGCCCCCGTATTCATTGGGGAAGCCATTCATCTTCAGATACTGGTCGGGGGTGAGCACTGAGACCCCTCCAAAGTGCTGAGGGCACTGGACGCTGTATCCAAACTTGTTCATGGCAACAGCAATGTGGCGGGGTCCCTGGGAGTCACACACATAAAGATTATTGTCATTTTCTGGCAGGAGGTCCACATCATGCAAGAACAGGCAGTCCCATTCTTCATCACGCAGGGCTTCCCGCACCCCAACATTCAGTAGCTTTGCCCTGTTAAATGTTCCATTTCCAGCCTGGTGGGTGACATAGATGCCATCTGCAAGCTGCTGGCGCTGAAGGAAGGGGTGCAGATGGTAGAGCAGAAGGCGCAGGTGGTGCTCCTGGGCACAATGGGGTACAATAGTGGCTGTTCCCGAGCAAGGTTTGCACCCTGCGGGGCGGTAAAGGCCCCCTGGTTCTACCCGGGGATTCTGCTCCACAATCTCCGCTATCGAAGGCACTGGGCTAAAGGACACTGATACGGGGCCCACTAGGAAAGGAGATCGTTCTGGACAGTAGGGCAGAGCTTGAGGGCCTGGAGGACCCCCTGAAGCAATAGGAGCCCCAGGCAGGCGGCTGAGGTTAGTACAGACCTCACAGGGATGAGAGTAGTCAAATGTTGGCCCCTGATCCCAACCAAACAGGGCACTAAGGCTCCGGAAGCCCCCTAGTGACACGTACATCATGACAGCCAACTGGGAGCCCATAGCAGGGCCAAAGTGCAGGGCCTTTCCAGCAACCTGCGTGGCATCTTGACTTGAGATCTGGGAGGGAGGATGGGAGGTTCTAGGTTCAAGCTGTCTTCTTTCGGATCATGGGGGCTCCAGGGGGTCCCTGAGGAGCAGAGATGTAAGACATTATCTAAAATTGGAAATGTCGGGTGGGAGGGATGGCTTAGCAGTTAAGGAATTTGCCTGCAAAGCCAAAGGACCCATGTTCAATTCCCCAGGACCCATGTTAGCCAGATGCACAAGGGGCACATGCATCTGGCATTCATTTGCAGTGGTTGGAGGCCCTGGCATGCCCATTCTCTCTCTCTCTCGCCCACTTTCTGTCAAATAAGTAAATAAATAAATATATTTTTAAAAAATAAAATAAAATATAAAAGAAAATAAAATTGGAAATGCCACAGAGAACAGAGAAAGACTCCGTCTAGCATTCCCACAGCAAATCTGAACCAACAGTAGCGGTCAAGGAAAACCAGTCACCTGGTCAGCCTTCCCGTAGTCACCGCCACCCCGACAGCTGGGCAGACATCCCCGCAGCCATCTTAGAAGTGGGTGCTGGGGGCGGGGGCCCTACTTTCAATTACTATATTAAAGGTAAGAGACAGAACAACCACAAAATGGGGGTTCCCACCATTGATCATTGATCCGATAAACCCATTAATCCCCCAACCATTTCGTTTGAAAATTCCTTTTTATTTTTCTCCAGTACTTCGACTTCGGTCACCCCGATTGAAGTCTTTCTGACCTTGGTTGTTTGTCCTATAAGGATTCTTGGTAAACAGTCATAGTTTGCTGCAATTGCCACCATTCAGAAAAGTTAGTCATAGAACAATTCTTACATTGTTCCAGGAGGTTCATTGTTTTCTCCTAAGTGTACTGTGCTCCATGCCTGACTTTCTTTAAGGCCTTTAAGGAAAACAATTATTTCTGACCCATTTTCTTGTTTTTCCACTTCTATGCCAGATCTTTCAGATACATTGACCAACACTTCACCTACATCAATTTTCGCTGGGAAAGTAAACTTAGAGATTGGTGCACCAATGAAAGAAAAAGGCAAACATTATACAGAAAACCATAGATATCTGTAGTGCACAGAGCCAAAGATGTTTCTATAGAGGAGCCACATTGGACTCCAAGGAAGAGACAGCTGGGCTGAAACTGTCATGCAGCTCTTCAGTGCTCAATTCCTCATGATCCTGAAATGGCATGCTTGCTGTCTCTGGCATCTTCCCCTCTTTGTTTTAATTGAATGGCTCAAACGTCCACAGTTAATGCTGAGAATGAGTGGCAGAGTTGTCTGAAGATGACTGAGAGAAGAAAATGAAGAACAAGAACAAGACCAGCAATGATTCAGATGTTAAATGAAAAAAATTGTGCCAGGAAGTGTTGGAAATGAAATCAGTAACTGCAGAAGCAAAAGCTGTTGAAACTTTCTCTAGCAAGGTAGATCATACATGAGAATTACTAATATCCAAGATCTTTTCATTCAAAAGTTCTATATCCATAGTCAGCCGAGAATTGTTCCAAAGGCCTTGTAAGTGGGATTTAACTTGTGACCAATCATGTTCGGAGTCATTATAGGGCAGTGGAGTAACACATATCCATCTAAATAATGGGTGGCATTGCACTGAGAGTCTAATTTTTATGTTTTGAGTTTTATTTCCTATAAAGAGGATGATGTCTTCCAAAGCATTGAGTCTATCCTGCATTCCTCTATCAATATTTTTCTGAATCATAAGTGCTAGACTGACATTTTTAAAAAGCTGATAAACATGATTAGCAGTATGTATTTCTTTTACCAAGGACATAGTTGAGATAGCAAAATTTGAAATAATTCCAATTGAAGGTGTAATACCTAAAATCAAAGCTGCTACAAATCTTTTGGGGGTGTGTGATCAGAACCATAGCTCAATGGAGTGCTTCAGTTTTAGGATTAGAAACCAAGTTCTAGTAACATTTACTGGCAGCATAACATATGGAGGTTGGTGTAGAATCAAGAAAACATCCTCAGAAGTTTTAGTGATACATTTAGAGAGAATACAATTAAAACAAGAAACATGAAATATCCCATGAGAACTTTGTTACAAATAAAAGTATCCTTCCATTCCAGGATGAATAATGGGGAAAGGGGCAGCCACACAAGCAGTCATGGGGCCAGAGGTTTGTATAACTGTCCACCAGGGTCTACTTATAGTAACTTTATGGGTGGCTGCAAACAGTCTAAAAAGATCCAGTTGTACCAGGAAGTCCTTTTTCTTTCCCAGCATTTGAGGACGAAATGAGGGTGCAACCCAACCTGGACCATACCAAGCACTTGCCCTAACAGTAGGCATAGTATTGTCTCCTCCTATATATTGTGCTTGTTTTAAAGTCTGTGTATAGTCATGGTCTGGGCTACTGACTGACCAATCCAACAAGGAAAGAGAGGAATTAAAAAGAGAATATTTAACTGTTTTAGTAGGAAAACCATTTTGGGTACCCTGAAGGTGGTATTTTTTTCCCAAATGGAATACAAATCTGTACTATTTCGTCAAGCAGGCAATTTTTTTGGGCAAGGCTGTAGGGTCTATCTCATAAGCAGAAGCATTATGATTTTTTGGGAGCTATAACTTTAGGAACCATACATCTTGTTGTTCCTGTCCATCCTTTGGTATTAGTAGGAAGAGTAGGGGAGTTGGCAATTAATTGATGTGCAGCCCAAGGAACATAGCCAGACATGTCCTTATTAATAGAGAAGCAAACAGGAAGAGTGTCTGACATGCCCATATAGCTAAAAATTTATTCAGTCTTTTGTGTCAAATAAGAATTACATTCTCCTCCCAACAAATTGGTGTTATTAGTAGTGACTTTAATAGGTCCAAAGTCCCAAGTAGCAGGATGAAACATTGGAGGTCAGGAAGATAGGCCCAATAGGACATATCTGCAGCAACAACAGGAAAGAGCGAGAGACTCCATACCTCTGCTGCCAAAAGTGAAAGCATAGCAACAAACAGATTCAACGCCCAGGGCAGTAGATGAGCTGCAGCCACCAAGGAGTGAGCTCCTTCAGCCAGCGCCTTGAGTTGTCCCCAGGATGGCATCACAGTGCTGTGAGTTGCTGCTGATCTAGGAACATATGGCTATAGGAGTGAAAGCTAAAGGTGGACAAAAGCTGTAGTCAAAGTACTTTCTTCCACCTCATCCATGGAAGCTGAAGCCAATGGCAAGGTTTCAGCTTGGGGAATTGGCACAACAGGAAGGCACCTTGGGTGGAGGTGTTGTCTGCTGTTTCATACTCAGAGTGTGTGTGGGGGGGGATTGAAAGGCCAAATGAGCCTGTCAGGAATCCAGATTGGTGACTTGGCATCCTGTGGGGAAACACAAGCATAGCCTCACCTCAAAGTCAAAAGGGCGTCTGACCCCTTCCATGTAGAGGTTAAAAGGTCCTTCCACATGACTAATGGTTTAATATTACAATCAGAAGCTTTCCAATGTCTTTCAATAACAGAATGGCCTTTACTATCTTTATTAAGAAAATTAAGTGTAAATAAGGTATGATTTAATTAAGTGATGAGGGAAGGAATAGGGGAAATCCCTGGCATAGAGGTTTTCAATCTGACCTTTAAGCTGCTGATGAGTTCTGTATAATAGCTTGCCCTTGTGGATTGTAAGCGATTCCTGTGGTATGTTTAATGGAAAACTGCAGGCAAAACATTTTAAAAGCTCTACTAGTATAAGCAGAACCACTATCTGTTTTTAAGTGTTGAGGCATCCCAGCGATAGGAAAACAGTGAAACAGGTACCCAACCACATCTTTATATGCTTCGCCAGTCTGAGCTCTTGCCATTACAAGATGGGAAAAGGTATCTACAGTAACATGTACAAAAGTTAATTTTCCAAAAGGAGCATAGTGAGTAACATCCATCTCCCACAAGTTTCCAGCTATGAGTCCTCTGGGATTAACTCCCATTGAAAGGGAGGGAAATGACTGAGGACAGATTTGGCAATTTTTAATAATTTTCTGGGCAGTTTCTCTAGAAATTCCAAATTGCAAACATAGTACTTGCAAGTTTTGATGGTGGAGGGCATGGGATTGTGTAGCCTCAGCCAAAGGAACTAATAATGCCACAACTCTCGTTAGAGATTTGGCACATGCATTTCCCTCACTGAGAGGACCTGGAAGGACAGTGTGGGCTCTAATATGGCACACATAGTAAGGTTGAGTCCTGATTTGCACTAAATCCTGTAGCTGGGTAAGCAAATTATTAATTTGAGCATGATCATCATTTATCACTGCAGTTTCAATAACAGGAAATAGTCTTGACACAAAGTGAGAATCAGTGTAAAGGTTAAAAGAAATGTTCATAAGAACTTTAAAGGCCATAATAACTGCATAAATTTCAGGGTTTTTTGTGTGGAAGAAGAGGAAATTTGTTCCATTTTTGTTTCTATGGGAGTCATGAGTGTGGCCTTTAATTAGAGGAACCATCAGTAAAAATTACAATAGCCACTTCTATAGGGTCTGGAGAATAATTTGAGGGAAAAATAATTTTTTGATGTGACAGGAACTGCAAAAGTGGGTGCTGGGGTAAATGGAGAAGGACTTGGCCTGTGTAAGCAATTAATGCAATCTGCCATTCTTCAAAAGAGTTGAGTAGTCAATTGAGCTGTTCATTAGTATAAGGTATAAGAATTTCCTCAAAATCTTTACCCAATATTTCACTTAACCTTTTTCTTGACTGTCTTATAATCTGAGTAATGAGATAGGATCTTCTTGGGGCTTCAGGGTAAAAGCAGCCATTTTAGAGGCCCTGCTGCCAAATCACCACAGTGGGCATATGTTTAGTGGTTAGAGTGATCAATTGACATTTAGGATTTCTAACATATCATTTTAACTGCTACTGATTTAGAGCTTTCTGTCCCAAATCCAAAGCTTTGTTAGCTTCAGGAGTTAATTCCCTAGGAGATCTGAGGTTACTGTCTCCCTTCAAAATGTCAAACAGGGGCTTCAAATCAGCTGTGGTCAGTCGCAGAAAGGGACACAACCAATATATCTCTCCTAGAATCTTTTGAAAATCATTTGAGGCATGTAAACTTGACAGATCTAATTTTAAGGGTTGATGGGCTACAGCATTACTTATAATTCTCCCTAAATAATTAGGACTATACTGTTATGGCCTTTGTCAAACATCGAGTAGCTGTCGTTACTTGAACAAAAGTCTGGGTCCTCCATTCTGTTCCATTGGTCTATACTACTGTTTTTATTGCCAGTATTATAATGTTTTATTACATGGCTTTTTAATATAGCTTTAGATCAGGTATGGTGATGCCTCCAGAGGTGTTTCTTTAGAACCTGGATCCTTCGGATTTGCAGACAAGCACCTTAACCATTAAGCTATATCTCCAGCCCCCAGTTTTACCTTTAAATTAGGCAATTGAGATGAATAATTCTATCATACTGATTCATGACATAGTTGGGTTCATATCTCTTCTCCAACCTTCACTAAACCCATTCTCTCCCCAGTACCTTTCTACTGCTGTAATCTGAACTTCCATCTGAATGTCAACTATCCACTCCTCTCATACCTCCTTGGTTTCCCTCACTCCAAACCTCATTCTATATTCCTTACCAATACTACCAATGCTTGCTACAATGTATAAACAACTCTAACTATTCAATTTTAGGATCTGAATATGAAAGATAAAATGCAGCATTTGTACTTCTGAGCTGTGCTGTGCAGCCTGCCTTAGTATGAATGTTTTTAATGTCCATACATTTTCACGTAAACATTTTTTGAAAAAAAATATTTACTTATTTGGGTGTTGTTGCAGTCATGTTCACATTGCTTGTAGAAATCACCTGGCCAAGAGGACAAAGATAAAAAAGAGGTTTATTTTGGCTTGCATGCTCAAAAGGGAAGCTCTGTAATAGTAGGGGAAATGATAACAAAAGCAGAGGGTAGATATTACCGCATGGCCAGCATAAGGTGGACAATAGTAACAGGACAGTGTTCCAAACACTGGCATGGGGAAACTGGCTATAACACTCACAAGCCCGCCCCCAACAATACACTGTCTCCATGAGGCATTAATTGCCAACTCTCCATCAGCTGGGAACCTAGCATTCAGAACACCTAAGTTTATGGGGGGGATACCTGAATCAAACCTCCACATTCCACCCCTTCCCCCATAAGCTGGTATCCATACATGATGTAAAAATACAATACATTGAGTCCAATTTAAAAAGTCCCCCTAATTTTTATTGATCCCAATGATGTTTAAACATCCCCATTGTCCAAGATCTTTTAACTGAGCCATAATACCAAAAAATAGCCTCAGAAACCCTTTAATGGCACAGAGTAAACATTCATGCTGCAAAAGATGGCTATACTATACTATGCTATGCTATGCTATACTATACTATACCATACTAACTCAGTATTTGTTTAAGATGTGTTACATCCATTTGCATCACGTAGGTCTGTTTTCACACTCTAGTAATGGAGTGTCACAGCAGCCACAGAGACCATGTGATCTCAAAGCTGAACTGCCAGCAATAATGTAAGTCATTTTCATAGTTACCTAATCAAATAAGAACCACAGCTTAGAAAGTTCAAATAATAAAAAATGAAGTTTCATTTTACAAAATTAAGTTTTTGATTTGTTGGCATAGAATTATCATATCCTTGTTTTTGGAGGAAGGGCCTGGCAGTTTAATTGCTTTGAGTAAGAAGTACCTAAATTGTGGAAAATGAAACATTTCTGGACAGCGATGAATGTAGTTAAGACATCTTCAATGTGCACTTAGTCCCTGACAAGATGAGGAGAATTGTGTTGTGTGTAGTTTAGCTAATTTCAGAACAATAAATATACTATTGCATGCCTACTGTACAGAAACATGTGGTACATTGTTTACTTTTACATGTAATCTATGAATGTTTTCTTCCTATTTCACCCTTGTTTGGTGGATGTTGTGTCTAATCTTACTTGTGAAGGAGAAGCATCCTACCACACATATATACAGTGTTTGAAGAAGCAATGGATAAATGTTTGAATCTTTTGTATTATTTTTGAAAGAGTGGAGTAGAACTCTGTGTCACACACACACACACACACACACAAGAAATCAAAAATAACAGTGCAGATGAGCTATTCCCTTGGTTACTATGATTTACACTACTCTTCATATGACATTGAAAATTTAGGTGTCCAGAAAGATGTTCATGCTTCATATCAGTTCATGTTTCATGGGCACAAATGATGATATATTCATTCAGGAAAGACAAAGAATATTCACCAATAAAAGATGATATGGGAAATAATCATCTTGCTTTTACCAGGAATTTAACATTAATGCTAAGGTGAATCTCTTAATCTTGGACTATTCCTCAATCTTGTCTGTCTTTCATATGGACCATGAACATCACTTTCACTGTCACAGAAGTTTTGCCAGCATTATTGTGTATATACCCTTCAACAGAACATCAAATGACTGGTGATTTAAATCATTCATATTCTGTTTCAACGTTCCAGCTGGTGAACTATCTGCTCCTGTGCATGGATAAATCTCTTCCTTCACATTTGAATTCTATTTGATGTTACCTTGAGAAGGACCCTAAGAGTTTCAGACCAAAATATCCAAATTTAATTTCAGAAATTTTGGCACAATACCTTGGATGCTATCTCGCAATAAATTAAAATGGGGAGTGGCATGGTTAAGGATAGAAAATAAGGTATAAAATAATATAGCTCCAAGAAAGGGGTAATCAATGAATATCTACTATGGACCAGTTCTTAATCACACTTCTTCAGAATGACAACATTGTGATGTCTGTCCCAAGTAGCATAATCCTGGAGAAAAAAAAGAGATCTATATAGCACCTTATACTCACCAGATGGCATGCCATTTACAATGATGCACATTTTTTAGTAATTACTATTTTAAATAAGAACCACAAAGAATTTATTTCATTAGAGTTTTCATAAATTGCCAAGTTTTCATGATCTGAAAACTACTAAATTAAATTACAAATGTGTTAAGCAGCATTATTGTAATGATAAACTTATACTCAACTGTGTCAGATTCTGCATAGCACACCATTCTTCTCACATAATAGACAAAGGCCTTCCATTGTCCATATAGTCTTGCCCTTATATATCATTTTTTCAAGTTATGCAGTAGATTCCACACACTTTAATAACCTTAATGTATATTGAAAACAGGTTAAGATAAGGACTCTGCTTCTTCCAAAGGAAATTATTCTACCTCCTAATCATATCTCTGAATATTCTTGAACACTCAAGTACAAACGTTTCAAACATTCTCAAAGACATTTGCTTATCCAGCAAGCTGCAGCAGCTCTCTTTGAAGCAATCTGAAGAAGAAATCAGATACATTTCAAATTTTCAAGACTAATAGAAACAAAGTGCACAATATATTAGCAGTGTTTAGTTCTAAGTGCCTTTATTTATGAATTTGAGGGACCTGTGAGAAAACGATTTTTCTAGCTGATGCAAACAATCTGCAGAGGCATATGCCACTTTGGGAAATCAGCTTTCAGTAGGTGTGGGAAAATGGAAACTGGCCTGAAGACTGTGCATGAAAGCTGATGAACAATGTTAGAGAACAAATATGACTTGTACACATGAACAAATAGCTTGCCATTTTTTTTTAACATTTAGTGCTTAGAACAGTGCAAGAATTTCTTCAGGTTATACTTTAAATTAATGCATATAAATTAAAATTTAAAAAATTGGTTGGAAAATATGTTTTTTCTTTATTGTCTTCAGAGAATTTTTACTGGGTCTTATCAAAATGATGTAACACTTTGGGAAAACGATGCAATCTATTAATCCTGCACCAGAGGCCCAGATAGCAAAGACCTCCACTATCACCACGACCTTTCCCTTGGTGCTGTGGTGGACAGGGAGGAAGGTGAGCCACACACTGCAGAACACCAGCATGCTGAAGGTCAGGAACTTGGCTTCATTGAATGTATCAGGCAGGTTTCTAGCCAGGAAAGCCACAGTGAAGGTCCCTGTAGCCAAGGAACCCAGGTAACCTAGGACACTGAAGAAGGCAGTGTCTGAGCCTTTGTTGCACACAATGATGACATGGTCATGTTCCAAATGTGGATCAGTTTCAACAAAAGGAGGGTATGTTCCCATTCAGACTCCACAAAGAACAAGTTGGATCAAAGTACAGATGGGAATGATGATGTTGGGTGCTCCTGATACCAGCAACACCCTCATCACTTTTCCTGGAGCAGTGACCCTAACGGCCAGAACCACAGTAATTGTTTTGGTCAAAACAGTTGACACAGCAACAGTGAACAGAACTGCAAATGAGATCTGCAGAATGCAATTGGTGTTGTTGGGATGCCCAGTGAAGAGTAATGGACAGAGAAAACAGAACTTGAGTGCGGTGAGCAGGGTGTAGCTGTCTGTGCGATTATTGGCCTTCACAATTGGTGTGTCTTGGTGCTTCACAAAACCCCAAGAACAAGAACCGTGAGTGCAGAGAAGCACAGGCCCAGGCAAGCCAGAGCCTTCCCCAAGGGGTCTTCACAAGCCAGAAAGGTCACAGTTTTTGGAGACAGTGAGTTTGCTTTATGTTGGCATACTGAGTGACTGGGCACTTCACACATTGATCCACGTCTGGCACACAACACAGATTGTGATCAGATCAGTGGCTATGTCTCCTTCTTAGTCACAGCACGCTGCCAGAAATGTTTCACAGGCGAACTGTACTTGTATTAGCTGTTCTTATCGACAATTAAGGTAGTTTCTCTATAGCCATAATATCAATTATTAAAGACCATCATATTGCAGTGAGATAATCAAAGCTTTTCAAAAATATTGTTATTTATTTGTTCATAAACAGAGGGAGATAGAGACACAGAGAGAATCGGTGCCCCTGAAACTAGCCACTGGAGAATGCTAGATACATGTACCTCTTTGTCCATCAGGCTTTCTCTGTGTAATGGGGAACTGAACTGAGGTGGTTAGGTTCTGTGCACCTGTGCCTTAACTGCTGAGCCATCTCCTCACCCTAACCAAGCTGTATTTTATTCACTTAACTGACCTTATATAGTCACCTGATCCTTTTTTTTTTCTTAAAAGAATAAAATAATTTTGTGGTAGTGTACTAGAATTATATAATAGCACTGCTTATATAAAGTATTTCTTTTGATTTCTACTATAGTAGAGGTGGCTTATCAATTAAGATGCTTGCTTGCAAAGCCTAATGACCCAGCTTGATTCAACATATCCTTCATACATCAGGTAAAAAAGTGATGCGTTAGTAAGTCACACATGTGCACAAGGTGACACGTGCCTGGAATTCAATTGCAGTGGCTAGAGACCTTTGTAACTTAATTGGGGCTTTAATACTTATATCAATTTTTAAATCCCTTTGATTATGTGTATTTCAGCCTTTAGGTTCTACTCTAACACACCACCCCCATTGTCTTGTCTTCTTTCCTGTAAAATAGAGGGCAACATAAAATAGCAGCTATTCTTCCATTGTGTGCTGCTCAAACTAATAGGCTGGACATCTCAGAGATACATATTTCATTTTATTCTTATTTTAACCTCTGAACATTTACTATTATCTCCTTAAATGCTTCAAAATGCTTCTGAAACAATGCTCCTGATATTTTAGTTGGAATATTTATGCTTTTTGATAAAAAATTTAAATGTCTGTGATATGCTATTGTCTAAAGTCTTAAAATTAACTTCTCCCTGAATTATTTCATAGACACTCAGGAGATATTATGCTTACATTGAATGCGTTTGTAAAGTTACATATCTCTAAAGCTAAAAAGTATGGAGAGATGGCTTACTGTTTAGGTACTTGCCTGCAAATACTAAGGACCCAGGTTTGAATCCTCAGGTCCCATGTAGACCGGATGCACATGGTGGACACATGTGTCTGGAGATCGTTTGCTCTGGCACTCTTATTCTCCCTTTCTATTTCCCTACTTCTCTATTCAATCAATCAATAAATAAAATAAATCTTTAAAGCCAGAAAGATGACATCTCTGAGCATTTATTATCCATATGCAACCTCTTGGGTCCTAGGAAAATAAAGGTGTGGAAGATTCCTTCTTATTCACTTCCTTTTGTGTAGATTCAAAGAAGATTATATGCATGTCTGACATTCATTGATGGTAATAATATATTCATTAACTATTGGATCTCAAACACTATTCATTTGGAAGCACAAAAACCCTCGAATAGCTAAAATGATTTTGAACAACAAAATTTTTAATTATATTACAAATTTATACAAATTATATTACAATTTTTAATTATATTACAAATCCATAGTAGCAAAAACATCATGGTTTTGCAACAAGGACAGACATGTGCATCTTTGGAACAGATTAGAAGACCCAGATGTTAATTCAGCCCGCTACAGCCATATGAGTTTTGACAAAGTGCAAAAAAAAAAAAAAAATTGATTCGAGAAAAGACAGCCTCTTCAGCAAATTGTGCTGGAGAACCTGGGTATCTATATGTAGAAAGAAGAAAATAGATCCTTGTCTTTCTCCATGCACAAGAATCAAATCCAAGTGGATCAGGGACCTTAACATCAGACGTGAAACTCTGAAATCGCTAGAGGCAAAGGTAGGGAAAACCACTCAACAGACTGGCATATGGAATGACTTTCTGAATATAACCCCAATTGCTCAGAAAACAAAACAATCAATTAATGGGAACTCATGAAATTACAAAGCTTTTGTACATCAAAGATACTGTGATAGAGCAAAGCAACAACAAACAGAATGGGAGAAAATCTTTGCCACCTACTCATCTGACAGAGGATTAATATCCAGAATATACAAAGAACTCAAAAAACAAACAATAAGAAATCAAACAACCCAATCAAAAAAAAAAAAAAAAAAAGGGCTATGGAACTAAATAGAGAGTTCTCATTGGAAGAAATACAGGTGGCATATAAACATGTAAAAAAAAGTGTTCTACATCCTTAGCTTTCAGGGAAATGCATAATAAAACTGTCTTGAGATTCCATCTCTCTGCTGTCAGAATGGCTACCATCAAGCAAACAAATGACAATAAATGTTGGCGAGGATGTAGTAAAAGGAGAACACTTCTGCACTATTGGTGGGAATGTGATCTGGTACAGCCACTGTGGAAATCAGTGTGGAGGTTCTAGAGACAGCTAAAAATAGATTTACCATATGATTCAGATATATATATCTCATTCCTAGGAATATGTCCCAATGACTCTTCTCACTACCTTAGAGATACTTGCACACCCATGTTTACTGCTGCTTTATTCACAATAGCTAGAAAATGGAACCAACTTAGATGTCCATCCACAGAAGAATGGATAACAAAGATGTGATACATCCACACAATGAAATTCTATTCAGTGGTAAAGAAAAATGAAAATAAGAAAATTTTAGGGAAATAGATGGATCTGGAAAGGATTATACTATGTGAGGTAACCCAGGCCCAGAAAGCCAAACATTACATGTTCTCTCTTATATGTGGATCCTAGCTACAAATGTATGGACTTGTGTGTGATCTTGAACCAAAAATCAGTAACCGAGGCCCATAAACTAGAAAATTGTTATAAGGGAGAGAGGAGATGGAAGGGATTAAGGGGATGGGATTGTATATATTTAAGTAGAGGAAGAGGTTACAGGGAAGGGAAAGGCCTAAGTGAGGTCAGGGGAAGATATTGTATAAAGAAAGGTGGGAGGGAGGGTCAATAAAAAAATCTACTTTCTTAAATAATGGCTCATCCTGAGGTCATAGATTGTTAGTAGAAACTTTTCAATACCAGGGATGGGATGCCTTCAAGTAAGTTGTTGGCCTTGGAAGTCCCTGCTGCCTCTAAAACATCATAGGCTATTGCTAAGGCTTTCCATTTCCCATGAAAAAGAGATGGTAATGAAGACTTCACATGCCTGAGTGGGAAAGTCACTGAGAAATCAAGCTGGTGCTGGGCAGAAATCCTTCTTCCTGTAGCCCAGCCAACTGATAGCTGGTAAAAACTGCACTGTATGTAGTCTTATGGGAGACAGAAATCATCAGCGCTGAAGAGTGGACACTGGAAACCTCAAGTTTGGCTAGACAAGCCAAATGACTGAATGAGTGCAATAGTAGCATGTCTGCTCTGGGGGAAAACCAACTGCACCCTACTTGGACTGGAGGTGCACTCCATGGGAAGGAATGCATGCTTGGTACTGAAAACCTAATCAAAAGCCTATGGCAGCAGAGGTCATGAGCCTTAGCGGTATAAATCCTGCTCTTGTGTGGATAAATGCATATATTACTTTCACCAAATTGCCCTGAAAGCACTACACTTAATATTCATACTCATATATTAATGCTACCCTCACCTCTGGTTAGAGAAGCTTCTATTCTCAGATGGTAATCACCACTTGGATGCCACAAATGGCAACATAGTGCATGGAAGTTGGGACAGAGCAGTGTCCAGCACCAGAACATCCCACATCCTCCAAGTCTCAGGGTCCATTACAGAAGAGATGGCAGAAAGAATATAAGAGCCAAAGGAAGGGTACCACTCCTTATAGGCAACTGTCATCATCTTCTCCTATTATGAGGGTCTTGTGTGGGTATTGCTAGGCACTGAGAGGTCTTGGATATTGAGGCCAGATTCGGGACATCCAATTACAAAAGAGACTAATGGAGAGAGGGAGGGGAAAGCAGGGGAGGGGAGAAGAGGGAAATACCATGGTTTGTTGTGTATAAGTACAGAAGGTGTCAATAAGCATATATATATATATTTTTTTTTTCATCATAACAAGTCAAGTGCTGGAGAGATAGCTTTAGTTGTTAAGGCACATGACTGAGGACCCTAAGAACCTGGGTCTGATTTCCCTGTACCCATGTCAGCCAGATGCACAAGGTGGTTCATGCTATCTTGAGTTCATTTTGAGTTTATTTGCAGTGGCTGGAGGCCCTGGTACATCCACTATCTCTCACATTATATCTTCTCTCTCTAATAAATAAAATAAAATATTTTAGTTTTTTTCTGTATTTGTATATATGTTTTTAGGGTTTTTTTTAAGATTATTATTTTTTTATTTATTTGAGAGAGAAAGGAAGAGGGAGTTAGAAAGTAAGAGAGAATGGGAATGCCAGGGACTCCAGCCACTGCAAATGAACTCCAGATGCATATGACCCCTTTTGCATCTGGCTTATGTGGGTCCTGGGTTATCAAACTTGGGTCCTTAAGTTTCCAAGGCAATTTCCTTAACCATTAAGCCACTTCCACACCCCTGTTTTGTATTTTTTATGAGAGAGAGAGAATCTTGGCATCCTAGGCCTCCAGCCATTTCAGTCAAATTCCAGATGCTTGCACCATCTTGTGTACATGTGTAACTCTGCACCCTTACAACAGCTTGTGCATCTGGCTTACATGGGACCTGGAGAGTCTAACATGGTGTCTTAGGCATCACAGGTAATCTCCTTAACCACTCAGCCATCTCTCGAGACCTAAAATAAAACATTAAAAAAAAAACTGGACCCTTCTATCTGCTGTCTTCAAGGAACACACCTCACCAATAAAGATACACATCCTAAGTTTGAATGGTTGGAAAAAGCTTTTCCAAGCAAATCGCAATAAGAAACAAGGGAGTGTTGCTATATTATTATCTGATAAAATAGACTTCAAACCAAAATGAATCAAAAAGAACAGGGAAGCTACTTCTTGATTATCAAGGGAGTGATCCAACATGAGCACATCGCAATCATAAGTATATATATGTTTATGTGACAAACTCAGGTGGACCACAGTTTATAAAACAAAATATACTAAAAAATAAAAAAATAAATAAATACACACCAACACCATCAGAGTCAGAGACTACAATACTCCACTATCATCAGAGATAGTTCAACATGCAGAAGATCAACAGGGAATGAAAAGAGCTCAACAACATCATAGATCAACTAGAACTAATGGATATCTACAGAACTTTTCATCCCAACTCTCCAGAAAACACATTTTTCTCAGCAGCCTCTGGAACCTTCTCCCAAATTGAGCATATGTTAGGCCCTAAAACATAGTTCCATAAAGGCAAGAAAATTGAAGTAACTTCTTGCATCATGTCAGATTAAAAAATTTGAAATTTAGAAATTAATAGCAACAGACATCAAGAATTCCACCAAATCCTGTAGACTAAACAACAAACTTTGAAATAATAAATGCTTCATGGGAGAAAACACAAATAAATTGTAAGAATCCTAGACATGAATGATATTGAAAACATAAACTACCAAAACTTATAGGACAAAATTAAGGCAGCCATAAGGGGACAATTCATAGTCCTAGCTGCCTTCATTACAAAGATAGAGAGATTCCAAATTAATAACTTGATTGTCCACCTAAAGACAGTGGAAAAAACAAACAAACAAACAACAACAACAACAACAACAAAAAGAAACCAACTGAAAGAGCTCCAGATACCAAGAAATAGTCAAAATTTCAGCAGACATTAATGAATTGGAAACTAACAAAACAATTTTAAAAATAGATAAAATGAGGAGCTGGATCTTTGAAACATTAAACAAACCCCTGGCTGAATTGATCAAGAAAAAAAAAATAAATAAAAGAAAGAAAAAGGAAATTAAGAGAGAAGTCTCAGAAATGAAAATAGATCACAGCAGACATCATGGAAATTGCAATAATCATGAGGTATACTTAGAAAATATCTACTCCACAAATTGTATAACCTAGAAAAAATTGTTGAATTTCTAGGCACATACCACCTAAATAACTAAACTCAGAGCACATTAATCTTCCAAACAAATATATCACATACATGGAGATTGAAAATGTAATAAAAAACCTCCCTAAAAAGAAAAGTTCAGGACTGGATGGCTTCTTAGCAGATTTCTATCAAATATTCATTGTAGAAATGAAAACAATTTTGTCAAATTGTTCCACATAATCAAAATCCAGGAAATCCTCCCTTACCCCTATTATGACTCAAGCATCACCCTAATACCAAAACTACACAGGTGTTCCAGAAGGAAATAAAACTATAGGCCTATATCCCTTATAAACAAAGATGCAGAGATCCTGAACAAAACCCCTGCAAACTGACATCAACAACATATCAAAAGGATTATCAGCCTTGATGAAGTAGGCTTCAGTCTAGGATGTTATGATGGTGTAACATAGGGAAATCGGTCAATGTAATACACCACATAAACGAACTGAACCATATGAAGCACATGATCATCTAAATTGATGCAGAGAAGGCCCTTGACAAAATGCAACACCGCTTAATGAGCCAAACACTGGAATGAAAGGCTGTAGATGAAGCACTTAAAGCCTAAATAATATTAAAAAGGGAAACTCAAGCAGTTCCCACTGAGAATAGGAGCATGAGAACGGTGTCCACTGTCAACACTGCTCTTCAACATAGTACTACAGGTACTAGCTCAAGCAATAAAACAGGAGAAAGGAATAAAAGGGATTCACATTGGAAAGGAAGAAGTCAAGTTAGTCTTATTTGCAGATTAAATGATCCTACATATAAGTAACCACAAAATCTCCATCACTAAATTTATAAAGGTGATAAATCCCATCATCAAAGTGGCAAGATACAAAATTAATGCACAAAATCGGTAGTTTTTCTACATATAAATGACAAATATAAGGAGAAAGAAAACAGTGAGCCTGCCCCATTTTCAATAGAAACAAAGAATTAAGTAGCTTTTAATAACACTAACAAGGACATGAAAGACCTGTATAATAGAAACATAACAACACTCAAAATGGAAATCAAGGGGGTCCTGTGAAGATAAAAGGTCCTCCCATGCTCCTTGATAGGTAGAATTGATATTGTGAAAATGGAAATTCTATCAAAGTTATACACAGATTTAATGCACTACCAATAAAAATACCAGCATAATTATTCACAGAGATTTTTAAAATGTTCTCAAAATTGATATGGAATGGCAGAAGGCCTCGAATACCCAAAGATATCTGAGCCTCTAAGGCTCTGGCTCACTGATTTAGTAGGAGTCGATTTTTCTCTGTGTTGGTCTCCTTCCCCTTTGTGCTGGTACCTGGTTCATCAGGAAAACATCACCCTTGCTAGTTTCGCCAATTATCCTTAGTTTCAGTAGGGCCCCTTTTGAGGTATGTTGGGGCAGCTCTCTCCTTAGGATCTGCATCTATCTGAAAAAGAGAAGCAGATTCTCCAACGGAGAGTAAGTTAGTACCCGGAAAATTGAGATAACACTTACTTTTTTGATAGAGAGTTTGATAGGTGTAGGCCCTCTTCAACCCCATGATTGATGGTAGCTTGATATTGGAGAGTGGGCTTATGTTTGGGTATGGTTCTGACTTGTTTCCCTGCTCCAGCTATGGGTCTCATACCACTGAGGGGATCAGTTAGCCAAATCAAGAGCAGTTGGTTCCCCACAATGGCTGTGTGCCACTATTGCACTTGTGTGGGCATCACATCAGGTTATTTGTTGATAATTAGGTTAGACCATGAGTTGCTTGGACAGATATTGGTCATTTCTCCCAGTCACCCATGTAGCACCTTCTGGCACTGGACACGCTGACTGTCTGGGGACTGACTCTCTCCTGGCTTCCAGCCATGCCATTCCATTTTACATGTCAGCTGCGTATGGAGTCTTCAGCAATAGGGTCTTACCACTGGCCTTTGGTCCGCCGTGCATTTCTTTTTGTCTTCATTTAGCATAGCCATATGGTTTTGTAGGTTCTCTTTTTTTGTTTGCCTTTATATCCATTAATTGCATTTATCTCCCTTCAATTTTCTTATCTATTTGGTCTAGTCTAGTGATGGCAGCATATACAAGATTATCAATCCTTTTTTTTGCTTTTGTGCAAGTTTTCCGAAACACTTGGTCAGGGTTGAACTGCTCATTACTTCATTTTGGGTTTCTGATCATATTGTACCTCTTTGTTTTGATTAGACACTTCCCTGGTAGGACTGGGATATCTTAGTAAATTTCCTTGAATTTTGTTTTTTACGATATTTCTTTTGAATTGTGGTCTGCCCATTCAGTATGGGACCAGAGAGAATGGGACTATGGTAGGATAAGTGAGGAAGTGGTGCAGCTTTGTGGGCATGGAGAAGTGTGCAGGGTCTGGACAGAGTGGCAAAGGTCAAGACTTGCTTGGGGTGGAGCGGAGGAGGTCTGAATTCCCAAAGGGCAGGGGTAGGGGCTAAGCAGAGCTGAGCAGAGCAGGTCCGAAGTCCAGCATGTTAGGGGTGGAACAGAGTGGAGGGGGTCAGACTTCACATGGGGGCGGAGCAGAGCAGATGAGATCTGAAGTCTCGGGTGTGGAGACAAGCAAAACAAAGGAAGGAAAAGCAGGAGGGTGGGGCAGATTTGGGCAGTTCCTAAGTCACAGGACAGAGCCCCAAGTGGAGAGGATAGAAGGAAGTTGCAGTGAGCAGGGCCACACACTGTGGGTGGAAGTCAAGGGTGTGCTAGCCGGAGTGGAGCGATTCCAAAGTCAAGGTGGGCAGGGTGGAGCATGGGGCTTGTCACGTCATGATAGAGTGGGGAGGGCCAAGCCTCACTTGGTGGTGCAGAGTGAAGCAGTGCAGGTCTGAATTTGCAATGGGTGGGGTAGGGGCCAAGCAGAGCTGAACTGAGCAGGTCTGAAGTCACTTCTCCTTCCAGGGAGTTGTGTCCTGGTTAGGTGGATGCCATCTTGACAAGAAGATCTCTCCAGCTCAAATCATGACATACTTGTACTGAAGTTTATTTAGGTGCTAAATTACATTTGTCTATTTCTGTGTGTTGAACCAACCCTGCAGCCCTGAGATGAAACCTACTTGGTCAAAGTGCATGATACACTTGACGGGTACTGGAAGTTGTTTTGTATATTATTGAGGAATATTTTCATCTGAATTATAGATATCAATCTATAACTTTCTATTTTGGGGGTTTCTGTCTGGTTTTGGTATGAGAGTAATGGTGACTTCATAGAGGGAGTCTGGATCATTCTCTTTTTCATTTCTGTGAGATAATTTGAGAACAAGTGGTTTTTGTGTTTTAAAAGTTTGGCATTAGACGCGCTGACTGTCTGGGGACTGACTCTACATGGGCGACTGGGGGAAAATGACCAATATCTGTTCAAGCTTCTAACCTACTTAGCAGAAAATAACATGTTCTGATGACCACACAAGTGCAATAGAGGCAGACGGCCAGGGTGGGGAACCAACTGCTCTAGATTTGGCTAACTGATCCCTTCAGTGGTATGAGACCCATAGCTGGAGCTGGAAACAAGTCAGAACCATATCCAAACATAAGCCCACTCTGCATTATCAAGCTACCATCAATCGTGGGCTACAAGAGGGCCTACACCTATTAAATCCTCTATTTAAAAAGTAAGGGTTACCTCGTTTGTCCTGGTGCTAACTTACTCTCCATTGGAGAATTTGCTTCTCTTTTTCAGATAGATGTAGATCCTGAGGAAAGAGTGATCCCATCATACCTCAAAAGGGCCGGAGCTGAAACTATGAAAAATTGGCGAAACAAGCAAGGGTGCTGTTTTCCTGGTGAACCGGATACCAGCACAAGGGTGAAGGAGATCAACACAGAGAAAAATCAACTCTTATCAAATCAGAGAGCCCCAGAGGTCCCCAAGACTTCAGCACTGAAGCAGACCTAATATGAACCCAACATGGGTCAGGGAAATTTGCTGAAGAGGGAGTGGAAAGAATGTCAGAGCCACACGTTGGGTCATGACATGCACAGACATTTCCTCCTAAGCTAACCCCTCAATGCATGTCTCATGTACCCCAGTAAGGAGGGTCCATGTGGAGAGGGTAGGGCAGGGAGAAGGCTAAGCATGGTACCAAATTGGCTGTATTCACTGAGTACAAAAATTTTAAAAAGACACAGAAAAGGACATGTAACAAAACAACAGAAAATTAATAAGATAACGCACAGTTAAAAAAAAAAAAAAAAAAAAGCCTATTCTGAATTTTCTTCTGGACACTGACATGAACCAAGCAATTCATCTGTTTCTTACAGGTCATGCCATCTGTATAATACAGTTTTTAAAATTATTTTTGGTTTACTTTTATTAACTTAACAGAGAGAGGGGGGGAGGGAGGGAAGGAGGGAGGGGGGAGGGAGAGAGAGAATGTGCACAGCGCAGCCTCCAGCCACTGCAAACATACTCCAGACACATGCGATCCCTTGTTCATCTGGCTTATATGGGTACTGGAGAAATGAGCCTCGAACCTGGATCCTTAGGCTTCATAGGCATGTGCTTAATTGCTAAGCCATTGTACAGTTTTTGTAATATGCCCATGAGGTTCCAAATTTCACTGGAATCAGTTGTGACATCTCCATTTTCAATTTTAAGCTTGTTTGTTTGACTATTCTTTGTTGTTTGGTTGGTTAATGTGTCCACTGGAATATCAACCTTGTTCAATTTCTCAAGGGAATCAAATCTTCTTTGTATCAAATTTTTCATTTTTTCTTGTATTCCCAGCTTGTTGGTTTCTGCTTTGATCTTGATAACTTAAATAAGTTATCTCATTCTTGGACTGCTTTGTGTCTTTTCAGCATGTTTAAATTGATATGTAAGTTATTTACTTGAAATCTCTGTTTTTGTAATATAGGCATTTAATGGTATAAATGGGAGGTAATGTCTTACCTGATTGAAAAACAGTGTTTTAAATTACTTTCACAATTACAAAGAAATTAAACATTGAACAAAATAAAAAAAAATTAGGAATATACAATGTGTTAATATTTATGGAATTTCCACACTGGTTTACACAATGGCTATACCAAATTACATTCTCACAAACAGTGCAGAAGGGTTTCCCTTTTACCACATACTTACCAGAATTTATTTTCATTTGTTTTCTTGATGGTAGCCATTCTGACAGGAGAGAGATGGAATCTTAAGGTAGTTTTAATTGCATTTCCCTGTTGACTAAGGATGTAGAACACTTTTTTAGATGTTTATATTCCATCTGTATTTCTTCCAGTGAGAACTCTATCCATAGTCAATTTCTAATTGAGTTGTTTGATTTTTTTTTATTGTTCTGTTTTTTGAGTTCTTTGTATATTCTGGATATTAATCCTCTGTCACATGTGTAGATGGCAAAGACTTTCTCCCATTCTGTATGTTGTCTCTTTGCTCTATTCACAGTGTTCTTTGCTGTACAAAAGCTTTGTAATTTCAAGAGATTTCCGTGGTTGATTACTGGTTGTTGCTTTCTGAGCAATTGGGGTTATAGTCAGAAAGTCAATAGCCATGCCAATATGTTGAAGGGTTTCCCCTACATTTTCGTTTAGCAATTAAGGTCCTGGATCCACATGGATTTTATTCCTATGCATGGAGAAAGAAAAGGATTGATTTTCATCTCTCTACATATAGATACCCAGTTTTTCCAGCACCACTTGTTGAAGAGGCTGTCTTTTCTCCATTGAATACTTTTGGCATTTTGTCAAAAATCAGATGGCTGAAGCTGCCTGGATTAACATCTGGGTCCTCTGTTGAGTTCCTTTGACCTACATGTCTGTCTTTTTGCCTGTACTATGCTGTTTGTGTTACAATGCATTGGAATATAGCTTAAAATCTTGTATGGTGATACCACCAACCTTATTTTTGTTCCTCAAAATTGTTTTGGCTATTCGAGGTGTTTGTTTGTTTTGTTTTGTTTTTTGCTTCCAAATGAATTTTAGGATTTTTCTATTTCTGTGAAGAATGCCATTGGAATTTTAATGGGGATTTCACTAATTGTGTAGATTGCTTTTGGTAGTATTGACATTTTCACAAAATTTATTTTTTTTCAATCCAAAAACAGGGGAAATCTTTCTATTTCTTTCTGTCATCTGCCATTTCTCATTTGAGTTTTTTGAAGTTCTCCTTAAACAGATCCTTCAGTTCCAAGTTACTTGATTTTTCTTTGAGGCAATGGGAGAGATTCCCTGATTTTATCCTCCACACATTTATCGTTAGTATTTAGAAAAGTTACTGATTTCTGTGTATTCATGATGTATCCTGCTAAGTTGCTAAAAGTGTTTATCAGCTCTGACAGTCTGCTGCTAGAGTCTTTAAGGTCTTTTTATGTATAGAATCATGTCATCTGCAAATAGTGATCATTTGATCTCTTCCTTTCCAATTTGTATCCCTTTTATAAATGTATCTTGCCTTATTGTTATTGCTAAGACTTCCAGCAATACATTAAATAAAAGTAGGGACAATGGACATCCTTGTTTCATTACTGAATTTAGTGGAAAAGCTTCAAGTTTTCCTCCATTTAGTATTATGTAGGTTTGTCAAAATTAGCTTTTATTATGTTGAGATATGTTCCTTCTATTCCAAGCTTCTGTAATACTTTGACAATGAAAGGATTTTGGATTTTGTCGAATGATTTTTTTCTGCATCTATTGAGATGATTATGTGAGTTTTATCTTTCACACCATTTACATAATGTATTACATTTATTGATTTGCATATGTTTAACCATCCCTGTTTCCCTGGGACAAAGCAAACTTGGTCATGATGAAAAATATTTTTGATATCATCTTGTATTCTCTTTGCCAATATGTTGTTCTGAATTTTTGAATCTGTTTTCATGAAGGAGGTTGTCCTGTAATTTAATTCCTTGTTCTGTCTTTGTCTGGTTTTGGTATGAGTTTGGTAGAACTCCTTCATGTTCTATTTTATGGAAAAGTTTGTTAAGCAGTGGTGTTACTTCTTCCATGAAGGTCTGCTAAAATTTACCAGTGAATCCATCTGGGCCTGGAATTTTTTTAGTTGGGAGACTTTTTATAACTGTTTGGATCTCTGTGTTATAGGTCTATTTAAATGGCTTGTCTCATCTTGATTTAAGTTTGTTTGATTGATTTGATGCTTGAATTTTCTACTTATCTTCAGTGTTCCTAGATGTGGACATCCACATTAATATACTTTCAGAATATGAATTTAAGGTACCAGGTGTAGCTCTTGCATCCCAATTCAGCTGCTGAAGTAATCCTATGTGTTGAGTTTGCTTGCTAAGCAAGTATTCTAGTGGACTGGGTGGAACAAGTTACTGGTAAATTTAAAACTTCAACTGAGCAGTACACACATTTAATAAAATCCAGCACAGAGTATGTAATTATTGGGATTAAAAGAAAGAAATCATCATTTAAAGCCAAAATCCTTAAGGGTGTATGTTGTTCTACACCCTTAATAATCTCAGCTGGGATGTAGAGATTTCTGTTCCAGATTTGTGTTCCAGATCAGCCTGGATCTGGATCAGACCTTGTCCCCAATAATGACAGAAGCAAAATCTAAAGGCTCTATAAACATGAAAGCATCAAAGGCAACAATATTGAACCACAAAATACAGGTTCTCTGAAAATCATAAACCCAAAAGTGATTATATAACCCATAACCAACCAGGACAAGGGAAGAGAGATCAGTTCTTCCAGTACTGTCCTATGTACCTCTTTGTTTGTTTGTTTGTTTGTTTCAGTCGGCCTAGTTACCTTTTGCTGTGTCTTCCCATCTCACCAGTGCTGAGTGCCCACCTCAGTCCCTCCACGTTGTGTGTGGAGCTGGAGCTCTTATCAGCTGCGCTGGCTGTGCTGTCACTGGGGGCTGAGTGCCTGAGATTTGCAGTTCTGATGGTGGGTGGTGGGAGAGTTCAGACTTCTCGACTTGTTCACTAGTTCCACCTGTGTCCCTTTCAGCAGCTACTGAGTAGATGTGCAGATTTCTTAACTTTGTGAGAAGGCTGATAAAGTTGAAAAATCCCCCTGTTTGGTCTTCGCTGCTGCTGCTCCTTGGATGCTCATGGCAGGGCAGTACTGGGCAGGTGTGTAGATCACAAGGATCAGTGAGTGGCAAGTCCCTCAGTGAGATTCTGACCATTTTCCTCCTTTATGGAGGATCTTGGTCTCTCTAGCTACTCTGTTGTGTCTAAGAATAACCTATACTCCTTCACTTTTTAGAAGAAGAGTGTATTTTGCTTAAATCCCTTCCTAGGTTGGTTTGGTGTGGCTCCTGTGCCATCATCTTACCTGGGAGTTGCTTGACAAGTTTTATCTTACATATGTATAACAAGGAGTATCATGCATTTATTCATGTCTATGTGCAAAACAAATTCATGGAATTTTCATCTATATTTATAAAAAATCATAAGGTTAACAGCTAAATGTAATCCATATTTTATAATATTATATTCAAAATTTTATATAGATGTATATTTCACAATACTCAATATTTTCATATTTTGTGTATTTTGGAAGGCTATATGTTCTAATTATAATTTTTCATAAAATGAATGATGGTATTGAACTCCAGCCATCAATCAATACTGTAGGATTCTCAATATTCACATGTGAAAAAAGTTCTGAAATTCAAATGCATAACATATGAGTGCTATTTAAACCCGAAAGATACTATACTAACTCATGATTTGTTCAAAACCTGTTATATCCATCCATTATGCATCACCTAGACCTGCTTTAACAATCTAGCAGTGGAGTGTCACAGCAGCCACAGAGACCATGTGATCTCAAAGGTGAAATGATCTACTTTCTGGCCCATTACAAGTAAATATTATATACTTTATTTACTCTAAAAGTTGCAAGTTGCTGCCAGCAATAAAGTAAATCATTTTCATACTTACCTAATTAAATAAGAACCAGAGTTTAAAAAGTTTAAATCCTAAAAAGTTCATTTTCTAAAGTGAAGTTTTTTTATTTGTTGGCCTAGCATTATCATATCCCTGTTTGTGGAGGAAAGGTCTGGCAGTTTAATTGCTTTGAGTGTGCAGTGCCTAAAATGAAACACTTTGGAAAGTGGTGAATGTAGTTTAGGCATCTGAAATGTGCACTCAGTCCTAAAAAGATGAAAAGAATTGTGTTGTGTGTAGTTGGGCTAATTTTAGAAGAATAAATATACTATTGCATACTTAGTGTACAGAGGCATGTGGTACACTGTTTACTTTTACATATAATCTATGAATCTTTTCTTTCTATTTCACCCTCGTTTGCTGCATGTTGTCTCTAATCTTACTCATAAAGGAGAAGCATCCTACCATAAATGTGTACAGTGTTTAAAGAAGCAATGGATAAATGCTTGAATCTTTTATATTATTTTTGCAGGAGTGAGATAGAACTCTGGGTTTCACATGAACTAAAACAATCAAAAATAAAACTGCTCTGCTGGTTGTTTGGCTCCGGGCTTGCGGCTGCTCCAGGTTCTCCTCCTGGTGAACCACATCTAGTGGACCGGTTGGCCAGGCCCCAAAAGCCTGGACCATATTGGCTCCTATGACCACTGGTGATGGATTGCAATGAATGACAGTGAGCCTACAGAATCCTTTCTACTCTCTGTAAAAAGTTTTATGACATGAATGTTTTAATGTTAAGAGAGTTCAAAAGGTATCTGGAAATGTTTTTCCAACAGATAAGATGACAAGATTTGATGGCACAGCTGTCTGCTCTGCTGTGCTTTCCCAGTCATGAAGATGCTCCCCAACACAATTGTAAACTTTCTTTCCTCAAGCTTCTTCTGGTCAAGTATTTTGTCCGAGCAATGAGAAGGACATTGAGAAAGAAAAAAGAAGGAAGAGAAGGAAGGAAGGAAAAAAGAAGGAAGAGAAGGTGGAAGAATGAAAGAAAAAAGGAAGGAAGGAGGAAGAATGAAAAAAAGGAAGGAAGGAAGAAGGAAAAGAAGAAAGAATGAATGAATGAAAGAAAAGAAAAGAAAGAAAGCAGGAAAGAAAGAAGGGAAAAGAGAATGAAATAACATAGGAAAATGGGTGTGCCAGGGCTTCTAGCTGCTTCAAACAAACTCCAGGCGAATGTGCCATTTTGTCTATCTGGCCTTATGTGGGTACTAATGAATGGAAACTGGGTCATTAGGCTTTATAGGCAAGTGCTTTCACTGCTGAGCAATCTCTCCAGCCCCCATTTGTGATTTCAATCATATATTTATGTATCAACACTGAGTTAAATCCCAACCACTTCAAAGAATCTCCTGTTAATCTCAGGTGGTAATGGGCATCCCTATTGTTTCTCAAAACTCTTTATATTTTGTGTTGTGAACCTTAAGGAGGGGAAACATAAGGAACAAAAAGACATGAGTTGGAGCCAGGAACTACTTTCTGCATCTTTTAAAACCTAGCAGTGAAGAAATCATTTTGTATTTTTTGAAGGTCAAATACAAGTGTTTGGTAATCCATACAGAAAATGTGGCAGTTTTAATTATAATAGTACACTGAGTTTTAAAAATTACCATATTGCAGAATTACCGTTGTTTGATATTGAAAGTTTGATCCTTAATTAGGATCTTTGTCATGCATTATTAAGTTATACCTGGAGTACAGCCAACAAATTCATCAAGTATACCTCAGTAAGATCATACATATATATATATATATATATATATATATATATATATATATATATATATATATATATATATGGTCTGTGTCTGTGTTGGAAATGTAAGAAAGGGTAAAACTTCACTATAATATTCATGTAGGATTTATAATTACCTAACATGCCATTATAATTTAATATGTGGCTGAAAAATTTAAGATGTTTCAGTAATTTAGACTAATAAATTCTGCTGATATGAATTATAAAAAAATAAAAAGTAAAAATAAAACTGCTGATGAGCTGTTCTCTTGGGCACTACTATTTATACTTCTCTACATATTATATTCAACATAACACTGTCCAGATAGATGTTCAGGCTTGATACCAGTTCATGTTCCATGGGCACAAATTCTGATATATTGACTTAGGAAAGACAATGAATATTCAACAAAAAGATGATATAGTAAATAATCATTTTAGTTTTTACCAGAATTTAATATTAATGCCAAGACTTATCACTTCCTCTTAGACTATTTCTCATGCCTGGCTTTCTTTCATATGGACAACATTTTCACTCTCACAGAAGTTTTTCTAACATTCTTGTGTATATTCTCCATAACAACCCATCAAATAAATGGCGCTTTAAATCATTTATACTAGTTTCAACTTTTCAGATGGCAAACTCTCTGCTCCTGTGCATGGATAAATATCTTCCCTCACATTTGTGTTCTGTTTCATGTTACTTTGTGTAGGAAGCTAAGAGTTTCAGATCAAAATATCCAAATGGAATTTCAAAATTTTTAGGCATAGTAACTTGGATGCTGTCTCACAATAAATGTCAGTAAAATGGAGAGTGGTGTGTTTAAGGATAGAAAAGAAGGTATAAAGCTAACCTAACTCCAAGAAAGGGGCAATAAATGAAGATATACTAGGAACCAGTTGTTAATTATACTTCTTCATACCTTCAACCTTGTGATGTTTGTCCCCAACAGTTTAATCCTTGAGAAAATATGAGATCTGGGTAGTAACTTATACTCATCAGATGGTATACTATTTCCAATGATGCAAAATTTTTTTTAGTAATTACTATTTTATGTTTAAATAAGAACCAAAAGAGTTTATTTCATTAGAGTTTTCATAAATTCCCAAGTTTTCATGATCGACAAGCCACTAAATTACAAATGTGATAAGTAACATTATATTGGTGGCAACTTTATTCTCGACTGTGTCAGATTCTGAATGCCACACCTTTCTTTAACATAATAGACAAAGACCTTCCATGGTCCACATAGTCTTGCTTGTATATATCATTTTTAAGTTATCCAGTAGATTCCACACACTTTAATAACCCTAAGGTATATTGAGACCAGGTTAACATAAGGCCTTTATTCTTCAAAAGGAAACTATTCTATGTCCTAAACATACCCTCACTGTATCTCTGAATATTCTTTGAACACTCAAATACAAGCATTTCAGACATTCTCAAAGACATTCGCTCTATCCAGCAAACTGCAGCAGGTTTTTGAAGGATTGTGAAAGAGGAATCAGATACATATCAAGTTTTCAAGACAAATAGAAACAAACTACACAGTACATTAGCAGTGTTTAGTACTAAGTGTCTTTATTTATGAATTTGAGAGAAATGTGAGAAAATGTTTTTTCTTGCTACTGCAAATAATCTCCAGAGGCATATGCCACTTTTTGAAATTGTCTTTGAGTAGATGCTGGAAAAAGAAAGCTGGCCTGAAGGCTGCACATGAACACTCATCAACAACATTAGAGAACTAATAAGACTTATACACATAAACAAATATGTTGCCATTTTTTAAATATTTAGTGCTTACACTAGTGCAAGTATTTCTATAGCTTATATGAGTTAATTTTAATTTCAACAGGTTATATGAGTTAAAATTTAAAAACTAATTGGTTAGACAATATGCTTTTTCTTTATTATCTTTAGAGTATTTTTACTGGGTCTTAACAAAATTATGTAACACTTGGGGAAAAAGATGCAACCGAGCAACCCTGCACTGGAGGCCAAGATAGCAAAGACCTCCACTATCACCACGACCTTTCCCTTGGTGCTGTGGTAGACAGGGAGGAAGGTGACCCACACACTGCAGAACACCAGCATGCTGAAGGTCAGGAACTTGGCTTCATTGAATGCATCAGGCAGGTTTCTAGCCAGGAAAGATACAGTGAAGCTCCCTATAGCCAAGGAACCCAGGTATCCCAGGACACAGAAGAAGGCAGTGTCTGAGCCTTTGTTGCACACAATGATGACATGGTCATGTTCCAAATGTGGATCAGTGTCAACAAATGGAGGGTATGTTCCCAGCCAGATTCCACAAAGAACAAGTTGGATCAAGGTACAGATGGGAATGATGAAGTTAGGTGCTCCTGATACCAGGAGCCCCCTCATCTTTTTTCCAGGAGCAGTAACCCTGAAGGCCAGAACCACAGTAATTGTTTTGGTCAAGACAGTGGACACAGCCACAGTGAACAGAACTGCAAATGAGAGCTCTTGGAGAATGCAATTGGTGTTGTTGGGATGTCCAATGAAGAGTAATGGACAGAGAAAACAGAACTTGAGTGCAATAAGCAGGATGTAGCTGTTTGTACGATTATTGGCCTTCACAATCGGTGTGTCTTGGTGCTTCACAAAAACCCCAAGAATAAGAGCAGTGAGTGCAGAGAAGCACAGAGCTAAGCAAGCCAGAGCCATCCCCATGGGGTCTTCATAAGCCAGAAAGGCCACAGATTTTTGGAGACAGTGAGTTTTCTGCATGCTGGCATACTGAGTGACTGGGCACTTCACACATTGATCCACGTCTGGCAGAAAACACAAAGCATCATCAGATTATTGGCAGTGTTTCCTTCTTAGTCACAGCATGCTGCAAAAAGAGTCTCACAGGCTGTGGTGGTTTGATTCAGGTGTCCCCCATAAACTTAGGTGTTGTGAATGCTAGCTCCCCAGCTGACGGATATTTGGGAATCAATGCCTCCTGGAGGGAGTGTATTATTGGGGGTGGGCTTATGGGCTTTATAGCCAGTTTCCCCATGCCAGTGTTTGGCACACCCTCCTGTTGCTGTAGTCCACCTTATGTTGGCCAGGGGGTGATGTCCACCCTCTGCTCATGCCATCGTTTTCCCCTGCCATCGTGGAGCTTCCCCTCAAGCCTGTAAGCCAAATAAACCTCTTTTTCCCAGAAGCTACTCTTGGTTGGGTGATTTCTACCAGCAATGCGAACTGGACTGCAACAGTAAAGTGGTACCGAGGAGTGGGATTGCTGCTAGACACCTGACTGTGGCTTTGGCCTTTTGGAGCTGGTTTTCAAGAGGAATGTGGAAGGAGTTGAAACCTTGGCCTAAGAGATGCCTTGCAGTGCTGTAAGTACAGCTTGATGGTCTATCCCGGTCAGAGCTGAAAGACCTGAAGGCAGTAAGAACTATGGACTATGAGTTTTGGCTTATGAGGGTGTGAAAGAGCTTTGCCTGGACTGGGCTAGCAGTCTGTGTGAGAAGCTTGCTCTTGTGCCCATGTCCTGAGAAGTTGTGCAGGATTGATTTGCATAGAAATGAACTGGTGTGTGCAGAGGGATATGGCACAGAAAGAAAAATCTTTGGGTGAACTACTGCCAATTCAGCTGCAACTGAGAGTTTACAACCTATGAGACTGGGCTAGCTGACCTGTGCTGGGGCAACAGAAAGAATGTTAACTCTTTTGAAGGGCCCTGAGTGCTCAAGGAGTGTCCTGTTCTTCAAAGTCTGCTTTATTCCCCCCTGGATTAACAAATTGGCACCCTACCTGGTATCGTGGAGTATAAGAAATGCTGGAAAGAGGGTCATTGAGTTTGCAACACGGTCTTGTGCTTTGGAAATGGCCATGGGCAGTGTGAAGCGGGTTTGCTGGTTGCCTGCATAGAGACCCCATGGGGCCATGAGGATGAACCGTGGCTTGCAGTGGAGACCCAGTGGAGATGCCGGGACCATGAGATGGCTGCCGAGGAGCTGCCGGCCCTGATGAAGTTTCCCAGGACTGTGAGTAGCCTAGCTGGAGGGGCGGAATTGGAATGCCAGAGACTTGTTGCTGGTTAGAATTATCGGACTTGAAGATTTGTCACTGGTTTGAGTTGCTGGACTTGAAGCTACAGAGTTTGATGTTTGCCCTGGTTGTTTTAAATCTTGTATTGGTTGAATGTTTCTTTGCTATGCCCAATGCCATCTTTTGCAGTGTGAATATTTATTCTGTGTCATTATGGGTTTTTTGAGGTTATTTTTTGGTATTATGGCTCAGTTAAAAGATCTTGGATTATGGGGATGTATGAACATCATTGAGATTGATAAAAACTATGGGGACTTTTAAAGTCAAACTGAATGCATTGTAGTTTACACCATGTATGGATATCAGTTTATGGGGGCCAGGGGTGGAATGTGGTGGTTTGATTCAGGTGTCCCCCATAAACTTAGGTGTTGTGAATGCTAGCTCCCCAGCTGATGGATATTTGGGAATTAATGCCTCCTGGAGGGAGTGTATTATTGGGGGTGGGCTTATGGGCTTTATAGCCAGTTTCCCCATGCCAGTGTTTGGCACACCCTCCTGTTGCTGTGGTCCACCTTCTGTTGGCCAGGGGGTGATGTCCACCCTCTGCTCATGCCATCATTTTCCCCTGCCATCGGGAAGCTTCCCCTTGAGCCTGTAAGCCAAAATAAACCTCTTTTTCCCAGAAGCTACTCTTGGTTGGGTGATTTCTGCCAGCAATGTGAACCAGACTGCAACACAGGCGAACTGTACTTGTATTAGTTTGTTATTGACAATTAAGGTAGCTCTATAGCCAAAACATCAGTAAACAAAGGCCATCATGTTGTAGTGAGATAATCAAAGATTTTCAAAATATATTTTTATTAATTTGTTTATAAGCAGAGGGAGATCGAGAGATATAGAAAGAGTGGGTCCTCTGAAATTCTAGCCCTGAAAAGAACCAGATACATGCACGATTTTGTCCATAAGTCTTTCTCCGTGCAATTCAGAATGGAACTGCCATGGTGAGGTTAGCACACCTGTGCCTTAACTGCTGAACCATCTCCTTACCCTAAGAAAGTTGTATTTTATTCACTTCACTTACCTAATACACTTGCCTGATCCACTGTTTTTCTTTTTTTTTCCATTTTTTTTCTTAAAAGAATAAAATAATTTTGTAGTAGTGTACAAGAATTTTTTTTCTCTTTTTTCATTTAAAATTTTTTTTGTTTATTTTATTTATTTATTTGAAAGTGACAGACAGAGAGAGAAATAGGCAGATATATATATAGAGAGAATGGGCACACCAGGGCCTCCAGCAACTACAAACGAACTCCAGACGCGTGCGCCCCCTTGTGCATCTGGCTAACGTGGGTCCTGGGGAATCTAGCCTTAAACCTGGGTCCTTAGGCTTCATAGGCAAGTGCTTAACAGCTAAGCCATCTCTCCAGCCCTACAAGAATTTTATAATAACATTGCTCATATGAGGTATTTATTTTTATTTCTCCTACAGGAGAGGTGGCTTATCAATTAAGATGCTCACTTGCAAAGCCAATGACCAATGCTTGATTCCACACGTCCCTCATAAGTCAGATTCACAAGGTGACACATGAGTCAGTCACGCATGTGCACAAGGTGGCACCTGTGTCTGGGATCTGACTGCAGTGGCCAGAGACCTTTGCAACCCAACTGAGGTTTTAGTATTCATATCATTTTTAAAATACCTTTGGTCATATTTATTGCAGCCTTTAGGTTCTACTATAATATACCACCCCCATTGTCTTGCTTTCTTACATGTGAAATAGAGGACAAGATGAAATAGAAACTATTTTTCCATTGTGTGCTCAACCTAGAAGGCTGGACAGCTCAGAGATACATATTTCTATTTATTCTTATTTTTAACCTCTGAACATTTCCTATTATGTCCTTAAATCCTTCAATGTACATCTGAAACAATGCTCCTGATATGTTAATCAGAATACTTATGTTTCTTGATAAAGGATTTTAATGTCTGTGATATGCTATGTTCTAAAGTCTTAACATTAACTTCTTTCTGAATTATTTCATAGACACTCAGGATATATTGCATTTAAATTGAAAGTGTTTGCAAAATTAAATGTCTCTAAAGCCAAGAAAGAGGTGAGGTGGAGAGATGGATTACTGTTTAAGTACTTGCCTTCAAAGACTAAGGACCCAGGTTTGAATCTTCAGGGCCCATGTGAACCATATGCACATGGTGGGCACGTGCATCTGAAGTTTGCTTTTAGTAAATAGAGGCTCTGACATTCTCATTCTCATTCTCTCTCTCCCTACCTCTATAGTGAATCAATCAATAAATAAAATAAATCTTTAAAGCCAGAAAAATGACATCTCTGAGTATTTATTATCCATCAGCTATGTCTTGGGTGTGGAAGACTCCTTCTTATTCACTTCATTTTGTGTATATTCAAAGAAGATTATATGTATGTGTGACATGTCTTGATAGTAATAATATATTTATCAACTTTGGATCTTAAACAGTGAGTTTTAATATATTTTATATTCATTTATTTATTTGAGAGAGAGAAAGAAAGAGAGAGAGAATTTGTGTGCCAGAGCCTGCAGCCACTGGAAATAAATTCCTGATGTGTGTGCCCCCTTGTGCATGTGGCTTACATGGCTCCTGGAGAATAGAGCCAGGATCATTTAGCTTTGCAAGTAAGCACCTTAACCGCTAACCCATCTCTCCAGTCCTCAAACAGTGTTTATTATGTGGGACAGCTAGTATGTACAATGGATCTAGGTACTAAAAATGTGGTTCAAGGAGTAAAATGAGTGTTTTTTTATAGTCACAAATATTTATCATTTCAACAAAATGATTACATTAAACAAGGAAGATATATTGTCTGTTTCTTCATGACCCTCAAGGCCCCTGAAAGTTCCCACTATGGGTAGAGAAAACAGTCAAAGTGAAGAAAGACTCTAAATATCAACTTACCCGTTGTGTTAGAAATCTCATTTTCTGGGCAGGGGAAACAATCAAAACAGCAGGCTGCCTTTCCCTCTTGTCGGAACTTCCTGAAACCAGGCCTGCAAGTCTCACTGCACGCAGAGGAAGGAAACTGAGGAAAACCATAAGTGTAGTTGTAAAAGTTAGCAATAGTATATACTCCATTCCTAACTACATGCTAAATCAATCTCAATTATTAAACTTTTATCCACACCTACAATAAAACTGAAGTGTCACACTCCAGTCAGTACACTGTACGTTGTCATACCTGTGAAGATGATGATGAAATAAATTGTCATGTCCGAATATTTTCCAAAAGATGGGAATAAAATCTAGGACACTGGAAAGAGAATCCTAAACAACATGTTGCACTTGACCAAATCATAAGGGGCACACATGGCCCCACAGGATTTTACCTGTTTATGTCTAACGCATTACAATTAGGTAAACATACCTGCCTACCATCTGTGGCCCACTCCATTGCCTCATCAGACAAAGACAATTGTTGACCAAGGGAACCATATGAAGAAAACTGTCCTATTTTCACCTTTATTCCAAGACCTTGTGGAAAATTTGAAATGTGGAAAATATCATAGTCTGCTTCATATTTTGTTTTCTCATTAATAGTCACTAGGTCTCCAATGGGGTTAATAAATTGCACATTCTTCAGTCTGTGGTAAAACTAGGAGAAATGTATCATTTTCCAATTACGTACATACTCAAATAAACATAGTGACATGAGTAAATACCTTTGTTTTTACAACCCTTCCCTGAGAATGAAACTTTATTGCATGTATCCAATAGTGTGAAATAGATGAATTTGCACAGACAAATTAAATATTACTATACTTTTATAGTTTCTTTTTAGAGAAGCTACTAAAATTGATCACCAAATATTAGGTAAGCCTTTTGAGATAAGTGTAAGACTCATTACATTTGTAGACATCACAAGAACATTAAACCATTCAGGTCTTCAATTATAACAGAGATACAGAATTATATTAACAACTCATGTGACTTCTCAGCCAATTCACCAAGATACTTTGGAATGGAAAAAGCAAGCTCACATATGGGTTTCAAGCACTTTATGATTAAAAAATAAACTATTTGGTATAATATGTGGATCATGTGTCATATAAAATATAGATCACTGAAAATTGATGACGGTAATTTCAGTATCTTTTTCATGTGTACACACAGTGATGGCTTGTCATGGTTGTCTACTTGACCGGAGTTAGAATCACCAAGGAAATAAATCTGTGGTCATGTCTCAACGGAATTTTTAGTTTGGAAACTAAACTTGGAAAGCTCACACTGAATGCAGATGACACGATTTTATGGGACAAGGTTTCTAATCTAGGAAAGCTAGATGACCACATGTACTCAACACTCTTGCTTGCAGAGTGTAGATGCCATGGACACAGTTTCTTTCATGCCACTTTTACCATGTTGTCATGATCAGGATGGACTAGAGTCTTGAACTGTGAAGTAGAATGAAACCATTCTCAGCTAAGTTGTTTTGGTCAAGTATTTTCCCAAAAAATAGTAACTAACAAATTCAGTCCATACTCACTTCCTAGGGAATGAAAACAGTGTACAAACATCCAAAATCAAGAGTATTCCCAGCCTCAGGGTTCAAACATGCACATTACCACTTAGAAGGTAACATTGATGACACTACATACCTGTGAACAGTCAGGTCTGCATAGACTGATTATTGGGTGAAGATCTACCTGTTCATAATACATTTCATGGTAGGCATGTGCATAAGCATACACAGCATTGTATAGATTGTAATTCTCATCATTCATGGCTATGTCAAATCCTTGACTTGCATACCATTCTAATGAAGTGTTGGGTGAACATTTGCTCTTTGTTCTACATTTAGATTCAATCACCAGACAATCAAAGTACATCCATTCTGATCTCATAACAGAAAAGTCTATTGAGTATTGGGAAGTGTTCATTGTCTGAATAAATTTTTTAAAATTAGGGATCTCGTGATGGTGTTTAGAAAATGTAAAAGCATCATAGAATGAGTCAAGAATGTAGTCTCTCCCTGTTTTTGCAATGACATCCCACTGTGATGTGGTGACCCAGATCCTACGGATGCCTAAATATACCCATCTTCTAAAGCTCACTTCCAGTGTAGAATTCATTTCACCATAAATTATCACAACATTTGCCAATGATGTCATAATTTGCTTATAATATTTTTCAGCCTTTGTATTGTATAACTTTATGTTTACTGTGATCACATTCAAAAAGGCTAAACAGATTTCATTTCCTTGTATCTTTTCTCTGAAATCTGAGAGAAACTGAATACCTTGGTCATCATCAGAGATAACCAGCCCCAACCAGGTCCAGTTGAAATGAAGCATTAAGGAGACTATGGCAAAAGGCAACCTTGTTTCCTTGGGGGCAATCTGATACAGATAAGGGTACAGAAAATGGTCACTCAGAACAGGATGAAATTGGCCATAGTGAATCTAAAGGACACACAACATAGAAATGAATGTGATGAAAAATACTAGAAGAAAACTAAATCTAAGATCTCAGTTGTATTAATCACCAATTGGGAAGAATGTTGGGAAGGATGATGGCTCAAATAATTATTTTTAGTAGTTCTCTACCCATAAGAGTCTTGAAAAGTACTGAACAGTTTACAGGTTGTAGGAAATCCCATTGTATGTCTACATAGTTCTTATTATCAGTTTTTAAAAAAGTAAGTTCTGATAATCCAACAAATTACTGGTTATTATCTCTATGAACTGTACCTGACAATACATGGATAAACCAAGTATCTATTGGAAATATTCCTAAGCATATGAGAATGGTAATAAAGGAGACAAGATTTCAATGTTATATATCACAGTGTCTCACCTGTCCTATAGTAAAGATTGACAGCAATGTCCCAATTTTGCTACTTGTTGCCCATGATGGTCCTGTAAATAATACAATACAATGAATTGTTTCACAGCTATAATTAGGAACACTGATCTCTTTGAATTCTGTGGATGTTATATAAGAGATCATATCCCATGAATCATCACACTTGGAGGGACTGAAGTTAAAATTAAGAGACTTGTTGGGTATAAGTTTTGGATTTCTGTTGATCTCTTCAGTGACAAAAATCATTGTCAGAATATATTGATATTTTTTGACTGGTACACTGAAAAGAAACACCATAATCATGATGCATGAAATTTCAAACAGGATAATCGTCAAAACAATTAGAGTGGACATATAGTACATGCAATAAGTATGCTTTTTCCTGAATGTAATCATTTACCTTTATGTGAGGATATGAACCAGTGGGGCATAGGGATCAACTAGGGTTTTTTTTGGTAATTATTCATTGAAAGGCAAGTAATAAATGTATGTATGTTGTAAATAAATACAGAGGTGGTTTCATCTAAAACAAATGAGAATCTGGTAAAAAGACTATATAGTTCATACATTAATTTGAAAAAGATCTATACCAGACAGAAAATCTGTTCATATTGATGTTAGAAGTCTCATATTTAAGAAATGAAAAATAAATGCAGTGGTGATCTACATTATGGTATGTTGCTTTGTATATGTGGGGACTAGTCCTCTTCAGGGTTTTGGAAGACAACATTGTGTGTGTGTAAGTGGGCACATGCTTGTTTCAGTGTGTACACCATAAAACAGTCAGATGGTTTTCTGTGTTACTTTACATGCCATTATTCGTTTTTGGTATTTATTTTGAGGTTGGTTCTGACTCTTTCCACACGTGACTTGGAATTCACTATGTACTCTTAAGGTCAACTCAAACTCGTGGTGCTGCTCCTATCTCTGCCTCCTCAGTGCTGAGATGCACCACATGCCTGTCTTCTTGTATTTACATTTGTTGAAAAATCACCTATTTTGATGGGCTTGCCTTTATATGTCATTCAATGTTTCCATCATGAGCTCTCTGGACCCTTTCTTCATTCTGTATATTGGTAGTTTTTACTCTAACATGAGTCTGGGTAGTTTCTTTAGGGGTCCTGTCTGTTTCTTGTTTTCTATGCCTACTGTAACTGGATAGCATCTTTCCTCCTAGTTTTCTTCTACAAATTCTTTCAATAAATTTGATACTTTCAGTTGAGGGATTACATCATTGTATGCACATAATTTGTAAATTTAACCCATCCATAGTACTGAAAATGTCACTTCTTTCCTTCATACTTCTTGATCTTAATCATTTCTTCTGAACCTTTATTTCTTTTACTTTGTGTATAAGTCCTGATATTTTATTATTCATGTGAGGCAGTCTATGTGAGGCTATTTCCACAGAGCTTTTAATTTTACTTATTATGTTTTCATTTCCAGAATTATTTCCAGTTTATTTTTTATTGATATGCTATCCATTTATTGAACTCTCTTATAATATCCTGTTTAGAAATATCAACTTGATTGTGATATTTGCTTCTTTTGTCTTGGATTTCACTCAGCACTTGTATATGTCACTTAGAATTCATTCCATTGCTGCTTTGTGTTCTCTGTGATATCATTTGGACATTCACTCCTGTCTTGTGTGTGTGTGTGTGTGTGTGTGTGTGTGTGTGTGTATATATATATATATATATATATATATATATATATATATATATATATATGATATTTTCTAGCTCATTTGAATTCTTCTGTAAATGTATTTTGACTTCATGTTAAAATCAGTTCTGCATAACCATTTACTCAGTCTAGTACAATTTAAAAATTCTTATTATTTTATTTATTTATTTATTTGAGATCTGGAAGCAGGCAGAGAGAGAGACAGGGGAGAGAATTAATGAATGAATGAATGTATGAATATGGGTGCCCCCGGGCTTCTAGCCACTGCAAACGAACTCCAGATTCATGCTCCATCTTGTGCATCTGGCTTACATGGGTACTGGGGAATCGAACCAAGGTTTTTTGGCTTTGCAGGCAAGCGCCTTAACAACTGAGGCATATCTCCAGCCCTCTATCTAGTACTTTTATGAACATTTAATATTTAATGAGTTCACATAACACATGACAGCAGCAATATACACTAGAGAAAACATTGCATTCTCCACAAATGTTGCTGAACATGTTGAATAACTACATATAGAAAAATGAAACTAGACACATTACTTTCCTTGTGGGGGGAACAAAAACTCCAATGGATGAAATACCTCAGAATAAGACCCAAAGATCTGAAGCTACAGGATGGAACAAAAGGTAAACCCTCTACAAAATACCACAGTAACACAGTAAATTCCTCAACCAGTGGCATACAATGAAGATAAAATGCTTGTCTAGAGACAACATCCCCTAAACATAGACCACAAATTACACACAGATGGGGAGAAAATCCTTGCCAGTTAGACAACTGACAGGGGCAAAACATCCGCAATCTACAAGGACTCAAAAATCTAAATTCACTCAAACAGTGGAGCAGAGAACTCAACAGGAAGCTGTCAAAGAAGGAATAAAATGGTTAAATTCATTTATGAAAATTTTCAACGCTCTTAACCACCAGAGAATTGCAATGGTTGCTATTCTAATATTTGAAAGGATAGACTTCAAACCGACATTAGTGAGGGAAGATGAAGAAGGTCACATTGGGGGACTTCCGGACAAGATGGTGACCATCTAGCTGCGCTGCAAATCCTGGAGAAAGAAAGGCAAGGCACTAAGGGTGCACTGGGGCTTTTAGGGGAGAGCAGTCTCCAATATATTGTCAGTAGGAGGGCACAGAGGGGGTGAAAACAGGGAATCATAGACCCCTCGTAGCTGGGTAGCCCACCCCTCTCCCCAAATAGTCGCTGTATCTACCACCACTACAGCTGCATGCCGACCAATCCCTGTGTGCAGAAGCTTAGACTGCTCTGCACACTTGCGCATTTACTGCACCAGCCACCGCACATTCAGTGACTCCTGGCAATAACAGGGAATCCCTGATTCCCTCAGGAGTGGGTAGCCCACCCATCCCCATATCCACAGTGCAGTGGCACACAGATCAATCCCTGCATGTGGAAGTTTAGACTGCTCCACCCACCGGCTCACATACTGCTCCTGCTGCTGCATGTTCAGTGAGCACAATCCCACAACAACTGCCACACAAGCTCAGACTGTCTCTTGCTTGAGCCAGCTCAGGTGCCATCCCCTACCTGTATGCCTCACTAACCATCCACCATTGTCCTGTGGTGGGGGAGAGCAAACTGCTTCCGGGTCCCACTGTTCCCAGCCAGAGCTTGGGCTGCTTCAGTGCTTGGTACCTCAGTGTCCCTCCTACCTCAAACACAGGCGCCTTTGGAGAATTACTGCTTGAGAACTCAGGCAATTTTGGCACCACTGCCAGGCAGTAGATAGGCAGCTATGGCAAGTGAGAGCCAAAGCCCAGGCTGCTTGGCAATGGGCCCAGGCTGCCTCAGTTTACCATTGCGCTTGAGCCCAGACAGATCCACCCACATACATGCCCATTTACTGTCATGAGAGACCACAGTGCAAAAGAAATAACATGAAAAATCAAATGCAACAAAATCCAGTTACATCACCCAGTCTTACAATGAGTACATCTAACCAAAACATAGAAGAGTCATTTGGATCAGAACATCAAATTGAAGATATGAGCAATGCAACCCTCACAAACCTACTGGTAGAACTTGCAGGTAAGCAACAAAGGACCGATAATCATTGGATGCTCCCATCACTAAACTAGAACTAATAGATAAAAAATTGGAAAGAGTTCCAAGAGAGTTAAGAGTTTTGAGGGAGAATGAAAAAAAAGAAGAAGAAGAAGAAGAAGACCTTAAAAATCAGCTGGCCATGTTAAATGAAGACATAAAGAAATGCAAGGATGAATTCCAAAAATCATCATGAAAATCAGAAAATCATGTGAAAAGGGAGCTTGACAGAGGGATGGAAATGATACATAGAAAAGTGGTAGAAAATGCAGACACAATTGAATAAGTCCAACAGTCTCTAGAAACCTTCAAGAATACAGTCATCCAAGTGGAGGATAGAAACTCTGATCTGGAAGACAAGATGGAAGAAACAGTTCGAGAGTTCAAAAATTTCAGTAACTTCAAAAGTTCCTATGAACAGACCATGAGGGAATTGTGAGATACACTTAAACATCCTGATATCAGGATCACTGGAAAACCAGAAGGAGAAGAAACACAGACCAAAGGCATGGAGAACTTATTTAACAAAATAATTGAAGAAAACTTCCCCAGTCTCTTAAAAGAAAGGCCCATCAAAATACAAGAAGCCAACAGAACTCCAAACAGACTGGACCAAAGGAGAAACTCTCCACGACATATTGTCATTAAGACTCCAAACATTGACACCAAAGAGAAAATTCTAAAAGCAGCTAGGGAAAAACAGCACACCACTTTCAAAGGTAACCCCATCAGAGTTACTTCAGACTTCCCAATAAAAACCCTGAAAGCTAGAAGAGCCTGGAAAGAAACACTGTAAAGTCTAAGAACCTATGGCTTCCAACCCAAACTACTCTACTCGGCAAAAGTATCCCTCATAATAGATGGTGAAAGAAAAACTTTCCATGACATATTGCAGCTTTACAATTATATGAACACAAAAACAAACTACAGAGAGTATTTCAGGAAATTCTCCACAGAGAAGGAACAAATAAGCAAACTCAAATGCCTACAAGAAACAGATCACAATAACCAAACTCAGAGTAGGCACAAAAAATTTCAAAGTCCATGAAAATACCAAACCACATATACCATCACAATATGGCAGGGATAAAATCAAGTCTCATAGTCATTACCCTAAAGAATAATGCCCTTAATTCACTTATCAAGAGACACCAGCTAACAGGATGGATAAAAAAAATAGACCTCTCAATCTACTGCCTTCAAGATACTCATCTCACCACTAAAGACAGACACCTCCTCAGTGTGAAGGGGTGGAAAACAATATTCCAAGCAAACAGGAATAGGAAACAAGCAGGTGTGGCTATATTAATATCAGATATAATACACTTCAAATAAAAAATAATCAAAAAAGACAAAGAAGGCCACTTCCTACTTATCAAGGGAATGATCCATCAAGAGGATAATACAATAATAAATCTGTATGCACCAAACACAGGGTCACCACAGTTCATAAACCAAAATGTACTTGACAATAAAACAGAAATAACCAAACAAAACCATCATTGTTTTGGACTTCAATACACCATGATCAATAATAGACAGATCATCCAAACAGAAACTCAACAGGGAAGTAAGAGAGCTCAACAAAATGATAGATTACTTAGACCTAACAGACATCTACAGAACTTTCCATCCCAAATCCACAGACTACACATACTTCTCATCAGCCCATGGAACATTCTCTAAAATAGACCATATACTGGGTCACAAAGACTGCCTCCACATATTTAGGAAGATTGACATAATTCCCTGCATGATATCATATCACAATGCTATACTGCTAGAAATTAACAAGAAAAGATCCACTAAGAATCCCAATGGCACCTGGAAACTGAACACCACACTTTTAACAATAAATGGATAGTAGATGAAATAAAAAAGGAAATTGCAAAATTTCTGGAATTTAATGACAATGAGAACACATCATACCAAAAGTTATGGGACACAATGAAGGTGGTCCTCAGGAGAAAATTCATAGTATTCAATGCCTTCATAAAAAAGACAGAGAGATCCCAAATCAATAACCTAACCATCCACCTAAATGCACTGGAAAATAAGAAAAATCCAACCCAAAGAGCTCCAGAAGGAAAGAAATAATTAAAATCAGAGCTGAAATTAATGAATTGGAAACTAAGAAAGCAATTAAGACAATTGACAAAACAAAGAGTTGGTTCTTTGAAAAATAAACAAGATTGACAAACCCATGGCCAATTTGATCAAGCAAAAAAAAGGAAGAGATGCTTCAAATTAACAAAATTCAAAATGAAAAAGGAGAGATCACAACAGACATAAGTGAAATTGGGAGAATCTTCAGGACTCATTTCAAAAACCTCTACTCCACAAAATTAGATAATGAGGAGGAGGTGGATAAATTCCTGGATGCATACTTTCTATCAAAGCTTAACTCAGAGAAGATTAATCTCCTAAGTGAACCTATCACACTCATTGAGATTGAAAGCATAATATAAAACCTCCCCAAGAGAAGAGTACAGGATCATATGGCTTCTCAGCTGAATTTTTTTTAAATTTTTTATTTATTTATTTGAGAGCGACAGACACAGAGAGAAAGACAGATAGAGGGAGAGAGAGAGAATGGGCGCGCCAGGGCTTCCAGCCTCTGCAAACGAACTCCAGACGCTTGCGCCCCTTGTGCATCTGGCTAACGTGGGACCTGGGGAACTGAGCCTCGAACCGGGGTCCTTAGGCTTCACAGGCAAGCGCTTAACCGCTAAGCCATCTCTCCAGCCCCTCAGCTGAATTTTATCGAACCTTCATGCAAGAACTCAAAACAATCTGTCAAAATGTGCCACACAATTGGAAAACAGGGAAAGCTACTGTGGTGGTTCGATTCAGGTGTCCCCCATAAACTTAGGTGTTGTGAATGCTAGCTCCCCAGCTGATGGATACTTGGGAATTAATGCCTCCCGGAGGGAGTGTATTGTTGGGGGCAGGCTTATGGGCTTTATATCCAGTTTCCCCATGCCAGTGTTTGGCACACCCTCCTGTTGCTGTGGTCCACCTTATGTTGTCCAGGGAGTGATGTCCACCCTCTGCTCATGCCATTGTTTTCCCCTGCCTTCGTTGAGCTACCCCTTGAACTTGTAAGCCAAAATAAATCTCTTTTTCCCAGAAGCTGCTCTTGGTTAGGTGATTTCTACCAGCAATGTGAACAGGCCTGTAACAGCTACCCAACTCCTTTTATGAAGCTAGTAGCACCCTAATTCCAAAACCAGGCAGGGATGCCACAGTAAAGAAAATAGTAACCTATTTCCCTGATAAACTTAGATGCAAAGATCATGAATAAATCCTCAGAAACCGAATCCAACAACACATCAAAAGCATTATCCACCTAGACCATGTGGGATTCATCCCAGGAACACAGGGGTGGTTCAACATATGGAAATCTGTCAATGTAATACACCACATAAATAAGGTTAAACAAAAACCACATGACCATTTCAATAGATGCAGAAAAGGCCTTTGACAAGATACAACATCACTTCATGATCAAAACATTGGAGAGAATTGGCATGGTTGGTTCATATCTTAACATAATAAAGAAAATATACAAAGCTCCAAAGGCGCAAATAATACTTAATGGAGAGAGACTGGAGGAATTCCCATTAAGATCAGGAAGAAGGCAGGGATGTCCTCTCTCACCTCTGCTTTTCAATATAGTACTGGAAGTCATATCTCAAGCAGTAAGACAGGCGAAGGAAATAGAAAGGATTCAATTTGTAAAGGAAGAAGTGAAGTTAGCACTGTTCGCTGATGACATGATTGTATATGTAGGAGACCCGAGAGACTCCATCCCCAAACTCCTGAAGGTGATTAACTCTTATAGCAAAGTAGCAGGATGCAAAATCAATGCATAAAAATCAGTAGCCTTTCTATATGCCAGTGACAGAGATACAGAGAAAGAAATACAGAGAAAGAAATAAGGGACATGGGCCCATTTCCAATAGCAACAACAACAACAAAATACCTTGGGATAACGGTAACCAAGGAAGTGAAAGATCTATACAACAAAAACATTTTCAGTGAACTTACCCAATCATAGAATGAAAATCACTGCATAGTCTCACTTACCTACAGCACCTAACCTGATCTACCCAAGATTCCTTACATATCCAGCAAGCAGCTCATGAACTAGACAATAGGATGGATGGGGAGAGAGGTGAGGGGAAGGGAGGGCATGAGAAACACAAATCTAGATCCAAATGGCAATAATACCATAAAATTCTACATCCTTCAAGGCAGACCAAATGGCTGAACCTTCACCAGGCCCTTAGAGGGAACACATTAGCCACAAGACACTGGAAAGTGTATTATGAAGACTGATCTTAATCTTCTACAGCCTCTCTCTCTCTCTCTCTCTTCACTAACTCTTTTATGTTAGTTATCTTTTTCTTCCTTTTCTTAGTGGGCACTGGCCTGTAACTCCCAGTATCAGCATGGGGCTATCATCCACAATGAGCTTTTGATCAGAGAGACTTACAAGGTTTCCTAAAAGAAAGACAGATTTCTGTTAGAGTACTTGATGACCCAACAAATGTTAGTGATGAGACCTTACTGCTGAAAACACCTTATGCAGTTGACACATAAAATGGAATGGCATGTCTGGAAGCTGAAAGAGAGTCAGTCCCCAGACAGTCAGCGCATCTAGTGCCAAAAGGTGCTACATGAGCAACTGCACTAAAGTGAGCAATATCTGTCCAAGCAACTCATGGTCTAACCTATTTAGCAACAAATAACCTATTGTGATGCTCACACAAGTGCAATAGTGGCACACAGCCATTGTGGGAAACCAACTGCTCTTGGTTTATCTAACTCATACCCTCAGTGGTATGGAACCCATAGCTGGAGCTGGGAAACAAGTCAGAACCATATCCAAACACAAGCCCTCTCTCCATTATCAAGCTACCACCAATCATGGGCTTCAAGAGGGTCTACACATATTAAATTATCTATAAAAATGGTTATCTCATTTGTTTGGTGCTAACTTTCTCTCCATTGGAGAACCTTCTTCTCTTTTCAGATAGACATAGATCCTAAGGAGAGAGCCACCCCATCATACCTCAAAAGGGCCCTGGCTAGAACTAAGACCAACTGGTTAAACAAGCAAGGGTGCTGTTTTCTTGATGAACTGGGTACCAGCACAAGGGTAAAGGAGATCAACACAGAGAAAAATAAACTCCTACCAAAACAGAGATCCAGAGACCCAGAGGCCCCCAACACCTCATCACTGAAGTAGACCAAAAATGAATCCAGCATTGCCGCGGACTGACTCTTGGGGAGATCAGGACTGAGGGAGAACAAGGGCGAAGGCTCAAGGAGAACTCGGGATTCGGCGAGGAAATGACAGACAGACACACTCTAGGTAGAATATGCTGCTGTAATTTACTGAAGGTTTCATGAAGGTTTTATACAGATTGAACAGGGAAACTTAGCAAGCCAACAAGTGATCTCAGAAATCATTAATCTAAACAATCTTAAGTATTGTTCTATTGTAAGCATACATGTAATATTTATCAGGCAGGAATGTACCCATTTTTTAAGAAGGACGCCTTGCATCATTTACCATAGCTTTACATGAATAGAAGCTTGGGGTAAGGGATGTAAGGTGAACAATAGGTTATTTATTTTTTATAAACCGAGCAAAGAGCCATCTCTTTTCATTTATTAGATTATTTATATAATCCTCATATTTATTATAAAAGTGTTTCTATCCAAAAGACCACCAATATTTTAAGGCTGGTTTAATGTTTTCCAGGAATTCTTTTCTTACTTGTCTAGAGTATAAGCACTAAGGCTTATGTGTCTTTGTTAAGCATTTCATAAATGGAAGAGAATGCCATAGCCTCCTTATTCCTTCATAATTCATTCATCTATTACCGAATTTATCATATCCTCCCTCATAGGGGAGTGGATCTAGGTAGTTCCCAGCTCTGGGAGTCTACTATCAGCCCTTGATCAAGTACTGAACATACCCTCCAGGAAGTTTCCTGGTGGGAATGCCTAAGTTTTACAACTCCTTATCTGTAGAACTGTCATGTTTTTAATGAACATTACCGATTAACATTTCTACTTTCACTTTCTCAGGATCAGTATTGTTCTAAAACATCATAAGCTGTTTCTACTCTACACCATCTAAAAACTGTTTTAGAGTTAATTTTTTATTCCTAGTAGAGTTATACATTTCCTCCATTGCCCTAATCATAGGAGGGGCACATTCAATACTCAAATTGTTACTTTGATTGTGTGCATGATTAATAGTAAGCGTAGCGTAGAAACTAGCTGTTCTTTGACAAACAACTAGAAGGGAGTAGGAAAGAAACAGCGCAGAACACAGCTCATTGGCACCGGCAATTAGGTCGTCGTGACTTCATGGGCAGCAGGAACCTTTACAGTAACCGACTGCCAAGGGGTCACCAGGGGCATCCCTCCGAGGAGTGCTGGCCCTCTGTCCTCAGCTCTCATCCAGTACAGAAGCATCTCTGCTTGCTACACAGGCGAGGTCGCCGTGGACGTAGCACAGCATGGCTCAGGGAAATTTTGCAGAAGAGGGGGTGGAAAAAATGTCTGAGGTATATTTTGGGTCATGATATACAGGGACATTTATCCTACCATTACTGTGGGCTAAGTCAAGAATGCATGGCCCATATACCTTAACAAGAATAGGCCAGGGGGAGTGGGTAGAACGTGGATGAGCCTAACAATGGTACCAAATTGACTGTATTCACTGAGTACATAATTAATTATTAATAAAATCTAAAAAAAAAGAAGTAGAAAAAAATAACAATAAATGCTGGTAAGAATACAGAAAAAGAAGAACATTTCTAAACTCTTGGTGGGAATGTAATCTGGCCAAACCATTGTGGAAATCAGTGTGGAGGTTCCTGAGACAGGTAAAAATAGATCTACCATGTCACCCAGCTATACCACTCCCAGGCATATAGCCTGAGGATTTGTCTCACTACCTTAGAGATACTTGCTCAATCATTTTTATTGCCACTATAATCATGGAAATGGAACCAGCCTACATATACCTCAACTGATGAATGGATAAGGAAAATATTGTACATTTACACAATGGAGTCCTACTCAACACTAAAGAAATATAAAGTTATGAAATTTGCAGGAAAATGGATGAAACTGGATGGGTTATGCTAATGAGGTAACCCAGGCCCAGAAACCAAACATCACATATTCTCTCTCATATGTGGATCCTAGCTACAAATAATTGGACTTCTTTGTGAGTAGAAGTAAAACTCAGTAGCAGAGGCCAGTAAGCTACAAAGGAGATATAAAGGGAATAGAAAAGGAGGGAGCGGGTACTTAAATAGCATGTTATTGTATATATGTAATTAGAAGAACACAATAATGAAGGTCAAAAGACCTATGTGAAATAAGGGGGAAAGACTGAGTAAAGGAAAGATGGAGGGATGGCTAATCAAAAGTTAAGAAAATATAAATTAGTCATATGGAAACCTATGGTTTGGACAATGGAACACACTCGAGCCAGACATTGTTACTAGATAATTTGAAGTGCCAGGGATGGGAAACCTTTCAGTGAGTTGTTGGAGGTCTCTGATGCCCTCAAATCATTAGAGGCCATTGATGAGGCCCTTCTTTTCCTACTCTGAATAGATGGTAGTTCACAATTGCTGAAGTATCCACATACTTTGGCAGGAAGGGGACTAAGAAATCTTGCTGGAGCTTAATTAAAATACTCCTTCATGGAGATCAGCAGCCATATAGCTGAAAAAAGCCACCCTGCATTTGGTTCAATAGGAGATAGAAATCAGCCATGAAGGTACTCAACAGTGGACACTATAAGCCTTATATTTGGCCAACCAGGCCAAATGAGCCAGTGGGTACAATAGTGGCATATCTGTTTGGGGAAACCAACTGCCCTCTAACTTGACTGGAGGCCTGCTCCATGGGAGGGAATATATCCCTGATTCTCTAAACCTAAAACAGGTGTACTCTTGAGTACTAACGGTGTAACGTCTGCTGCTGTCTGGATAGCATATATACTATGCTAACCAACTGCCCATTAAGAAATTCTCTAAATGTTAATACTCATAGGTTAATGCTGCTCTCAAGTTTGGTTAGAGACCCTTCTCTTGTCAGATGGCAATGACCTTGGGATGACACAGAAGGTACCATGGCACTGAGAAGTGACAGAGGAGTGCTCAGCTCTGACATATGTCTATCACAACTTCCAAGGCTCAGAGTCCATTGCCAAAGTGGTGGAGGAAAGAGTGGAAGAGCTAAAGGAAGGGTAGGACTCCTTACAACATGCTCCTCCAGAAACAAAATGGCCTGGATGTCCATGACTTCACAGTGCCTAACACTTCCTACACAAATCCATCATAATAGGAGGAAAAGATCATGACATCAAAATTCAAGAGAGACTGGGGGGGGGATAGGATGGAGATTGGAGTTTCAAATAGGAAAGTGGTGGAAGGGGCTTATCATGGGACATTGTTTAAAATCATGGAAGCTCTCACTAAAAATAACAAAAACAACAACAACAACAACAAAAACAGAGATATAGGAAAACAGGGTATACTTAGCACCTTTCTTCTCTCCCAATACCTTATTACAAAAGGAAGAAATTATCATGGAATCTCATAAACCTGTTGTCTGAGAGATTAGCATCTATGAGAAAAGATTGTCCAGGATTAGACGAAGAAATCTGTGCCCTTCTCACAGATTTTATGTGTTCATGGGTGAAAGGTGAGCATCTACTTGAATGGATAATTTGTGTCATCCACTCAATGTTAAACAAAGACAAGTAGTGTTTATTTTCAAGAAAGGAGGATCTAATATAAAGCCATGTAGAAAGAAAGTGCTCTGCAAATTCTAGCTTTCTACAGAAATAGAAATACTGAAACAAAACCAGGCTGAAATTCAAGCTCTGAAGAGCACAGTCAGTCAAAAAAAAAAAAAAAAAACCTGTGAAAACTCTCACTATTAGACTGGATGAAGGAGAGAACATAATATCTAAAGTAGATCAGGTGGCAGATCATATACAGTCTAACACAGAGAAAGACAAGATAACAGGAAGGTATGATTGGGAAATTCAAGATAACTGGGACAGTATGAAAGGATCAAACAGAAAAATTCTGCTTATATTAGAATGAGAAGAATTTCAATCCAGAGGATTAGTAGTCATTTTCAACAAAATCATAGAAGAAAACTTTTTGTTTTCCAAATTGGGAAAGAAATACCAATGCAAATTCAAGGATTTAGAAGACCAAAGAGACAAAACCTTGAAAGAACCTCTCTTGACCCAGTTATAATTAAATAATAAACAGCAGAACACATAAAGTATACTGAAAGCAGTTAGAGAGAAAAAGCAAGTCACTACAAAGGCAAGTCACTCAGATTAACTGCAGATTATTCAACACAAACTATAAAAGCCAGAATGATGTATTCCAAATTCTGAAAGATAACAAATGTAAATCAAGACTACCTTATCCTGCAATGCTGTCCAACAAAATCGATGGAGAAATACGGACATTCCACAACAAAAGCAGGTTAATGGAACTTACAACAACTACACCAGCTGTACAGAAAATATTCATCCTTCATGCTGAAGAGAAAGCAAAACAAAGACCACAGGAAACAGGGGAAGAAATACTGTATTCAAATAACAGCTTAAACAAGCAAATAAAGGGAAAACAGGAAGCACAAAACAAGAAGAATGACAAGAGCAAATACATACCTTTCAATAATAATTCTTAATATCAATGTCTTCAATGCCAAAAACAAAAAGACACATGTTGGAAGACTGGATTAAAAGACAGAGTCCAGCCCTTTGTTGCCTCCAAGGAATTCTTGTCTCAGTAAAAGATAGACACTGTCTTAGGGTGAAATGGTGACTAACAGTATTTCAAGCAAATGGGCCTAGGAACAAAGCAGGGGTTGCTATCCTAATATCAAACAGGAGAGACTTCAAACCAACATTAGTGAGGAAAGATAAAGAAGTTCACTTTGTACTGATTAAAGGAACACTCCAACAATAGGACGTTACAATCCTAAACATATATGCACCTAACATGAGGGCTCCTGATTTATCAAACACTATTAGACTTTAGGTCACAGATAACACCAAAACCAAACTCTAAAACAGACCATATACTAGGGCACAAAACAAATCTTAACAACTACAGGAAAATTAAAATAATCCCCTGTACTCTATCTGACCAAGGTAGGATTAAACTTCAAATTGGCAACAAGAAAACCTACGTTGAAGTCTAAACAAATCAGATACATTTCACTGTGGGAAAGTTCTGCTCAGTAAAATATAAAATGAATTTTTATTCATTCATAAGTGGTATTCTTGGTAGGAAATGTGCAAGTGAGTGAAAACTGTTAGTGTACTCATATATAGAACTTTTACACATTACTCATGACTTTAATATAGAAAATTAAGTAACAAAACTGACACTTACTAGTAAAGCATGTTCATTAAATCATAGTCTATCACATGCTTCTTTGAGGTTTCAACTGTGAACATACAATCCTTCCACATATCTCCATCACTTTCTGTATTTTGTTTTATTCTCCAAAAGCAGCCCGTTTCTGTCAAACTGCAAAAGTGGACAGAAAGCACTGAAAGAAATAAGACAGCAAAGAAAATGATCAGGGAACCCATGTCTAGAAGTTCTCAGTCTGACCTCAGATGTAATGTGCAGTGTCAGGTACATACACACATCACAGATGCCTGCTTGTGTGTGTATCCATCCTTACTAATGTTCCTGACTAGAGGGTATATTTATATCTCTAATTTCTCTTTCTAGTCTGTGCCACTCTCCCTTGGGGAATACCGAAGAGACACCAGGGGCTCTGCATCTGTGGTTTACATCAACGTCATAAAAGCCAGTTGAAAAACATGTTGTGAGGATCTTCTCTTGCTTCAGGTGTTGTAAGTTCACATAATTCCAGGTATGAATGCCACCGGGATACTCTCATCTCCGTAATTGTTTTCAGACTAATTTCAACAGGCCACTTGGATGAATAGCACCTGAAATCATGTCACTGAATTTCACTGGAGTTTCCGAGTCAAGATGTGAGGTGAACAGGTCAGAAAGTTTTGCTGCTTGTCATAGCTTAAGAACACGTGGCAGTCCTGTTTCTTCCGTTGTTCAAGCAGTGGGGAGAACCCTCACACCCTCACTTCCGTCAGCATCAGGGCATGTGCTGTGAGGTCCAGGCACGGCTCACAGCAGTGTCATGCTGGCAGTGTCCCACGACCCCATGTTTCCCACTGTCTGAGAACACCGTAAGGAAAACAATCATGGCAAGTCCAGCAATTCCCAGTCACTCTCCAGATAACCGTGCAGACACTAAGCTTCATGCTTTTGTTGTGATACATGACCTGCATCCTTGTCCTCAGTTCACACAGAGTAATAAGCTGTGGTGAGCCAGATTATCATCTTTAGCTTTGTTTTCTCCATTTTTTACTTTTACCTACAAACAGGATTCCACACAGTATTTAACTTTATATTTTATGTTTACACAATGAACTTCCACAACCTGAGTAAGGAATTATTTTTTGTTGTTGCTTTCACATTATGTGTTTCAATAAATGAGTGTGAAGGGCTGGAAACATGGCTTAGTGGTTAAGGCACTTGTCTGCAAAGTCAAAGGACCTCAGTTTGATTCCTCAGCACCCATGTATACCAGATACACAAGGTAGGACATGCATCTGGAGTTCTTTATTAGTGGCAGGAGGCCCTTGCCAGCCCATTCTTTTCCTTGCTTTCCCTTTGTTCTTCTGCCTCATTCTCTCACTTAAATAAATACAATGAAAATAAAATAAAATAAATAAACGAGCTTGTGATGAGGAGCCTGTTTTTATTAATATGAACTCTATAGAAATTTGCACAAATTTAGGTAATTTCTTTTTGGTGAGTAGAGATAGATTTTGGAACATGATATAAGGCTCAACTCTCCCGATTTATTACCTTATTTCATATGTACTTAATATTTAAATATCATGGCCCACATATTTCATCCCAGGACATGGGATTCAAAGGAAAGAGGATTGTCATGAGTTTGAGGCCATTCTGAGACTACATAGTGACTTCCAGTTATGCTTACGCTAGCGTGAGACCCTATCTTGAAACAAAACAAACAAAAAAATGAACAAAAAATCATTACTCACTAATTATAAATCTGCAAAGATTGATCCTGGAGAGTTCCCAGAGGCAGATGCAGAGAAAGTAGGGAAAACCTGCCATGGAAGGGGAGAAAATTCATCCGTGGGGACAGAACATAAAGTTTATATGCAAAGTGTTGAGCATGTTGTCATTAGTACTTACTGTCATTATTTCCTTCTTTTTATTTTTTAAATATAAATCTTTATTACAACATTTTTTATGTGTGTACCTCTCATATTTTCCACTGGACAGGCTAACTGTCTGGCTACTGCCTCTCTTCCAGACTCCAGACAGCCTCTACATGCTTTGTGTCAGCAGCAAATAGCTATTGGATTCCACCTTGCTACAGTAAGAATGGTGATACTAAAAATTCAAATAAAAACAAATATTTTTGAGGATATGCAAGAAAAAGAATAGTCCTTCACGGGTAGGGGGAGAATGTAAACTTGTACAATCAGTATGGAAGTCAATATGGAGATTTCTGAAAAGGATGAACATAGAGCTATCAACAAACACAGTTATTTTCTTATTGGACATCTATACAAAATGTCCCATGTCTCACCTAAGGGATATCTGTTCAACCATGTTTATAGCTGCTCAATTCATAATAGCTTAGAACTGTAATCAATCCAGGTGTTCATCCCTAGATGAATGAATAATGAATGTAGTGTACACTTACACAATGGGATTCTATTGAGCAGTGAGAAAAAAAATACAACTACACTCTGACTGTTTTTCATGGTAGGGTCTTGCTCTTGCACAGGCTGACCTGAAGTGCCCTATGTCCTCTCAAGGTAGCCTTGAGCTCATGGAAATCCTTGTACATCTGCCTCAGAAGTCCTAGTATTGGAGGCATGAGCCACCATGCCCAGAAATACTGTGCAATTTTTAGAAAATGGAAAGATCACAACATCTTGGTCACCCAATCATCTAATGATGGACATCTGGGATGATTCCAGCTGTTAGGTATTATCAATTGAGCCACTATAAACATGGTTTAGCAAATGTCTCTGGACTGAGGCTGGGAAGTTTTAGGGTACATGCCCAGGAAAGGAATAATTCGGTCTGTTGGTAAGTCTACAGTCAACCTCTTTAGGAGTCTCCATATTGCTTTCCAACATGGTTGCATCATCTTACATTCCCACCAACAGTGGATGACAGATCCTATTTCTCCACATCCTTGCCAGCATTTATTTTCATTTGATTTTTTAATGTTTGCTGTCCTTACTGGGGTAAGGTGGAATTGCATACTTGTTTTAATGTGTATTTCCCTGATGATTAGGATGATGGACATTTTCTTAAGTGTTTTCCATTTGTATTTCTTTCTCTGAGAACTACCTGTCCACTTCTTTTCCCCATTGTGTGAGTAGGTTGTTTGACTTTTATTGGTTATCTTTTTGTGTTCTTTGTAGATTCTAGAGATTAGGCATCTGTGAGGTGGATATTCAGCAAATATTTTCTCCCATTCTGTGGGTAATCTATTGGCTCTGTTTAATGTATGTTTGTCTGTGAAGAAAATTTACATCTCCCTGTGATCTCATTGGTTGAGTGAATGTTTAAGATCCGTTGCTACCGGGGTTTTGTTCAGGAAGTCTCTTCCCATTCCTATACCATGGCAAGTTCCTCCTGTTTATTCTTCTAGTCATAACCGATTTTCTGGTCTAATATTGAGGTCTTTCATCCATTTGGCCTTGATTGTTGTGTGTGGTGGGATGTGGGGATCAAGTGTCAATTTCCTGCATGTGGTTATCCAGGTTGTCCAGCACCATTTGTTGAAAATGCTGTATTTTTTTCCATCATATACTGTTAGGCCCTTTGTCAAATATCAAGTAGCTGTAGTTACTTGACCCAAATTTCGGGCCCTCAATTCTATTCCATTGGTTTCCACTCATGTGTTTATGCCAGTACCATGCTGTTTTTATCACTATGGTTTTGTAATATAGTTTAAGAACAGGTATGGTGATGCTTCCAGAGGAATTTCTTTTGCTGTGGATATGTTTGGATATCCAAGGCCTTCTGCCTTTCCATATTAATTCTGATATTATTTTTCTGTCTCTGTAAAGAACTATTTGGGGATTTTGATTGGTATTTCACTATATCTGTGTATTGTCTGGTAGGGTTGCCATTTTTTCGATGTTAATTCTGCCTATCTAGGAGGTCTTTCCATTTCCTCCAGCCCTCTTCAATTTCTTTTTTGACTATTTTTGTTTTCCTTGTATAAATCTTTCAGTTCCTTGGTTAATATTATTCCAAGGTATATTTTTGTTGCTATGAAAATGGGACATTGTCACTTATTTTTTTCTGCATATATTTGTCATTTCATATAGAAAGGCTACTGATTTTTGTGCGTTGATTTTGTATCATGCTACCTTTCTGAAGGAGTTAACAACCTTTAAGAGTTTTGGGATAGAGGGTCTCAGGTCTCTTACATATAGAATCATGTCATCTGCGAATAGAGCTAACTTAACTTCTTCCTTTCCAAATTATATCTGTTTTATTTCTTTCACTTTTCTTATTGATTGAGCTAGTAATTACAATACTATACTGAAGAGCAGATGTGAGAGTGGACACCCCTATCTTGTCCTTGATCTCAATGGGTATTCCTTTAGTCTCCTTCCATTAAGTTTTATTTGGGCTTTAGGAGCTTTATATATAGCCATTATTATATCAAGATATAAACCTATCATGCCAATTCTCTCCAATGTTTTGATCATGAAATGATGTTCTATTTTGTCAAAGGCCTTTTCTGCCTCTATTGAGATGATCATGTGGATTTTTTGTTTAACTTTGTTTATGTGGTGTTTTACATTGACAAATTTCCCTGTGTTGAACTACCTACATTCCTGGGTTGAATCCCACTCAATCAAGGTGGATAATGTTTTTTATGTGCTGCTGGATTCAGTTTGTGAGGATTTTGTTCATCAGTGAATAGGCCTTCAGTTTTCTTTTCTTGTGGCATGTCTGTCTGATTTTGGTATTAGGGTGATACTAGCTTCATAGAAGAAGTTGGGGAGCATTCTCTGTTCTCCAATGGTGTGCCACAGTTTGAGAAAGATTGATTTCAGTTCTTCCATGAAAGTTTCATAAAATTCAGCTGAGAAGCCATCTGATTCTGGACTCTTCTTTTGTGGGAGGATTTTTATTATTACGTTTTCAATCTCAAAGAGTGTGGTAGGCATGTTTAGGAGATTAAACTGGTCTGTGTTTAGCTTTGGTAGATGGCATGTGTATAGGAATATATCCATTTCCTCCATATTATCCAGTTTCTTGTACTAGAGGTTTTTGAAATAAGTCCTGATGATTCTCCCAATTTCACTTATGTCTGTTGTGATCTCTCCTTTTTCAGTTTGAATGTTGTTAATTTGGAGTCTTTCCATTTTTTGCTTGATCAAATTGGCGCGAGGTTTGTCAATCTTGTTTATTTTTTCAAAGAACCAGCTCTTGGTTTGTCAATTGCCTTAATTGTTTCCTTGGTTTCCAATTCATTAATTTCTGCTCTGATTTTAATTTTTTCTTCCCTTCTGGAGCTCTTTGGGTTGGATTTTTCTTGTTTTTCCAGTGTCTTTAGGTGGATGGTTAGGCTATTGATTTGGGATCTTTCTGTCTTTTTTATGAAGGCATTGAGTGCTATGAATTTTCCCCTGAGGACTGCCTTCATTGTGTCCCATAAGTTTTGGTATGATGTATTCTCATTGTCATTCAATTCCAGGAATTTTGCAGTTTCATTTTTTATTTCATCCACTATCCATTTATTGTTTAAGATTGTGCTGTTTAGTTTCCATGTGCCCTCGGGATTCTTGGTGGGTTTTTTGTTGTTGATTTCTAGCAATATAGCATTGTGATCTAATATCATGCAGGGAATTATATTGATTTTCCTAAATATGTGGAGGCAGTCTTTGTGACCCAGTATATGGTCTATTTTATATAATGTTCCATGGGCTGCTGAGAAGAATGTGTAGTCTGTGGATTTGGGATGGAAAGTTCTGTAGATGTCTGTTAGGTCTAAGTGTTCTATGGCTTTGTTGAGCTCTCTTACTTCCCTGTTGAGTTTCTGTTTGTATCATCTGTCTATTACTGATAATGGCGAGTTGAAGTTCCTACCTATGATGGTGTTGGTGGTTATTTCTGTTTTATTGTCAAGTAGGTTTTGTTTTATGAACTGTGGTGCCCCTGTGTTTGGTGCATACAGATTTATGATTGTAATATCCTCTTGATGGATTTTTCCCTTTATAAGTAGGAAGTGGCCTTCTTTGTCTTTTTTAATTATTTTTGGTTTGAAGTCAATTTTATCCGATATTAATATAGCCACACCTGCTTTGTTTCTTATTCCCATTTGCTTGGAATAATGTTTTCCACCCTTTCACCCTGAGGAGGTTTATGTCTTTAGTGGTAAGATGGGTTTCTTGAAGGAAGCAGATTGAAGGTTCTAATTTTTTGATCCACCCTGTTAGCTTGTGTCTCTTGATGGGTGAATTAAGGCCATTAATGTTTAGGGTAATGACTGTGAGATTTGATTTGATCCCTGCCATATTATGATGGTATATGTGGTTTGGTGTTTTCATGGAATTTGAAATTTTTGTGTCTACTCTGGGTTTTGTTGTTGTGATCTACTTCTTGTAGGCATTTGTGTTTGGTTATTTGTTTCTTCTCTGTGGAGAATTTCCTGGAATGCTTTCTGTAGGTTTGCTTTTGTGTTCATATAATTGTAAAGCGGAGTTTTGTCATGAAAAGTTTTTCTTTCACCATCCATTATAAGGGAGACTTTTGCTGGGTAGAGTAGTTTGGGTTGATAGCCATAGTTTCTTAGAGTTTGGAGATTTTCATTACAGTTCCTCCTAGCTTTCAGGGTTTCCATAGAGAAGTCTGAAGTAATTCTGATGGGGTTTCCTTTGAAAGTGGTGTGCTGTTTTTCCCTAGCTGCTTTTAGGATGTTCTCTTTGGTGTCAATGTTTAGAGTCTTAATGATAATATGTCTTGGGGATTTTCTCCTTTGGTCCAGTCTGTTTGGAGTTCTGTTCACTTCTTGTATCTTGATGGGCCATGCTTTTAAGAGACAGGGGGAGTTTTCTTCAATTATTTTGTTAAGTAAGTTCTCCATGCCTTTGGTGTGAAATTCTTCTCCTTCTGATATTCCAGTGATTCTGATATTAGGACGTTTAAGTGTATCCCACAATTCCCTCATGTTCTGTTCACAGGAACTTTTGAACTTACTGAAATTTTTGAACTCTTGAACTGTTTCTTGCATACTGTCTTCCAGATCAGGGTTCTATCCTCCACTTCCCTGACTCTATTCTTGAGAGCCTGTAGAGAGTTTTGGACTTGTTCAATTAACTTTGCATTTTCTACTACTTTCCTATGTATCACATCCATCGCTCTGTCCAGCTCCCTTTTCACCTCATTTTATGATTTTCTTGATGATTCTTGGAAATCATCCTTGCATTTCTCTATGTTTTCATTTAGTGTGGCCAGCTGATTTTTAAGGTCTTCTTTATTTTTCACTCTCCCTCAACTCTCTTAGCTCTCTTTGAATTCCTTCCAGTGTCTTATCATATTGTTCTAGCTTAGTGATGGTAGCATCCACACAATTGTCAGGCCTTTGTTGCTTTCCTGCAAGTTCTAGCAGTAGGTTCGTCAGGGTTTCATTGCTCATAGTTTCCACTTGATGTTCTGATCCTAAACACTCTTCTATGTTTTGGTTAGATGTAATCCTTGTTGGACTGGGTGATCTGTCTGGATTTTCTTGCATTTTATTTTTCATGTTATTTCTTTTGTGCTGTGGTGTACCCATGACAGTGTATGGGCAGGTAGGTGGGTGGACCAGCCTGGCTCTAGCTCAATGAGAATCCAAGGCAGCCTGGAGCAGTTGCCAATAAGCCTGGGTTTTGGCTCTCTCTTGCCAAAGCTGCGTATCTACTGCATGACAGTGGCACCAAAGTTGCCTTAATTCTCACCCAGTAATGCACCAAAGCTGCCTGCCTTTGAGCTTGGAAGGGGACTGAGGTAGCAAGCCCTGAAGCTGCCCAAACTCTGGCTGGGAACACTGGGACCTGCAAAGAGTCTGTGCTGTCCTGCCACAGGGGAATGGGGGATGGGCAGTGACAGACAGGTAGGGGATGACACCTGGGCTGGTGCTAGTGACTCAGGCTGGGCTTGTGTGGCCCTTGCTGTGGGACTGGTCCTGCTGCATGTGCAATTGTAGTGCAGAGGCAGCTGCTGCGGGCACGGGATCAGGGCACAGAGGAGGCTGGCTGGCAGGCATGCGATTGGACCACAGCAGCGGGGGGTCTGGTGGCCCCCTGATCACAGCAGAGGTGGTCCCAGCGTGCGTGATCAGAGCACAGTGGCTGAGGTCTCCATGTGTGTAGAGATCCCCACGGGTGTGCAAACAGAGCACAGCGGTGGAGGTCCCAGCAGGTGTGTGATCAGAGCACAAGGCAGCAGACTGGCAGGTGTGCTATCAGAGCACAGCTGCTTGGGGCGCGGGGTGCTGCGGCTGTATGGGGGTATAAACTATCCACCTGAGATGGGATCTGCGATTCCCTGTTTTTCCCCACTCTGTTCCCTCCCACTGGCAAGAAGACCCTGATAACCCTTAATTTCTTGCCTTTCTTTCCCCAGTATTTGCAGTGCAGATAGGCGGTCGCCATCTTGGCCGGAAGACATTCTTATTCTCATTGTCATCCAAAACAACTTCTTCAGAGTCTGAGTGTTCAATGTCCCCAGGTTCGTAAGCTATTCTCACACATTCACATCCCAAGTCATAGGTTTACACTCTTTTTGCAATCAGTGCTCCCACCTTAACTTCTGAGAGCCTATGAGGCTGGGATTTGAGTTTGCATTGCAAGTTAGCCAATCTTACAATAAAAGCCTGAGTTTGGTTTTCTGCACTTTGAGTCCTATTCTGAATAGAGAGGACACTCCTCTCTAGGGTACCCTTAGAAGCCTTCAGCTCATGTGTGTGGGTCTCGGGCTTGGAAATTTCTTTTCTGAGCTTCTGCTATTCCCTTAATCATTTAACCAGAGATGCTAGAAGCAACCAACCATCATTATCATTCATCATACTTTTCCACAAATATTCAAAAGTTTTAGATATAGAGTCACTAAATTTTCTGCTCTTCACAAGATAAGACTCAGGATCACCTGCTGCATCTATCACATGGAGCTTTGTAGATAGTTCACACCATGAATTATTAGTGTTCTTGTTTTACCAGTAAAAGTGCTCTCCTTATTACCAGTAGAGCCTTTAGGAAAACTGAAGTTGGATAACCAACTCTGGAGAGCACCAAGCCCACTAGGGAAATCCGTCCTTGCAATTCTGTTTCTCTAGAACCATTCTGGTTCTACAATCTGTATTAATCAGGGTTCTCTGGGGGAAGAGAACCAATAAAATGAATTGTATTAAAAAGGAATTTATTGGAGTAGCACACAGCAGTCCAACAACAGCAGTATGCTGGCCTGAGAGCCAAAGAAGCTGGTAGCTGTTCAGTCTACAAAGCTGGATGCCTCAGCAGTGCCAATCCAGCCTGGAGTGTTCTGGAAAGCTGCTGGTTTTCAGTACACACTGGACTTCAGTTCACACTGGAAAGCAGCAAGCAGGTGGGGGGAGGAGATCCTTTCTTTCCCCAAGCTTCCTTAGATAAAGACCCTTGTCCAAGACAGGCCACCCACTCTGTGGAAGGACTCACCCTGGAGGAAAGATTCCTCAGTTAGTAAATTTTCCCTGGAAGCAAGCTCAGAGACCCACTTAAGGGGCATGTATGTGGATTCCTAAACAGATCAAGTTGACACAAAAGTTAATGATCACAGTCCCCATCATGGAAGTTGGTGGTTCACGTGGACATCTCTCTGGAGTGAGACCCCATCAGTGTAGTTAGACTGGGGTTGAAGGCCTTTTCACTCAGGTTTCTTGTGGTGACTGGAACAGCTGGGATATAGTTCAGAGCCCTCTAACTATTAGTGGCTTGGAATTCCTCTGGTCATCATCTAAGGGGATTAGAATTCCACAGGGCCATTGAAGCCTCCTTTAATTTCTCTGAAAGCTATGCAGCATCATGACGCTATGCTCTTGGTTATACGGGACCCAATGCTACTCAGTCTGGGAGGAGCATCTCAGGAGTGTGGCCCCTACAAGCACAGCTCATCAGCGCCACCTGGAGAACTAATTACAAGGAGGTTATACTTATGTACTTGGGGAACATTAACGGTTTTGGGCTAGGTTGTCTGAAATAATATCTGAGCTGTGCTGTTTCTGCCGGTAAACACCACATGGGAGGCCTGTGAAAGACAGAAACCATTCGTTACTTTAAAACTTTAGTTTTTTTAAGCCAGGCATGGTGATACATGCCTTTAATTCCAGCACTTGGGAGGCAGAGGTAGAAGGATCACCATGAGTTCAAGGCCACCCTGAGACTACATAGTGAGTTCCAGGTCAGGCTGGACCAGAGTGAGACTCTACCCCAGCCCCCCCCCAAAAAAAATTTACTTTTTTACAGTTTCATACAAGTATGTAATGTATTTGTCATAATCACCTTACACTGCCCTCTCTTATCCCCTTTCACTCCTACAAAATCCTTTCTTCTTACCAATTAATCCCCTCCCGACTTCCATGTCTGTCTTATGGTCTACTGAGTTAAAGTAGGGTCACTTGCATGCATATGAGTATGCAGTTATTTACTAAAGTACAGGCAACTTAGCAGTGGCTATGCTACTGCAGACTCTAACTCTCAACCCAGCAACCATTAACTGCCAACAGCCACTCTAGGAGTAGTGAGGTCTCTTGGGACCCTCCCCTATTCATGATAGAAGGTTGATGGTTTCACACTTGTGCAGGAGACCACACTTGATGTGAGTACATGGGTGTGACACCCATGTCATGTCTAGAAGACAGTATTTCCAGCATGTTTCTCCATCATTCAGCTTTTACATTTCTTCTGCCATGAAGAAGGCCCAGCTTCTGTGATGTTCCATGAGTCTGGAGGCCATTCATTACCCTTTAATATGTGCTATATTTGGGGAAGAAGTAAGAAACGAAAGCCATACAACACCATTTCTTCTTGCTTACAAGTAAAGAATTAAACACCCCAACTGAAGTTGGAAGGTAAAATGTGATATGTAACTTTCAGAAACTTTTCTATTACCAGGAGCAGAGGGGTCTCACTATTGCTTAGAGTTTAGTAGACCTTGAATAGTTCCAGACATGGAGGATGCTGGAAACTTATTGATGTGGAAACCAGAAATGGGACCTGGCTCCTTTTACAAACAAGGAAGTCATCTGCTTTGAGACACTGTGTGGTGCTGCCTGGTGTAAATTCTCCACAATGACTGATCTGTTACTAGACTTGGTCTTTTGTCACCACTGGGTACAGGAACCACTTTAGAGTTCTCAAAAGCCCTGGTAGCTAAAGTCTGCCCATTAGAAATCTGAATGTTAACAGATAAAGGTGATTCCTGAATAAAATGGTTTAAAAGCCTCTCTTTGTTGAACTTGGATACAAGACAAATGGATGGGTTCATCTCTAGCAGGACAGACGCTCCTTTCAAGCAAAATGTGGCAGCTGCTGCCTAATACTGAGTGAGTCTGCAACACTGTAAAGAAAGGTAAGGGGAAAGATCACTCTTATGGGTGACAGGAAGGGATCTTCCAAGGACAGCAGAATCAGATTCATCTGGAGTGGAGTCACAGATTGTTATGATCCAGCAGAGACCTCTTACTAGGGTGGGACCACACCTAGGGGAAAGCTGTCCCTGGGTCTCAGCCAGTGGACCTGTGGGCTGTGGTGACACTGATTGTAGTTGTTTGGAATGGGAAGGTAGTGACACACAACAGGCAGAATGTTAAAGACTGTACAGAGAAGGTACAACCACATGTGTGTGCTCATTTGCAGATGTTCTCAGAGGCAGATGAGCATGCATTTGCAAGTATAAGATGAGTTAGTGACAACATCATCACACCACACACTGGCCACCTATTTAATAGCTTGCTTATTTTTTAAAGAATATTTTATTTATTTATTTGAGAGAGAAACAGGCAGAAGCAGTAGATGATAGATAGATAGATAGATAGATAGGTAGATAGATAGATAGATAGATAGATAGATAGATAGATAGATAGACAGATACATACATACATACATACATACATACATACATACATACATAGATTCATACATACATACATAGATACATACATAGATAGATAATAGATAGAGAGAGAGAATGGTTTCACCAAGGATTCCTAGCCACTGCAAGTGAACTTCTGACACATGCACAAGCATGTGCATCTGGCTTTACATGGGTACTGGGGAATCAATCCTGGGTCCTTTGTTTTTGCCAGCAATTGCCTTAACTGCTAAGCCATCTCCAACTCCAAATTTGCTTTTTGATTGTGATAGTACTGGGAATCTAAAGTGATTTCTGTTTATAAAATGGTGTGTGTTCATCAAAGATAATTTCTTTACGTTTTGCATGTGCTGTGCATATATGTAGGTATGCTTGTTTACATGTATGTGTATGTGTGTGCAGGTGTGTGTGTGTACATGTATGAGCTTGTATATATGGAGGCCAGAAGTCAACCTTGGGTGTTAGCTTTGAGAATAGTATCCAACTCTTTTAAAGACATGATCTCTCATTGGCTCAGAGCTTACCAATTAGGCCAGACTAGCCAGACTGCAAATACTAATGATCCTCCTGTCTCTGGCTCCCCAGCACTGGGATTACAGGTGTGTACCACCATGCATAGCATTTTCTATAGGTGCTTGAGATCAAACTCAGATCCTCATGCTTATGAGACAAACACTTTACCTTCTCCCAGCCCCAAATATAATCGTTCTGTAAAAAAAAAAAACAAAAAAAAAACTATATCACACTGTCATGGGTTCTGTGAATTGAAACTTAAGAATTCAACATCATTTAGGACCACAACTATAAGAATACATATCCAAAGACTGTGGTGGAGCATACCCAATTTCTTCACACAATTCCTTTTGCTCAAAACTTCCTACCTGAGGCTGGAGAGATGGTTTAGCAGTTAAGGTGCTTGCCTGTGAAGCCTAATGACTCATGTTCAATAACTCCCTAGGTCCTATATAAGCCACAGTGACGCAAACACACAATGCCACAAATGAGCACAAGGGAGCACAAATGTCTAGTATTCCATTACAGTAGCTGGAGGTCCTAGTGTACCCATTCTCTCCCTCTCCCCCTCCCCCACCCCTTTCCCTCTCTCTCTTTCTCTCTCTCTCTCTCTCACACACACACACACACACACAAAAGGCCAGTCTAGCCTGGCATAATGGTGCAAGCCTCTAATCCCAGCACTTAGGAGGCAGAGGCATCAAGAGTTAGAGGCCACCCTGAGACTATATAATGAATTTCAGGTCAGCCTGGACTAGAGTGAAACCCTACCTTGAAAAGCAAAACAAAACAAACAAACAAAAAATTACCTACATGGAAATTAAGGTATTGACTTCTTGGGTGAGCAGACTAGATTTGAATCCTGCACTTTCTCTGTAATATGTTTGCCAGCTATTAAGTTACAAGACAGTCACACTATCCAATTAATGAGTTAAGTGATCTGAATTGTGCTGCCCAAACTTGAGACTTTAATAGGAACAAGACATACAGCTTCTATGCTGATGAGCATACTTTCACACACTTTAATTGCATTTGATAATATCATAAATGTGTGATACACACAAATCATAATTGACATTCTAGAAATTTAATTAATCAAATCTTCATAGTTGCCAAAGACATTTGTGAAAGTCATGCATTAGTCTTTTAATCTAAAATTCTGGGTTCTTTCTTTTTTTTATTAACAGTTACAACCTAAGCATGACATTCTTCCAGTAAATGATTGCATAAAGGTGTATATTATATCATGCTGTCATGGGCCCTCTTGGTGGCAAGCCACAGCAGAACAAGTTCCCGGTGATAAACTTCACAGGAGCTCCCTCCCGGCAGCCACGTCTCTTAACCCTATGTTTCCTAGTCTTGTTTCAGCTATTTCTACGCTTCACATGTTAAGTTCTTTTCTGCCAAGTCGTTATCCTGCATGTTCTGCTGGAGGAGTTAAAAGGAGAAGTTGAATATGTCTTCGTTGTTCCATGAAGCCAGCTCAGGAGATGGAAAGGCATTCCTTGCTGAGTGACATTTGCTCTGCCTGGGTCTCCTGCAGGCAGCAGGAGTGAGTTAGTGTTCTGGAGGGCACTCAACCCTGTAAGTACCTGAGTGAAAAGATGAAGTGAGATGACGGCTGTACCTGTAACCAGCTGGTGACAGAACGGGATCCGATGGACTCCCTTCCCTCCCCAGGGCCTTGCACCAGACTTCTTCCAGCAGCTAAACTGATGGAATTCTAAAGATGATAATACTTGCCCACCACTGGTGCTTGTACACAGCTTTCCCAAGTTTTTGAAGAAAAGCTATACTCCACCCTAGGCCCAGTTTTCTTTCAAGGGCAAATCACTTGAAGCGTAAAGCTGAAAATTGACATGAGACTAAATTTCACATGACGTTTAATTCCTCTGGGTCCCAACAAATACCCGTCTCCAGTGCTCGATGTGAGAAGCTGCACATATGTTTGATGTGCATTCTCTGTAACCATGTTACTCATGAAGGGCCTGGAATGCAATAATTACACTGATGATGAGAAAGTACACAGTGGAATCTCAGCTTCCCTGTATGTTCAACATTATTGACTGGAGCTAAGATCAAATGTTGATGAGTTAGCAGAGGAGAGAGAGACAGAGAGAGAGAGATTATTAGAACAAGAACGTGAGTGCATGTGCTTGCAGAACATGTAAAATTGTTATTATTGGCATCTGTGTGGATGTTTCAATGTTCTTATCACTTTACTCAAATAATTGGAAAGGGTGAACACACAAAAAGTGAAACAGCAGAAGTTTCAGTAGGAGAAAAGTGAAAGTACAAGTTTGGATGCACTGCCAAGTGGGGCAGCTGGGAGCCTACATGGGATGCTCCAGAGAGGCAGTGAATGGCCTGCATGGGACATTTGAGGGAGCAGCAGGCAACCTACATGGGACAATCTAGAGGGGTAGCAGGCAGCCTGCATGGGACATTGAAGGGCCTGAGATCTTGCCGGGAATTCTTTACATTATGTCCAGGAAAAGAAGGGTCTGGTTTCTAGGGAGATCTGAGGGTGGTTCTCTGTTTTGATTGATTTGATTTGGTTTGGATCATATGAGCTTTTCTTTCCTGTGCATGTCCCTGCTCAGGATGAATCTAATTGTAACCCTATGTGCACATGAGTAACCCTATGTAATCACCCATGAGTAGCAGCTGGTAAACAGACATCTTCCTTCAAAGTTTTCCCAGAAAATTCAGCATCATAAAATTTATAAAATAGCAGCTGCATGACACCACAGTTATGTTGGGCATGGGGCATCTGACTGCGAGCACAACCAAAACCAGCTCAGGCTGAACTGTCCACCATCTCCTGACCCTAGAGATACACTAGAACATGTCTAAATAGAAACAAAGCATTGCCGAGGGGTTAATAGTAGGAGTAACTGATTGCTTACAGCTTGATGCCGATGAGAGTTACAGGGTGCTATGTGCATTGTTAAGACAGAGGGGTGTTGATTGCAAAGACAAATGGCAACCCAGGTTGCTAAGCTTTTTTCTATGTCTGCCTGTTTCAAATGTTGTTTGTGAGTGTGTGAGTCTGTAATGAGTGTGAGAGAGTAGGCATGCATGGATTAGAAAACCTTCGCAAATGTGTTGGAGTCGGTGGGTAGGTGTGATGGCTAATCTCCGCTGAATTTGGAATCACTATGGGAAAACCATTTCTGGGCATGTTGGTCTGTGTGGGAGTTTTTAGATTAGGTTAATTGAATTGGGAACATCCAGCCTGATTGTGGGTGGCTCCTAGTGGACTGAGTCCCCGACTGAATATAAAGGAGCAAACAGGCTCTGCAGCAGAATTTCCCCTGCTTCCTGACCTTGAATTGAATGTGGTCAGGTGCTTCCTCCTCCCACCTCCATGCCTCCCACTTCTTGATGGACGGTAGCCTGAAACTGACAGCAGAAGTAAACACTTCCCCCTTTTATGGTGCTTCTTTTCAAGAATTATGTCCCAGCCACAGTGGCTGTGTGTGAGGATACGAGGTTCAGCTTATAAATAGGGCCTACGTCTCTGAGAGTGAAGGTGTGCACGTGAGAACACGTAGCATGGGGATCGTTGGTGGGTGCTGGGTCGGGGGAGGTGAAGTAAGAAGAGGAATGTGGAGAGCTCTTTCTGTACTAGGGAGAACTCCTTCTTCACTCTCCTGGGAAATACGGACCCTGGAATTTGGCCAAGTCCTTGCATGCCTGTTTTTCTGAAATGTCCCATGGCCTAGGAGCCCGGAGAAATGAGGTGGCAGCTCTCCTCACCAGAGAATGAGCTTCTTGTTGAGACAGCATTCCATGTGCTTGTTCTCATCTTGGCTGTCAGCGTCTGCACCTCAGCTCCTGCTTCTCCACCTGGGACTGCCTCACCACTGGAAAGACTTAGCTGGAATCACACATCTTTACACATCTTTCCTTCCTATCCTGAAATTCCGCCAGGACCTCCATGCTCTCAGACATATGGCACTGAGCACTCCTCATTAATAGCTTTTAAAGGAGCTAATCTGAAGTCTGTTGTCTAGTTTTAAATTCTGTTTCCACACACCTATTCAAGCAACTTCAGCAATGAATCAATACCTAGGCACAAAGGGAAGCTTGGATGTACTCTCTTGGCTTTGTCCTGAAGGAATTGCTTTTTGTTGGGCACCGAGTTTGTTTGGAATGTTTAAGCAGGGAGTTCAGTTGAAATATTTTGCCCTCATATGCAGCATATTTGTACTTTGGGGGGGAACCTCCTTTCAGGAAAAGCTTTGAGAACGGACTTGGAACAGGAGAGAGTCAGCCATCACAATGCCTCTTTTGACAACCCCATTGTGGGAATGAGGGTGATAGCTCACACTTTCCAATTTAGCATCTCTTCCTTCAGAATGTCTCCTGAAAATTGAAGGCATTCACTGAAGGAGAAACAAATTATATAATAGAAGGAAGGGAGGCTGATGTAACATTCTGGGATAAGAACATTAGCTAAGTTTCAATTAAGATTTCAGTGTGAAATGTTCACTATAAAATATTGCCTTCCACACACCATATGAAAAATCTTATTACTAAGTATTTAAGACACCTAACTCCTCATTAGGAAGTCTGTGCACTTGTTGGCAGCATCTCCACCTGGGCCAGTCTCTGAGACCATGATGATGGGCTACAGCCCAGGCATTAGTAATGGAGGCCACTCCAACCTTGACCCTGTCCTCTAGTTAATCCCGCTCTTCAGCTCTGAACAGTGGTCACTTCTGCCTTGTGCTGAGAAATGTCCTGTGAAGACTAAGACCTGATCCAGGGATATTACGTAATTACTATTGCTTTTCTTTTCAGTAAAATTGCAAATAACACCTTTTCCTCATCTAATTAGTATTTCCTACATAAATACATTATTCATGATTTATTTCTTAATTAAACTGTCATTTGGGACCTTTATAGCTTAAGATTAATACTGGACAAACAGAAAAACACCTGATAATACTACGAAAGGCTATTTGATGTTGTCTCTACCATCTTAGGAATTGAAGCATTACCACTGCCATAGACAACAGCACCTGTGTGAGGTTTTGTGGTGGTTTTATTCAGGTGTACCCTATAAACTAAGGTGTTCTGAATGCTAGATTCCCAGCTGATGGAGATTTGGGAATTAATGCCTCCTGAGGTAGTGTATTGTTAGGGGCAGGTGTATGGATATTAATTATAGCCAGTTTCATGTTACCAGTGTTTGACATACTCTCCTGTTGCTCTTGTCCACCTTATGTTGGCCAGGCAGTGATGTCCACCCTCTGATCATGCCATCATTTTCACCTGCCATCATGGAGCTTCCCCTTTCAGTCTGTAAGCCAAAATAAACCTCTTTTTTCCCACAAGCTGCTCTTGTTTGGGTGACTTCCACCAGCAATGTGAACCTGACTGCAACACTAAAGTGGTACCAAGGAGTGGGATTGCTGCTAGACATCTGACAGTGTGGCTTTGGCCTTCTGGAGCTGATTTTCAAGAGTAATGTGGAAGGATTTGAAAGCCATGTAGTGCTGTAAGTACAGCTTGATGGACTATTCTGGCCAGAATTAAAAGATCTGAATTCAATAAGAACTGTGGACTATGAGGTTTGGCTTTATGAGGCTCAGACTGGGTTAAAGGCAGTTTGTGTGGAAAGCTTGCAGTTATTCCCGTGTTCTGAGAAGTTGTGCAGGTTTGCTTTTCATAGAAATGAACTGGAGTGAGCAGAGGGATATGGCACAGAAAAAAAAAACTTCATGTAAATTGCTGACCATTCAACTGTAATTAAGAGATTACAACCTTTGAGATTGGCCAGCTCACCTGCACTGGGGCAACAGGAAGAATGTAGACTCTTTTGAAGGGGCCTGAGTGCTCAAGGAGTGTCCTATTATTCAAAGTCTGCTTTATACCCCCTGGATTAACCAACTGGCACCCTACCTGGTATTGTGGAATATAAGAATATACAGAGGGTCTTTGAGTTTGCAACCTGGTCTTGTGTTTTGGAAATGGCCATGGGCAGTGTGAAGCAGGTTTGCTGGATGCCTGCAATGAGACCCCATGGGGCCACAAGGGTGAAACATGGGTTGCAAAGGAGACCCAGTGGAGACTCTGGGACCACGAGATGGCTGTTAAGGAAAGCTGCCAGCCCAAGATGAAATTTTCGAGGACGGTGAGTAGCCTAGCTGGAGGAGTGGAATTGGAATGCTAGAAACTTATTGCTGGTTAATTATTGGGCTTGGAGTTTTGTCACTGGCTAGGGTTGTTGGACTTGAAGCTACAGAGTCTGTTTGCCCTGGTTGTTTTAAATCTTGTATTAGGTGAATATTTCCTAGCTATGCCTAATGCCATCTTTTGCAGTGTAAATGTTTATTCTGTGGCATTATGAGTTTTTTTGAGATTATTATTTTTGGTATTATTGGTCATTTAAAAGACCTTGGATTATGGGGATGTATGGATATCATTGGAATTGATAAAAACTATGGGGACTTTTAAAGTTGAATGGATGCATTGCATTTTACATCATGGATGATTATCAGTTTATGGGGGCCAGAGGCCAAATGTGGTGGTTTTATTCAGGTGTCCCCCATAAATTTAGGTGCTGTGAATGGTAGATTCCCAGCTGATGGAGATTTTGATATTAATGCCTCCTGGAGGGAGTGTATTGTTGGGGCTGGCTTATGGATATTATAGCTAGTTTCCCCTTGCCAGTGTTTGGCACACTCTCCTATTGCTATTGTCCACCTTATGTTGGCCAGGGGGTGATATCCATCCTTTGCTCATGCCATCATTTCCCCCTGCCATCGTGTAGCTTCCCCTTTGAGCCTGTAAGCCAAAATAGACCTCTTTTTCCCACAAGCTGTGCTTGGTTGGGTGATTTCTACCAGCAATGCAAACCTAACTGCAGCAGCTTTCATGATCTGAGATGTTCTTACTGACTTTATATAGAGAAAAAGGATTTTTATGAACTTCTTCCCTTAAGAAGATATGATTGAGGTGGAATTTCTGTTCTACATATCAGTGGTGCCCCTGGAAAATCTGCATCTCCTAGGATGGCCTGTTTTCATCTTCCCACACTAGTTTCTAGTCACAGAAGGGCCACCCAACACTACATTGTTGTGTTTGTGCTGATGAGTATTGGGAAGGAAAAAAGGAAGAAAAATATCAAGACCCTACATTAAACATAAGAGTATATTTTATTGTTAGGTCAAATGTATTCAAGAGGTGAAACTTCTGATAATGCTTTATGTTGACAACATTTTATACCACTGAAAACAGAGCTTCATCAACGGAGTCAGGAGCAAATATTTTTGTTTAAGCAGCTCTGACTATTTTATTCATTATAAAATAGATTGTTGACTCTGAGGTAATGGTAAAAATGAGCCAATGGATATTGTTTAGAGAAAAATGTGTCACAGTGCCAAGAGTGCTCATGGAACTTAAAGGAAGTGACGTGCTTTAAGGGAAATCTAGAGGTGTTTTAATTGTGTATTCTGACATGGTCAAAAATAATTTATTATTGAAATTCATAAAAATATAAATGTGTCATGGTGTTAGGTTATAAGTATGGGGTTAGAAACTTGAAAGAAAAAGATTAAATTCAAGTTTATCAACCAAGATATTGAGAGGAGGTGGTAAGATGGTTCAGTGGACAAAACACTTTCTGCACACATATGAGAGCTGAAGGTTGGATTCCCAGAACCAACATGCATTCTGGGTATGCATGGCCACCCACCTGTAATCCTAGTGCTGGGGGAGGGGGGAAAGAGGGCAGCCAGGGCAATCTGGCTAGCTAAGCTGCCACACTGGCAAGTCCTGGGTTCAAGTGAGAGGTCCTTCCCCAGCAAATAACGTGTATGGTGATGGAAGAACTCACATGACCTCAAACTCTTGCCTCTACATATATTTAAATGCATGTACATGCACAGCTACACACATGTGCATATGTAAAAACACATATGTAAACACATACACATGCAAAAAAGATACTGGGAAGGGATTCATTGCAGGAAAACAAAGTCATTAAAAGAGTTATAAATAAACCTCTGTCTAAGCTTGGAAAATGTTCAAGAAGAACTGAAAATGAGGACACTCATTATGGTGTACTAAGTGTACCACAATTATGTTAAGTTTATGCTCAATGTCTCTTATTGTTTCAGGTAACTTGATATTACTTATCTAGAACAAGAACTGAAAGAACATAGCACCCTTGTCTATGCTCAGAGAAAAATAAATGAAACACAGCCACTGTGGTAAATTTGCTCCTACTTAAGAATATCATGGCCCCTACTTTTTTTTTTTTTTTTTTTTTTGGTCAACAAAATAAGATTTATTAGCAGAAGGCAAGAAACCACACTGTTTAGACATTCCAGCTATGGCCTTGAGAGAAATAAAGGATCAAATAATTGTATGTACTCCAAAGTTTGTTCCCCTAATATTCTGACAAGTCATCACAAATACAGAGATTGAACAGGGTATAATTCTGTAGGGCAGAAACCCAGGTGGCCTGGATAATATCTGCTTCTGGTCTCACAAGACTGAAAATAGAGCTCTGTGTTCTGTGTTCTCTGCTGGGAGCTGGGCTGCATCCACTTCTGGATCCTTTGGTTGCCTACAGAAAGCATCTCCAGGTTAATGTTTCAATAGGCCCCCATTTCCCCTATAGCTAGCTTTTGATCAGGACTAGTCCTCAGCTTCTGAAGAACATCAAGCTTCCTCTTCAAGGCCAAGTCAAGTCTCCTTTATGTTTGACTTTTCCTGGTTGTTATCCAGCTCATGTGCCAGCTTCAGAAGAAAGTTCTGTGCTTTACAGGATTCAGAGGATCTGACAGGACCCATCTGGACAACCCAGAACAAATTGCTCCACATCAACCTCCATAAATTTAATTAAATTTGCCAATTCTTCTTGCTTTGTAATGGAATGAATTCACAGATTTCAGGGATAAAAGCATGGACATCTTTGGAGAAACATTATTCTTTTTTACTCTGGTAATGTCCTAAGTAATGAGGAGGTTTAGCAACTGTCCAAGTCCAAGTGTAAGTATTTGCCATTTTGGCTGAATTATTTGGAATTAATTCTGAAATATATGGCTTAATTATTCAGATATGGATATACTTCACATATTGCTTCCATTTACTTGCATTTCTTACTCTTTATATACATATATTTTGAATATTTGCATTATACATAATATGTACAGCATATATACAAATATATGTACATATATGTGCATGTGCACATATTAAAGGTATGCTCATTGAATAATTTATTGATAGTATTCAATTTATTGACAGTAATGATAGTATTTAAGTCTTTAGTGGCTCACTGCATTCTTTTTTATTGTCCCATATTAAATTTTGAAGTTCTGGGGCTGGAAAGATGGCTTAGCGGTTAAACGCTTGCCTGTGAAGCCTAAGGACTCTGGTTCGAGGCTCGGTTCCCCAAGTCCCACGTTAGCCAGATGCACAAGGGTGCGCACGCGTCTGGAGTTCGCTTGCAGAGGCTGGAAGCCCTGGCATGCCCATTCTCTCTCTCTCCCTCTATCTGTCTTTCTCTGTGTCTCTCACTCTCAAATAAATAAATAAAAATTAAAAAAAAATTTTGAAGTTCTGTTCATATAGTTTTTAGCATGTATTACAGAGTCATTAGTAAAATTCATTAAAGGCAGTCCCACTGGTGGAAAAGTAACTGCTTAATAAATATGAAACACCCTTTTTTCTCTTTTATATATTTTCTCAAAAATAGGATGGACTACATAGGGTTTTTGCAAAATGTAGTATCTTATATCTCAAGTCAAATGCTATGATTAAGTTAAAAGGAAGAACTAAAGTGATAATAGTTTTCAATTGCTTACACTAACCTGTTTTATTAATATATAAACACCCTTTTACACAAATGGCTGCAAAGTCAGGGCCAGTTGTGAATCCTCCATGTTTCAGACACATCTTCATTTCAACCTACCTACATTTCATAGAGTGATAATGGTTGTTCTTAGGACCCCAGACAACTTTCATTATTTTAACAATCTCTCCATTAACATGTCAGCCCTAACTTCTAAAGAAAACACAGACAACCAGACCACAGTGTTACCAATAACAGCTGTATTCTAGATTTTTCTCTCACTTTTATTGAGAAACAGAGAAAGTGGGAAGAACGGGGGAAGGAGAGAAAGAGAATGGGTTTCCAGGACTTTTAGCCACTGTGAATGAACTCCAGACTCACGTACCCCATTGTGGCATTTAGGCAACAATGCATACTTGCCTCACTCTGTAGGACCTGGAGATATGAACAGAGTTCTTACACGCAAGTGCCTTAACAGCTAAGCCATCTCTCCATCTTCTCTTCTTTTTTTTTTTTTTAAAGTTTGACAGTTTATATCAAATTCCAGTTATAATTTTCAATGAGTATAGTGTTGGTTGGTGCATGGGGACTCCCACATTCCAAATGTCAGACTGAGGATCCTGCTGCAAAAGGAAGAATTAACTGCTGGAACTCAACAGAGAGAAAACTTTTTAGAAGTGGAAGACTAAAAGCTATGAAAAGGGAAACATGCAGTTTATGACATTATCCAATTGAAGTAGTATTTGGCATCTAGATTAATGCCTTCATTAAAATGAAAACATTATGACATAGCTAACATTTTGAAATTAACTATTCTCATGACAGTACTACATGTTTAGAATATGTGAAGCATAGGTCTCTGCATAGGAATAACATGAACATTTGCCAGGCAGTGAAGCTGACATTGACAAACCCTCTACTTGGTTGAAATAAAGCTCTCCAGGAATACAGGTAATGAAATAAGCGGGATACTGAACTGTAAACACTAAATGATCCCACTGTTTACTTAAAATTGTCAATGGGCCTGGGGGGATATCTTAGTGGTTACGGCATTTGCCTGCAAAGCCAAAGGACCCAGGTTCAATTTCCAGAACCCATGTAAGCCAGATATACAAGGGGTGTATGCATCTGGAGTTTGTTTGCAGTGGCTGGAGGTCCTGGTGTGCCCATCTCTCTCTCTCTCTCTCTCAAATAAATAAATAAAAATAAATTATATGTATAATTTATGTATTTGAGAATGACAGACAGAGAGAGAAAGAGGCAGAAGAGAGAATGGGCATACCACCAGCCACTGAAAATTAACTCCAGATTTGTGCATCCCCTTGTGCATCTGGCTAACGTGGGTACTGGGAAATCGAGCCTTGAACAGGGGTCCTTAGGCTTCACAGGCAAGTGCTTAACCACCAAGCCATCTCTCCAGCCCTCTTCACACTTTTTAAAAATTTATTATGTTTTTACTAATTAGTTTTGTACTCAGTGAATACAGTCAAGTTGGTACCATTGTTAGGCTCATCCATGTACCACCCCCTCCCCCGGCACCTCCTTGTTGAGGTATATGGGTCATGCATTGTGGAGTAAGCCCACAGTAATGGGTAGGAGAAATGTCTCTGCATATCATGACTTCTTTTAAACAAACCATTTATCTTTTTTTTTTACTACACCTTGAAGATTCTAATCAAAATTAAATCCTGGTCTTGAACTCAGACCATGAACTGATAAAAAGTGCAGATTTAAATATTGAATTAAATGTGGAGTTAATACTTTTTAATCTATCCTTTTAGTCCAACTGTGTGCTTTTTTTAACATGAAGTTCACTTTGACCTTTTCCAATAAGCATCTGAAGCCTGTGTAAGAATGCCAGGGTACACATGATACAAAATCACAAAATGCTGAGGGAAAACATATCTACACAGAGAGAGAGAGACAGACAGACAGAGACAGACAAAGACGAGAGAGAAGATATCTAGAAAATATCTATAGGTGACGACAGAAGGGACATTCAGGGGCACCGTTGTGCACCAGGAAGCACACGTGCTCTTCATACTGTACGTATTTTTGCTTAACCTCTCCTTATTCCTTTCTAGTCCTTTTCTACTCTGGTGTCTTATGTGCAGCAGTAAAGAATATTGAAATAATGACATTCTTAGGCAAATGGGTGTAACTGAAAATCATTTTCTAAGAGAAATAAACCACTCTTAGACAGACATAGGCTGCATGTATTCTCTAATATGTAGAAGCTAGATTTAAAGGGGGGTGTGTGTGTGCGTGTGTGTGTGTCTGTCTGTCTGTGTGTGCTGAAACTAGAAAGAGAATTGTGGCAGGAAGGGGTCATATTATAGGAGGTGGGAAAGAGAGATAGTAATGGAATCCATATCATAAAGTTTAAGGGGGAATAGCTGGGAGAAGAAAAGAAACAAGCTGGTGGGGGAATGAGCCAAGGGATGTCAAATGATGGGGAAACCAATGAGAACAAAGTATAATGACATACTTATGTGAAAGTGTCATGATTAAGTCCATTACTTTGTATGCTAATCTAAAAATATTTAATAACTAAATAAAATAATACAAAGATAATTATTTAAACAGACCTCAAATATTTTCAACTCAGTGTTCCTTTATACACATAAAAATAATGGAATAACCCAGAAAATTTGATGATGTGGACTGAGCACACTAGGACCATCTACATGTCCTCTTTCCTTTTGGGTTCTTCTCTAAAAGGGAAAACAAAGAAAGTCCTTGCCTAAATTAATGCTGCTAAGATTCACTTTCTTATTTGTTTCTTCTTGTAGCTTCCTAGTGTTAGGTTTCATATTCTTTTATCAACTTCAGGCTGGTTCTGTATTCATACTATAAAGGTTTAATTAAGTTATTTTTCAGGTTACAATCTATTTTTTTTTTTCAATTCCAGTTACTGAAGAGGCTTTCATTTTCAAATTGTGTATTTATGGCTCCTTTGCTGAAAATTAGTCCTCCCACGAAGCATGTATGTTTATTTGTGCATTTTATATGTTGTTCTATGTGTGCATGTACATGTGTGTGCATGAGTGTTTGTGATTTTATTCTAACATTCTGATGTTTTGTTTATTATGATGTTGTACTCTGCTTAGGAACCAAGTAGTATAATGTATATAGTTACTGTGTCCCCACCCAAACATTAGCTAACCAAGGTTTTTTTGTAGTTCCAATTGAATTTTAGCATTTTTTTCATTTTGCACCCTCCACTCCATTATGGGGGCTTGAACATAGTTGATCCACGGACCTTGCACAGGCTAGCATGGGCTCCACATTGAGGTATATCCCTAGCACTCTTTTTACTTTTTATATTGAGACAAGGCCTTGCTAAGTTGTCCAGGCTAGCCTAGAATTCACTTGGTACTCCAGACAATTGTTGCACTTAACATTCTTTTGTCTTACCCACATGGATAGCTGGGATTATAAGCCTGCGTTCACAAGCCCAGCATACAACTACTTTTTTTCAATGTCTGTGAAGAGTGGAATTTTGTTCAATACTAGGTTGAATCTGTGAATCACTTTGGATAATATGGAAGTTTTTAACCGTTTTAATTCTTTCAAGCCCTCCAGCAAACTGGAAGGACAAATATGTATACCCATAAGCAAAGAAAGAGAGAACTAAATATAATTAGCACTGTTTGTTTAGATATGAAACAAAGGAAACACTGGCACAGTTTTCATGAAATATACATAAGTAGAGACATTATGAACACACTAAGGAGATTCCACCAAATATGAAAAATGTAATTATATCACAGAAATATGTACACGCTTGTGTTTATTTTAGAAATGTTTCCAATGAACATGGCACAGAATCAACATGTCATAAGTGTTTATCCTTGGATGAATTAAGGAACCATGCTCTGTATGTGGAGCACAATACTATCACATACAACAAAGACAGTACAGAGGATCCTAGGGGACATTATGGAGAGTGAGCTGAGTGAGACAAGGAAACCAAGTTGCAATGTGGGATCCAAGAGAGTTGATCTGACTTCGGGCCAAGATGGCAACCTCCTAACTTTGCTGTACATCTCTGGGAAAGAAATGCAAGGCATTAAGGGTTCACAGAATCTTTTAGGGGAGAGCAATCTCTAATAGATTGGCAGTGGGAGAGTGGGAGACAAAAGGGAATCACTGATTCTCTCGCTGCGTGTAGCCCACGAGTCCCGCAACTCCCCCCCCCCCAAGCAGCCACCATAACCACAATCCCACCTTCAGGATACCCCTGCACTTAAGGTAGGAAAGGGGACCCAGGCCAACATATTTCCACTTGCCTCACTGCACAGGGCGATTTCCCTGCTACCCCTGCCCACATGTGATCTTGAGCAGGCTCTGCCCACTGGCCTGCTGGAGCTCAGGCTCCATTGGTCCATTTGCCAGCCACACACACGCAGCTGATTCCTGCTTGTGCAAGCTTAGCCTGCTCTATCCATGTGACCACTTACTGCTCCAGCCCATTCTGCCTGCCCATGTGAGCTCAGGCTCAGTCTGCTGGTCTGCCTGCACCACCTCAGGTGAAAGCCCCTGCTTGTCTGCTATACTAGCTGACTGCCAATGTCTTGTTTCAGGTGAGCTCAGACTTCTTCTGTGTCCCAGTGTTCCGCCCCATGCAAGTTTAGGATGCTTTGGTGTTTCAGCTTCCCTCTGACCACTCAGGAAAGTTTGGCACCCCTGCCATGCAGGAGCTCATGCTGCTTTGTCATTGTGCCAAGTGAGAGCTCAGACTGCTTTGCTATCCAGCCTCAGGCAGCTACAGCTTACAACTGTGCTTGAGCTCAGGCTGATACACCCACCCACATGTTAGCTCAAGGGCACTCAGCCCATCTTCTTGCCTGCCAGCTAGCCTAGACCAACTCCCCCAAGAAGCACCACTTCACCCGCCCATCTAAACCACAGTTCAACTCTCCCTGCCCATACACTGTGATGGGCAGACCACAGCACGAAAGAAATGACATAAAAAATCAAATGCAAGTAAATCCAGTTAAATCACCAGCCCTACAATGAACATCTCTACTCAAAACAGAAGAAACCTTAGGTACAGAACACCAAAATAAAGCTATGAGCAATGCAACCCTGGCCAGTTTACTGGTAGAACTTGCAGAAAAGCAACAAAGGACCGATAATGGCATGGATGCTGCCATCACTAGACTAGACTACATAGTTAGACTACATAGTTAAGAGATATGATGGACAGTAAAAACCAAAAGAGGACCTCAAAAATCAGCTGGCAATGCTAAATGAAGATATAAAGAAATGCAAGGATGAATTCCAAGAAGCATCAAGAAAATCAGAAAATGATGTGAAAAGGGAGACAATACATGGAAACAATACATAGAAAAGTAGTAGAAAATGCAAACCTAATTTAATAAGTCCAAAACTCTCTAGAAGCTCTCAAGAATAGAGTCAGCCATGTAGAGGATAGAAACTCCAAGCTGGAAGACAAGATGAAGAAACAGTACAACAGTTCAAAAGTTTCAATAAGTTCAAAAAGTTCTGTGAACAGAACAAGAGGGAATTGTGGGATACACATAAACATCCTAATATACAGATAACTGGAATACCAGAAGGAGAAGAACTTCAAAACAAAGGTATGGAGAACTTACTTAACAAAATAATCAAAGAAAACTTTCCCACTCTCTCAAAAGAAAGGCCCATCAAGATACAAGAAGCTAACAGAACTCCAAACAGACTGAACCAAAGGAGAAACTCTCCAAAACATATTGTCATTAAGACTCTAAACATTGACACCAAAGAGAACATCCTAAAAGCAGCTAGGGAAAAACAGGATATCACTTTTAAAGGTAACCCCATAAGAATTACTTCAGACTTCTCAATGGAAACCCTGAAAGCCAGAAGGGTCTGGAATGAAACACTGCAAAGTCTAAGAGCCTATGGCTTCCAACCCAAACTATCCTTCTCAGAAAAAGAATGTCTCATAATAGATGGTGAAAGAAAAACTTTCCATGACAGAACTCAGCTTTACAATTATATGAACACAAAATCAAACCCACAGAGAGTATTTCAGGAACTTCTCCACACAGAAGAATCAAATAATCAAACACAAATGCCTCAATAGATGCCCAAAAGGCCTTTGAAAAAATAGAATATCATTTCATGATCAAAACATTGTAGAGAATTGGCATGATTGGTTCATATCTTAAAATAATAAAGGCAATATACAAAGATCTTAAGGCCCAAATAAGACTTAATGGAGAGACTAGAGGAATTCCCATTGAGATCAGGAACAATACAAGGTTGTCCACTCTCACCTCTGCTCTTCAATATAGTACTGTAAGTCCTAGCTCAAGAAAAAAGACAGGAGAAAGAAATAAAAGGGATACAATTTGGAAAGGAAGAAGTTGTTAGCTCTATTAACTAATGACATGATTGTATATGTAAGAAACCTGAGATACTCCATCCCAAAACTCTTGAAGGGGATTAACTCCTATAGCAAAGTAGCAGGATACAAAATCAATGCACAGAAATCGGTAGACTTTCTATATGTAAATGACAAAGATACAGAGAAAGACATAAGGGACATGATCTCATTTTCAATAGCAACAAAAAGAAAGAAAATACCTTGGAATAATGATAACCAAGGAAGTGAAAGATCTATACAAGGAAAACATTTTTAAAATTCAAAAAAGAAATTGAGGAGCACTTAAAAAAATGGAAAGACCTCCCATGCTCCTGGATATGAAGAATTAACATTGTGAAAATGGAAATCCTACCAAAGGCAATATACAGATTGAATTCAATTCCAATTAAAATCCCAACAGTGTTCTTCACAGAGATAGAAAAAAAAAGTTCTCAAATTTCATATGGAAAGGCAGAAGGCCTCAGATATCCAAGCATATCCTCAGCAAAAGAAATACCTTTGGATACATCACCACACCTGATCTAAAGCTATATTACAAAGCCATAGTAATAAAACAGCATGGTACTGTCATAAAACCAGGAGTATAGACCAGTTGAATAGAATTGAGGACCCACACCTTGGATCAAGCAACTACAGCTACTTAATCTTTGACAAAGGCCCTAACAATATAGGCTGGAGAAAACTCAGCATCTTCAACAAATAGGGCTGGACATATTGGATAACCATATGCAGGAAATTGAAACTTGATCCACACATCTTGCCATGCACTACACTCAAGTCCAAATGGATAAAACACCTCAATTTAAGACAAGAAACTCGGGTATTACTGGAAGAAAATACAGGAAGAACTTTCCATGATATAGGAATGGAAAAAAGACTTCATGAACAAATCTTAAACAGTCACTCAACCAATGGGATCACATGAAGCTGAAGAGTTTCGTTACAGACAAGCATACAATAAACAAAACCATAGATTACTCACAAACTAGGTGAAAATATTTGCTGATTATGCAACTGACAGAGGTCTAATCTCTAGAATCTACAAAGAACTCAAAAACCTAAACAATAAAATGATCAAGTTGTCTATTCAGGCCTCATCTGTAGCACAATGAAGATCATGTCCCCCAAGGCCTAATCTATAACAAAATGATGATCATTACTCTGCAGGCCTTAACTCTACCACAATAATGATCATGTCTCCTCAGGCCTCATCTGAAGTGCAGTAAAATTCATCTATCCAAAGGCCACATCTGTAACACAGTGATGACCATGTCTCCCGAGGCTTCATCTGTAATACAATAATTATCATGTCATCTACCCAGGCCCCATCTGTAGAACATTGATGATCCTGTCTCTCAAGGTTTAATCTGCAATACAATGATGATGTCTCCCCAGGCCTCAGCTCTAACGAAATGATGATCAAGTCTCCCCAGGTTTATCTGTCAAAAAATGATGACTGTCTCCTCAAGCCTCATCTGTAAACCAATGATGATCATGTCTTCTGATGCCTAGTCTGTAATACAATGATCTTGTCTCCCCAGACCTCAGCTGTAACACAATGATGATCATGTCTCCCTAGGCCTCATCCATAACACAATGTTGATCACATACCCACAGGAATAATCTGCAATACACTGATGATTATGTCTCACTAGGTCTCATCAGGAACAATGATAATCATGACTCCCTAGACCACATCTGCAACACAATGATGATCATGTCTCCCCAGGTATCATCTGTAACAAAATGATGGTCATGTCGTCTAGGATTCATCTTTAACACAATGATGATCAAGTCTCCCTAGGGTCAGTTTTAACATAATGATAACCATGTCTCTCCAGGCATCATATGTAACACAATGGTGATCATGACTCCCAGGCCTCATATCCAATATAATGATAATCATGTTTCCCTAGACTTCATCTGTAACACAATAAGGATCAAGTTGTCTCCCCAGACCTCATCTGTACCACAATAATGATCATGTCTCTCAAGTCCTCATCTACAACAAAATGATGATCATTACTCCACAGGCTTCATCTGAAGCACAGTAAAAATCTTGTGATCTCCAGACCTCATCTGCAATACAATGATGATCAAATCACACCAGACCTCATCTGTTGCACATTGATAATCATGACTCCTCAGGCCTTATCTATAACACAAGAATGATCAAGTCTACCCAGTCCTCATCTGTAATAAAATGATAATCATGTCTCCTAAGGCCTCATCTTTATCACAAGGATATTGTATACCCCAGTATCATCTGTATCACAATGATTACCATGTCTCCCCAGGAATAATTTGTAACAAAATGATCATGTCTTTACAGTTATTATCTGTAACACAATGATGATCATATCTCCCAGGGCTTCATCTGAAATACAATGATGATCATGTCTCAGCAGGCCTCATCTTTAACAGTGATGATCATGTCTCTGCATGCCTCATCTGTAACACAGTGCTGACTATGTCTCCCCAGGCATCATCTGTAACACAATGTTGATGATGCATTCACAAGCATCATCTGTAGTACATTGATCATGTCTCACTAGGTCTCATGTGGAACAATGATGATATGACTCCTCAGACCACATCTGTAACACAATGATGATCATGTCTCACCATGTATCATCTGTAACAAAATGATCATCATGTCACTCAAGGATTCACCTATAACACAATGATAATCATGTCTTTCCATGCCTCATCTTTAACACAATGATGATTATGTCTCCTCAGGCCCGATCTGTCACACAACCATGATGATATCTCCCAAGGCCTCATCTGTAAGACATTGATCATTATGTCTTCAGGGGCCTCATCTGTAACAAAATGTTCATCATATATTCACAGGCCTCAGCTGTAATACACTGATGATCACGTCTCCTCAGGCCTGATCTGTAGCACAAAAATGATTATGTCTCCCAAGGCCTCATCTGCAGCACAATGACGATCATGTCTCCCCAGGCATCATCTGTTACAAAATGTTGATCATGTGTTCACAGGCCTCATCTGTAATATATTGACCATGTTTCATCAGGTCTCATCTGAAACACTGATAATCATGACTCCCCCAACCATATCTGTAACACAATGATGATTGTATCTCCCCAGGCCTCATTTGTAACACAATGAAAATCATGACTCTCAAGGCATTATAGGCAACACAATGATGATCATGCCTCCCAGGACTCATGGTTAACACCAAAATGCACATTTCCCCATGCCTCATCTCCAACACAGTGATGATCATGTCTCCCCAGGACTTATGTGTAACACAATTATGATCAAGTCATCTCGCCAAGCCTTATCTATAGCACAATGATGAACATGTGTCCACAGGCCTCCTCTGTAACACATTTATGATCATGTTTCCCAAGGACTAATCTGCAATAAGATGATGATCTTTTCTCCCCATATCTCAGATGTAACAAAATTATAATAATTTCTCCCCAGGCCTCATCTGTAACACAAAGATGATCATGTCTCTCAAGAGCACAAATGTAACACAATGATGATCAGATATCCCCAGGCCATGTTCTGTAACACAATGATGCTCAGGTCTCTGCAGGCCCCATCTGTGACACAATGATGATCAAGACATCTCCCTAGGCTTTATAGCTCAATGATGAAGATGTCTCCACAGGCCTCTGAAACACAATGATGACCATGTTTCCTGAGATTCAATCTGCAATACAATGATGATCTTGTTTCCCCATACCTCAGTTATAACAAAATGATAATCATGTATCCCCAGTGCTCATCTGTAACACAAAGATGATCATGACTCCCCCAGGCCTCATATCCAACATAATGATGAGCATGTCATCTGTAATACAGTGATAATCAAGTCATTTCCTCAGACCTCATCTGTAACACAGTGATGATCATGTCTCTCCAGGGCCTAAATATAACACAATGATGATCACATCTTCCCAGGCCTTTTACTGTAACACAATGATTATCATGTCTCCACAGGCCTCATCTGTAGCACAATGATGATCAAGTCTGTAGGACAGTGATGATCAAATCTCCGCAAGCCTCTTCTGTAGCACAATGATGATCAAGTCTCCCCAAGCTTCGTCTGTAACACAACGATGATCAAGTCTACCCAGTCATCCCCTGTAGCAAAATAAAGATATTGTCACCTCACACCTCACCTATAACACAATGATAATGTCTCCACACTTCTCATCTGTAAGACAATGATGATCATGTCTACCCAGACCACATTTGTAACACATTGGTGATCATGTCTCAGCAGTTCTCATCTGTAACAATGATGATTACGTCTCTGCAGGCCCAAACTGTAACAAGATGATGGTCATGTCTCCACAGTCTTAAACTGTACCACAGTGAGAGTCATATATCCCCAGGTCTCATCTGTGACATAATGATGATGAATTTGTCTTCCCAGGTCTCATATGTGATTATCATGTAACCCCAGGTTTCATCTGTAACACAATGATGATCAAGTCATTTGCATAGGTCTCATCTATAACACAATGATGATCATGTCTCCACATTCCTCATGTGTAGCACAATGATGATCATGACCCCAGGGCACATCTGTGAAACAGTGGTGATAAATTCATCTTCTCAGGCCTCATCTGTAGTATAATGATGATCCTGTCTCTCCACGCCTAAAATGTAACACAATCATGATCACATTTCCATGATCACGTTTCCATGATCATGTTTCCCCAGGCCTCACCTGTAACACAGTGATGATCATGTCTTCCCAGGCCCCATATGTAAGACAATGATGATTAGGTCTACCAGGCCTCATCTTTAATACAATGATGTTCAGATGTCCTCAGCTCTATTATATAACATAATTATATCAAGACTCCCCAGGTCTCAAGTGAAACATAATGATGATTGTATCTCCCCAGGCCTCATCTGTACCACAGTGATGATCAAGTCTCCCCAGGCCTCACCTGCATATGATAAGAAAAGATAGCTGAATGCCTACCACAATATGTGTCACTTCTACTGCATCTGGTTTGGGCCAAGTGACATTGGAGAGGAAGCACAGATACAAGTACTGCTCTCATTCTTAGCCTGAGAACATCCTCCAGGGAGATGGTGTCAACCACTGTGATCACTTAAAACTAATCAAAGCAGAAGACTAGTTGCTGTAGAAGATTCAACAGTAAATCAGAATACTGAAATGCCAGTCAAAGCTCAAGGAACATTGCTGCAGGGGTGGACATATTTTAACAGCCCAACAGTGTATAGGAATGTCCATAGGCATGTCCAACCCCAGAGTGACTGAGGTATTCAGGATATCCACAGTGAATACCAATAACTCCACTGCTGAGAGCTCTCAGTAGGAGGGCAGAAGACAAGGCAAAAAAAAGTGTAACCTCACAAAATTAAGATTTAATTTAAAAATATGAAAATGCTTAAAGACACCATTTAAGAATAGTTTTTGTTGAAGATACAGAAATTCAAAGGTCTGCATTGTAGAGGATATATGTAAAGCTGCTAATCACATAAATGAGAAACCATTTTAGTAGCTTCTCAGTTCAAAGGTCACAAGTCAACCTACATAAACACAGTTGCTCAAACCATTATTCTTCATAACTTCTATGAAAGGCAATCCTTCCTATTAAAGAGAAAACTTAACATGTTGTTGCTCCTCCATGGGTCTACATTTAGAGTAATTATGTTTCGTGGATTTTTTTCTACTTTTCATTTTTGTCTTTGACAGGGTCTCACTATCTCATGCTGGCCTCAAACTCATGAAGGCCCTCTACTTACCTTCCTCAGTGTAGGAATTACTTTTTTATAGAAACCTAAGAAGGAGCTATAGAAATAGCTTATTATGTAAGTTATCCAGAGGCCAGTAGGCAGGGAAGAGAAGAAAAACCTAGAGTATTCTAGCTTATAAACTGGAAAAAAAATCCACAATCCTGTTAAAAGGCCTTTTAGTACAAAATATAAAAATGTAGCTATATTATGTAATTATATTTTCAGAGGTGTTATGTGACTGTCTCCTGGGAATATATGGAAAACATCTGTTCACCACTGAGTGGGCATCAATAACAGTCCAAGGAAATGACAATGCTCAAGTCTAACTTGATAATTCAGTGAGTTTAATTGGAGTTATTTACTTAATAGGAGTAGGGTTGAGCGGTTACCTACACGAGCATAGACAACTTACCAGCAGTTGCACTGCTGAATAAAATGTCTTTGCCTCCTAGCAACAATTAACTTCTCATAGATTCATTAGTGAGGATGTGTTTTGAGCCCCACCCCATAACCTTAAGTGTGAAGATGGAACCATGTGAACACCTCCTCTAGCAACATTAATTGCTTATAGATACTGGGGGACTTTTTTAAAAGTTTGTGTATGAGTAAATATGAATACCTAAAATAGATTTTTTTCCCAAAATATCATGCCTACAATGCTGAGAATAGGTGATTGTTTCAAATATGTGACACTTCATCTTTGACTCAAAGATGTCATTATTTCTTATTGTTTCTAGAGTTTATGTAAGGTTTAGTCTTCAAATAAATTTAGGTGGGTCTTTTCCTTACTTGAATTTTAGAAAACATGAAATTAATTCATGATTTTTTCACTTATATTCTAGTAGAATCTGTGTCTACATTAAAAGGAATGAGTATACACTTGTATAAAAGAACATATTTTTTGAAGATAAGTGAA